>NW_028274815.1:85864702-86470249 GCF_037043125.1 Eumetopias jubatus | reverse complement strand
GAGTATCCTCTTAGAAATGGTTCACTTCTGGGCGCCTGGGTGGCTCAGATGGTTAAGCGTCTGCCTTCAGCTCAGGTCATGATCCCAGGGTCCTGGGATTGAGTCCCGCATCAGGCTCCCTGTTCCTTGGGAGCCTGCTTCTCCCTCTGCTTCTCTCTCTCTCTCTCTCTCTCCCTCTGTCTCTCATGAATAAATAAATAAAATCTTTACAAAAAAAATTTAAAAAAAAGAAATGGTTCACTTCTGCAAGCCACCTAGAGCAAACCTGAAGTTAATTTAACTTAAATTTTTGGCTAGTACTATTTAGAGCCACATAGGTACTAATTTATTCCATCCTTATGAGGATAATAAATTATAAGGATAATAAATCCTATATGAGGCTGAGCTGGTTGTCAGGGATTGTCAAAGATGGCATTTCTCTTTCTCTCTTTTCCTCTCCTTTACCCAGAGTTAAGATCAGGAAAGGAACTTCTTATAATCTTGTTCTGGGAGTAGGGTCTTTCTTTATCAGTTTACCCACAAAACAAATTACCTCTCAGGGGTCTCAGCTGTAAATGGGAGTCTAATATGAGTTCTCTCCTTGGGATAGCTCCCAGCTTTGTCTTCAGAAACCAGCTAGCAAGGGCACCTGGGTGGCTCAGTCAGGTAAGCATCCGACTCTTGATTTTGACTCAGGTCATCATCTCAGGGTCCAGGGATTGAGCACCATATCTGGCTCCTCAATTAGCGGAGAGTCTGCTTAAGGGTTCTCTCTCTCCCTCTCCCTCTGCCCCTCCCCCACTTGCATGTGCATGAGCACATGCTCCCTCTCTCTCTCAAATAAATAAATAAATAAATAAAAAGAAACTAGCTATCAGACCACTGGAGATTTTACTTCTCTGTTCCTAAACCTCAGGGAAGTAAGTAGATAAACTGAAAGTCTATTCAGTATAATATGTACATTTTAATGGAACCACACTGTGAGCCTAGGACTCTGCTGATCCAGTATTACTGATTTTTGGCATCGGTGCTTTGTGATCATTTGCTTATCTCTTTGATAGGATGTATTGCTTTTTGTCTTTATCAGATATTGCTATCAAAGGATGACTATTATTAACTCATTTTTTCTGTTTATTCATAACTTATGCAGCTTAATGTCAAAACCATAGAGGTCAGTGTGAGTTCGATGAAAAATCATGCAGAGATGACAGTGGGGGGCAAGATGATATTATGAGAGATAACATACCCTCTTGTGTCTGGTGACCTCTGCCAACTTCCATTAGCAGATAAATGAGTGTTGAGTATGAATTTTATATTTTGAGCCTGTTGGTATTGACAACAATGTAATCAGTGAATGTTAAAGTTGATTTTCTCATCATGGTATTATTACTAATCTGGAATTATTAATCATTAAGAATAGAAAGTATTATTCACAGGCTAAAGGTTTTGTTGTTTTTTGTTTATAAGTTAGTTTTTTTTAAAAAATCAAAACCGGGAATTAAAAGAAAATGAATTAAATCCCCATATGGACTATGTATTAGATTGCTAGGGCTTCCATAATAAAATACCACAGACTGGTGGCTTAAACAACAAAAATTCATTTTCTCACAGTCCTGGAGCCTGGGAATCCAGCATCCAGGTACCAGCAGGGGGGGTTTCTCCTGAGGCCTCCCTCCTTGGCATATGGCTGCCTTCTTGCTATGTCCTTGGCCTTTTTTCTGTGTCCTTTCCTCATGAGGATACCAATCTTATGGAATTAGGGCCCCACCCTTATGACCTCATTTAACCTTAATTACCTCTTTATGAGCCTGATCTCCAAAGGTTAGGGTTTCAACATATGAATTTGGGAAGACATAATTCAGCCTCTAACTGACTATAAATGATCTAAATAATTTTTTAAGTATTTTGGTCTAAATTTCAAGGGGATGTGAAAAAATTGCAAAATTGTTATCAGATATTTGAGGCTTTGTTACCTGAGACTTTCTGTCTAGCCATCTCTTCTCTGTTATAGGAGACATTGCTTTTATGATACATATTCAGAAATATTCAATCATAAGAGTGATACCTGCTGTGCCTTGTTTTCCATCAGAGATCAAGACCATTCATTGCTCAGCACTGAGTCAAAGAAAACAAATTTCCAAAAAGATAAGGAATGAAGAAATGACCTGCAGTCACCCTAATCCTGCATTTTAGAACGTGACAAAGGATGAGATCCTGTTTTGAGGGTGTGTGGAGTGAGGACAGTGAATTGTCTTTCACAGATTATAATCCATAACCATGTTTGCATATCAAAGGAGTTCTGAACAGGGGCAAGGGTTTCTTATTCACTGCCTTTCCAAAAGGTATGAGTACTGGCAAAACAAGTTCATAGTGGATGTGGATATGAAGTGAAGGTTTAATTATTGGTCTGGATAGTTTGTCTTAAGCTTGGTGCCATTGGTTTTGTTCATTAAAAAATTCAACAAAGCTATAAGCACTTTTTGAAACCCACATGTGCTATCCACAATAATGAATGCAATTATAATTTTTGAAATGCACTGGGGAAAAGATGAAAACCAGCACAAGCTGGAGGCTTGCAAAAGCAGAGATACTGTGGAGCACTCAAGCTAGCCAATATCTGTCCAGTGCAATCATATCCATCCAATGTATCTGGAGACTATGGAATCCAACCAGGCATGCATATTGCAAAAAACCAAGTCCTGAAATCTAACCTCAAGCCTCAAGTGGATATACACTTTGCGGTCTCATCCTAGTCCTCATTTGTTATTGTCGCAAAACCACCCTGCAGTTCAACAGAATTCATTGACTCTGGTGGTCTTCAGTCAGGAAAGGCCAGGAACAGGAATAGCAAGAGTTATGGGATATAGTAACATTTTGATTATATATAATGTTGGCTTGGAGTCCACTCAAAAAAATTGGAAGTGTATCAGCCTGAAAATTTACACCTTACCTTCTCTGCCTGGCTTCCAGGAATACCCAACCTTTAAAACAACAAACCACAAGGATATAATTCCTTCATAAATCTACACATTTTCTTAGGCATCCTGCAGTGGAAATGGTATAAGAAAGAGGGACGCCTTAAAGGGGGAAGGAATCACAATCACAGAGGCAAATCCTTGAAGGTTCTTTATGTCAGGTGCATTTGAACCACATATTCTCGTGATGTCATACTTTAGAAAAGCTAATTACATTATTTTTATGGACTGGAAGTAGCAGAAGGAACAGAACCACGACGTATGAGAGAATACAGTCAGCACCAGTTGACTATATGATTACGAGATGGTTCTGGAATGGGAGTGTTGAAGAACTTAGATCTAAAAGTCTCACCCTATTTAGTGCTGTGTGGTGGCTTGGATCTTTCCAATGACCCAGGTGAACTCAGAATCCTAGAATTTCTAAGTTACAATTTCTCTTTGTTTATAATTTTGTAAACACTACAAGCTTATATAAGCAAATTACCTGTCAGTGAAATAACGAGCCTATTTGTTCTAAAAGCATTAAATTCCAAAACGGTAAGAATTTTCCCCCATATTTAAATACAGGATTGTATTCCTTACCACAATAACATTAATATTCATTACTACTGGGAGGTCTTGTCTGGTCTTGGACCACACCAGAATATCTTAATGGTGAATACAATGAATAAATGCATGGCAAGGACCCAGGGAAGTATACACGAGTTTTGTTTTAAGAAAAGCTGACCTGGAAATTCATTTAACCTCTATTAGGTTGGGCAGAAATTCTGAGCAGCTGATCTTCTAAGAGCTTCCTTTGAATTGTGTTTGAACACAATTGAGATATTCCACTCAGAAATCAGAAACTCAGATGTTTTAGGATAGATACATTTTCAAGCAAAGTTCTTCCCAGATAGTTCTCTAATATTCAAAGTAAGTTACGTATATAAACTAACTGTCCAACATGAAGAGGATCAGTACATGCCACCCGAAAGTACGCCGCTTTGGCATAAGGATTATTTGAGCTCAAGGCAAGTGAGAATCAATAGATACCGAAAGAGTTCTTTGTCCCACCCCCCCAGCCCAACCCTCACTCCTTAGCGGCCTAAAACAGGGCACAAATTTCCCCTTGCGATGGTGTTGCCCATGCAGTAGCAGGAAAAGAAGAGTGACTCTTACCACCAGAGATGGAGTGTCTACACTGAGTTTTCATAAACAGACCTTGCTAAAATCACCATGATCTTCTATTAGGTCCTTCATGTGTTTTCTAGTCACTCCCCCATGATTTATCAACCCTTCCTTTCCTTTGTTAGAATAGTGTGTAGCTCCGGATTCTAATCTCTAACCGTTTCTTCAGGCTTTTCTCCTTTTCATTGAACTTCCATGTATATAAATGTTAGTAATAATGGTGGGGCCTCTTCCTCTGTTAATTTAGTTTGTTTGTTTAATTTGCAGACCCTCATCCACAAACCCAAGAAGGTAGAGGAAAAGTTTTTCCTCCCCCACAAACAGTAGCCAATAGGGAGGCTAACAAAGACACCAGTCCTAGTTTGAAATTTTCAATGACATTATCACAGTATTTCATTGTATGTAAGTTTTCAAGAAGACAGGGAAACAACAAATCTTTTTTGAGTGCCCACTTGTCAGTCACTGTGTTTCTAAATGCACTAAAGCCTTGAAAGGAAGTCTTATTTTACAAAGTTCATCTTATTTTCCTGATTTATAAATGAGAACATCAATGCTTAGCTTAAATAACTTGTCTCATCCAGGACAAATAGACTTCTTTTTGTACTAAGCTCTTGCTCTTTCTACTGGACCTCCCTGCCTCCCTGTCATAAGCAGCTTAAGTGAGTGCCTCTCTGTTCTTTGTGTGCAGCATAGGCTGATAGAAGATTCATAGCATGTGTGGACATTGACTCATGCATTTTTCCCCAGGTCCCCCTTTGATCCAGTTTATATCTCTTGAATGGGTGATTAGTGAGTAACCATTTAATGTTGAGCTTTCCAGATAGTGATACACAAATTTTGGCTTAAATTATACTACTGAAGCTGAAATAATCCCAAATCAGTTTCCTTTAGAGTCTACCTTGGTTTGCATTTTGGCACCATGGGTTTTTAAGGCAACCCAAAAAATCTTCAACCTGATTTCATTTAAGAAGCTGAATATCTTGTACTATGAAGATATGTATCTGTTCACTCTGTGATTCCATAACTTTCTCGTGAATTTTGCATTAAGCTTGTTCAGTCTCCTTATTATTAGAGATGAAACTAGTGATGCTGCCTTCATGTTTATTTTTACTCCAATTGTGAGGGATAGCCTATCCCCATCTCTCCCTCCCAAGATGAATTTCTGGTTGGTAAAAAAACAAAACAAAACAAAACAAAAAAACACTCTTAAAAATTCACAATACTGGGGCACCTGGGTGGCTCAGTCATTAAGTGTCTGCCTTCAGCTCAGGTCATGATCCCAGGGTCCTGGGATCGAGCTCCACATCTGGCTCCCTGCTCCGTGGGAAGCCCGCTTCTCCCTCTCCCATTCCCCCTGCTTGTGTTCCCTCTCTTGCTATGTCTCTGTCAGATAAATAAAATCTTTTTTAAAAAAACTCACACTACTGTGACACAGCTTTGTCACGGCCACCAAGCACCACCTGTTTGCCTATCTATTCTGTCATGGGATAGCAGATCCACATATCCCATTCTTTTTTGAATTATTTTTCCCAAGAAAATGTGCTTCTTTATAAGTTGAAGGCATAAGGACATCTGAATCTTAGGTATACTTCTGTACATTGATTTCTATACTGATCAGTCTTAATTCTGACATTTCACATACAGCATATACCTTCTATCTTAGAAATACCTTGAATTACAGTAACGTATTTCTCAAAGAAAACATGGCACATAAAACTTCAGTTATTTAAATTCTGTGCACATAGCAAAAATATTTTGGTCTAAAAAATAATTTCTTTTAGAGTTCCTTGCAAAGGCAGTGATATTTGTTAATTTCCCTGTATCTTTATGAATCATTAAAATTAACAGAATTTGGGAGAAAGATGGAGAAAGAACTAACTGCTTTCAAGCAAAAGTGATTGGCATTTAAATATTTCAGAATTTTTCACTGCATCAAGGTTGAGTATTCACAGCTTGGCTGAGTAGGGAGAGTGAGGCTGGAATCCATGATCTTCTAAGGGGACAAGTGCAGAGAGCTAGGTATGGCTAATAGCACAGGCTCCATGGACAGCAAAGGCCTGGGTTCTGGGTTCTGGGAACTCAGTTACAGTTCAGGCCCCAGGATTTTCCAAAATCAGATATTGGAGTATGCTGACAAATAAGCAGAACAGAAGGATATCAGAATAAATAATCAAAAGTGGGATCAGGCAGCGTCTGTCCGACAAGAGACAAAAACCTGTATTCTGAGCCTATCACTGTAGATGAGAAGCATGTAGTGTGTGTGTGTGTGTGTGTGTGTGTGTGTGTGTGTGTGTGTGTGTAATATGTATGTAGTGTGTGTGGTATGCACTTGTGTATATGGGGTGGTATGCATATATGTATGGGTAGTACGTGGTATGCATGTGTCTGTGAGGCAGTCATGTGTATGTTTCGTGCATATGTGTGTGGGGTGGTGGTGTGTGTGTAAGTAGTGTATGGTATGGGTGTAGTGTGCATGAGTATGTGTGTAGTATGTGTGTGGCATGCATATGTGTGTGACTGAGGATGCATGTGTGTGTGTGTGTGTGTGTGTGTGTGTATGTGTGTATCTAAGTGCTTATTACTACAGTTACCATAACATGGTGCTGCAGAACCAAGCACTGGGACTCTAGAAATAAGGAATTCCAGTGGTTAGTGCATTCTAAATAGGATCAGCAAAAGAAGATCCATCAAGGACTTTCTCAGAACCTCCACAGATAACCAAGAAGACTGGTTTGATCCAAATATTATCTAATAAGAGACACAAACTTACTGAAGCTCTTCTTTTTTGGCATCCAGGTGGGCGTGTAGATTGGAGTGGGTTGGTCTTGTAAAGACAGTGAATCCAGGTGGGGCAGTAGCCTTGGAAAAACAGAAGAGGGGTTGGATTGACATTTAGAAGCACAGTCAAATGAAGTTCTGGTAGTCTGGACATAACTGCATCTCGTTTTCTTCAAGGGTAAAATATGGGAATATGATTATTTCTAAAAATCCTCATGTTCCAATGTTCTAAAGGTAAATCTGTAATATTATTTTGTGGTCATTGGGAAAAATCAACTTGTCACACAAATAACGTTGAGAACCTCCTGAGGTAGGAAAGTGAAATAGACATAATTTAGTAAAGCATGCTGAGCACTATTGCCGTGAAATCTGTCAACTTCCAGAAATAAACAACTACTAACTGAGGTATCAAGAACAATACAGGTCTTGAAGAGCTGTTACCCACATAAGGACATTGCCCTAAACCCTTTTATTTATCTTTTTTTCCTCCTTTTTCTTTGTTGGTGAGAACATTTAAGTTCTACTCTTTCAACAAATTTCAATTTTAAAATGTGGTGCTATCAATTATAGTCACCATGCTTTGCATTAGATCCTCAGAACTTACTTATTGTATAACCGGAAGTTTGGACCCCCCTTTAAAGGATTTATTTATTTATTTGATGGGGGAGGGGCAGAGGAGTGGGAGAAAAGCAGACTCACCACTGAGAGGGGAGCCCAATGTGGGACTCAATCCCATGCCCCTGAGATTGTGACCTGAGTCAAAATCAAGTCAGATGCTTAACTGACTGAGCCACCCAGGTGCCCCTTGTACCCTTTTTTAAATCAATCTCTTCCTATCCTCCTGCCCACCACAGCCCCTGGTAACCACTTCTCTCTTTCTGTTTATATGAGTTTGACTTTTTTTTAAATGTATTTCACATATAAGTGATACCACCTAATTTTTGGCTTTCTGTTTGGCTTTTTCTCTTAGCGTCATGCCCTCAAAGTTGATTCATGTTGTCACGAATGGCAGGATTTCCTTTTTTCTCATGTATGAATAACGTTCCATTGTATATACACACCACATCTTCTTCATCCATTCATCCATTGATGGACACTTAGGTTGTTTCCATATCTGGACTGTTGTAAATAATGCAGCAATAAACACGGGGTATAGATATTTCTTTGGTATCCTGTTTTTATTTCTTTCGAATATATACCCAGAAATTCAATTGCTAGATCATAGGGTAGTTCTACTTTTAATTTCTTTGAGTAACCTTCATATTGTTTTCCATAGTGGCTGCACCAGTTTCCATTCCTAACAACAGTGCATGAAGAATCCCCTTCCTCCACATACTTGCCAACACTTGTTACTTCTTGTCTTTTTTATTTTAGTGACTCTTATAGGTGTGAGATGATATCTCATTGTGGTTTGATTTGCATTTTCCTAATGATTAGTGATGTTGAGCATCTTTTATGTACCTGTTGACCATTTGTTAGGTCTTCTTTGGAAAAATGTCTATTCAGGTGTTTTGCCCATTTTTTTAAATTGGGTTATTTGTTATTTTGTCATTGAGTTGTATGAGTTCTTTAAATATTTTGGATATTAACCCACTATCAGATGTATGATTTGCAAAAATTTTGTACCATTCTATAGGTTGCCTTTTCGTTTTGCTAATGGTTTCCTTTTCTGTGCAGATTTTATTTTGAGGTAGTCCCACTTGTTTATTTTTGGTTTTGTGGACTTTGTTTTTGGTGTTAAATCCAAAAACACCATTGCTAAAACCAATTTCAAACAGCTTACCCTCTATATTTTCTTCTAGGAATTTCATAGTTTCGGGTCTTACATTCAAGCCTTTAATCCATTTTGAGTTAATTTTTGCATGTGGTATAAGATAATGGTCCACTTTCATTCTTTTGCATGTGGCTATCCAGTTTTCCCAGCATCATTTATTGAAGAGACAGTCTTTTCCTCATTGTATATCCTTTCCTCTTTTGTCATAGATTAATTGACCATGTAAGCATGGGTTTATTTCTGGGTTCTCTATTTTGTTCTAGTCATGTATATGTCTATTTTTGTGCCAGTACCATACTGTTTTTCAGGACTTTTAAAAAAGATTTCATTTGTTTATTTGAGAGAGAGAGAGCAAGTGGGGGGAGGGTGAAGGACAAGCAGACTCCATGTTCAGTGCAGAGACCAAGTAGGGCTCCATCTCATGACCTGAGCCTGAGCCAAAATTAAGAGTTGGATGTTTAACCAACTGAGTCACCCAGGCATCCCCATACTGTTTTGATTACTATAGCTTTGTATTATATCTTGAAATCTGGGGTTGTGATACCTCCAGGCTCTTCGTTTTCAAGATTGCTTCTGCTATTCAGGGTCTTGTTTGGTTTCGTAATGGAATTATTTTTTTAATTTCACTTTCTAATAACTTATTGTGTGTCTAGAAATGCAACTGATTTTTGTACATTGATTATGTGTCCTGAAACTTTATTGAATTCATTTATTAGTTCTAATAGTTTTTGGTGGAGTCTCTTTATGATGCTAACTAATTTCAGTTATAATTAAATAATCCAACATAAAAGGAGAAATTTATATTTTTTTTTCTTTTGTTGAATTCCAGTGGGTCTGCAACCTAAAAAGTAAGGCAAAATATTCTTAGGTTAGAAAATTTACTATGAACAACTTAATTATTATAAGAATTGTTAAGACATTTTAAATATTGAGGGGGGCAGAGTAAGATGGCAGAGGAGTAGGAGACCTGGATTTCGTCTAGACCCAGGAATTCAGCTAGACAGCTATCAAATCATTCTGAACACCTACGAACTCAACAGGAGATCGAAGAAAAGAGTAGCAACAACTTCTGAACAGAAAAGCGACCACTTTCTGGAAGGTAGGACGTGCGGAGAAGTGAATCCAAGGTGATATTCGGGGGGATAGACAGCAGGGGAGGGGGCCTCCATTGGCTGCTTCTGGCAAGTGATAGAGCAGTGGAGCACAAAATCAGAACTTTAGAAGTTGGCTCCACTGAGGGACATCGCTCCAGTGGCTTAGTGGGGGATGGAACCCTCTCTGGGACGGTGTGGTCTCAGGACCCTCAGGATCACAGAAAGACCAGGGGTACCTGAGTGTGGCAGAGCTCGCAGGTATCAGAGCGGGGAAGCTGGCTGCAAAGATGGAGCCGAGGTGTGGGCTCTCAGCTCCGGGTTGCCACAAACCATTATCCGCGGGACAGTTGGGCCACTGCTCCTCCAGCAGGGACCCAACAAGTGGCAGATCCAGGGAGACTCCCCTTCCTCCCCCAGGAGGAGCAGTGCAGGAGTGCACCACAGGATTCCGCTGGGTTTGGAGACTCCACATGAGGTCATGCACCAGAGATAGAAACACTCAGTCACAGCATAGGTGAGCACGGAGTGCGCCTGGAGACTGGGGAGATGGGAGTGACTGCCTGCTTTTCTCTGGGGGCTCACTGAGGAGCAGGGCCCCAAGTTCTCAGCTCCTCCAGGGTGGAGACTGGGAGGCCACCATTTTCACCCAGATCCTCCAAAGTTGTACAGAAAGCTTGCAGGGAACAAAAGCTCCCGAGAGCAAACCCAAGCAGATTCCTTAGCCCAGACCCGGCAAGGGTGGGGCAATTCTGCCTCCAGCAAAGACATTTGGGAACCACAGCAACAGGCCCCTCCCCCAGAAGATCAGCAAGAACAGCCAGCCAAGACCAAGTTTACCGATCAATGAAAATGGCAGAACTCCACTGCTAGGAGAATATGGCACATAGAATTCATAGCTTTTTCACCATGATTCTTTAGTCTTTCAAAGTTAATTTTTTTAACTGTCTTTTTTTTTTGAATTTTTCTTTTTCCCTTTTTCAACCAACATCTTATCAATTCCTTTTTTAAAAAAATATTTTTTATATTTCAATTGTAGAGTCATATTCTCTCCCTTCATAGTAGTTACCCTTGTTTTTGGCATATATATATATATATAAAGTTGTTCTCTCTTTAAAATTTTGGGATACAGTTTCTTCTAACAGATCAAAATATACCCTAAATCTCTAGTGAATGGCTTTGTTCTAGTCTCCTAGCTTATCACATTCTCTCCTTTTTTTTTTAAATCCTTTTCTTTTTTTTGTCAACCAACTTCTTATCTTATCAATTCCTTTTATGAGATCTTTTATAATTTTCATTTTTACACTCATATTCAGTTCCTTCATCATATTAACCCTTATTTTTGTACGTGTGTAAGTTTTTCTTTCTTTAAAATTTTGGGAGGCAATTTCTTCTAACAGACAAGAATGTGCCCAAAATCTAGTGTGTGGCACTGATCTATACACCAGCCTGACCATTTATGATCACATTCTGTTTTTTGTTTTGTTTTGTTTTTGTTTGTTTTTATCTTTTTCTTTTTCTTTTTTTTTCCTTTTTCTTTTTCCTTTCTTTCCCTTTCTTTTCCCCCAGTTTCAGGTCTTTTCTAATTTATTTAGTGTGTATTTTCTGGGGACATTATTACACTGTTAGCATTTTGTTCTCTAATTCTTCTATTCTCCTCTGGACAAAATGACAAGAGGAAAAAATCACCTCAAAACAAAAAGAACAAGAGGCAGTACCGGCTGCCAGGGACCTAATCAATACGGACATTAGTAAGATGTGACAGCTAGAGTTTAGAATGACGATTTTAAAATTATTAACTGGGCTTCAATAAAGCATGGAAGATATCAGAGAAACCCTTTCTGGAGAAATAAAAAAACTAAAATCTAATCAATTTGAAATCTAAAAGGCTATTAATGAGGTGCAATCCAAAATTGAGGCTCTACCTACTAGGATAAATGAGGCAGAAGAGGGATTAGTGATATAGAAGACCAACTGCTGAAAAATAAAGAAGCTGAGAAAAAGAGAGATAAACAACTACTGGATCATGAGGGCAGAATTTGAGAGATAAGTGATACCATAAGACAAAACAACATTAGAATAATTGGGATCCCAGAAGAAGTAAAAAGAGAGAGGGGGGCAGAAGGTATTGGAGCAAATTATAGCAGAGAACTTAGATAATGTGGGTAAGGAAACAGGAATCAAAATCCAGGAGGCACAGAGAATGCCTCTCAAAATCAATAAAAATAGGTCAACACCCCAACATCTAATAGTAAAACTTACAAGTCTCAGAGACAAAGAGAAAATCATAAAAACAGCTCGGAAGAAGAGATCTGTAACCTGCAATGGTAGAAACCTTAGATTGGCAACAGACCTATCCACAAAGACCTGGCAGGCCAGAAAGGACTGGCGTGATATATTCAGAGCACTAAATGAGAAAAATATGCAGCCAAGAATACTATATCCAAGAGGCAGTCATTGAAAATAGAACAACAGATAAAAAGCTTCCAGGATAAAAAAAAAAAAAAAACGTAAACTAAAGGAATTTGCAAACACGAAACCAGCCCTACAAGAAATATTGAAAGGGGTCCTCTAAGCAAAGAGAGAGCCTAAAAGCAGCATAGACCAGAAAGGAACACAGACAATATACAGTAACAGTCACCTTACAGGCAATACAATGGCACTAAATTCAAATCTTTCAATAGTTACCCTGAATGTAAATGGGATAAATGCCCCAGTCAAAAGAAACAGGCTATCAGATTGGATAAAAAACAAGACCCATCATGTGCTGTCTGCAAGAGACCCATTTTAGACCCAAAGACACCCCAGACTGAAAGTGAAGGGGTGGAAAAAAATTAACAATGCTAATGGACACCAAAAGAAAGCTGGGGTGGCAATCCTTAGATCAGACAAATTAGATTTTAAACCAAAGACTGTAATAAGAGATGAGGAGGACACTGTATCCTACTTAAAGGGTCTATCCAACAAGAAGATCTAACAAGGGTAAATACCTATGCTCCTACCATGGAAGCAGCCACTTATATAAGCCAATTAATAACAAAAGCAAAGAAACACGTTGACAACAATACAATAATAGTGGGGGACTTTAATATCCCCCTGAATGAAATGGACAGATCATCTAAGAAAAAGATCAACAAGGAAATAATGACTTTAAATGACACACTGGACCAAATGGACTTCACAGATATATTCAGAACATTCCATCCCAAAGCAATGGAATACACATTCTTCTCTAGTGCCCATGGAACATTCTCCAGAATAGATCACATCCTAGGTCACAAATCAGGTCTCAACCAGTACCAAAAGATTGGGATCATTCCCTGTATATTTTCAGACCACAATGCTTTGAAACTAGAACTCAATCACAAGAGGAAAGTCAGAAATAACTCAAATACATGGAGGCTAAAGAACATCCTACTAAGAATGAATGGGTCAACGAGGAAATTAAAGAAGAATTTAAAAAAATTCATGGAAACCAATGAAAAAAAAACCACAACAGTTCAAAATCATTGGGATGCAACAAAGGCAGTCCTAAGAGGAAAGTACCTAGCAATACAAGCCTTTCTCAAGAAACGAGAAAGGTCTCAAATACACAACCTAACCCTACATCTAAAGGAGCTGGAGAAAGAACATCAAATAAAGCCTAAACCCAGCAGGAGAAGAGAAATAATAAAAATCAGAGCAGAAATCAATGAAATAGAAACCAAAAAACAGTAGAACAGATCAATGAAACTAGGAGCTGGTTCTTTGGAAGAGGTAACAAGATTGAAAAACCCCTGGCCAAACTTATCAAGAAGAAAAGAGAAAGGAACCAAATAAATAAAATCATGAATGAAAGAGGAAAGATCATAAGCAACACCTAGAAATACAAACAATTATAAGAACATATTATAAGTAGTGATATGCCAGCAAATTAGATAATCTTGAAAAAATGGATGCATTCCTAGAGATGTATCAACTACCAAAACTGAGCCAGGAAGAAATAGGAAACCTGAACAGACCTATAACCACTAAGGAAATTGAAGCAGTCATCAAAAATTTCCTAACAAACAGAAGCCCAGGGCCAGATGGCTTCCCAGGGTAATTCTACCAAACTTTTCAAGAAGAATTAATACCTATTCTTCTGAAACTGTTCCAAAAAATAGAAATGGAAGGAAAACTTCCAAACTCATTTTATGAGGCCACCATTACCTTGATCCCAAAACCAGACAAAGACCCCATCACAAAGAAGAATTACAGACCAATATCCTTGATGAACAAGGATGCAAAAATTCTCACTAAAATACTAGGCAATGGGATCCAACAGTGCATTAAAAAGATTATTCACCACGACCAAGTGGGATTTATCCCGGGGCTGCAAGTTTGGTTCAACATCCACAAATCAATCAATGTGACACAATATATTGATAAAAGAAAGAACAAGACCATATTATCCTCTGAATAGATGCATAAAAAGCATTTGACAAAGTACAGCAACCTTTGTTGATCAAAACCCTTCAGTGTATAGGGATAGAGAGTACATACCTCAATATCATAAAAGCCATCTATGAAAAACACACAGTGAATATCATTCTCATGGGGAAAAACTGAGAGCTTTCCCCCTAAGATCAGGAATGGCAGGGATGTCCACTATCACCACTGCTATTCAACATAATGTTAGAAGTCCTAGCCACAGCAATCAGACAACAAAAAGAAATCAAAGGCATCCCAATTTGCAAAGAAGTTAAACTCTCACTCTTTGCAAATGATACGATACTTTATGTGGAAAATCCAAAAGACTCCACCCCAAAACTGCTAGAACTCATACAGGAATTCAGTCAAGTGGCAGGATATAAAATCAATGCACAGAAATCAGTGGCATTCCTATACATCAACAACAAGACAGAAGAGAGCGAAATTAAGGAGTCGTTCCCATTTACAGTTGCACCCAAAACCATAAGCTACCTAGGAATAAATTGAACCAAAGAGGCAAAGAAACTGTACACAGAAGACTATAAGATACTCATGAAAAATATTGAGGAAGACACAAAGAAATGGAAAAATGTTCCATGCTCATGGATTGGAAGAACAAATATTGTGAAGATGTCAACGCTACCTAGAACAATCTACACATTCAATGCAATCCCCATCAAAAAACCATCCACTTTTAGTCCTAGCCACAGCAATCAGACAACAAAAAGAAATCAAAGGCATCCAAATCGGCAAAGAGGAAGTCAAACTCTCACTCTTTGCAGATGATATGATACTGTATGTGGAAAACCCAAAAGACTCCACCCCAAAACTGCTAGAACTCATACAGGAATTCAGTAAAGTAGCAGGATATAAAATCAATGTACAGAAATCAGTGGCATTCCTATACACCAACAACAAGACAGAAGAGAGACAAATCAAGGAGTCGATCCCATTTACAATTGCACCCAAAACCATTAGATACCTAGGAATAAATCTAACCAAAGAGGCAAAAGATCTGTACTCAGAAAACTATAAAATACTCATGAAAGAAATTGAAGAAGACACAAAGAAATGGAAAAACGTTCCATGCTCATGGATTGGGAGAATCAACATTGTGAAGATGTCAATGCTACCTAGAGCAATCTACACATTCAATGCAATCCCCATCAATATACCATCCACTTTTTTCAAAGAAATGGAACAAATAATCCTAAAATTTGTATGGAACCAGAAGAGACCCAGAATAGCCAGAGGAATGGTGAAAAAGAAAAGCAAAGCTGGCGGCATCACAATTCCGGACTTCCAGCTCTATTACAAAGCTGTCATCATCAAGACAGTATGGTACTGGCACAAAAACAGACACATAGATCAATGGAACAGAATCGAGAGCCCAGAAATGGACCCTCAACTCTATGGTCAACTTATCTTTGACAAAGCAGGAAAGAATGTCCAATGGAAAAGAGACAGTCTCTTCAACAAATGGTGTTGGGAAAATTGGACAGCCACATTCAGAAGAATGAAACTGGACCATTTTCTTACACGACACACAAAAATAGACTCCAAATGGTTGAAAGACCTAAACGTGAGACAGGAGTCCATCCAAATCCTAAAGGAGAACACAGGTAGCAACCTTTTCGACCTTAGCCGCAGCAACTTCTTCCTAGAAACATCGCCAAAGGCACGGGAAGCCAGGGCAAAAATGAACTATTGGGATTTCATCAAGACAAAAAGCTTTTGCACAGCAAAAGAAACAGTCCACAAAACCAAAAGACAACCGACAGAATGGGAGAAAATATTTGCAAATGACATATCAGATAAAGGGCTAGTATCCAAAATCTATAAAGAACTTATCAAACTCAACACCCAAAGAACAAATAATCCAATCAAGAAATGGGCAGAAGACATGAACAGACATTTCTCCAAAGAAGACATCCAAATGGCCAACAGGCACATGAAAAAGTGCTCAACATCGCTCGGCATCAGGGAAATCCAAATCAAAACCTCCATGAGATACCACCTCACACCCGTCAGAATGGCTAAAATTAACAAGTCAGGGAACGACAGATGTTGGCGGGGATGTGGAGAAAGGGGAACCCTCCTACACTGTTGGTGGGAATGCAAGCTGGTGCAACCACTCTGGAAAACAGTATGGAGGTTCTTCAAACAGTTGAAATTAGAGCTACCGTTCGATCCAGCAATTGCACTACTGGGTATTTACCACAAAGATACAAATGTAGGGACCCGAAGGGGTACGTGTACCCCAATGTTTATAGCAGCAATGTCCACCATAGCCAAACTGTGGAAAGAGCCAAGATGCCCATCGACAGATGAATGGATAAAGAAGAAGTGGTATATATACACAATGGAATATTATGCAGCCATCAAAAGGAATGAGATCTTGCCATTTGCAATGACATGGATGGAACTGGAGGGTGTTATGCTGAGTGAAATAAGTCAATCAGACAAAGACATGTATCACATGACCTCACTGATATGAGGAATTCTTAATCTCAGGAAAGAAACTGAGTGTTACTGGAGTGGTTGGGGGTGGGAGGGATGGGGTGGCTGGGTGATAGACATTGGGGAGGGTATGTGCTACGGTGAGCGCTATGAATTGTGCAAGACTGTTGAATCACAGTTCTGTACTTCTGAAACAAATAACGCAACATATTTTAAGAAAAAAGAAAAAGAAGAAGATAACAGGAGAGGAAGAAAAGTGGAGTATGTCAGAGGGGGAGACGAACCATGAGAGATGATGGACTCTGAACAACAAACTGAGGGTTCTAGAGGGGAGGGGGTAGGGGGATGGGTTAGCCTGGTGATGGGTATTGAGGAGGGCACGTTCTGCATGGAGCACTGGGTGTTATGAACAAACAATGAATCATGGAACACTGCACCAAAAACTAATGATGTAATATATGGTGATTAACATAACAATAAAAAAACCATCCACTTTTTTCAAAGAAATGGAACAAATAATCCTAAAATTTGTATGGAACCAGAAGAGACCCCGAATAGCCAGAGGAATGTTGAAAAAGAAAAGCAAAGCTGGTAGCATCACAATTCCAGACTTCCAGCTCTATTACAAAGCTGTCATCGTCAAGACAGTGTGGTACTGCCACAAAAAGAGACACATAGATCAATGGAACAGAATGGAGGCCCAGAAATAGACCCTCAACTCTATGGTCAACTCTTCTTTGACAAAGCAAGAAAGAATGTCCAATGGAAAAAGGACAGTCTCTTCAAGAAATGGTGTTGGGAAAATTGGACAGCCACATGCAGAAGAATGAAACTGGACCATTTCCTTACACCACATACAAAAACAGACTCCAAATGGTTGAAAGACCTAAATGTGAGACAGGAGTCCATCCAAATCCTAAAGGAGAACACAGGCTGCAATCTCTTCGACCTCATCCGCAGCAACTTCTTTCTAGAAACATCTCCAAGGTCAAGGGAATCAAGGGAAAAAATGAATTATTGGGACTTCATCAAGATAAAAAGCTTTTGCACAGCAAAAGAAACAGTCCACAAAACCAAAAGACAACTGACAGAATGGGAGAAGATATTTACAAATGGCATATCAGATAAAGGGCTAGTATCCAAAATCTATAAAGAACTTATCAAACTCAACACCCAAAGAACAAATGATTCAATCAAGAAATGAGCAGAAGAAATGAACAGATATTTCTGCAAAGAAGGCATCCAAATGGCCAAGAGACACATGAAAAACTGCTCAACTGTGCTCAGCATCAGGGAAATCCAGATGAAAACCTTAATGAGATATCACTTCACATCAGTCAGAGTGGCTAAAATTAACAAGTCAGGAAATGACAGATGTTGGCGGGGATGCAGAGAAAGGGGAATCCTCCTACACTGTTGGTGGGATTGCAAGCTGATGCAGCCACTCTGGAATACAGTATGGAGGTTCCTCAAAAAGTTGAAAATAGAGCTACCATAGGACGCAGCAATTGCACTACTGGGTATTTACCCAAAGATACAAATGTAGTGATCCGAAGGGGTACGTGCACCCCAATGTTTATAGCGGCAATGTCCACAATAGCCAAACTGTGGAAAGAGCGAAGATGTCCATCAACAGATAAATGGATAAAGAAAATGTGATACACACACACACACACACACACACACACACACAGAGAATGGAATATTATGCAGCCATCAAAAGGAATGAAATCTTGCCATTTTTGCAATGATGTGGATGGAACTGGAGTGTATTTGCTGAGCAAAATGAGTCAATCAGAGAAAGACATGTATCATATGATCTCACTGATATGAGGAATTCTTAATCTCAGGAAACAAACTGAGGGTTGCTGGAGTGGTGGGGGGTGGGAGGGATGGGGTGGCTGTGTGATAGACATAGGGCGGGTATGTGCTATGGTGAGTGCTGTGAATTGTGCAAGACTGTTGAATCACAGATATTTACTTCTGAAACAAATAATACATTATATGTTAAAAAAAAAAAAAGAAGATAGCAGGAAGGGAAGCATGAAGGTGGGGAAATCGGAGGGGGAGATGAATCATGAGAGACGATGGACACTGAAAAACAAACTGAGTGTTCTAGAGGGGAGGGCGGTGGGAGGCTGGGTTAGCCTGGTGATGGGTATTAAAGAGGGCACCTTCTGCATGGAGCATTGGGTGTTATACAGAAACAGTGAATCATGGAACACTACATCAAAAAGGAATGATGTGATGTATGGTGATTAACATAACATAATAATAATAATAAATTCCTGAAATACAAAAAAAAAGACATTTTTTAATATTTTACTCTTAGTTGTGTTGTGGATTATCATGTTTATTTTCAGACTTGATTTCTTCCCAAGAGTGGTAGACTTGCCACCTATCTCACTTGGGTAATTTTATTTGAATAACTTTTGTTTTCAATCTTTATATTAACATGGGCCTAGAGGCTATTTAACAAGCATGCATTTGTAAGTGTAATAAGAAACAAAATTTAACAAATGACAGCTTTCTTGATTTAGATAGATTTATTGGTTTGATTTTTTCATATGCCCACCCACATATTTTGAGCAGAGTATAGACAAATGTTTTCCTTGTATCAATCCATTAGACCCTAGTTGTTTCTTTTTTTCCTACTTTAATTTTCAACTGTTGCTTATAGTGGGATTCTCCATTAGATTTATTGCATCTTATTAAGGCAAATACAGGTTATTATGAACAATAGTGACCCGTGTCATATCTTGGGTGGAGAAGGTAAAAGTTTTTTCCAGTTCACTTCTCTGCCACTGTCTTATCTTTGTCATTCTGATTTTACCTCCTTTTTACCAGTTCAGTACATATGATGCTGAGTTAGTGTTTGCTGGTATCTCCAGCAAAGGAAAACAAGAATCATGAAATGGGGTTGCAACATCAATTGACCTTTTTCCTTTGAGATTCTGACACTTGGAAAGGGAGGTATTCTAAATTAAAAAAAAATTAATTCACCTTTCAAACCATTTTTGGTCCTTCTCTTTGTTTCCTTGTGTGTTTAAATATACGTTTCTAACTAAAAGAGTCTTTAATGTCAGTTGAGACAAAGGAAGGATGTATACGGTTCTGGGTTGCTATTAAATTAGATGCTATGCTAATTGATGCAGAATTTATCCAAGCTATCCTTCTCTTCAACAGCACTGACCAAACAGTGTTACAAGAACTGCATAGGCCCTATGCTAAAGAAATCTTCTTCATGCCAGGGTTTTCCACTTCCCTGACCCACTCTGTATAACATCTACCTGTATTTGAGTCTGTATTTATGTAATACCTATTAATATCCTGAAGAGTTATTTTATCATGGAACATACTTTGAAAATACTGATCTAGTAAATGGTTGGTATATCTCAAAGTCTCAGCATTATGATATTTCCTTGAATTCTGAGAAAAAGAGTGTCAAACACAATTTTGATGTTCATATATTTATATATTTCCTGTTTTATTTATTTGTTTTAAGTTATAATAATAATGACAGAAAGCAAGGAAATGTGACAGGTGCTACCTAAGGGCTCAGCCATAATTAGCTGGGACATGGCAGGTGCAGGAACAGTGTGAAAATGCTGCTCGGGCAGACAGTGACCTTCTGCAGGGAGAGAAGGAGCAGGTCGGCTGCAGGGTGGTACCCACCATGCCTTGCCACCCTAGAGAGGGCAGGGAAGCGAGGACTGAAGGGAGAGAATGTCAGGAAAAGCTGGGGTGGACCTTGCCCATCTGTGGGATGTGATGGAGGGGGGTAGGCCACTTGTTGTCCCAATGTTTCATCTGTTCCTGGGACAGTCAGCCCCTTTGGGGAAAGGAGAATAAGCACACTGGGAAGTAGAAAGTCCTCAAACAGTGTGCAGTAAACTGCAGTAAACTGCCTCTCAAATAGAAATGTCAATGTAATATCAGACCCCAGATCAATAAAAAAAATCTACACAAGAAAATACTGCCTTTTTATTACTAGCTTTGAAAACTCAATTCAGCATACTCTTACTATCTCACAGGACTTGTTCCATTCAGTGACCAGAGCTACCCTTGAAGATCCCTTCTCCAAAATCTCCAAATCAAAAGCATAAGTCATTCTGAAATGTGCTCCCATTTTCCTGCATGATGCTTTGTCTCTTTCTGTACCTCTAATGATATGTCCCAGTCACTACAACAAAAAACTCTGTGTCTGAGCCCAAAGCCACTGCTCCCATATCTAAAAATATACCCCTCTAATGTCAACAGTAAAATTCAAAGTGAAAAGGGGTCATTTCTAAGTGATCTGAGATGTGGTAGTGTTTGTAAACAAAAAAAGCAAGACAAACACAGTAAAATCCTTTTCCATATCGGGGACATATATCCTTAGAGAGACATATTTTGGAGACAGCATTCAATCATTAATTTGCACATTCAACAACTATTTATTGAACAGTTACCATAAGTCCAGCGCTATTGTGCATTGGGATTACATCAGTGAGTAAAACAGACAAGACCCTTGCCCCAAATCATTATGGTATGGTTGGATCCAAAATAAATAACTACGTGAATAAATGTAGAGTGTTTTAGGAGTTGATAGTAAATCTTTGGGACATTGAGTATATGTATTGTATGTGTGCGTGCGCGCGCGCGCGTGTGTGTGTGTGTGTGTGTGTGTGTGTGTGTGTAAGTGTATGAGAGAGAGACAGAGACAGAGAGAAAAATATATATAGAGAAAATTGCCTTTAGAAGTGGGCAAGTGGAGTGCCTGATTGGGTTTGGCATCTTAGGGAGCTCTGCATTCTTGAATGGGTTTCTTAAAATTCTGCAAGTCCCTGTGGTGTCTGGGTCAAGCTGTGCCTGGCAGTGCCATCTACTTAGGATGTTTCAAATTTGAAAAGAGACTTTGACCCCATGTCCCCACTCTGGGGCATTCTCTGAGTACCTATCTCTTGCATAGGATGGGCCAAATTCCCTGAGAAGTTCTGTGACTTACATGTATAGGGTCATCGTAGGGCCTTATAGCCAGATTCTGATTCTAGGAGGGTACCACTTGTCATAACAGTGTATCTTTCAAGGGGTGGCATGGGTTGGGCTGTCAAAATGGCTGTGACATGCCAATTTTGGGTGAGTCAAATTGTTTATGTGGACAGGGACCCTAACAAAGATAGATTGTCCAGGGCCCCCCAAACTTTAGGGGCAGCCCTGTAATATTAAATACTAACACTTAATGGTATATGAGATTTTCAAAGGTTGACAGAGAATGCCTATAGGAAAGTGGATATTTGAGTGATATCAGAAGGAAGTGATGGAGTGGATTATTCCAACAACAGGCAAAATGTTCCAGGTAGAAGAAGAAGAAAAAAAAAAAAAACAAACAGTGCAAAGGCCCTGGGACAGGAGAATTTGTGGTATATTTGAATAAAGGTGAAGAAGCCAGAGAAGAATGAATGGGTAGTAGGGAGATGGTAGTATATCAGGACAGAGAAGTAGAAGAGGGGGCCAGATCAAGTAGTGCCTTGTAGGTCGTGTAAGAATTTTGTCTTTTACTTTAAGTGAGCTGGGAAGAAATTTGGGTGTTTTAAACAAAGAGTAACATAATCTGACACATTTTAAGGAATGTTTTGGGGCTTATGGTGGTTGACTGTAAGAGGCCTAAGGTAGAAAAAAACAGACCAGTGAAGAATTTATTGTAATAATTTATGTAAGAAATGTTAATGGCCTAGAGTCAAGTGTTAGTGGTAAAGATGATAAGAAATTGTCAGATTCTGGCATTTGTGAACGTAAAGCCAACATAATTTGGTTTTAGATGGAGTGGATGTAGATATGACAAAGATATATCAATGTTTTTTGTCTGAAAACTGGCAGAGTCAACTTGCCATTTGTGGAGACAGGGAAGACTATAAGAGGAGCAATTGTGTGGAAGAGTTATCAAGAGTTTGCCAGAGAACCTGTTAGATCTGAGATGCTAATAGGACATTCACCTGGAGATGTGGATTGACAGCTGTATACATGAACATTTGGGAGATATCAGTATAGACTTTACCTGGGGAGTGGGTATGGATAGAGAAGAGAAGAGGTCCAAGGGCTGAACCATGACTGGGTGAGACCACCTGGGTGATGGAGAAAAGAAGAGGTCCAAGGGGCTAAGCCATGAGCCACTTCAAAATGGGAAGTAGGAAAAGAGAACAGCAACAGTAAAAGAGACAGGAAAGAATGGGGCAGTAAAGTCAAAAGAGAATGTTATAAATGGCATGCTGGAACTCAGTGGAGATACTCTTTCAAGTGCCATATGCTGCTGCCTGGCTTCCCTACAGAGATCTGAAGACTAACATTAGGTTTAATGGAGCTGTGGTTGCTAATGACCTTGACAAGCCCACCTTAAGCATCGTGATAAGAACAGAAGCCTAATTGGAGTGGGTTCACGAGGGAATAGGAGAAGGGGAAGTGAAGCAGCAAGTAGAGGCAATCTTTTGAGGGTTCTGCTGTGAATAGGAATAAAGAAATGGGGCAGTTTCTAGAAGGTGGTATAGGTAAAGGATGGGGTATTGATGGGGTATTATTTTAAGTTGGCATGCATAAGATCAGGTTTATATAATAATAGGCATGACTCATTAGAAGAAAATTTTCTCTTCCTTCTTAAGGACATAAAATTTTGAAATTCAGAAGGTAGGAAAAGAATAGCTGTCCATACTAGCAGGTTAGTGGTCAGTGATGGGAAAAGATCAAGGGGAGGCATCAAGAAGGAAGGGAAAATGTCATTTGCTTTGAAATTGATACCCTCCTAGGTAAGGTACTATAGTAACCTATGGCATCTAGTGGCCCATGGTAGTGCTAAGCGCTTCAGGAGCTGGAGGTTGGGGGCCTTCCCACCAGAGCCCTGTCTTCAGGGTGTTCCACTTGGCACCTCCAGGTTTGTGTTTCTATTCCAAACTTCATCGCAGAGAGAATATGACTGATCCAGCATCAGTCTGGGGTCCTCCTCTGGACCAATCCCTTCTGACCAGTAGGGTAGGACCACATGGTACAGACATGTCTATCTGGAGATGGTTCCAGTGAAAAGCAATCCGGGGGGAGTGAGGCAGCTACTCCAGATGGCGTCTGTCCACTTGGAGCTCCCTGCCTCATTGGTCCTCAGGCCTCATCTCAATTACTCTCTCAAATTCTAACAGGAAACATTCATTCCCTTGGAGAAAGTGCATAGATATTTTAATTTTAGTAGCTACCAGCTATATTTATCTAAGTTCAGGAACTTGGAGACAAGTTGGTATTTTTCCCTTTCCTGGATAACCCATTATTATGAAGTTCCTCACAGTGAAGAAATGAGGCAAAATGCCCCAGGTGAGAACACTTGCTGTTAGCAAATATAATTATGACAGAAATAATAACTTTAAGCTGTGCAGTGATTTATAGTTTACAAAGTGCACTTTCATTCCCATTACTTCAAGCCTCACAAAAGATTTGCAGGGTAGGTTTCTGTAGCAGGCCACTTGGTTTCCTGCCGAGTCCTAATTCCTTCCTTCCTCCTTACTGTCGGAGTCCGGATTTCATTCAGGTGTGTGGCAGTGTTGACCTGGGCCCCAGGGAGTGAATTCTGCTCATCAAAATCAGTCATGCCAGACCCCCTCCCCTTTACCATGGGCAGACCTAGGGTATCAGGTGCTGGGACCTAGTTCCAGCCTATGTGACAAAAAGGAGACTTTGGGGAAATGATAATGCAAATGAACAGGTAAATACTGACCATCTCCTCCCTATTTTTTTTTTTTTTTACTCTGGGACACTGTGGTGTGAGGATTGAATTTTTGGAGCTGGTGAAGCCATGTTGTGACTCCTGTGGAGGCACTTCCGATACCCTGAGAATGGCAGAGCTGCAAGGTGGGGCCGCCCAGGGTCCTCATATCATCAACAAGCTACTGAGTTCACCAACTCTAGAATGACCTACTTCCTCACTTCTGGCTAAATGAGACAACAAATTATTATTTAAGCGATTTTAGTGTTTTATTATTGACTGTTGAAAGCATTCTACCTTAATACCTTTTGCGGATAAAGATGCTGAGGCTCAGAGAGGTTAACTGACATGCCCAGTGTTGCCCACCAGCTAGATGGCTGTTTCTTAACTCAAACTAAGGTCTTTGGTTGCCACATCTCTTTTCAGAGTCCCTGACTTTTTATGAAGTCACAATGATTTTCTTGCTTGGTTAATATTTGATCCTAGGTAAACTCCTCATTAATTTTTAAATGCCACCCTTACCCTGAGCATCTGCTGGAATGGCTTGCACAAAGCAGGTGCTCAACAAGCAGGGACTTACTTAAATTTCATGTGTGGCACTTGAACATCTGGCACAACCACCAACACGCTCATACCCTCACGTGGTGCTCATCACCACCCAGCACTGGGACTCTTTCTGAACCCTGGCACAGTTCTAGAATGCCTGGCATTTCAGGCAATCACTACTGACCCATCTTTCTGAATTAGCACACAAATGTTTGATCCACTTCACACCACAGCCCAGCTCAGACAAGAACTGACTCTAAAGGAAATGTGAAGTCAAGTATGAGAGGCAGCCTTGGGGGAGGAAGACTGACAACATGGGGAAGTAGCCAGGTTGCAGTGATCCAAGTTCTGGTCCCGAGTCTGCTACTCGAGAATGTATTTATTAGGGAAGAAACTACATTCCTCATTAGTCAGTGCAGACTAGACTAAGATTTTTTTCACAGCTGGTTTAGTGGTTCTGTAAATTTAGGTTTGATATTTATTAAGCATTCATGTAAAAAGCAATAATTAAGTGCCTATTGTGTGACAAGTACTGTCCATATGCTGGGGCTATAGAATTAAGTAAGGTAGGAAAATTCTCAGGACAAGAGCAATTTGATGGAAGAAACAAGAATATAAGAGAATACAAGACCAAGGTTAAAATGGCTACAATAAAGCCAGACCTAGTCAGTATAGAAGAGCAGGTGCAAACTGAGGGGCCCTTTATGGCAGGCACACCAACAGCACTCAGACAGCTTCTCTGTTCCTTCACCTTCTCACCTTTCAATAAATAGCTTCAAGAAGCACTGTTTCTCTTGAAACAAAGTATCAACAATTCCAGGTCCTGAATTTGTATTATGACTTAATAACACTTAAAAAAATAAAACAACTAATCTCTATATGAAACAAAGACAAACAGACTCTACAGCTTATATTTTATATAAGGTAGGACACCTGCTTTTGAAATTTCAAAGTACAGGTCACCCAAACTTGTCAATTCTGCCATAAAGAGGAAAAGCCGATTTAACCTGAAATTTAGGGCTAATTTTGGGATCAAGAAAATATTTATATAGTGAGACTAATTCCTCACTGAGAATGTTTCTAGAGGGTAAAATTAAGACCACGTAACCAGTTGTCATTGTGGTGGTTCATTAAACTTGAGGGCTTTGTTACCATAGGAGTGGCTCCAAGCTATTTAATTAATAAGGAATATTTGGAGAAATTTATACACTCAAGCCCGACTTGACATGGGTGCTATCTTTATTGATGCCTCTCATTTTATAGTTTATTTAAATGAGAGTGAACACTTCACATAAAGATGAAATATGATAGTAGGAGGAATCGGGTCTCAAAGGTCTCTGAGTGTCCCATGTGACACTATGAAATGTGTCCCTGAGCTCCCTGGGGCTGCCACCAGAAGAACAACCTTGACTTCAATCTGCGGATCTGCAACCCACCACTTAGATAAGCACAGCTGCTCTCATTGATCAGCGTGGCTGGAGGCTTTTGAAAGGAATGTTGAATCAGAAAAAGGGACAGAAATGACTCCATAATGGATTAAATACCAGTGTGGAGAGTAAATGTGTGCTATTTTTACCAAGGCTGTGTTCACTTTTCATTGCCTCCATCTTTACCATAGCCAATGTTGCTTTACAAGTTTCTTAATGAGGGGTTTGCTTTAAAGCTGAAGTGCTTTGGGCTGGCTCGGCTTCCATTCAGCTCAGCTGGAGCGCCCCCTCCCCATACCCCACCCCTGGCTGTTCATCACTGAGGCTCAGAAGACAGAGAATTAGGGCAAATTAGGGCACTGTATTTAGTGAAAGCCTAAACCTCCAATGAAGAGTATGTTTTGTTCACTGACTACATCACGCTGTGTTGCTCCACTAGTGTAATTGCACATCTATACGCCCTCGCTCTTTTCTGTGAGGTGATGCTCCGGATATCTATACAGAACAGTCCTAGAATCAATATGCATGAAATAAACAGAGCAAGCAAGATGAGTTTGCCCGCAGGCTAGAATGGAATAGAAATGCTCTGTGAAGGTGTTTCCTTCTGCATCAGCCTTTAATTTGTTCAACAACAGGTAAACTCCTGACATTTTTATGCCATGGTAAATTAAGCCGTTTGTGAATTTTGGGGCTTCCTGAAAGAGCCAGAGAAGAAAGGATGTGACAGAAATAAAAACAAAGGAACAGGAAAAATGAAACAATTTCTGAAAACCATAGCAAGGAGAACAGCCAGGAACAAAAGGACTCTTTTATCAAGATGGGGAGAGTTATTTCAAAGCAGCACAGGTGTTTTCTTCTTTCGGCACTGTCCTAACTAGAGAGCCCCCGCTTCTCATTATGTGCCTGCACACACACCTGTGCAACACACACACACACACACACACACACACACACACACACACACACAGCAAAGGCATGCCAAATTAACCCAATTTCATAGTCTGTAGCATTCCTAGATTTTAAATGAGAACACTTGCTTAATCTAGAAGCTGAGTAATGTTGATTAGCATAATCAAGCTCTCCTCACGCACATAGAGCTTAAAAAAAGAGAATAAAAACAGGACCTATTTCTTAATTGGAGAAGATGTTGCTGTGAGGGCCAAAAATAAACGTTCTTTGCCTGAACAGGATTTGTGGGGCAGAAGGATGGATGTGTTAACTGAAAAACTTCTCTAGACCTTGGCTGTCATGAATGGGGAGTTCAGCTATGTATTAGCTCCTTGAATGTAGGAGTCATATATATCAGGTCTCTGTATTCATTCAACGTTTCCCAAGATAGAAATGTGAGCATTTTAGATGTTTGAGTATAGTTTGTGGAATAAGTCCCTGCCCAAGCCGTGCTTAAGAGTAGCTGTAGTTCCTAAAGGCAAGGTAGTAACTGCAGTAGACACAAAACCAGGGGATCTCTTCGGGCCCAGCTTGCTCGAATGTAGCATGTTTGACATGATATAACTTAGTTGCTAAAAGCATGATCTCTGGAGAGATATTGCAGGCTTAAATCCCAGGCCCTGCATTTATAAACTATGTGAACGTGGGTTAAATTTACATAATTTATACAAAATCCCTATTTTCTCCATTTGGAAAATATGCATTATAGCATCAATATCAAAGGGAGGATGAATGAGTTAATACATGTATAAAAGGACATCCCATGAAACATACCAAGAACTCCAAAATTTTACCTCCTTGATGATTACTGATCCATCCCCAAATTTTCTGCCCTTGACCTTTATGATACCTTTCTCTTGGATATGTCTGGGTTCTATCTCAGGCTTCCTTTCCTTGTCTTCCCAGGCTCTTTTTGGACAAGCTCAAAAATTTCATGGCTTCAATTCTATCTATATGCTAATGATTCACAAATCAAGAGTGCTCTCTCTCTGTCTCAATGGAGATATAAAGAACTGAGAAACTGGTTTCTTCCACCATAGAACATTTAACTAGTTGCCTAAGGTTGTATCTATATATTGAAGTGTAATACATTTTCATTTTGTATCCAAATAACACATATATCATTGGAATAGAAAAAAGAAAGATGGAACTTAAAATAAAAGAAGAGCTATCTCTTTCTACCTCTGCCTGAGCCTGCCACTTCTGCTATTCCTTGATTCATCAGTTTTAGACATTATATATTGACTTCCTGCCCTGATGAATGAAGATTTAGCCATATAGAGCATCCTGTTTCCTCTCATCCTGCCTCCTCATACAGTTTTATAATTACCATTAATTACATAATCAATATTTACATCATTTTGACTGTATAGATATTGTTTATAGCAACATGAAGTAGTGTTTTCTGACAACATTCCCTCACAATTTTTTGTTGGGTTTTACAAAAACTTGCTTATTTTCTGGCATTTCTAACTGTGTTTTTTCCATTTTATTGAGATATATTTATTGAGAGATATTGACAAATCACATTATCTAAGTTTAAGGTGTACAACGTGAGATTTGGTATACATACATATTGCAAAATGATTACCACAATAAGGTGAGTTAAGATATCTATCAACTCATCTGGTTAATTGCCTTTCACTGCTGGATCTAAGAACCTGTTTGAGTTATTCAGAGTCTCAAGAATAGTACAAAGTTTCTTTTTTTTAATTTTATTATGTTATGTTAATCACCATACATCATTAGTTTTGATGTAGTGTTCCATGATTCATTGTCTGTGTATAACACCCAGTGCTCCATTCAGTACGTGCCTTCTTTAATACTCATCACCAGGCCAACCCATCCCCCCACCACCCTCCGCTCTAGAACCCTCAGTTTGTTTCTCAGGGTCCATAGTCTCTCATGGTTCGTCTCCCTCTCCAATTTCCCCCTCTTCATTTTTCCCTTCCTGCTATATTCTTCTTTTTTTTTTAACATATAATGTATTATTTGTTTCAGAGGTACAGGTCTGTGATTCATCAGTCACACATAATTCACAGCACTCACCATAGCACATACCCTCCCCAAAGTCTATCACCCAGCTGCCCCATCCCTCCCACCCCCACCACTCCAGCAACCCTCAGTTTGTTTCCTGAGATTAAGAATTCCTCATATCAGAGAGATTATATGATACATGTCTTTCTCTGATTGACTTATTTCACTCAGCATAACACCCTCCAATTCCATCCACGTCGTTGCAAATGGCAAGATTTCATTCATTTTGATGGCTGCATAATATTCCATTGTATAGATATATACCACTTCTTCTTTATCCATTCATCTGTCGATGGACATCTCCGTTCTTTGAATAGTGTGGCTATTGTGGACATTGCTGCTATAAACATTAGGGTGCACGTACCCCTTCAGATCCCTACATTTGTATCTTTGGGGTAAATACCCAGTAGTGCAATTGCTGGGTCCTATGGTAGCTCTATTTTCAACTTTTTGAGGAACCTCCATACTGTTTTCCAGAATGCCTGCACCAGCTTGCATTCCCACCAACAGTGTAGGAGGGTTCCCCTTTCTCCCCATCCCCGCCAACATCTGTCATTTCCTGACTTATTAATTTTAGCCATTCTGACTGGTGTGAGATGGTATCTCATTGAGGTTTTCATTTGGATTTCCCTGATGCTGAGCAAAGTTGAGCACTTTTTCATGTGTCTCTTGGCCATTTGGATGTCTTCTTTGCAGAAATGTCTGTTCATGTCTTCTGCCCATTTCTTGATTGAATCATTTGTTCTTTGGGTGTTGAGTTTGATAAGTTCTTTATAACTTTTGGATACTAGCCCTTTATCTGATATGTCATTTGCAAATATTTTCTCCCATTCTGTTTCTTGTCTTTTGGTTTAGTTGATTGTTTCTTTTGCTGTGCAAAAGAAAGATAAAAATATCTTGATGAAGTCCCAATAGTTCACTTTTTCCCTTGATTCCCTTGCCTTTGGTGATGTTTCTAGGAAGAAGTTGCTGCAGCTGAGGTCAAAGAGGTTGCTGCCTGTGTTCTCCTTTAGGATTTTGATGGACTCCTGTCTCATATTTAGGTCTTTCAACCATTTTGAGTCTGTTTTTGTGTATGGTGTAAGGAAATGGTCCAGTTTCATTCTTCTGCATGTGGTTGTCCAATTTTCCCAACACCATTTATTGAAGAGACTGTCTTTTTTCCATTGGACATTCTTTCCTGCTTTGTCAAAGATTAGTTGACCATAGAGTTGAGGGTCCGTTTCTGGGATCGTTATTCTGTTCCATTGATCTATGTGTCTGTTTTTGTGCCAGTACCATACTGTCTTGACGATGACAGCTTTGTAATAGAGCTGGAAGTCTGGAATTGTGATGCCGCCAGCTTTGCTTTTCTTTTTCACCATTCCTCTGGCTATTCGGGGTCTTTTCTGGTTCCATACAAATTGTCCGATTATTTGTTCCATTTCTTTGAAAAAAAGTGGATGATATTTTGATAGGGATTGCGTTAAATGTGTAGATTGCTCTAGGTGGCATTGACATATTCACAATATTTGTTCTTCCAATCCATGAGCATGGAACGTTTTTCCATTTCTTTGTGTCTTCCTCAATTTCTTTCATGAGTATTTTATAGTCTTCTGGGTACAGATTCTTTGCCTCTTTGGTTCGATTTATTCCTAGGTATCTTATGGTTTTGGGTGCAACTATAAATGGGATCAACTCCTTAATTTCTCTCTCTTCTGTCTTGTTGTTGGTGTATAGGAATGCCACTGATTTCTGTGCATTGATTTTATATCCTGCCACTTTACTGGATTCCTGTATGAGTTCTAGCAGTTTTGGGGTGGAGTCTTTGGGTTTTCCAATAAAGTATCATATCATCTGCAAAGAGTGAGAGTTTGACTTCTTCTTTGCCAATTTGGATGACTTTGATTTCATTTTGTTGTCTGATTGCTGTGCCTAGGGCTTCTAATACTAGTTGAATAGCAGTGGTGATAGTGGACATCCCTGCTGTGTTCCTGACCTTAGGGGTAAAGCTCTCAGTTTTTCCCCATTGAGAATGATATTTGCTGTGGGTTTTTCATAGATGGCTTTTATGATATTGAGGTATGTACCCTCTCTCCTTAAACTCTGAAGAGTTTTGATCAAGAAAGGATGGTGTACTTTGTCAAATGCTTTTCCTGAATCTATTGAGAGGATCATATGGTTCTTGTTCTTTCTTTTATTAATGTATTGTATCACATTGATTTGCGGATGTTGAACCAACCTTGCAGCCCAGGGATAAATCCCACTTGGTCGTGGTGAATAATCCTTTTAATGCACTGTTGGATCCTACTGGCTAGTATTTTGGTGAGAATTTTTGCATCCATGTCATCAGGGATATTGGTCCGTAATTCTCCTTTTTGTTGGAGTCTTTGTCTGGTTTGGGGATCAAGGTAATGGTGGCCTCATAAAACGAGTTTGGAAGTTTTCCTTCCATTTCTATTTTTTGGAACAGTTTCAGAAGAATAGGTATTAATTCTTCTTTAAGTATTTGGTAGACTTCCCCTGTGAAGCCATCTGGCCCTGGGCTTTTGTTTTTTGGGATATTTTTGATGACTGCTTCAATTTCCTTATTGGTTGTAGGTCTGTTCAGGTTTTCTAATTCTTCCTTGTTCAGTTTTGGTAGTTGATACATCTCTAGGAATGCATCCATTTTTTCCAGGTTATCTAATTTGCTGGCCTATATTTGCTCATAATATCTTCTTATAATTGTTTGTATTTCTTTGGTGTTGGTTTTTGATCTCTCCTCTTTCAGTCATGATTTTGTTCATTTGGGTCATTTCTCTTTTCTTTTTAATGTGTCTGGCCAGAGGTTTATCAAGCTTATTGATTCTTTCAAAGAACAGCTCCTAGTTTCATTGATCTGTTCTACCATTCTTTTGGTTTCTATTTCATTGATTTCTGCTCTGATCTTTATTATTTCTCTTCTCCTGCTGGGTTTAGGCTTTATTTGCTGTTTTTTCCCCAGCTCCTTTAGATGTAGGGTTAGGTTGTGTATTTGAGACCTTTCTTGTTTCTTGAGAAAGGCTTGTATTGCTATATACTTTCCTTTAGGGACTGCCTTTGCTGCATCCCAAAGATTTTGAACCATTGTGTTTTCATTTTCATTGGTTTCCATGAATTTTTTTAATCCTTCTTTAATTACCTGGTTGACCCATTCATTCTTTAGTAGGATGCCCTTTAGCCTCCATGTATTTGAGTTCTTTCCGACTTTCCTCTTGTGATTGAGTTCTAGTTTCAAGGCATTTTGGTCTGAAAATATACAGGGAATGATCCCAATCTTTTGGTACTGGTTGAGACCTGATTTGTGACCTAGGATGTGATCTATTCTGGAGAATGTTCCATGGGCACTAGAGAAGAATGTGTATTCTGTTGCTTTGGGATGGAATGTTCTGAATATGTCTGTGAAGTCCATTTGGTCCAGTGTGTCATTTAAAGCCCTTATTTCCTTGTTGATCTTTTTCTTAGATGATCTGTCCATTTCAGTGAGGGGGGTGTTAAAGTTCCCTACTATTATTGTATTGTTGTAGATGTGTTTCTTTGCTTTTGTTATTAATTGGCTTATATAAATGGCTGCTCCCATGTTAGGGACATAGATATTTACAGTAATTAGTTCTTCTTGTTGGGTAGACACTTTAAGTATGATATAGTGTCCTTCCTCATCTCTCTCTTTTTTTTTAAAGATTTTATTTATTTATTTGAGAGAGAGAGAATGAGGGAGAAGTCAGAGGGAGAAGCAGACTCCCTGCTGAGCAGGGAGCCCGATGTGGGACTCAATCCCGGGACCCCAGGATCATGACCTGAGCCGAAGGCATTCGCTTAACCAACTGAGCCACCCAGGCGCCCTCCTTCCTCATCTCTTATTATAGTTTTTGGTTTAAAACCTAATTTTTCTGATCTAAGGATTGCCATGCCAGCTTTCCTTTTGTGTCCCTTAGCATAGTAAATTGTTTTCCACCCCCTCACTTTCAATCTGGAGGTGTCTTTGGGTCTAAAATGAGTCTCTTGCAGACTGCATATGGTGGGTCTTGTTTTTTATCCAATCTGATAGCCCGTTTCTTTTGCCTGGGGCATTTAGTCCATTTACATTCAGGGTAACTATTGAAAGATGTGAATTTAGTGCCATTTTATTGCCTGTAAGGTGACTGTTACTGTATATTGTCTCTGTCCTTTCTGGTCTATGTTACTTTTAGGCTCTCTATTTGTTTAGAGGACCCCTTTCAATATTGCTTGTAGGGCTGGTTTTGTGTTTGCAAATTCCTTTAGTTTTTATTTGTCCTGGAATCTTCTTATCTGTCCTTCTATTTTCAATGACAGCCTAGCTGGATATAGTATTCTTGGCTGCATATTTTTCTCATTTAGTGCTCTGAATATATCATGCCAGTTCTTTCTGGTCTGCCAGGTCTCTGTGGATAGGTCTGTTGCCAATCTAATGTTTCTACCATTGCAGGTTACACATCTCTCCTCCTGAGCTGTTTTCATGATTTTCTCTGTCTCTGAGACTCATAAGTTTTACTATTAGATGTCAGGGTGTTGACCTATTTTCAGTGATTTTGAGGGGAGTTTTCTATGCCTCCTGGATTTTGATGCCTGTTACCTTCCCCACATTAGAGAAGTTCTCTGCTATAATTTGCTCCAATATACTTTCTGTCTCTCTCTTTCTTCTTCTGGGATCCCAGTTATTCTAATATTGTTTCATCTTATGATATCACTTATCTCTCAAATTCTGCCCTCGTCAACCAGTAGTTGTTTATCTCTCTTTTTCTAAGCTTCTTTATTTTCCTTCATTTGGTCTTCTATATCACTAATTCTCTCCTCTGACTCATTTATCCTAGCAGTTAGAGCCTCCATTTTGGATTGCACCTCATTAATAGCTTTTTTGATTTCGACTTGATTAGATTTTAGTTCTTTTATTTCTCCAGAAAGGGTTTCTATAATTTATTCCATGCTTTTTCAAGCCCAGCTTGTATCTTTAAAATCATCATTCTGAACTCTAGTTCCGACATCTTACTAATGTCCATATTGATTAGGTCCCTGGCATTCGGTACTGCCTCTTGTTCTTTTTTTTTAGGTGATGTTTTCTGTCTTGTCATTTTGTCCTTCCAGAAAGTGGTCATTTTTCTGTTCAGAGAGTTGCTGCTATTCTTTTCTTCAATCTCCTTTTGAGTTTGTAGGTGTTCAAAATATTTTGATCCGTATCTAGCTGAATTCCTGGGACCTGAAGAAATTTCGGTCTCCTACTCCTCTGTCATCTTGCTCCTCCCCAGATACTGCTTTTTGTCAAGATTGCCTCCAATCCATGTTAGAGAGCCTTGCATGGAAGGATGGTCATAGTTTGGTATTATATGGTAAATGGGTTGCTAGATGGTTACATAGGGTTATTTAGCAGCAAAGAATAAAGGAGAATGATTTAGCTGGAGTAGGAACATGGGTTTAGGAAAGATTTTTCAGTGGAGATAATGTCTACGTTTGGTGTCACATGCAGGTTGGAGGCTGAGTACTAGGGGGCAGAGTATGAACATAGCATTGAAATGAGACAAAACAGGCATGTATACATTAGTATTGCATTTTTTGTTTTGTTTTGTTTTGTTTAACTCAAGAGCCAGTATTTGTGAAAGACGTGGAAGATCATATGAAGAACGATTTTAACTGAAGAAGCTGAAATCTAATTTCAAGAACAAAGTGTGAAGGCTTTATTAGTCTTTTTTTTTTTTTTTTTTTTTTTACTTACATTTGGTTTCTTAAAAACATCACAGTTTCTCTTACATTGAGTCATTATCCTCAGTCATTTGGGGGGAAACCCCTTTGAGAAACCTTAAATTTCAATGCCTTTTGAATCTTTTGAAACTACTTATTCAAGTTACTGAATTATTCAAATATTCGAATTAGTGAATTTCCACCATTTCTTCTCTGACTTCATCTTTCTTTTACTTATTTTGTAAATCTGTGCCTTCATCTTTCCCCTCTCAATTCCATTTTAGTATAGACAGCCCAATAACCCCTGGTTCAATTTCATTTGCCTCTCCTCTTCCTTTGGATTGCATGTGAGCCCTGTACTCACTGACAGTGTCAGCCCTCTACTGTGTAACACTGTTTATTCTCTCATTACTTCTCCACAACTTCCTAATGTGTATTCTTTGTAATACCCACTGCCTCTTTTCTTTGGTGTTAGAAGTCAAGGCACTGATGGTCAAAAGGATTAAACTATCCATTAGGTTTGCCACAAATGCATTGTGTGTTCCATTATATTGTAGATATTTAATGCTGCCCATGGTAAATTTTGACTTTTCTACTAATCTTATTTTACTGAAGATCATTTTTTTATTACTCATTGGAAACCCAGGAAATGTTACTTAATGAAAGCTGGCAAAGTCATTACATATACTTTCACTCTCTTAACTTTAAGCCTATGTAAAATATATGTGCTTCTAATTTGCTAAGAGCCCTTGGCCATTCTGTTGGATTCTCCCTTATTTGCTGACCCTTATTCTGGGCTACTTTCCATATGCATATGTAAGTATGTGCAAATATCTTTTATCTTAAACAAAGATTACCCTATATTCCCCTGATCATACTCAAGCCTTCCCAGATTATTTCAGCTCTTCTAGCCATTGCTCATGCTTCTCCTTTTGATAGAAACACAATCTTCTTCCTCATCTGGATATTATTTTATTAATCTTCAAGGTGCAACTTGGAGATGCTATCTCCTACATGAAGACAATTTTCCCCTTATTACTATCAAAGTCAGATTCTTTCATTGCTTTCTTCCATAACCCTTTGGTATTACCTCCAAGTAACCTCCATAATCTCTGAGCTGGTCCTTAGCAAAACACAGTGATTGCTATCTATCACTGCATTCCCAGGAAATGAAATAGCCTGAGCCACAGCATGTACTCACTATAGTGAAGGAGTGATTGAATGCATAAATTAATGAACCATAAGGCTGCTTAAATGTACCCTTTTTTCCCAATCTAAAGACCTATGTTGTCTGTTGAAAAGTCACAGATGGTAGCACCAAGAGGAGCAGTCCTTTGGCACAGGCTCTGGAGCAAATATTTCTCCAACAGAGGCTGTATCATTTTGGCTGCTGTGGTTAGTCTCAAATAGCTGTCTTATTCTTAGCTATGATCCATGACATATTAGCTATAGTTGATGTGGAAAACACAGAGCTGCTAAATCAGGAAAGACTTTCAGCATGCTTAATTGCTATCAGTGATTTAAGAAAAGACTGCCTATTTACTGGTAATCTATAGTTTTAATAATAACAAAAATGCATTTTATCTGTTTGAGTGGTACAAATCCAGGGTTATTGTACAGCAAGGTGGCTTTAGCTCTACTCTCTAGCTATTTGGTGAGAGGATTAAAAGCCTTAATAATTAATTCTCAGATAATATCATGTCTGGAAGGCATTCACCTTCTTATTTGAGACCTCAATGGCAACGTGGAGTTTGGTGAGATTGTATACATTTCCAGGAAAAATGAGGTAATGCTTAACCTAGAAAAATGTATCTTAGAACATCTTGAGAATCAAAGTACTCCACAGAGATACTACTAGAAAAGATGATCTTGAGAGGCAGTTATGTTGCTTATAAAATAGAAAAGCCTGAATGACAGCATACAATAAATTGCAGAGTAAGCTTATAATTTTTAGGGTAATATAAAGTTAATGTAATTTCAGTCTGCACATTCCCTTTGTTTCATGGATCAGTGAGGTAATATCATCTTACCACAAAGAATTGGTAAGACCATGGTAAAAAAAAAAAATCTGTATCAGAGGACACTAGAGGTCAGGGATCTATAACAAAAAGAGAGGGATGATTTGAAACATGAATACAAATTATAAAAGGAAAAAGCATAATTGTGCACTGGCCAGTTAAATACTCAAGGCATATGTAATTTTTTTCTGCATATAATGACAAAGAAATTTTCACAGAGGTCAGTGGAGAATTTTAACCATGAAAAATTATATATATAAATGTATTTTTTTTTTACTTGACATAAGCCTTTCAGGCATTCTTAATATTGGGAATTTGTAATCTGAGTAAACAATGATACATTTCTAACCATTCTTTTATATTTGTTTTCTTGTATGAACAACATGCAGGAAAAAAAGAAAGTGAAAAATAAAGTAGTCACTTTGGGTATGACATAAGCTTGGAAGTCATCATTCACTTCCTCACAAGAAGAAAAAAGTTAAACTGAAAATCAACAACTTTTTCCAGATCTATCATAAAATTGAGGACACAAAGCAGACTACTGCTCCCAGAATGGGAGAGGCAGATGATTACGGACAATCATAGCCTATTGGAGCAGAAACCTGTCAATACCAGGGGTGCAACCTTGAACTGTAATTGGTGAATAACTGGGGACTCAATGTGAACAAGCTTGAGATTTAAAAACTCCAGGGGGCCAGTCTAATGGGAGTTCTCACACTTCCATGAATTTTAACTCCAGGAGCCCTACTAGGATTTCAGTGAGAATTGGAGAAAAATTCCCTTGTGCTTCTGGCAAAGAGTGCTGGTGGGTAGCTATTTTGAAATATGCCAAGAGCATTCTGTACTTCTCAGCAAGGCCTGGCCTCAAGAAAAATTATTTTACCAAAGGCTGAGTGGGGTTTTACTCGAGCTTAACCAAACTGGGGAAAAGGAAATATCCAACTCCAGTCCACTCTAGCCTTTGATACAGGAGAAATACCAGATTCTTAGGGTGAGGACCCAAGAAAAAACCCCTTGTTCTTATAGTGGGAGTGGGGATAGGGGTTAGAGGCATGGAGGGGGGTGGGAATTGTGGGGATATAGAAACTAACCATTTAAAAATAAGCCTTACCATAAGGGAAATACAAATCAAAACCAAAATGAGATACCACATCATACCAGTCAGAATGGCTAAAATTAACAAGTCAGGAAACAACAGATGTTGGTGAGCATGCAGAGAAAAGGGAACTCTTTTAAACTGCTAGTGGGAATGCAAGCTGGTAGAGGAACTCTGGAAAAGAGTATAGAGGTTCCTCAAAAAGTTAAAAATAGAGCTACCCTACAACACAGCAATTGAACTACTAGGTATTTACTCAAAAGGATACAAAAATAAAAAAAAAAAAAAAGGATACAAAAATAGTGATTCAAAGGGGTACTTGCATCCCTGTGTTTATAGCAGCAATGCCCATGATAGCCAAACTATGGAAAGAGCCCATATATGTCCATTGACAGATGAATGGATAAAGAAGATGTGAAATAATGGAATAATACTTAGCCATCAAAAAGAATGAAATCTTACCATTTGCAATGACCTGGATGGAACTACAGGGTATTATGCTAAGTGAAATAAGTCAATCAGAGAAAGACAATTATCATATGATTTCACTCATATGTGGAATTTAAGAAACAAAACAGTGGCTCATAGGGGAAGGGAGGGAAAAATAAGACAAAATCAAAGAGAGAGACAAACCATAAAAGACTCTTAATGGTAGGAAAAAACTGAGGGCTGCTGGAGGGGAGAAGAGTGGGGGGATGGGGTAACTGGGTGATGGACATTAAGGAGGGTACATGATGTAATGAGCACTGGGTGTTATATGCAACTGGTGAATCACTAAACTGTACCTCTGAAACTTAAATAAATAAACAAACAAACAAATAAACCCACCCCACATATTCTTTTCTCTATAACAAAAATCTACCTTCAAGGGAAATTATTTTTCCAGAGCCTAACCACCTTGGGCTTTACCAGAGCCTAACTGAAAAAGGAAATACCAAAGATCAGTCACCCTTAGTCTTTTTGTCTCACCTAAGGTCGGGGAGGGATACTGAAGAGCACCTGTGAAGGTCACAGACCAGGGGAACAAGCTCACTAAAAGACCAAATCATAGATCTATAGAATGCTTAGCATCCTCCATAAACGTATCACCACCTCAATAGGGCTCCAGTATAGTAGCAGGAGATTGCAATCCAAAAACCAGCATGGCTCAGTCTTACCTAAGATGAAGTCTCTAGAGAAACTCAAAGACTACAGAAGAGACAAAACAAGGACAGCAGAAGAAATTTTAGCCTCTGACACATACAACTATAGCACACCATAAGCCACAGCCTAACTCCTAGCCAGATAAACATAAAGTCTCATTTTAAATGCCTTATTTACCTCATTTTCTTTTATCCAGTATAATATGTCCAGCTTTAAACAAAAAATTAAAAGGCATACTGCTATGATCTGAATGCCTGTGTTCTCCTCAAATTCATATGTTGAAATCTTAATACACAATATGATGTAATTAGGTGGGGCTTTTAGGAGGTGATCTGGTCATTAGGGTGGAGCCCTCATTTAGGGGATTAGTGCCCTTATAAAATAAACCCCAGAGGGCTCCCCTCTTTTCTACCTTGTGAGGACACAGTGAGAAGTTGACAGTCTGAAATCCAGAAGATGGTCTTTTAACAGAATGGAAACATGCTGGTATCCTGATCTTGGGTGTCTAGTCTCCAGAATTGTGAGAAATAACCATTTGCTGTTTATGAGACATGCATTCTGTGGTATTTTGCTATAGCAGCCTGAGGGACTGAGACATTTACAAAAGGCAGAGGGTTTTTGATACAGTGTGAAGACAAAGCAAGCAGCAGAACTAGACTCAAATATGAGAGATATTGAAATTACCAGACCAAGAATTTAAGGTAACTATAATTAATATGCTAAAGGATCCAATGACAAAAGTAGACAACATGCAAAAACAGATCATTAACATAAATAGAGAGATGGAAATTCTAAGAAAGAATCAAAGGAAATGGTAGCAATAACAAACAAACAAAAACAAACAAACAAACAAACAAATAAATAAATAAATAAATAAATAATTTTTAAAGGACTGTAACCTAAAATGAGAATGCTTCTGATGGGTGGATAAGTAGATGGGACACAGCTGAGGAAAGAATCAGTGAGCTTGAAGATAGGTTAATAGAAACTTCCCAAAATGAAATGCAAAGAGAAAAAAGAAAGAAGAAAACAAACAAACATAACATCCAAAGGAAGGGCTGGGCGATAACAAAAGGTATAATATTTCCATAATGGGAATACCAGGAGAAAAAATAAAGAGAACTGGGGAAATATTAGAGATACTAACGGCAGACTTTTCCAAAATTAACAACAGATACAAAACCACAGATCCAGGAAGCTCAGAGAAAACTAAATAAATACCAGACAACTACACCAGGGCATATCATATTCAAACTGTAGAATATCAGAAACAATGAGAAAATCTAGAAAGAAGCTGGGGGTGGTCAAGGAACACCACCTACCTACCTACAGAGGATCAAGACTAAAAATTACATTGGACTCCTTTTCATCAAGAGAGTGGAATGATACTTTGTAGTTGACTTACACACTTTAAGAACTGTTATGTTTTCTTAGTGAATTTTATTATGTAATGCTCTGTTTTATTCTGGATAATTTTTGTTTTCTTTTTTTTAAAAGATTTTATTTATTTATTTGACAGAGAGGGACAGAGCAAGAGAGGGAACACAAGCAGGGGGAGTGGGAGAGGGAGAAGCAGACTCCCCGCTGAGCAGGGAGACTGATGTGGGACTCAATCCCAGGACCCTGGGATCATGACCTGAGCCAAAGGCAGACGCTTAAAGACTGAGCCACCCAGGCGCCCCAATTTTTATTTTCTGAATTCACCTTAGTTTGAAATAAATACTGAAATAACACTCCAGTGTTCTTTATTTAGTGTTAGCACGGTAGATCTTTCTCCATTCCTTTACTCTAACTTGTTTGAATCTTTATATTTAAAGTGTGTTTTTTGGGGGACACATATGGTTAGATTTCATTTTCATCCACTCTGACAATTTCCGGCTTTTCACTGGGACATTTAGACTACTGAGGCTTAAAGTAATTATTGATATAGTTGAATTAGAATCTACCATACTTTAAAAGCTTTCTATTTGATCCATTGTTCTTTGCTTTGTTTTATCCCCTTCTTTCTTTGTCTTTTCTGGTTTTGATTGAACATTAATATTATTCCATTTTATGTCATCTTTTAATATCCCTATTATACTTAAAAAAATTTCAGTTATTGTCTTAGAGTTTCAAATATACATTTTTTTAAAGATTTTATTTATTTATTTGACAGAGAGAGACACAGCAAGAGAGGGAACACAAGTAGGGACAGTGGGAGAGGGAGAAGCAGGCTTCTCGCTGAGCGGAATGCCATTAGTAACTCCATGACCTGAGCCGAAGGCAGATGCTTAACGACTGAGCCACCCAGGTGACGCTCAAATGTACATTTTTAAAGTAATCTATGTCCACCTTCAAACAACATTATACCATTTTAATTGCAATACTGGTATCTTATAAGAGTATTTCAAATTTTCCCTCCTGTCTCTTATCACATTGTCATTTGTTTCACTTATTAATATTCTATAATTACCAAATACATTGTTACTTTTATTACTTTTAAATTTATCTTTTAAATTAATTAAGAATAAGAAAAATAAACTATTTTATATTCCTTCTATTTATTTCTTCTCTGATGTTAATTTCTTTATGTAGATCTAAGTTACTGACCTGCATTATGTTCCTTCATCTAAAAAACTTCTTTTTAACATTTCTTGCAGGGTAATCCTATTGGTAAATTCCCTTGGTTTTTGTTTGTCAACAAAAGTCTTTATTCCTCCTTCAATTTTGAAGAATGATTATGTTTTTATAGAAATCTAAGTCAGAGAGATTTTTAACATTAAAATATTTAAATTGGATATTTCACTGCAATTTTGTTCACTGTATCTATGAGTTTTATTTTGTATTGTTTGTTCATTTCTTTTGTTTTTTAGATCCTATATGTAAGTGAGATCATATGATATTTGTCTTTCTCTGTCTGACTTATTTCACTTAGTAAAATACCTTCTAGGTCCATCCTTGTCCCAAATGGCAATATTTCATTCCTTTTTTAATGACTGAATAGTATTCAATTCATTGATAGATACTTAAGTTATTTCCATATCTTGGCTATACATAATGCTGCAATGAACATAGGGATGCATATATCTTTTTGAATTAGTGTTTTTGGCTGCACCAATTTATAATCTCCCCAACAGTGCATGAAATTCCTTTTTCTTCACATCCTTGCCAGCACTTATTTCTTGCCTTTTTGATAATAGCCATTCTGGTAGGTATGAGGTGATATCTCATTGTAGTTTTGATTTGCATTCCCTGATGATTAATGACGAGCATTTTTTCATGTGTCTGTTGGCTGTCTGGATGTTTTCTCTGGAAAAAAATGTGTTTTCAGATCTTCTGCTCATTTTTTAATATGATTGTTTGCTTTTTCTGCTATTGAGTTATATGAGTTCTTTACATATTTTGGATATTAACACCTTATCAGATATATGATTTGCAAATATTTTATCCTATTCAGTAGGTTGCCTTCTCATTTTTTAATGGTTTTCTTTGCTGAGCAGAAGATTTTCAGTTTCATGTAGTCCCACTTAGATACTTTTGCTTTTGTTGCCTTTGCTTTTGGTGTCAGATCTAAAAATTCATTGCCAAGGAGGCGGAGCAAGATGGCGAAGGAGTAGGAGACCTGGATTTCGTTTGGTCTCAGGAATTCAGCTGAATAGGGATCAAACCATTCTGAACACCTATGAACTCAACAGGAGATTGAAGAGGGGAGTAGCAACAACTCTCTGAACAGAAAAGTGACCACTTTCTGGGAGGTAGGACGTGTGGAAAGTGAATCTGAGGCAATATTTGGGAGGATAGACGGCGGGGGAGGGGGCCTCCGTTGGCTGCTTCTGGCAAGTGATAGAGCCGCGGAGCACAAAATCAGAACTTTTAGAAGTTGGCTCCGCGGAGAGACGTCGCTCTAGTGGCTAAGCGGGAGGTGGAACCCTTGCGGGACAGTGTGGTCTCAGGACCCTTGGGGTCACAGAAAGACCGGGGGTGCCTGAGTGCAGCAGAGCTCCTGGGTATTGGAGCGGGGAAGCCGCTGCAGAGACGGAGCCGAGGTGCAGGCTCTCAGCTTGGGGTGGCCATAAACTGTGACCCACGGCATAGTCGGGCAAATGCTCCTCCAGCAGGGACCCAACAAGCGGCAGATCTGGGGAGACTCCCCTTTCTCCCCCGGGAGGAGCAGCGCGGGAGCGCACCGCAGGGATCTGCTGGGTTTGGAGACTCCACACGGGGTCGGGTGCCAGAGATAGAAATGCTCGGTCACAGGCCAGGTGAGCACGGAGTGCGGCCGGAGACCGGGGACACAGGAGTGACTGGCTGCTTTTCTCTGGGGGCGCACTGAGGAGCGGAGCCCCGAGTTCTTGCCTCCTCTGGGGCAGAGATTGGGAGGCCGCCATTTTCACTGTCATCCTCCAAAGCCGTATGGAAAGCTTGCAGGGAAAAAAAGCTCCTGAGAGCAAACCCAAGCAGCTTGCTTAGCCCAGACCGACAAGGGCGGGGCAATTCCGCCTCCGGCAAAGACATTTGGGAACCACGGCAACAGGCCCCTCCCCCAGAAGATCAGCACGAACAGCCAGCAAGCCAAGACCACCTTTACCGATCAAGGAGAATGGGAGAACTCCAGCGCTAGGGGAATACTGCACATAGAATTCATGGCTTTTTTTTTTTTACCATGATTCATTAGTTTTTCAAAGTTAATTTTTTAACTTTTTTTTAATTTTTCTTTTTCCCTTTTTCAACGAACATCTTATCAATCCCTTTTTCTTAAAAAAACATTTTTTATTTTTCATTTTTAGAGTCATATTTTATCCCTTCATAGTAGTTACCCTTATTTTTGGCATATATATGTGTATATATATATATATATATATATATGTATATATATATATATATATGTTGTTCTTTCTTTAAAATTTTGAGATACAGTTTCTTCTAACAGATCAAAATATACCCTAAATCACTAGTGTATGGCTTTGTTCTAGTCTCCTGCCTGATCACAATCTCTCCCTTTTGTTTTTTAAATCTTCTTCTTTCTTTTTTCAAACAACTTCTTATCGTATCAATTCCTTTTATAAAATCTTTTATAATTTTAATCTTTACAGTCATCTTCCATCCCTTCATTGTATCAACCCTTATTGTGTATATATATAAGTCTTTCTTCCTTTAAAATTTTAGGAGGCACTTTTTTCTAACAAACCAAAATACACCCAAAATCTAGTGTGTGGCACTGATCTATGCACTAGCCTGATCATATTTGTTTTTTTTTGTATTGTTCTGTTTTTGTTTTTAATCTTTTTCTTTTTGTTTTTTTCTTTCCTTCTTTCTTTTCTCTTTCTTTTTTCTTTCTTTCCCTTTCTTTTCCCCTGGTTTCAGGTCTTTTCTGATTTATATAGAGTATATTTGCTGGGGACGTTGTTAACCTGTTAACATTTTGTTCTCTCATTCATCTGTTTTCCTCTGGACAAAATGACAAGACGAAAAAAATCACCTCAGCAAAAAGAACAAGAGATAGTACCGTCAGCCAGGGACCTACTGAATATGGATATTAGTACGATGTCGGACCTAGAGTTCAGAATCATGACTTTAAAGATACTAGCTGGGCTTGAAAAAAGCGTGGACGTTATTAGAGAAACCGTTTCTGGAGAAATAAAAGAACTAAAATCTAACCAAGTCGAAATCAAAAAGGCTATTAATGAGGTGCAATCAAAAATGGGGGCACTAACTGCTAGGATAAATGAGGCAGAAGAGAGAATCAGCGATATAGAAGACCAAATGATGGAAAGTAGAGAGGCTGAGAAAAAGAGAGAGAAACAACTACAGGATCACGAGGGCAGATTCGAGAGTTCAGTGATACGATAAGACGAAACAACATTAGAATAATTGGGATCCCAGAAGAAGAAGAAAGAGAGAGAGGGGGGCAGAAGGTATATTGGAGCAAATAAGAGCAGAGAACTTCCCTACTGTGAGGAGGGAAACAGGCATCAAAATCCAGGAGGCACAGAGAACCCCTCTCAAAATCAATAAAAATAGGTCAACACCTCGACATCTAAAAGTAAAACTTACGAGTCTCAGAGACAAAGAGAAAATCCTGAAAGCAGCTCGGGAGAAGAGATATGTAACCTACAATAGTAGAAATATTAGATTGGCAACAGACCTATCCACAGATACCTGGCAGGCCAGAAAGGACTGGCAGGATATCTTCAGAGCACTAAACGAGAAAAATATGCAGCCAAGAATACTATATCCAGCTAGGCTGTCATTGAAAATAGAAGGAGAGATCAAAAGCTTCCAGGACAAACAAAAACTAAAGGAATTTGCAAACACGAAACCAGCCCTCCAAGAAATATTGAAAGGGGTCCTCTAAGCAAAGAGAGAGACTAAAAGCAGCACAGATCAGAAAGGAACAGAGACAATATATAGTGACAGTCACCTTACAAGCAATACAATGGCACTAAATTCATACCTTTCAATAGTTACCCTGAATGTAAATGGGCTAAATGCCCCAATCAAAAGACACAGGCTATCAGATTGGATAAAAAACAAGACCCATCAATATGCCGTCTGCAAGAGACTCATTTTAGACCCAAAGACACCCCCAGATTAAAAGTGAGAGGGTGGAAAACCATTTACCATGCTAATGGACACCAGAAGAAAGCTGGGGTGGCAATCCTTATATCAGACAAATTACATTTTAAACCAAAGACTGTAATAAGAGATGAGGAAAGACACTCTATCCTACTTAAAGGGTCTATCCAACAAGAAGATCTAACAATTGTAAATATCTATGCCCCTAACATAGGAGCAGCCAATTATATAAGGCAATTAATAACAAAAGTGAAGAAACACATTGACAGCAATACAATAATAGTGGGGTCTTTAACAACCCCCTGACTGAAATGGACAGATCATCTAAGAAAAAGATCAACAAGGAAATAAAGACTTTAAATGACACACTGGACCAAATGGACTTCACAGACATGTTCAGAACATTCCATCCCAAAGCAACGGAATACACATTCTTCTCTAGTGCCCATGGAACATTCTCCAGAATTGATCACATCCTAGGTCACAAATCAGGTCTCAACCAGTACCAAAAGTTTGGGATTATTCCCTGCATATTTTCAGACCACAATGCTTTGAAACTAGAACTCAATCACAAGAGGAAAGTCAGAAAGAACTCAAATACATGGAGGCTAAAGAGCATCACACTAATGAATGAATGGGTCAACGAGGAAATTAAAGAAGAATTTAAAAAATTCATGGAAATGAATGAAAATGAAAACACAACTGTTCGAAATCTTTGGGATACACCAAAGGCAGTCCTGAGAGGAAAGTATATAGCAATACAAGCCTTTCTCAAGAAACAAGAAAGGTCTCAAATATACAACCTCACCCTACATCTAAATGAGCTGGAGAAAGAACAGCAAATAAAGCCTAAACCCAGCAGGAGAAGAGAAATAATAAACAACAGAGCAGAAATCAATGAAATAGAAACAAAAAGAACAGTAGAACAGATCAACGAAACTAGGAGCTGGTTCTTTGAAAGAATTAACAAGATTGATAAACCCCTGGCCAGACTTATCAAAAAGAAGGAGAAATGACCCAAATCAACAAAATTATGAATGAAAGAGGAGAGATCACAACCAACACCAAAGAAATACAAACAATTATAAGAACATATTATGAGCAACTCTATGCCAGCAAATTAGATAACCTGGAAGAAATGGGTGCATTCCTAGAGATGTATCAACTACCAAAATTGAACCAGGAAGAAATAGAAAACCTGAACAGACCTATAACCACTAAGGAAATTGAAGCAGTCATCAAAAATCTCCCAACAAAAAAAGCCCAGGGCCAGATGGCTTCCCAGGGGAATTCTATCAGACATTTAAAGAAGAATTAATACCTATTCTCCTGAAACTGTTCCAAAAAGTAGAAATGGAAGGAAAACTTCCAAACTCATTTTATGAGGCCAGCATTACCTTGATCCCCAAACCAGACAAAGACCCCATCAAAAAGGAGAATTACAGACCAATATCCTTGATGAACATGGATGCAAAAATTCTCACCAAAATACTAGCCAATAGGATCCAGCAGTACATTAAAAGTATTATTCACCATGACCAAGTGGGATTTATCCCTGGGCTGCAAGGCTGGTCCAACATCCGCAAATTAATCAATGTGATACAATACATCAACAAAAGAAAGAACAAGAATCATATGATCCTCTCAATAGATGCAAAAAAAGCATTTGACAAAGTACAGCATCCTTTCTTGATCAAAACTCTTTAGAGTATAGGGATAGAGGGTACATACCTCAATATCATAAAAGCCATCTATGAAAAACCCACAGCCAATATCATCCTCAATAGGGAAAAGCTGAGAGCTTTTCCCCTAATGTCAGGAACACGGCAGGGATGTCCACTCTCACCACTGCTATTCAACATAGTATTAGAAGTCCTAGCCACAGCAATCAGACAACAAAAAGAAATCAAAGGCATCCAAATCGGCAAAGAGGAAGTCAAACTCTCACTCTTTGCAGATGATATGATACTGTATGTGGAAAACCCAAAAGACTCCACCCGAAAACTGCTAGAACTCATACAGGAATTCAGTAAAGTAGCAGGATATAAAATCAATGCATAGAAATCAGTGACATTCCTATACACCAAAACAAGACAATGAGAGAGAAATCAAGGAGGTGGTCCCATTTACAATTGCACCCAAAACCATAAGATACCTAGGAATAAATTTAACCAAAAAGGCAAAGGATCTGTACTCAGAAAACTATAAAATACTCATGAAAGAAATTGAAGAAGACACAAAGAAATGGAAAAACGTTCCATGCTCATGGATTGGAAGAACAAACATTGTGAAGATGTCAATGCTACCTAGAGGAATCTACACATTCAATGCAATCCCCATCAAAATACCATCCACTTTTTTCAAAGAAATGGAACAAATAATCCTAAAATTTGTATGGAACCAGAAGAGACCCCGAATAGGTAGAGGAATATTGAAAAAGAAAAGCAAAGCTGGTGGCATCACAATTCCAGAGTTCCAACTCTATTACAAAGCTGTCATCATCAAGACAGTATGATACTGGCACAAAAACAGACACATCGATCAATGGAACAGAATCGAGAGTCCAGAAATAGACCGCCAACTCTATGGTCAACTCATCTTTGACAAAGCAGGAAAGAATGTCCAATGGAAAAAGGACAGTCTCTTCCACACTTGGTGTTGGGAAATTGGACAGCCACATGCAGAAGAATGAAACTGGACCATTTCCTCACACCACACACAAAAATAGACTCCAAGTGGTTGAAAGCCCAAACATGAGACAGGAGTCCATCAAAATCCTAAAGGAGAACACAGGCAGCAACCTCTTCGACCTCAGCCGCAGCAACTTCTTCCTAGAAACATTGCCAAAAGCAAGGGAAGGAAGGGGAAAAATGAACTATTGGGATTTCATCAAGATAAAAAGTTTTTGCACAGCAAAAGAAACAGCCCACAAAACCAAAAGACAACCGACAGAATGGGAGAAAATATTTGCAAATGACATATCAGATAAAGGGCTAGTATCCAAAATCTATAAAGAACTTATCAAACTCAACACCCAAAGAAGAAATAATCCAATCAAGAAATGGGCAGAAGACATGAACAAACATTTTTCCAAAGAAGACATGCAATTGGCCAACAGACACATGAAAAATTGCTCAACATCGCTCAGCATCAGGGAAATCCAAATCAAAACCTACATGAGATACCACCTCACACCAGTCAGAATGGCTAAAATTAACAAATCAGGAAACGACAGATGCTGGCGGGGATGTGGAGAAAGGGGTACACCCTCCTACACTGTTGGTGGGAATGCACGCTGGTGCAAGTACTCTGGAAAACAGTATGGAGGTTCCTCAAACTGTTGAAAATAGAGCTACCATATGATCCAGCAATTGCACTACTGGGTATTTACCCCAAAGATACAAATGTAGGAATCCGAAGGGGTACGTGCACCCCAATGTTTATAGCAGCAATGTCCACAATAGCCAAACTGTGGGAAGAGCCAAGATGTCCATCGACTGATGAATGGATAAAGAAGAAGTGGCATATATACACAATGGAATATTATGCAGCCATCAAAAGGAATGAGATCTTGCCATTTGCAACGACGTGAATGGAACTGGAGGGTGTTATGCTGAGTGAAATAAGTCCAACAGAGAAAGACATGTATCATATGACCTCACTGATATGAGCAATTCTTAATCTCAGGAAACAAACTGAGTGTTGCTGAGTGGTGGGGGGTGGAGGGATGGGGTGGCTGGATGGTAGACATTGGGTGGGGTATGTGCTATGGTGAGTGCTGTGAATTGTGCAAGACTGTTGAATCACAGATCTGTACTTCTGAAACAAATAATGCAAGATATATTAAGAAAAAAGAAAAAGAAGAAGATAGCAGGGGAAGAATGAAGGGGAGTAAGTCAGAGGGGGCGACAAACCATGAGAGACGATGGACTCTGAAAAACAAACTGAGGGTTCTAGAGGGGATGGCGGTGGGGGGATTGGTTAGCCTGGTGATGGGTTTTAAGAAGGGCACTTTCTGCGTGGAGCACTGGGTGTTATGCACAAACAATGAATCATGGAACACTATATCAAGACCTAATGATGTAATGTATGGTGATTAACATAACAATAAAAAATTAAAAAAATAAAAATTCATTGCCAAGACTAATGTCAAGGAGCTTACTGCTTGTGTTTTCTTCTGGGAATCTAATGGTTTCAGGTCTTACATTCAAGTCTTTAATCCATTTTGAGGTAATTTTTGTGCACAGTATGTGATAGTAGTCTAGTTTTATTTTTTGCATGTGGCTGTCCAGTTTTTGAAACACCATTTATTAAAGAGTCTGTCCCTTCAGAAAGAATGAATACCCAACTTTTGCATCAACATGGATGGGACTGGATTAGACTATGCTAAGTGAAATAAGTCGAGTAGAGAAAGTCAATTATCATATGGTTCACTTATTTGTGGAACATAAGGAATAGCATGGAGGACATTAGGAGAAGGAAAGGGAAAAATGAAGGGGGGGAAATTGGAGGGGGAGAGGAAACATGGAGACTATGGACTCTGAGAAACAAACTGAGGGTTTTAGAGGGGAAGGGGCTGGGGGGATGGGTTAGCCCCGTGATGGGTATTAAGGAGGGCACGTATTTCATGGAGCACTGGGTGTTACAGGCAAACAATTAATCATGGAACACTACATCAAAAACTAATGATGTACTGTATGATGACTAACATAACATAATAAAAAAAAAGAATCTGTCCCTTCTTCATTATATATTCTTGTCTCCTCTGTTATAAATTAATTGACATATATATGTGGGTTTATTTCTGGGCTTTCTATTCTGTTCCATTGACCTTCTGTCTGTTTTTTGTTTTTGTTTTTGTTTTTGCCAAAACAATACTGCTTTGATTACTATAACTCTGTAATATAGTTTGAAAAAAAAAGGGACACTACCAAAAGCTTACAAAGTTGTGGAACTACAGGAACTCTCATTCACTGTTTCAGAGAATGTAAAAGGGTACAGCAACTTTGGAAAATACTGGTGATTTCTTACAAAAGTAAACATACTCTTCTTAGTATATAATCCTGCAATGGTTCTTCTCAGGATTTAGTCAAATGAATCAAAAACTTTTGTCCACACACATCTGTTCTGAACTTGAATATTTATTGCAGCTTTATTCATAATTGGCAAAACCTTGAAGGCTACATACTACATACCAACTATATGACATCTGGAAAAGACAAAACTATAAAGACAATAAAAAGTTCAGTGTTTGCTAGGGTTTGGGGAAGGAGGGCAGGAGGAATATATAAATAGAGTGCAGGGTATTTTGGGGACAGGAAAATTATTCTGTATGATACTGTAATGACAGATTCATGATTATTATGCATTTGTCAAAACCCACAGAACATAAAACACAAAGAGTGAACCCCAATGTAAACTGTAGACTTTAGTTAATAATGTACCAATATTTATTCATAAATTAGAACAAAGTGCCTCACCCAAGGAAAAATATTAAAAATAGAGGAATTGTATGCAGGTGCATGAGTATAAATGAATTTTTTTTTCACTTTTGTAAATAAAAGAAATGCTACACTAGGCTTGCTCTAGCTTGACTGATTGTGAAAGCATCACATAACCTGCAAGTCTTTGTTTACTTGCTGAGAAAACTAAGGTGTATCCCTGTGAATATTTTAAATTATTGTTATTGGTCTTTTTTTTCTGAAAATGTTAAACAGTAATATTATTTTCACTGAAAGGGGGGTCTTATTAAAAACCAGAACAAAACAAAAAATGACTCTGGGAGAACCTGAACTGGGAAAACTGGTTTTGCCCAGCATATCAAAGAGCATTCATTATGGGTGGGACTTAGAAAGGACAGGAGACCCTTCCCCAAGTTCTCTTTTCCCTTCTGCTAGCTGAATGCAGAGGACCAGAAGTATAGCCATTATCTTGGCATAGCCTGAATGCATGGAGGAGAACAAGTTGCCTACCAGAGTCAGCAGCCTGTCAGTGTTAGGTACATGAGAAATAAAATTTGATTGAATTTAAGCCATTTGCATTTTGGGTCTGTTTATCAGAACTGTAGAGTTAATACAAACTAAAAAAGGTACATGGAGGGGTCCAGTTTCCATTGCTCAAGAGATAGAGCAGTGGAGGATGAGAGAGTATGTCGATGGGGGAAGAGTGACATTTTGTATTTGTTGAATTGGGAACAGATGTTAAACGTTAGATATTTTCCAGGACTTCTGACCCTGTCCCATTTGAAAAAGTTTCTATCCAGCAAAAGTTTGTGTTCAGACTTTAAAGTAAACAATAGTTACTAACCAGTCTACTGCAATGGACATTACGTTCCAAACATTGGCTTAGTCTTCAGTTATCTCTTCCACACAGAAGCTTACCTTGTCTCCTTCTGCCCAAACTTTGCATCAAAGAGCACTTGCCTTATTTCAATACTTCTAATTAATGTTATCTCAGAGTTTCCCCTGGGTAGCTTGGTCTATTGCTCAAATCTTATTTTCTTTTTACTGAAATACAGTTAACCTAAGGAGATTAAAGGCCAATGCCTGTGGTCATACAGCCATGTGATTGAGCAGCTGTTTCCTGGCCTGAGAAACTAATACAAGATTGGATTGGAGTGGAACTTAGAGGAAAGACCACCTGTCTTTGTGGCTTCTGTATACACTTTGCTTCCATAGGCATGTTGTTTGAGGTTTTTATATTCTTTCCTTTGCCTACACCAGGAGAACTTAGTGCTTGTCCCAATGGGGGTTTATTTGCCATCTCTCATAGGTTTATATACTTAGATTAACAAGTAAAAATTGTATAGATAGCTTTTTGCTTCTTAAAAAAAAATCTAATAAACTGAACAATATTTGCATTCAAATAGTTGAAATATTCCAGTGCATATACAGCAGGAAATGTAGGGCTTTAACTTTTGATAGAAATGAGTTCATGAAGAACTATTAAGATGTGTTTCCAAAATGACCAATGTGCTGCACTGATTTCATGAATACATAGCTCCCAACGATCTCCTGGAGAATAAGGCTAGTCTTTTACTGCCATCAGTTTTATTTAGGTAATAAGAGTAATTATTCTGGCTATCACCAGATATGATTATCATATTTATTCTAATACTTTTGTTTCTTTATTGAAATATTGAAAAAAGTTCTCAAGAAATAATTCAGAGAAGGGTAGAACATCTTTGATATATATAGCTACCTATCAGTCACCAAATATTTAATGAGAGACCCTATTATGAGACGAATAGGATGGGGATGTTTGAAGACCGCTGATGGATAAAATAGTATGTAGGCAGAAAGAGATTTAATATATAAATTAAATGCTTGTGAAATAGTTGAAATGGTGAAGGCATAGGGTTCCAGACTGAGGCCCCCAAAATTTACTACTAGAAAAATATCCCAAAACGGCCTTGCCAGTTGAGCCTCCACCTCTGCCACAAGCAGGGATCTGGGGATCATGAACTTGCTGTGGTGACTACCACCTCCAGGATTACACCACCTTACCCCAAATCCCAGAATGGTTCCAGGGCCACTTGTACCACTAGTGAGGCACACCATGGGGAGAAGAATAGAGTTGGATGCAGTAGGGGCCAGGTATTCCCCTCTTATGCCTGTATCTCGAGATGAGAAAGATCAGCAGCAACGTAGAATACTCCTTGGTATTCTGGAGAATGTAGGTGTACAGGGGACTTGTAATCCACTTTGAAGGCAGCAGGTTCACAAATGCAATACCCCATGCCACCAAGGTAAGAGCAGGAGCCAAAGGCCCCAAGCCTGCCCCAGCTCCTTGTTGGAATGGGAGAAGAACTAGAAATCACCATGGGGCCTCAGCAGGACCCTGGAGTCAGCGAAGAGAGAAGTGTCTTAGGAGGTCACTGGATAGGAACATGAGAAAATCTGTGATGTGAACTGCCATTCAGGGATGCAGGAGAAAAACCTACTGCAACTTGAAGTACAAGCGGTGCCAGGGGAATGAGGTGGGGGTGGTGGGGGTTGGATAGCCTGGCAAGACCTGATAGAAGGAGTCTGGCCTAGAGGATGTTGAAGCGGGGAGCCCTGCAGTGTACCCACACAGGAGAGCAGACCACATCTCCATAGTCTGGATGGGATGGGGTCATGTCAACAATCCAACTCAAGGGGTTTAGAGGTTATCCAGGAAGGAACGGATAAACGGGAGATTTCTCTTTATCTTTTTTTTTTCTTTTCCTTTCTTTCTCCTCTCTCTCTCCTTCCTTCCTTCCTTTTTTTTTAAACAGGCAAATATCTAAACTATAAGCTTGAATTAATGGAGGGACCCCTGGATTGTTAATGAAAATAAACCCAAAGTTGATTAAGTAGTCTGTCTAGGCTGGGACCTAGAGTCAAAACCTAAATTGAGTTAAAGACATGAAATTATAACCAACTTTGAACCTGTTTTGGGGATTTGTTGTACCTATATAATTCATACCCACTAAATAGAGTTCTTGATAGTCAGCGCCATGTACAGTTTTATTGTTTTCCTAACATTTTATTCTCAAAATTTTCAGACATCTACAATAAAGTTAGAAGAATTTTGCAGTGAAGATGCATATGCTGATCACCTAGATTCTACTATTAACATTTTAATGTAATCACTTTATTATATATTTGTATATTTATTTGTTCCTCTGTCCATCCATAAATGTCTTATTTTTTGAAGCACTTCAAAGTAAATTGCACACATTAATAACATTTTCCTAAGCATTTCTTTCAACATCCATATTATTATTGACTGGAGTCTAACATTTGAGTTTTTGATTTCTTTTTGAAGTAAAAAATATATAAAATGAAATGCCAAGCTCTTAGGTGTACAATTTCTAAGTTTTGAAAATGTAAACACTGGAGTAACTCAAACTCATATCATGATGGGCCAAGAGTAGGCACCCCTTTCCTGTAAAAGTCCAAAAAGTATTTATTTTGTTTTATAGGCCACTCTATCACATATTCTTTTTTGTTTACACGCTTTTAAAAATGTGAAAAAAAAAACATGTTTAGCCTGTGGGCACACAAAATAGGTTCTCTGGGGCTCAGTTTTTTATTGGGAACTGCACCTGATCATCTACAATGTTTCTTCTACCTTTGCATTACCTACAACTTATTTTTTGTCAGCCTGTCATATTTGGTTATTATATTTGGATGAAAATGTTCTCTTCATAATTTTATTCTTTCTTTCTGGATTGTTTCACACTGACTAACTCTAATTTGGAATAGTAACCTATTTCAGGTCCCAGAAGATAAGTAATTAGTGAAATGTAAATGTAATTAGATACAATGGGTTATTTGCTAAGAAACGATAATGCTGTTAACTCTATATTTTTGCATAAACATATTGACTTTCCTAATATGAACTATAGTAAAAATAAATAGAAGTATATAACCTGTTTTGTTGCCATAGTTGCCATTTGTATTAGTTATCTATTGCTGTAACAGATCACCACAAACTTAATGGCTTAAAAACAACATACACGCGGGGCACATGGCTGGCTCAGTCAGTAGAACACATGACTCTTGATCTCAGGCTCATGAGTTCAAGCCCCAGGTTGGGCGTGGAGCCTACTTCATAAAAAAATAAAAACAAAAAAACATACACCCACTGTCTCACCATTCCTGTGGGTCAGAAATCCAAGTGTAGCTCAGTTGAGTTCTCTGCTTTAGGATCTCTCAGAAGGCTGCAAGCTGCTATCAAGATGATGGTCAGGGCTGGGGTCTTTCATGAAGGCTCAGCAGGACAAGGATCCATTTCCAAGCTCACTTACATGATTGCTGGCAGCATCCAGTTGCTTTTATGCTGTTTGATCTAGCATCCCAATTCCTTCTGGGCTGTTGGCCTGAAGTCACCCTAAGTTACTAGTCACTTGGACCTCCCAAACATGGCGACTTGTTTCATCAAAACGAACAAGGGAGAGAGAGTCTGCTAGCAAGATGGAGGTCACTCTTGTAATCTGGTCATGGAAGAAATGTCTCCTCAAAACTGAGAGTATGAGTTAAAAACAAGGTACTCAAGATAGGGGATTATACAAGGCAGTCGTAATCAGTAGGATGGTTGGTACCATCTGAGAAGCTGCACACCACACCATTTGATTCTGTATTTCAAATGGATTGAATGTAGGTTTGTAAATCACTGCATAGTAGTATAAAAGCTGATGCTTAATTAATTGTGTTTATACACTAGCCATAGCATAAACAGATGCCGTGAAAAGACTTCCTTTTGTGTTTAAACAGGTAAATGTCATTCTCAGGAATTACAAACAAATATTGAGGGCCTTTCTTTCTCTTTCCCCTGCTGGCTTACCACAGTACTGAGAAGCAGCTTGGAACCTATTATGCTTGTGTCAGGATGTTTCAAGAAAATAGCTAAAGGACACAGCAAATATTTTGCTTTCCTTTTCCTTAATCGGCAACTCTTCCCCAGGAAAGTATTTCAGAATTTCAAAGCTCTTAAAGTTTCCTTGAAAGTCTTCATTTAACTGAGCTGATTTCTTCTCTTCTGTCTTTATGCAACCAGTTTCTAAATCAGCACAGTGTGTGATAATTAATGACTACATAAAAGCACAACCTGAGTGAGAATTTGTCTGAAAGTATTGTTTTGAAGTGGCTGTAGACTGAATCAGAATTAGCCTTCAAAACCATTGAAACAGCAAAGAGGAAGAACAAATGAGGAGTCAGCAATGTTATCCTTGCCTAATAGGTAAAAAATGCCCTGTATTTCAGGAAATGTGACTCATTAATTCTCTAATTTTGGATGAACTACTACTCTCCTCACTCCCTTTCTTCTGTTTACTTTTGCAGATTTTGCTTTACTGAGAACATGCTTTTATTCATTTGCTTACATCTTCCAGTCCTTGGCATGTAACAGGTACATGCATATTTGTTGTGTGAACAACTAATGAATCCACCTATCATTGATGGCAGAAGTTTTTAACATTTTCTATGTAATCAAATACTTAACACAAATATTTCCTTTTTTGTTGTTGCAATAATTTGATTTATAAAATCAGGAAAACACTAATCAATTATCTGTATTCTGACCACACATATGTTACCTTGTCATTCAGTCAAACTTGTTGACTTGTTAGTTATACAAACTAACTTTACATGGCTTATGCACAGTAACTTGCTGTCATACAGTTTATTCATATTCTTCTGAGTGCTTACAATTGTTTTTGCTTATATTTTTTATATTGTCCCCTGAATTTCTGGACTGGCTAACTCTCTATAAATGTGGGGTATAAATGCTCTGAATTTCAAGTCATAAAACTTATGCTTCTAATAATATAACTTATTTTTTCAATTCTAAAAAGTAAGTGCTATCTTAAGCTGTTAGACTACAAGGTAGCAGACAACCTAATATAGCTCCTTCCAGGCAATCCAATCATTTTAGAATTTGAACTCAAGAGACTTAAGGTTTGCCATCCCAGCCCTGGAGGAGGAGGAGTTTTCTGGAGCTGGTCATAGGTAGTCCTCTCCTCACACTTAAACAGGTGTCTTCCTTCTGTCTCTTCTTTGCAGTAATTGGCATCTATTCTCACTCTCACGCACTGTCAGTGTCCACAGCTCCATCATGGCCTCAACTGCCAGCATCTTTCATGTTCCTTACCTCTCTCTTCCCTCCTGGGTCCCCTGCTGGGGATCAGGAACTCCAAGCCACTTCACTCAAACAGAGCTGGAGTACATAGATTCTTAGCCCTTCCACATGGCCAACTCTTTCCTCCATTGCTATCCACTGCTTCAACCCACACTGGATAAGACACTTGGCATTTCTTTAATCCATTGTTGGGAAGAAAGCTGCAGATGTGGGATTCTGCCACAAGGTTACCTAGGCTGTAGGTGGCTCCAGATATCCCAGGCCTTAGCATGGGGAGCGGCAAGTGAAAGGATCTTTTTTGAGAACCCTACCCCAAAGAGTGGTTGTCTGTTTCTCCCATCTCATCTCTGAGGAAAAATAAATTCTCTCACAGTCAGCAAGCCTTTTTTAATTTTTTAATTTTATTTTTATTATGTTCAGTTAGCGAAAATATAGTACATCATTAGTTTTTGATGTAGTGTTCAATGATTCATTAGTTGTGTATAATTTTATTAAGAAAAATTTTGCATGCAATGAATGCACCTATTTTAAGTATGTAATTTGATGAATTTTGACAAGCATACACCTGTGTAACCATAACAACAGTCAAGATGCACAATATTATCATCATCCTAAGGCATTCCTTTGTGCCTCTGGCAGTGTATCACCCTCTACCCCTGACCCCAGGTAACCACTTTTTTTTTTTTTTTTTTTTTTTGGTCACTACAGATGGGTTTGCATTTTCTGGAAATTACTTTAAATGGAATTATACAGAATCTCTCTCTTTTATTCCTGTCTGTCTGCTTTCACTCAGCATGATAGTTTTAAGCCCTATCCAGATTATGCATATCAGAGTTTTTTGCTTATTTTATTACTGAAGTATATTGCATTATATGGATGTACCAATATTTGCTTATATATTCACCTTTGATGGATCAGTGTTGATTGCTACCAGTGTTGGCTATTACAAATAAAACAGTTATGCATGCAGGTTTTTTGTGGATATGTGTTTTAATTCATTTTGGGGTATATACCTAGGAGTCAAATTGTAAGAAATGCACTCCCAATGATGTTCATGTCCTAATCCCCAGAACCTGTGAATACATGACTTCAGATGGCATAAGAGATTTCACAGGTGTGATTGAATTAATGATTTTGAGGTGGAGAGATTATTCTGGGTTAACCAGATAAGCCCAATATGATCACAAGTGTCCTTTATAAGAGGGAGGCAAGAGGGTCAGAGTCAAATAGATGTGATGACAGAAGCAGAGGTCAGAATGATGCAAGCCAGGAACCTGGTTGTGTAGGCAACCTCTAGCAGCCCGAAAGGCAAGGCAGTGTCCTCCCCTAGTGTCTCTAAAGAGATGCAGCTCTGCCAGAATCTTGATTTTAGTGCAGTGAGACCCATAGACTTATGATCTCCTTAACCATGAGATAGTAAATTTGTATTTTTTTAAGCCATTAAGTTTGTGATAATTTGTTACATCAGTAACAGGAAACAAATACACTGTCAAACTGTTTCCAAAGTGATGATACCTTTTGCATTCCCACCAGCAATGCATGAGAGTTCCAATTGCTTGACATCCTAGACTATTATCATGCCTTCTGATTGTAATCATTATATAGAGGTGCAGTGGTATCTCATTGTGGTTTTAAATGGCATTTCCCTTATGACTAAATTATGTTGAACATCTTTTCATGTGGCTTTTGGGTATCCATATAACTGTTGCCAAATGTCTGTTAAAATTTTGTCTATTTTTATAGAGTGATTTGTCTTCTTGCTATTGATATAGATTCTATTACTATCTGGTATCATTAGGCCTGAAATGTCTTCCTGTAGCATGATTCATAATGCAGATCTGCTGACAATAAAGTTCCTTAGTTTTTGCTTATATAAAAATGTATTTCTCTTGTGTTCATTTCTGAATGATAATTTACTGAATAAAGACATAGAATTTTTTGGTTATAGCCCTACACGGTTAATTTTTAAAAGTTTTTCTAGCACCTCAAATATATCGTTTTTATGCCTCTTGGACGCCATTTTTTTTCCTGAGAAATCAGTCACTAATCATATAATTATTCTGACATTTGTAATATATAATTTTTCATCAGTACTTTTAAGATTATCTCTTTGTTTTCGACTTTCGCCAGTTGAACTGCAATTTCCTAGGAGTGGATTGCTCTACTCTACTTGGGATTTATTAAGTTTTTAAAATTCCAAGTCATTTTTTAACCAATTTGGTAGATTTCTGGCCATGATATCTTCAAATTTTATTTCTGCCCTTTTGCTTCCTCTACTGGCTTCTTCTGGATCTCCAATCACACTTCTGTTGGTCTGCTTGATATTATCCCACAAGTGTTCACTTTTATCTGTGATCTTTTTTTCTCTGGCCTTTGGATTGGATCGTTTCTGTGGATTTATTTTCAAGTATCCCAATTATTTCTTCTACCATGTTCAATCGGTTTTTGAGCATTTTGAGTTAATTTTATATAGTTATTACACTTTTTGTATTTAGAATTTTTATGTATTTAATTTCCATTTTTTTCTGTTAAGATTTCCTACATGTTAACTCATTGAAACCATTTTTATTTTCATTATTTGAAACATATTTATAATCACTGCTTTGAAAACTTTGGTTGATAAATTTTACTAAATCTGCCCTTACTGAGGCTCAGTTTTTATTGGTTGTTATTTGTTCCTGAATATAGGTTATATTTTCCTGTCTGTATGCATGTCTAGTGTTGTTTGCTTTCATTGTAGACTTGGTTTCACTGGACACTGTAGATAATACGTTTTAGTGACTCCAGATTTTTTTTTTTTTAATCTGAGGATTGTTGCATCATTGTTTAGGTAACCAATGAACTTGCCTGGATTCAAATCTCAAGCTCTGTCCCCTGTGGTACACAATAAGTATACTAAGTTCCTATGGTTTCTAGCTTCTGCCTCTTTTTAGTCTGTTCCCCTTTACATTTATGTTGTGCATGGATTTGTGAAATCAATTAATAATACAGAAAACTCACAAATCTCTATTTCAAAGATATATGTCTCTATGGTCTCTGTGTACCTTTTAAGTGAATCCCCTGGGGTCTTCCTATGCATGTATATTTTAGCAGTCAGGTAGGGATTTGGGTGAAGTTTATACTCACATTATGGATCTCACCACTCCTGTGGCTACATTGTTTCCAGGACTTCCCATAAAGTTCCTAACTTTTTTTTTTCCAGCCCTGATTTTGTCCTCTGCCACCTCAAGCTGATAATGGTGTGCTTTACCACAACTATAGTCATGGGGATTGTAGAAGGCCCTCAGGTAAAAATTAGAGAAACCACTACTTATCTGTTGCAGTGGCAATTTTTCCAAAATTAACCTCTCCTTCAGATTCTGAATTTTCACCTTTCTAGTCCATTGTTGTTCATATTTCATCCAAGTTTTCTGATAATTATCTGTAGGAGGTCATACCTACCTACTCTGGCACCATTACTGGAAGATCCTCCCTCTACCCACAAGGAAGTTTTAATCTTCTCTTGGTAAGGTATGTGTATGGGTGGAGGAGAAGGTATTTGCACAAGTCACTTAAGGACATATAATGGTAATTATCTTCAAAAAGTCTTTAAAAAGAACTGCACATGAAGAATACTTAGGCTTTGAGTCTTGATATTTAAAAAAAACTCAAAATTCTCAAATAATAAGCTTTTGATATTATGATTCTGCTAGAAATTTTTTAAAAATTATATTCAAAAGTTAGTTGACATCATTGCTTCCCCAAGTTTGTATTGTATTCTCCCATCTGGCAAATGAAGGCCTGCTGAGACAAGGAAGCTATTGAATCCATGACAGAAGGAAGACCATTATAGTGAAAGAAATAAGGGGGTCTTAGTTAATATTTCTAGATTCTGTCCTGCTACAAATCGTATTCATAATACAATTCTTCTATAACTTACCTTCACATGTTCCCTGAAGCACCTGACACCATTCTGGCATATTGTTCTGCTTTAAAATATTTTTCTTTTGGATGCACTCAGGTATTTACCCCTCTTTTATGCATGTGGTATCTCCAGGGTGGCTGTGTCCTCTTTATAGTCCCAGCTTCTCTCAGACAGCCCCTTCTTCTGTAGTATGTTTTCTCAAGCAACCAGGACATCTGGGAGCTGATAAGCCACTACTTTTCCCGACCCTTCAACCAGACTAGAGGGCAGACTCTTGCTGCTAACAATCTCTAAGACTCCTTGTTATGCCCTCTTCAGGTTCATAGCCATCTCATCACCAATTTCCTGCTTAAATTCTCTTAAGTTTCATGCTTTCTTGACTGCCCTGGTAAGACATTCCTCATAAATAAATTGCTCTGTTGGAAAGGAAATAAGCATGCAGGCAGATATAGATAAGTAAATTAAACAAAAGGATTGCTGTGGGAGAACCTACTATATAAGTGATTCTCAGTAAGTGATGTCCTCTCTAACTCATAGCAAGCAGCACAGGAGTAGGAATTAAACGAGCTAGGGCTTCTGTTCCTTTTGGCTTGTCCACAGTTTTGCTGACAGGGTTCATAAGCCTTCTCTCATTGTACCATCCTCACCAATAATGGGTCATGGTAGGTGTGTTGAGATCGAAAGTGGCTGACCTTTATCTTGTGAAAAATACATCACAGGGACTTGCTAATCGGTTTGTTACTGTGGCATTTCTGAGCTCTGAGTGTGGAATTGTTTAGACAGATTTACCTACCATTTAATCCATAATCTAACAATCTGACAAAATTGTCATGTATTGCTCTTCAACAGTTGTCCTCTCAACTTTATGAAATTTGCTGATAGTTTGTCATTCAGATGAATAGTGGACACTTTTTTTCAAAGATTTTATTTATTTTTTGACTGAGAGAGAGCTAGACAGCGAGAGAGGGAACACAAGCAGGGGGAGTGGGAGAGGGAGAAGCAGGCTTCCTGTGGAGCAGGGATCCCGATGTGGGGTTCGATCCCAGGACCCTGGGATCATGACCTGAGCCGAAGGCAGACGCTTAACGACTGAGCCACCCAGGCACCAAAATAGTGGACACTCTTGATGTCCTTCCCAGATACCGTTTGAGACAGTGTACCCATCTCTGGCTACCATGAGTATTGGGAGGTTAAGAACAAATGATTGCACTCTTCTCTGGGTAACTGCCTTAGGTTATGAAAGTTTTCTTGCCCCCAAACACCTAAGAATTTTCAAAATAGGACTTTAAAGCCCTTATGTCCTTGCCTCGAGGCAGGACAACTCTATTATACTTTTTTAGGCTCCAGGACTCCCTATAGGATCTCGCTGAGGGTAAATGTCAGCTAATCCCATATTTTTGCTTAGCTTCTTCCACTGTTCTATCTTGCGTTTCTCATTTGTTTTACAAGTTCCTCCTGAGAATTTTCTTTCAATAAATCATTGCACAAGAACCGCCCCCCCCCCAGCACAGATCCTAAAGAAACTTATCTAAGTCAGGGTGGAATGCAATTATTCCTATAGCCAGTCAGCAATGTTCATATCACACGTGATTCAAAAATAGATTTTCTTTGCAGGATGTTGAAATACTGGCCATTTATTTGATTATAACACTTTATAAAAATGTAGCTTTGCCTGTGAAAAAACTCTAAAAATATATAAAGTACCAAATCTGTATGCTTGTCTTCAGGCAACTTCAGTTTTCTCCTATGCAAGATGGAGATCATATCCCATTAAAAATATTTGTGAAGAGTGATTGAGATATTATGAATGATCCTAAGTGGCAAACTGCTCAACAATTGTAGGTGCTAGTGGGTGTTTTTAACAGATATATGGCCATATTAGATTGAGATTTCCAGTTTCTGATATTATTGAATTTGGAAGAAAGCAGTATAGACAAAGCTGAGTCCATTTTAAAAAACTTTTTCCTACATTAAGAATGATATAAAAAAAGTCACTAACTTTCAAGGTAAAAATGCATCTGCAACTTCTTTTTTCTAGTGTGATTAAAACTCTAGGTAAGAATGCAATGAGAAAAACAATCGCTTGGGATTTTAAAGATCTGATGTGGAATACCAGACAAGGATTTCTGATTAGTTGAAGAGAATGAGTGTCCATCCACATCAGATGGGATGGAGTATCTGACCTTGGGCCTAGGGATTTGATAAATGAAGGTGGTCACCATTTTAGAATATAGATTTGAGACCCTGGATAACTTTCTTCTTGCTCAGTCTTTAGAAGACTAGACTTTCTAGTGTCATCACACTTAGGAATGTTTTATTTGTGTAACAGCTCTATTTGTCACCATTCATGTGGTACCTCTCAACTGAAGTCCCTGATGTCTTTCATGTCCAAGTTCCATATAATCCCTGAGCTGGAAAGTGAGTCCCTAGATAGTCTTAGTACAACCAAATATTGGTGTCTGGGTTTGTCTTACTGTGGTGGATTTGATAACAACTTAGTCAAGAGTGACCCTGTGGAATTGTGGGCCAGTCACCTAATTAGCAAAACTAGTCCTGCTGTGAAGCCTGATGTTGAAACCTAGGATGAAATACTATACAAAGATTTTATTTTCTCATCCATGGGTACATAACACAATTTTATTAATAAGTAAGTAAAACTATTTAATAAGCAGCATTTCATCCTCAAAAGAAATTTGAAGCTTAATCCAAAGGCAAACATAGCTAGTTAATAAAGATTATATTTGGTCAACAAAATGTATTATTAAAAACAAGCTTAGAATGATTTTTGTGGTGATTTACATTATTGTAATTAGAATGTTTTTTATAACTTCTCTTTTCAGTTGCTTGAGTCTCTCTACTGAGTAGTTCTAAATCTGTTGTTTTGTTGTTACATATAGTTCTTTAAATAGCTTTTAATTAGTTTTAATTTAGGAAAGGAACATTTTGGTATTCTGGGATGGAAACTGTCAAAATAATATAAATAAAACATATACTTCATCTATACACACATGGAAATTTATCATTACTCTTATCTCATTTGTAAGTCTTTCCCCCCTACTTTACTTTTTAGTTATTTTACACAAAGTTTTAGTCATATTGGTAATGCTATGACACGTGACTTGCAAATTTATTTTGCATCTCTACTGCATTTTCGGCAATGGGCTTTTCTTTCAATTGTGTTAATTTATTTGGAGTCACAAAACATGTCAGCAGCTCTACCATATTCTACCCATCTTACATTAGTTGGGAAGACATTACATCATGTACATTTTAAAAAGTAAAAAAAAAAATAACCTAATGATGTCTTTCTTAGGATTTACTGCTAAAGATCTGGGCATGTCTTTGATCAAGGGGAACCTAGGCCAGGGGATGAAACTTCTTCACTCTTCTCACCAGACTGACAACCTGCAATGCATAAGTTTATAAGGTGTCTTGCAAGGTTGTCCCATAATATCTAGTAATCAGTTGTTCTTGATATGAAGCAGTGGTCAGCTCAATAGGCGCTCTCCCTCCTTACTGGCCTCCCTCAGCTTTGCTGTCATTCCAACATCCACATGATTTCATTTCACAACATATTAGAAGCATACAGACTTTTGTGCTTTCTGGGAAGACAGGCTAGAAGAGCCAATAGCAGGATTGGTCCTAGAAAGCAAAATCTAAGGATGAGATTTTGAGGTTGTGTGGCATGATGGTGAATTTTATGTGTCAACTTAACTTGGACATGGAGTGCCCAAATATTCGGTCAAACATTATTTTAAACGTGTCTATGAGGGTGTTTTTGCATGGGATTAACATTTTAATTGGTAGACTGTGTAAAGCAGTGCCCTCCGCTATATAGGTGGGCCTCATCCAATCCACTGAAGGAACTCTCCCCTGAGGGAATTCCCCCTGCCTGATGGTAATGCTGGGACATCAGTTTTTCTTGCCTTCAGACTAGAAATGAAACATTGGGGGTTTTTTGGGGTTTAAAAAACAACACTTATACTGAAAATACACCATCAGCTCTCCTGAATCTCCAGCTTGCTGACATATATGTGGTGTGTATATACATATATTTGGGGAATCCGACAAGTTTGTTCATATATATATATGAACAAAATTTTTTTTAAGATTTTATTTATTTATTTGAGAGAGAGAATGAGATAGAGAGAGAGCATGAGAGGGGAGAGGGTCAGAGGGAGAAGCAGACTCCCTGCTAAGCAGGGAGCCCGATGTGGGACTCAATCCCGGGACTCCAGGATCATGACCTGAGCCGAAGGCAGTCACTTAACCAACTGAGCCACCCAGGCGCCCAGTATATGAACAAAATTTTAAGAGTAAATTTTCTAAATTGGTTCTGGGGTTTCTGAATCTCTCTAATCCAATTAGGTTTAAGGACACTTATGACTCTATTTCCAGTAGTAAAAGAGAGCACAGATAATCCATGGAATGATCTGGCAGTAAATACACAAAACATCGCCATTAGATACTCTTAATCAAACACTTAAAAGAAGTAAGGATTTCAGTGAACAAATATATGATACTTTCTAACATTTTTACCAAATTAACAAGAATAATGAGACTGGCTGGTTGCTCCTAATGTCACTGGACAAAGTGGGAAAAGAAAGAGATGAGGTCAGGGATTTGAAAACCCAGCTCAAGTACTGCATAACTGACCTGAAAATTTCTCTGTCTACCCTGAAAGAGATGCTTAATCTCCTTAAGCTGCTGGGCTGAGATTCTTGTCAACCAAACCTGGAAGCTCATTCCACAACTGGCTGAATTGCAAGGCACACTGAACTCCTAGCCTCTTGGAGTATATATTGATAGAGAGAGGGTATTGACTGGAAGGAATGGGATCCTAAAATTTGGATGTGTGGGAAGATCCTGATGGAAATGTGGACATTGAGCTCCTGAATTCTTATGAGTGGTCTTTGCCAGTAGAAGCAGCCTTTCCACACCCAGCAGAAGAAATCTCCACCTCCAACTGAGGGGATTAACCCTGCTTTGTCTGAAGAAATTGTACTGACACTTGCCTTGTAAGATAATGCTGATTCTCCTTAGGACCCATCCCACCACCCCTCTTTGCCTCTTGATCTATAAATAGCTCAAGTCCCAGCAGGCCCTTAAAGGTGACATACAAAGTGTGATCCGTGAGAAGGTACACTCCACTCCAAAGGAACTGCTTAGGTTTTCTAATTTATGCAGCCAGAAATCTGGGGAAAATGTTAGGGAAGGAATATTAAGGGCATGGTGTAATCATGGGAGGCACATGAACTTGAATCAGACTGATCTTACTGATATGGGCTAGGATTCTGCAAATAATGTCACTGTTTGGGATTTTGTTTATTTATTTTTTAAATTTAATTTTATTATGTTATGTTAATCACCATGCATTACATCATTAGATTTTGATGTAGTGTTCCATGATTCATTATTTGTATATAACACCCAGTGCACAATTCAGTACATGCCCTCTTTAATACCCATCACCAGGCCAACACATACCCCCACCCACTCCCCTCTAGAACCCTCAGTTTGTTTCTCAGGGTCCACAGTCTCTCATGGTTCGTCTCCCCCTCCAATTTCCCACCCTTCATTTTTCCCTTCCTACTATCTTTTTTTTTTTTTTAACATATAATGTATTATTTGTTTCAGAGGGACAGGTCTGTGATTCAACAGTCTTGCACAATTCACAGAGCTTACCATAGCACATACCCTCCCCAATGTCTATCACACAGCCACCCCATCCCTCCCACCCCACCACTCCAGCAACCCTCAGTTTGTTTCCTGAGATTAAGAATTCCTCATATCGGTGAGGTCATATGATACATGTCTTTCTCTGATGGACTTATTTCGCTCAGCATGATACCCTCTAGTTCCATCCACGTTGTTGCAAATGGCAAGATCTCATTCCTTTGGATGGCTGCATAATATTCCATTGTGTATATATACCACGTCTTCTTAATCCATTCATCTGTCGATGGGCATCTTGGCTCTTTCCATAGTTTGGCTATTGTGGACATTGCTGCTATAAACATTGGGGTGCACGTACCCCTTCGGATCACGACATTTGTATCTTTAGGATAAATACCCAGTAGTGCAATTGCTGGGTTGTAGGGTAGCTCTATTTTCAACTTTTTGAGGAACCTCCATACTGTTTTCCAGAGTGCCTACACCAGCTTGCATTCCCACCAACAATGTAGGAGACTTCCCCTTTCTCTCCATCCTCGCCAACATCTGTTGTTTCATGAGTTGTTAATTTTAGCCGTTCTGACTCGCATGAGGTGGTAACTCATTGAGGTTTTCATTTGGATTTCCCTGATACCGAGCAATGTGGAGCACTTTTTCATGTGTCTATTGGCCATTTCGATGTCTTCTTTAGAAAAATTTCTCTTCATGTCTTCTGCCCATTTCATGATTAGATTTGTTCTTTGGGTGTTGAGTTTGATAAGTTCTTTATACATTTTGGATACTAGCCCTTTATCTGATATGTCATTTGCAAATATCTTCTCCCATTCTGTCAGTTGTCTTTTGGTTTTGTGGACTGTTTCTTTTGCTGTGCAAAAGTTTTTTATCTTGATGAAGTCCCAATAGTTCATTTTTGCCCTTGCTTCCCTTGCCTTTGGCAATGTTTCTAGGAAGAAGTTGCTGCGGCTGAGATCGAAGAGGTTGCTGCCTGTGTTCTCTTTTGGGATTTTGATGGACTCCTGTCTCACATTTAGGTCTTTCAACTATTTTGAGTCTATTTTCATGTGTGGTGTAAGGAAATGGTCCAGTTTCATTCTTCTGCATGTGGCTGTCCAATTTTCCCAACACCATTTCTTGAAGAGACTGTCTTTTTTCCATTGGACATTCTTTCCTGCTTTGTCAAAGATGAGTTGACCATAGAGTTGAGGGTCCATTTCTGGGCTCTCTGTTCTGTTCCATAGATCTATGTGTCTGTTTTTGTGCCAGTACCATACTGTCTTGATGATGACGCTTTGTAATAGAACTTAAAGTCTGGAATTGTGATGCCACCAGCTTTGCTTTTCTTTTTCAACATTCCTCTGGCTATTTGGGGTCTTTTCTGGTTCCAAACAAATTTTAGGATTATTTGTTCCATTTCTTTGAAAACAATGGATGGTATTTTGATAGGGATTCCATTAAATGTGTAGATTGCTCTAGGTAGCATTCACACCTTCATAATATTTGTTCTTCCAATCCATGAGCATAGAACTTTTTTCCTCTTCTTTGTGTGTTCCTCAATTTCTTTCATGAGTATTTTATAGTTTTCTGGGTGCAGATTCTTTGTCTCTTTGGTTCAATTTACTCCTAGGTATCTTATGGTTTGGGGTGCAATTGTAAGTGGGATAAACTCCTTAATTTCTCTCTCTTCTGTCTTGTTGTTGGTGTGTAAGTATGCCACTGATTTCTGTGCATTGATTTTATATCCTGCCACTTGACTGAATTCCTGTATGAGTTCTTGCAGTTTTGGGGTGGAGTCTTTTGGGCTTTCCACATAAAGTATCAGACCACCTGCAAAGAACGAGAGTTTGACTTCTTTGACGATTTGGATGCCTTTGATTTCTTTTTGTTGTCTGATTGCTATGGCTAGGACTTCTAGTACTATGTTGAATAGCAGTGGTGATAGTGGACATCCCTGCTGTGTTCCTGACCTTAGGGGAAAGCTCTCAGTTTTTCCCCATTGAGAATGATATTTGCTGTGTGTTGTTCATAGATGGCTTTTATAATATTGAGGTATGTACCCTCTATCCCTATACTCTGAAGAGTTTTGATCAAGAAAGGATGCGGTACTTTGTCAAATGCTTTTTCTGCATCAATTCAGAAGATCATATGGTTCTTGTTCTTTCTTTTATTAACATATTGTATCACATTGATTGATTTGCGGATGTTGAACCAACATTGCAGTCCAGGGATAAATCCCACTTGGTCATGGTGAATAATCCTTTTAATGTACTGCTGGATCCTATTGGCTAGTATTTTGGTGAGAATTTTTGCATCCATGTTCATCAAGGATATTGGTCTCTAATTCTCTTCTTTTATGGGATCTTTGGTTTGGGGATTAAGGTAATGGTGGCCTCATAAAACGAGTTTGGAAGTTTTCCATCCATTTCTATATTTTGGAACAGTTTCAGAAGAATAGGCATTAATTCTTCTTTAAATGTTTGGTAGAATTCTCCTGGGGAGCCATCTGGCCCTGGGCTGTTGTTTGTTGGGAGATTTTTGATGACTGCCTCAATTTCCTTAGTGGTTATAGGTCTGTTCAGGTTTTCTATTTCTTCCTGGCTCAGTTTTGGTAGTTGTACATCTCTAGGAATGCATCTACTTCTTCCAGATTATCTAATTTGCTGGCATATTGTTGCCCATAATATGTTCTTATAATTGTTTGTATTTCTTTGGTGTTGGTTGTGATCTCTTCTCTTTCAGTCATGTTTTTGTTGATTTGGGTCATTTCTCTTTTCTGTTTGATAAGTCTGGCCAGGGGTTTATCAATCTTGTTAATTCTGTCAAAGAACCAGCTCCTAGTTTCGTTGATCTGTTCTACTGTTCTTTTGGTTTCTAGTTCATTGATTTCTGCTCTGATCTTCATTATTTCTCTTCTCCTGCTGCGTTTGGCCTTATTGGCTCTTCTTTCTCCAGTGCCTTTAGGTGTAGGGTTAGGTTGTGTATTTGAGACCTTTCTTGTTTCTTGAGAAAGGCTTGTATTGCTATATACTTTCCTCTTAGGACTGCCTTTGCTGCATCCCAAAGATTTTGAACATTTGTGTTTTCATTTTCATTTGTTTCCATGAATTTTTTAAATTCTTTTTTAATTACCTTGTTGACCCATTCATTCGTTAGTAGATTGCTTTTTAGCTTCATGTATCTGTGTTCTTTCTGACTTTCTTGTGATTGAGTTCTAGTTTCAAAGCATTGAGGTCTGAAAATATGCAGGGAATGATCCCACTCTTTTGGTACTGGTTGAGACCTGATTTGTGACCTAGGATGTGATCTATTCTGGAGAATGTTCCATGGGCACTAGAGAAGATTGTGCATTCTTTTGCTTTGGGATGGAATGTTCTGAATATATCTGTGAAGTCGATTTGGTCCAGTGTGTTATTTAAAGTCTTTATTTCCTTGTTGATCTTTTGCTTAGATGATCTGTCCATTTCATTGAGGGGGGTGTTAGAGTCCCCCACTATTATTGTATTGTTGTCGATGTGTTTCTTTTCTTTTGTTACTAATTGTCTTATATAATTAGCTGCTCCCACGTTAGGGGCAGAGATATTTACACTTGTTAGATCTTCTTGTTGGATAGACCCTTTAAGTCTGATATATTGTCCTTCCTCATCTCTTATTACAGTCTTTGGTTTAAAATCTAATTTGTCTTGTCTAAGGATTGCCACCCCAGCTTTCTTTTGTTGTCCATTAGTATGGTAAATGGATTTCTACCCCCTCACTTTCAATCTGGGGGTGTCTTTGGGTCTAAAATGAGTCTCTTGCAGACAGCATATGATGGGTCTTGTTTTTTATCCAATCTGATAGCCTGTTTCTTTTGATTGGGGAATTTAGCCCATTTACATTCAGGGTAACTATTGAAACATATGAATTTAGTGCCATTGTATTGCCTGTAAGGTGACTGTTACTGTATATTGTCTGTGTTCCTTTCTGGTCTCTGTTGCTTTTAGGCTCTCTCTTTGCTTAGAGCACCCCTTTCAATAATTCTTTTAGGGCTGGTTTTGTGTTTGCAAATTCCTTTAGTTTTTGTTTGTCTTGGAAGCTTTTTATCTCTCCTTCTATTTTCAGTGACAGCCTAGCTGGATATAGTATTCTTGGCTGCATATTTTTCTCGTTTAGTGCTCTGAATATATCATGCCAGTCCTTTCTGGCCTGCCAGGTCTCTGCGGATAGGTCTGTTGCCAATCTAATGTTTCTACCATTGTAGGTTACATATCTCTTCTCCCGAGCTCCTTTCAGGATTTTCTCTTTTTCTCTGAGACTTGTAAGTTTTACTATTAGATGTCGGAGTGTTGACCTATTTTTAGTGATTTTGAGAGGCGTTCTCTGTGCCTCCTGGATTTTGGTGGCTGTTTCCTTCCCTATATTAGGGATGTTCTCTGCTATAATTTGCTCCAATATACCTTCTGCCCCTCTCTCTCTTTCTTCTTTTTCTGGGATCCCAATTATTCTAATGTTGTTTCATCTTATGGTATCAATTATCTCTCAAATTCTGCCTTTGTGATCCAGTAGGTGTTTATCTCTCTTTTTCTCAGCCTCTTGATTTTCCATCATTTGGTCTTCTGTACCACTAATTGTGTCTTCTGAGTCATTTATCCTAGCAGTTAGAGCCTCCATTTTGGATTGCACCTCATTAATAGGCTTTTTGATTTCAACTTGGTTAGATTTTAGTTCTTTTATTTCTCCAGAAAGGGTTTCTCTAATAACTTCCATGCTTTTTTCCAGACCAGCTAGTATCTTTAAAATCATGATTCTGAACTCTAGGTCCGAGATTGTACTAATGTCCATATTGAATAGGTCCCTGGCATTCGGTACTGCCTCTTGTTCTTTTTGTTGAGGTGATTTTTTCTATCTTGTCATTTTGTCCAGAGGAGAATAGATGAATGAGAGAACAAAATGCTAACAGGGTAACAACGTCACCAGAAAACATACTCTAAACAAATCAGAAAAGACCTGAAACCAGGGGAAAAGAAAGGGAAAGAAAGAAAAAAGAAAAAGATAAAGATAAAAAGAAACAAAAACAGAACAATACAAAAAAACAGAATATAATCAAATATGATTAGGCTGGTGCCACACTCTAGATTTTGGGTCTATTTTGGTCTGTTAGAAGAAAGTGCCTCCCAAAATTTTAAAGAAAGAAGAACGTATATATATATATATATATGTATATATATATATATATATATATATATATATTAAAATAAGGGTTAATACGATAAAGGGATGGAATATGACTATAAAGATGAAAGTTACAAAAAATTTTATAAAAGGAATTGATAAGATAAGAAGTTGGTTGAAAAAAAAAAGAAGAGGGTTTTAAAAAAAAAAGAAAAAAAAGGAGAGAGTGTGATCAGGGCAGGAGGCTAGAACAAAGCCATACACTAGAAATTTAGGGTATATTTTGATGTTAGAAGAAACTGTATCTCAAATTTGTAGAGAGAGAACAACTTATATATATATGTGCCAAAAATAAGATTAACTACTATGAAGGGATAGAATATGACTCTAAAAATGAAAAATAAAAATGTTTTTTATAAAAGGGATTGATAAGATTTTGGTTGAAAAAGGGAAAAAGAAAAAGTAAAAAAAAAAAGACAGTTAAAAAAATTAACTTTGAAAGACTAAAGAATAGTTCTGCTGTTCTCATTGATCGGTTAACTTGGTCTTGGCTGGCTGTTTCTGCTGATCTTCTGCGGGAGGGGCCTGTTGCTGTGGTTTCCAAATGTCTTTGCTGGAGGCGGAATTGCCCCGCCTTTGCTGGGTCCAGGCTAAGTAATCTGCTCAGGTTTGCTTTTGGGAGCTTTTGTTCCCTGTAAGCTTTCCGTACAGCTTTGTAGGACGAGATTGAAAATGGTGGCCTCCCAATCTCTGCCCTGGAGGAGCTGAGAACTTGGGGCCCCACTCCTCAGTGAGCCCCAGAGAAAAGCAATCAGTCACTCCCATCTCCCCAGTCTCTGGCTTCACTCTGTGCTCACCCAACCTGTGACCGAGCATTTCTATCTCTGGCACACGACCTCATGTGGAGTCTCCAAACCCAGCAGATCCCTGCAGTGCACTCCCACACCACTCCTCCAGGGGAAGGAAGGGGAGTCTCCCTGGATCTGCTGCTTATTGGGTCCCTGCAGGAGAAGTGGCCCAACTGTGCCGCAGATCACAGTTTATGGCAACCCCAATCTGAGAGCCCGCACCTCGGCTCCATCTCTGCAGCCAGCTTCCCCGCTCTGATTCCTGGGAGCTCTGCCACACTCAGGCACCTCTGGTCTTTCTGTGACCCTGAGGGTCCTAAGACCACACTGCCCCGTGAGGGTTCCACCCTGCCCACCCCCTGCTTAGCCACTGGAGCGACATCCTTCAGTGAAGCCAACTTCTAAAAGTTCCAATTTTGTGCTCTGCAGCTCTACCACTTGCCAGAAGTGGCAGACGGAGGCCCCCTCCCCCGCCATCTATCTTCCCAAATATCGCCTCGGATTCACTTCTCTGCATGTCCTACCTTCCAGAAAGTGGTCGCTTTTCTGTTGAGAGTTGTTGCTATTCTTTTCTTTGATCTCCTGTTGAGTTTGTAGGTGTTCAGAATGGTTTGATCCCTATCCAGCTGAATTCCTGGGACCAGACGAAATCCAGGTCTCCTACTCCTCCACCATCTTGCTCCTCCCTCCCAGCAACAGGAATTTTTATTCATTCATGATGAGAATGCAAAACAGTAGAGCCACTTTGGAAGACGGTTTTGCAGATTCTTATAAAGCTAAATACAATTTTATCATATTATCCTGGAATCACACTCCTAAATATTTACCTAATTGCTTTAAAATGTATGTTCACATAAAAACTTACACATGAATTTATTTAACAGCTTTATTTATAATCTTACCAAACTTGAAAAAATTATAATACTCTTTAATAGGTTATAGATAAAGAAAGTATGGTACATCTATCCAATGGAATATTATACAGTGATTAAAACAAATAAGCTATCAAGCCACAAAAAGACATAGACGGATATTAAATGCATATTGCTACAATTAAGAAGTTTGTCTGAAAATACTACATATATAGGATTCCAATTATATGACATTCTGGTAAAGGCAACACTATAGAGATGACTGTTTGCCATGGGTATGGGAGAAGGAGGGGTAGTTAACAGGTAAAGCATAGGGATTTTATTTGGCATTGAAACTATTATATATGGTACTGAATTGTTGGATTACACATTTTTCAAAACCCATAGTACTTTATAGCACAAAGAGTGAATGGACCTCAATAAATTCAAATAAAAATTATTTAGAAGATTTAGGACTTTGGGGAGTGAATGCACAATGTGACAAAACAATCTAGCTGTATTAAAAATATAGGAACCTCAGTCAGGGAGGTAGGTGAAACTCTTCTGACCTTGCAAGTGAGTGGGCTGTATAAAACATAAATAAGATAAACTGGACATAGCACGGCACCCTACTTGACAAAATTGTTTCCCATGGGGCTTGGGTTAACAATTCTGATACCATTACAAATGTATACTAGGATCAAGCAAATAAGCACATAAAGGACAGATGATGGGTTCCAAGTTTCTCACTGTTGGAGTAGCAGGTCACAGAAAAGCAAGTGAGTAGTCTAGAATGATCCACATGGTAATGCATTAGAGTTGAAGACATCAGTAGGAACTCATGTTTAGCTTAAAAAAATGTACTTGGTTGCATACAGAAATAATTATAGATAATTCTGTATGCTGGAGTTCTTTGCTCTTTCAGTTGAGAGGTTCTAAAACCAGCAATATCCAAGTAGTAATGAATACCTCTACCACTCATAACTTGGTTTTTAAGATCATTCTATAATATAAACTAAACAAAGATCAAAAAAGCAGAGCTTCTTAGAGAGACAGAGGATTCTAAGAGAAAGGCAAGAAACATACACAATGAGCTTTGAGCAGTTTTTAGCACTAAAAAGTGAGGAAGTCCTTGAAAAAAAATTTAAATAATTAAATAAAAACCCAAACCCACAGTGATGGATTATGTCAAAGAGATATAGGATCCAACTAAAAGAGCTCCCAGTGGTCAAAGCTGGAATATATTTTGCACACAATATATAAAACTTATGTATTATAGCCCAAAGTATAAAATAAATATCCATGAGTCCATGCTAATATAATAATTGAATAGATAGATGATAGTTAGCTAGCTAGATGATAGATAGATAAGTAAATGGGGAGAGATAAATTTTCCATACAGAAGAATACCAAATAATGTATGGAGATTCTCTGCCATCAAGCTTGTGGATCATATGTCTTCACCCCTTGAGTGTGGGCTGTACACAGTGACGTTATTTCATTTTTTTAAAGATTTTATTTATTTATTTGAGACAGAGAACACAAGTGGGGGGGTGAAGAGCAGAGGAAGAGGGAGAAGCAGGGTCCCTACTGAGCAAGGAGCCACACATGGGATTTGATCCCAGGACTCCCGGATCATGATCTGAGCTGAAGGCAGACGCTTAACTGACTGAGACACCCAGGTGCCCAGTGATGTTCTTTCAAATAGGGCAGTATGTAAAGGGGGGGGTTCAAAGAGTAAGTTTAGAGTAGTGCCTGATGTCAACCTCACCAGCCCTAAGTCATGTTGATAGTAGGTACATTTAAAATGACAATATGCGAATGGCAATTTACCTCTATCGTCTTCCCCCAAAAAACCATATAACCCCAATATAATCATGAGAACAACACTTAATAAATCCCACTTGTGAGACTTTCCATAAAATACTTGACCAGTCCTCATCAAAACTGTCATGGTCTTCAATAACCAGAAAAGTGAAACCGTGAGATCCAAGAGTTGCTTCGGTATGATAAGGCATGATGACTAAAAGCAATGTGGTGTCTTGGATGGAATCCTGGGACATTAGGTAAAAACTAAAATATGAGCTTTAGTTAATAATAGCGCAATATTGGTTCATTGGTTGTAACAAATGTACCACACTCATGCAAGACGTAGGGAAATTGGGTGTGGACTCTATGGGGATTCTCAGTGCTATTTTTGCAGTTTTCTGTAATGTTATAAAATGACCCTAAAATGAAAAGTTTATTAAAAAAAAAAAACTTTAGTCTTGGTTAGAAACCTTACTTCCTGCAGGAGATTTGGGGGGTGTGCATATCCATGAAAGAACATGGTAAGTGTTCCACTGCTCTGGAAGTTGTGAATACTTTCTGGCCATTTGGGATTTTTCTTTCCATAGACAATCCCACACGAAAAGAGTCACGGAACTGGATGGAGCTAGAGGAGTAGGTCTGTAATAGGGGATCCACTGAATCATCATGTAGGTTTATACATTCTTACATATTTTTTTGAAATTGGCCTATCTCTTTTATATTCTTCATTTCCTTAGTTCTTGCCGTTTTTAAGGATTATCAAATATTTGTTATAATTCCATTTTCTTCTATTAACTTGCTGGAAATCCATTATTTTACTATTATTTTCGTGATTACCATATATATTGCCACATATGTCCTTGACTTTTTACATTAGAATATAAAGTTTTACTTTTACCTCTATGTCTGCATTGCCAGAAGCTCAGAACCTTAATTAATTAATTAATTTATTTAGAGAGAGTGAGAGAGAGCAGGAACAGGGAGGGGCAGAAGGAGAGGGAGAGAGAGAATCTCAAGTAGGCTCCATGCCCAGCACAGAGCCAGATGAGGGGCTGGATCCCATGACCTTGAGATCATGGCCCGACCCCAAACTAAGAGTTGGATGCTTACCCAACAGAGCCACCCAGGCACCTCTGAACCTCAGAACCTTTAATTAACATTTACCCTGTTGTTGTCACATCAATTTTGTCAGGCATTTTAGTTTATGCATATTTTTTAGTTACATAAGTTACCTATATCTCTGAAAAGTCAATATTAGTTATATTTACACACATTTTTGTCAAGTATTGTACTCCTTATTCTTTCTTGAGGGGTTGTGCTTTCAGGTGATATCATTTTCCTGCAGTCTAAAGAATTTCCTTTGATATTCTTACAGTGTGAGTCTCCTGGTTTCTACTTCTTTCAGCTTTCATTTATGTGAAACATTTTCTTTCATTTTTATTTTTGAAGGTTATTTTTCTGGGTGGCTAATTTTAGGTTAGCAGCTCTTTTTTTCTGCTCTAGTACTTTTTAAAAAAATGTATAACTTTTCTTCTGGCTTCTTCTAGCTTCTGTCATTTCTTCTCAAAACTCAGTTACTCACTTTATTATTCCTCCATTGAAGATACTGTATGCTTTTATTTTTAAAGATTCATTTATTTATTTGCGAGAGAGAGAGTATGAGCAGAGGGAGGGGCAGAGGGACAGGGAGAGAATCCTCAAACAGACTTCCCACTGAGCACAGAATCCAAGGTGGGGCTCTATTCCAGGACCCTGAGATCATGACCTGAGATGAAATCAAGAGTTGGCCGCTTAACTGACTGAGCCACCAGGTGCCCCGATACTGTTTCCTTTTAATCTGATTACTTTTACTTCGGTATTTGGCATTTTGACTTAGATGTGCTAATTGTGTGTGTGTGTGTGTGTGTGTGCGTGCATGTGTGTTAATATTTGTTTCTTGGTGTTTGCCAAACTTAATGAATCTCTGGGCCAACGTCTTTCAAAAATTTCTGAAAATCTTAGTTATCATCTTTTGAATAATAATTTTTCTGCCTTCACTCTCCTCTCATCCTGAGATTTCTACATGCAAGTATGTTAGACCTCTGCAGCTTATTTCACATGGATTAAGGCTATATTCAGCTGTTTTTCCAGTATTTCTCTCTCTTCTTCAGTTTGGATATTCTCCTTGATTCTTTTAGTTTCCTGATCCTGTAATCTATTATATTCTGAGGTTGAACCTATCCACTGGATTTGTTTTTTTTAAGGATTTTATTTATTATTTGACAGAGAGAGACACAGTGAGAGAGGGAGCACAAGCAGGGGGAGTGGGACAGGGAGAAGCAGGCTTCCTGTTGAGCAGGGAGCCCGATGCGGGCCTCGATCCCAGGACCCTGGGATCATGACCTGAGCCGAAAGCAGACGCTTAACTACTGTGCTACCCAGGTGCCACAAGGATTCTTTTTTTTTTTAAGATTTTATTTTATTTATTTCTCAGAGAGAGAGAGAAAGCACACAAGCAGCGAGAGCAGAAGGCAGAGGGAGAAGCAGACTCCCCGCTGAGCAAAGAGTCTGATGCGAGACTTGATCCCAGGATGCTGGGATCATGACCTGAGCTGAACAGATGCTTAACTGACTGAGCCACCCAGGCGCCCTATCCACTGGATTCTGAATTTTCATTGTTACATATTTCATTTCTAGAATATCCTTTGATTCTTACATTTTCTAACGTTTTGTAAAATTTCTTTCTCTTTTCATCTATTTTCTCCACTTTTTCCCCTTCATTTCTTTAACATATCAATCACAGTTATTTTAAAATTCCTTGGGTACTGCTTCATTATCTGGATCACTGTATATTTACATTTACTTTTACTTTTTCTTGATTCGTGGTTATGTTTTATATGTCTCTAAATGTATTTTTACATTTTTCTACCAGACATTGTGCATATAAAACTACAGGGGGTCCTGATGATGTTCCCTTCCAACAAAGAGGATCCTTCCTTTCTTAGTAAGCATAGAAAGTATGCTTACCTGATCAGTAATTGAGATAAACTAGAGCTGAGTTACAGCTTGAATTAAATTCAGTCGTCCTCTTTTACCTCTGCTACAAGGACTTTTGACTGAGGCTCTAGTACTTCTGTCTATGAAGCCCTGAAAGGCTGCAGGGGATCCAACTCTTCCCTCTAGATGCTCTCAGCATAGCTCTTAGGTCTCCACTCTACACAGCTTCACAAATTGTAAGATGTATTTAGAGAGTTGAGCCATGTGTTTGAAGCAAGGCCCTTCCTCTGGTTTGGGCTTCTGTATCTTAATTTTGCAAGACCATGCAGGGTTTTATTCTGCCTTCCAGACGTGTATTAGTTTTCTAATGCTGGGGTAACAAATTACAAACTTAGCAGCTAGTAACAAAGGAAATCTACCATACTACAGTTCTACATCTCAGAAATCTGGCAGGCCTGTCTTGTTTCTATGCTCCAGATCCCATTAGACCAAAATCAAGATATTGCCTAGCCAAGTGGATAATTCACTTCCAGTCTCATTCAAGTTATTGGCAGAATTCAACTCCTTGTGGTTTTAGGACTGAGGTCTCCTTGCTGGCTCTTGGCTGGGGATTGTTCTCAGCTTCCAGAGCCTACCCACAGGCCCTGGCTTATGGCCCCATTTCTCCAACTTCAAAACCAGAAACTGTGATTGAAGGCCTTCTCACACTTTAAATCTGACTTTCACTGACCTGCCTTTCTTCTTCTTCCATTGTTTCCCTCTTGCCTTTTGATCTTTCGAGTGTTCAAGGAAAGATTATAGAGTCACACCCTCAACTTTCTCTTTAGAACACACTTTCCAGACATCTCTGTCATCTGAGAATGCTAAGAATTTCCTAAATTATCAAGTCCTGATGACATTTTTTTTTTTAGTGGATATTCCTTTTATTCTCCTCTTCTTGCATTTTACTATAAGTGGCAAGAAGAAACCAGACAGACCGTACTACACTTGCTGGAAATCCCCTCAGCTAAGTATCCAATTTCATCATTTACACATTCTGCTTTCCCTATAACTGCAGGGCATGATTCCTCTAAGCTATCTGCTGATGTGTAACAAAGATTCCTGTTTCTAATAATATATGCCTTACTTCCTGTTCAGCTCTTAATGAGCAGGATCTTTAATGTCCATATTTCTACATATATTTCTATTTTTCCCTTTAAATTTTTTATTGTTATGTTAATCACCATATATTACATCATAAGTTCTTGATGTAGTGTTCCATGATTCATTGTTTGTGCATAACACCCAGTACTCCATGCAGAACGTGCCCTCTTTAATACCCATCACCAGGCTAACCCATCCCCCCAACACCCTCCCCTCTAGAACCATCAGTTTGTATTTCAGAGTCCATCATCTCTCATGGTTTGTCTCCTCCTCCGATTAACCCCCTTCATTCTTCCCTTCCAGCTATCTTCTTTTTTTTTTCTTGACATATATTACATTATTTGTTTCAGAGGTACAGATCTGTGATTCAAGTCTTGCACAATTCACAGTGCTCACCATAACACATACCCTACCCAATGTCTATCACCCAGCCACCCCATCCTTCCCACCCCACCCCAACTCCAGCATCCCTCAGTTTGTTTCCTGAGATTAAGAATTCCTCATATCAGTGAGGTCATATGATACATGTCTTTCTCTGATTGACTTATTTCACTCAGTATAACACCCTCCAGTTCCATCCACGTCATTGCAAACCGCAAGATCTCATTCCTTTGGATGGCTGCATAATATTCCATTGTGTATATATACCACATCTTCTTTGTCCATTCATCTGTTGATGGACATCTTGGCTCTTTCCACAATTTGACTATTGTGGACATTGCTGCTATAAACATTGGGGTGCACGTACCCCTTCGGATTCCTACATTTGTATCTTTGGGGTAAATAGCCAATAGTGCAATTGCTGGATCATATGGTAGCTCTATTTTCAACTTTTTGAGGAGCCTTCATACTATTTTCCAGAGTAGTTGCACCAGCTTGCATTCCCACCAACAGTGTAGGAGGGTTCCCCTTTCTCCATATTCCCGCCAACATCTGTCATTTCCTGATTTGTTAACTTTAGCCATTCTGACTGGTGTGAGGTGTTTCTCATTGAGGTTTTGATTTGGATTTCCCTGATGCCGAGGGATGTTGAGCACTTTTTCATGTGTCTGTTGGCCATTTGGATGTCTTCTTTGGAAAAATGTCTGTTCATGTCTTCTGCCCATTTCTTGATTGGATTATTTGTTCTTTGGGCGTTGAGTGATAATTTCCTTATAGATTTTGAATACTAGCCCTTACCTGATATGTCATTTGCAAATATCTTCTTCCATTCTGTCGGTTGTCTTTTGGTTTTGTTGACTATTTCTTTTGCTATGCAAAAGTTTTTTATCTTGATGAAGTCCCAATAGTTCATTTTTGCCCTTGCTTCCCTTGCCTTTGGTGATGTTTCTAGGAAGAAGTTGCTGTGGCTGAGGTCGAAGAGGTTGCTGCCTGTGTTCTCCTTTAGGATTTTGATGGACTCTTGTCTCACATTTAGGTCTTTCAACCGTTTGGGGTCTATTTTTGTGCATGGTGTAAGGAAATTGTACTGTTTCATTCTTCTGCATGTAGCTGTAAAATTTTCCCAACACCATTTGTTGAAGAGACTATCCTTTTTCCATTGGACATTCTTTCCTCCTTTGTCGAAGATGAGTTGACCATAGAGTTGATGGTCCATCTCTGGGCTTTCGATTCTGTTCTATTGATCTAGTGTCTGTTTTTGTGCCAGTACCATACTGTCTTGAGGATGACAGCTTTGTAATAGAGCTGGGAGTCTGGAATTGTGATTCCGCCAGCTTTGCTTTTCTTTTTCAACATTCCTCTGGCTATTCGGGGTCTTTTCTGGTTCCATCCAAATTTTAGGATTATTTGTTCCATTTCTTTGAAAAAAGTGGATGGTATTTTGATGGGGATTGCATTGAATGTGTAGATCGCTCTAGGTAGCATTGACATCTTCACAATATTTGATCTTTCAATCCATGAGCATGGAACGTTTTTCCATTTCTTTGTGTCTTCCTCAATTTCTTTCATGAGTATTTTATAGTATTCTGAGTACAGATCCTTTACCTCTTTGGTTTGATTTATTCGTAGGTATCTTATGGTTTTGGGTGCAATTGTAAATGATTGACTCCTTAATTTGTCTCTCTTCTGTCTTGTGGGTGTATAGGAATGCCACTGATTTCTGTGCATTGATTTTATATCCTGCTACTTTACTGGATTCCTGTATGAGTTCTAGCAGTTTTGGGGTGGAGTCTTTTGGGTTTTCCACATAAAGTATCATATCATCTGCAAAGAGTGAGAGTTTGACTTCCTCTTTGCCGATTTGGATGCCTTTGATTTCTTTTTGTTGTCTGATTGCTGTGGCTAGGACTTCTAGTACTAGGTAGAATAGCAGTGGTGATAGTGGACATCCCTGCCACGTTCCTGACCTTAGGGGGAAAGCTCTCAGTTTTTCCCCATTGAGAATGATATTCACTGTAGGTTTTTCTTAGATGGCTTTTATGATATTGAGGTATGTACCCTCTATCCCTATACTTTGAAGAGTTTTGATCAAGAAAGGATGCTGTACTTTGTCAAATGCTTTTTTGCATCTATTGAGAGGATCTTTAATTCTTGTTTTTTCTTTTGTTAATGTACTGTATCACGTTGATTGACTTGCAGATGTTGAACCAAACTTGCAGCCCAGGGATAAATCCCACTTGGTCATGGTGAATAATCCTTTTAATGTACTGTTGGATCCTATTGGCCTGTATTTTGGTGAGAATTTTTGCATCCATGTTCATCAAGGATATTGGTCTGTAATTCTCCTTTTTGATGGGGTCATTGTCTGGTTTTGGGATCAAGGTAATGGTGACCTCATAAAATGAGTTTGGAAGTTTTTGTTCCATGTCTATTTTTTGGAACAGTTTCAGAAGAATAGGTATTAATTCTTCTTTAGAAGTTTGGTAGAATTCCCCTGGGAAGCCATCTGGTCTTGGGCTTTTGTTTGTTGGGACATTTTTGGTGACTGCTTCAATTTCCTGAGTGGTTTTAGGTCTGTTCAAGTTTTCTATTTCTTCTTGGTTCAATTTTGGTAGTTGATACATCTCTAGGAATGCATCCATTTCTTCCAGGTTATCTAATTTGCTGGCATATAGTTGCTCATAATATGTTCTTATAATTGTATTTCTTTGGTGTTGGTTGAGATCTCTCTTCTTTCATTCATAATTTTGTTGATTTGGGTCATTTCTCTTTTTGGATAAGTCTAGCCAGGGGTTTTTCAATTTTGTTAATTCTTTCAAAGAACTAGCTCCTAGTTTTGTTGATCTGTCTACTGTTTCTTTGGTTTCAATTTCATTGATTTCTGCTCTGATCTTTAATATTTCTCTTCTCCTGCTGGGTTTAGGCTTCATTTGCTGTTTTTTTCTCTAGCTCCTTTAGGTGTAGGGTTAGGTTGTGTATTTGAGACCATTCTTGCTTCTTGAGAAAGGCTTGTATTGCTATATACTTTCCTCTCAGGACTGCCTTTGCTGCATCCCAAAGATTTTGAACAATTGTGTGTTCATTTTCATTCATTTCCATGAATTTTTTAAATTCTTCTTTAATTTCCTGGTTGACCCATTCATTCTTTAGTAGGACGCTCTTTAGCCTCCATGTATTTGAGTTCTTTCCAACTTTCCTCTTGTGATTGAGTTCTAGTTTCAAAGCATTGTGGTCTCAAAATAGGCAGGGGATAATCTCAATCTTTTGGTACCAGTTGAGACCTGATTTGTGACCTAGGATGTGATCTATTCTGGAGAATGTTCCATAGGCACTAGAGAAGAATGTGTATTCCGTTGTTTTGGGATGGAATATTCTGAATATGTCTGTGAAGTACATTTGGTCCAGTGTTTCATTTAAAGACTTTATTTCCTTGTTGATCTTTTACTTGGATGATCTGTCCATTTCAGTCAGGGATGTTTTAAAATCCCCCACTATTACTGTATTGTTGTCAAAGTGTGTCTTTGCTTTTCTTATTAATTGGCTTATATAACTGGCTGTTCCCATGTTAGGGGCATAGATATTTACAATTGTTAGATCTTCTTGTTGGATAGACCCTTTAAGTAGGATAGAGTGTCCTTCCTCATCTCTTATCACAGTCTTTGGTTTAAAATCTAATTTGTCTGATATAAGGATTGCCACCCCAGCTTTCTTTTGGTGTCCATTAGCATGGCAAGTGGTTTTCCACCCCTCACTTTCAATCTGGGGGTGTCATCGGGTCTAAAATGAGTCTCTTGCAGACCGCATATTGATGGGTCTTGTTTTTTATCCAATCTGATAGCCTGTGTCTTTTGATTGGGGCATTTAGCCCATTTACATTCAAGGTATTATTAAAAGATATGAATTTAGTGCCTTCGTATTGCCTGTAAGATGACTGTTACTGTATATTGTCTGTGTTCCTTTCTCATCTATGCTGCTTTTAGGCTCTCTCTTTGCTTAGAGAACCCCTTTCAATATTTCTTGTAAGGCTGGTTTTGTGTTTGCAAATTCCTTTAGTTTTTGTTTGTCCTGGAAGCTTTTTATCTTTCCTTCTATTTTCAACGACAGCCTAGCTGGATATATTATTCTTGGCTGCATATTTTTCTCGTTTAGTGCTGTAAAGATATCATGCCCGTCCTTCCTGGCCTGCCAGGTCTCTGTGGATAGGTCTGTTGCCAATCCAATGTTTCTAACGTTATAAGTTACATATCTCTTCTCTCGAGCTGCTTTCAAGATTTTCTCTTTGTCTCTGAGACTCTTAAGTTTTACTATTAGATGTCGGGGTGTTGACCTATTTTTTTGATTTTGTGAGGGGTTCTCTGTGCCTCCTGGATTTTGATACCTGTTTCCTTCCCCACATTAGGGAAGTTCTCTGCTATAATTTGCTCCAATATACCTTCTGCCCCTCTTTCTCTTTCTTCTTCTGGGATCCTAATTATTCTAATGTTGTTTCGTCTTATGGTATCGCTTATCTCTCGAATTCTGCCCTCGTGATCCAGTAGTTGTTTATCTCTCTTTTTCTCAAGTTCTTTATTTTCTATCATTTGGTCTTCTATATCGCTGATTCTCTCTTTTGCCTCATTTATCCTAGCAGTTAGTGCCCCCACTTTTGATTGCACCTTCTTAATAGCCTTTTTGATTTCGACTTGATTAGATTTTAGTTTTATCATTTCTCCAGAAAGTTTCTCTAATAACTTCCATGCTTTTTTCAAGCCCAGTTATTATCTTTAAAATCATGATTCTGAACTCTACGCCCGACATCGCACTAATGTCCGTATTGAGTAGGTCTCTGGCAGATGGTACTACTTCTTGTTCTTTTTGTTGAGGTGATTTTTTCTATCTTGTCATTTTTTCCAGAGGAGAATAGATGAATGAGAGAACAAAATGCTATCAGTTTAACAACTTCCCCAGAAAATATACTCTAAACAAATCATAAGACCTGAAACCAGGGGAAAAGAAAGGGAAAGAAAGAAAAAAGAAAAAGAAAGAAAAGGAAAAAAGAAAAAAGACAAAACAAACAAAAACAGAACAAAACCATAAAAACAGAATATGATCAAATATGATCAGGCTGGTGTATAAATCAGTGCCACACACTACATTTTGGGTGTATTTTGATCTGTTAGAAGAAAGTGCCTCCTAACATTTTAAAGAAAGAAAGATTTATATATGTACAAAATAAGGGTTGATATGATGAAGGGATGGAATATGAGTATAAAGATGAAAATTATAAAAAATTTTAAAAAAGGAATTGATAAGAAAGTGTTTGAAAAAATAAAGAAGAGGATTAGAGAAAAGGAAAGAACAAAAGAAAAAAAAAGGCAAGAGAATGTGATCAGGCAGGAGATTGGAACGAAGCCATACCCTAGAGATTTAGGGTATACTTTGATATGTTAGAAGAAAGTGTATCTCAAAATTTTAAAGCGAGAACAACTTATATATATAAGCCAAAAATAAGGGTAACTACTATGAAGGGATAGAATATGACTCAAAAATTTAAAATAAAAATGCTTTTTAAAAAAAGGGATTGATAAGCTGTTGGTTGAAAAAGGGAAAAAATTTTTTAAAAAGACAGTTAAAAAAATTAACTTTGAAAGACTAAAGAATCATGGTAAAAAAGCCATGAATTCTATGTGCTGTATTCCTCTAGCACTGGTGTTCTCCAGTTCTCATTGATCGGTAAACTTGATCTTGGCAGGCTGTTCTTGCTGATCTTCTGGGGGAGGGGCCTTTTGCCGTGGTTCCCAAATGTCTTTGCGGAGGCGGTATTGCCCCGCCCTTGCCGGTCCGGGCTAAGCAATCTGCTTGGGTTTTCTCTCGGGAGCTTTTGTTCCCTGCAAGCTTTCTGTATAGTGTTGGAGGACGAGAGTGAAAATGGCGGCCTCTCAATCTCCATCCTGGAGGAGCCAAGAACTCACGGTCCCGCTCCTCAGTGCGCCCCCAGAGAAAAGCAGTCAGTCACTCCTGTCTCCCCGGTCTCCGGCCACACTCCGTGCTCACCCGGCCTGTGACCGAGCATTTCTATCTCTGGCACCCGACCCCGTGTGGAGTCTCCAAACCCAGCAGATCCTTGTGGTATGGTCCCACGCCGTCCCTCCCAGGGGAGGAAGGGGTGTCTCCCCAGCTCTGCTGCTTCTTGGGTCCCTGCTGGAGGAGCAGTGGCCCGACTGGGCTGCGGATCACAGTTTATGGCCACCCCCAGCTGAGAGCCCGCGCCTCAGCTCCATCTCTGCAGCCGGCTTCCCCGCTCTGATACCCGGGAGCTCTGCTGCACTCAGGGACCCCCAGTCTTTCTGTGACCCTGAGGGTCCTGAGACCACACTGTCCCATGAGGGTTTTCCCCCCGCTTAGCCACTGGAGCGACATCCCTCAGCGGAGTCAACTTCTAAAAGTTCTGATTTTGTAGCTCCTTGGCTCTATCACTTGCCAGAAGCGGCCGACAGAGGCCCCCTCCCCCGCCGTCTATCCTCCCGAATATTGCCTCGGATTCACTTCTCCGCATGTCCTACCTTCCAGAAAGTGGGTGCTTTTCTGTTCAGAGAGTTGTTGCTATTCTTTTCTTTGATCTCCTGTTGAGTTCATAGGTGTTCAGAACAGTTTGATCCCTATCCAGCTAAGTTCCTGAGACCAGACGCAATCCAGGTCTCCTACTCCTCCACCATCTTGCTCCGCCCCCCCCACATATATTTCTATTTAAGGCAGTCTAGGCTTTGTCTATCCCGATCCTCAGAATTCATCCAGACTCCCCTCTGCCCAATTTCAAATCCACTTCCACAGTTTTAGACATTTGTTATAGCAGCACCCCACTTGTGGCACCAAAATCTGTATTTGATTCCTATTGCTGTCATAAAAAAACATCACAAATTTAGTATCTTAAAATAATACCCACTTATCTCACAGTGGTATAGGTTATAAATCTAGGCCCAGCATGGCTCAGGTATTTCTTTGCTCTGGGCTTCAGAAGGCCAAAAGCAAGGTGGCTGCTGAACTTGTTCCTTCCTGAAGGCTCTGGGTAAGAATTCATTTACAAAATCTTTCAAGTTCATGGCATAATTTAGCCCCATGGAGCTGTAGACCTGAGGTTCCTGTTTTCTTTCTGGTTGTCAGGCGGGGTCACTCTCAGTTAGAGAGGGTGCTGCACTCTTTGGCTTATTGGCCCTCTCCCTCTGTCTTTAAAGATGGCAGTGATGGGCCAAGTCCTTGCATGTTTAGACACTCTCCTGGCTCCCTTCTGCTTCACCTATCCTCTGCATTCCTGTTTTGCCACATTTTTTCTGACAGACTCTTTTGTCTTCCTCTTCTAATATTATGGGTTTAGGTGATTGCATTTGGCTCATTTGGATAATTCAAGATAATCTCCCTTCTTTAAGGTCAGTTTATGTATAGCCTTAATTACATATACCAAGTACACTCACGGTAGCACCCAAATTGCGATTTGATTGACTAACCAAGGGATGGGATTTTGGAGCCACAGAGGTCTTTGGAATGCTGCCTACCATGAGAGCCCTACCTTTCCTCTCTAACCTCCAGAGCAGGCTTAGAATTCAGTAAGCATTTCATGAATAAAATGAGACACTTATTCCAGGTTGCTCAAATTTCCCCTTCTTCCCCTCCATTCCCATTTGACTGCTCAAAGTTTGTTTGTTTTCTCCACACCTCCACCCCCTCCCCTTCCAGGGCTTTTTAAGGTTAAGTCCAATTACTGCAGCTCAGGCCCATAACTGGCAAGTGACCTGTGCAGGAAGAGAACTAGCAACATCTCACTCACAGCTCATCTGGGAAGAATTTTTCTCTCTGGAATTGTATTTCATCTAGTTTTCAGTGATTCCCTAACACCCTGAAGCATTTAAAATTATCCTTTGTAAATTATCTGTTTTTTTCCCTAAAGGTTACAAAAGGGACCTTGTCTGGTGCAGTCAACTCTATCCCACCCAGAAGGGGTGCTCCACAAACAATGATTTTTTTTTTTCTTAAGCTAAGTAGAACAGGTCTCTGAGTTCTGACTTGTCAAATAACTTCAGGGTACTATTAGCCTAGTTATGAAAGTTTTCCTCTAAATATAACTTTCTTTTAAGTATTAAGGGCACTCATAAATAATGTTTTTTATTACTAAAAATACTAATTAGGTTTAAACTCATAGATCCTCTTTTTCTCTTTCTCTCCTGCTTTCTATAGCTTCCATGCCAGTTCAGGCTTTTTACTGTAGAAAACATATATGAAATAACTTCCTTACAATCCTCCAGACAGTGAGCTTATGTCCAGTGTCTCCACAAGTTTTCAAACACAGCTTTATTTTTTAGTGCAGCTGAAGAAACAAACATTTATTGGGACACACTGAAGAAAAGGATTTTACCTGTATATTGTTCAACATTTTAAGAAATGTTTTTGGAGGCTGTTGTACTTCTGAATGCAAAATCTGAAGATGAATTGAAGGTACTCATGAGAAATATAATTTGGGGTAATTGTCATCATCATCAGAACAGTTAAGAGGAAAGAAACTACCCAAGGAAGAATCCACAAGAATCTGGTTCTGCCACCAAGTACAATTTTGCACTCACTAGTACTGGAATTTTCACTGAAGGTCAAATGGGTCCACATCACATATGTGGTTTTGACTAGGAACTTATACTAGTTAATAACTAGGAATCTTTTTAATCTAATATTTTATGAGTTAATTAAGCACAGGGGTGCTAAAGAAAGAGGGCTGTACCAATTGCAGGTGGGAAATCTGCAGAAATCTGTTGAATATATATTTATGCTTATAAATATGTTTAATATGTATTTAATATATACATATATGTGAATATATATGTATATGTGCATATATATACACACCCACACATACACATGCACATATATGTATACCTTATAATTTACTTTTATATGTATAAAGGTTAAGGTTTATGTATTATTCTGTAAACTAATTTTCCCAGTCAAGACACAGAGTTCTCATATTACCACATATTTTTCCATAACTTGATTTTTAATGGCCACAAAGTACTTTATTGGACTGAATTTTCCATAATTTATTAAACAAAACTACCTTAATTGGATATATGGTTTATGCCTAATTTTTACTTTTTAAGGAAAGGTAAAAATTGATAGACTTTACAGATATGTTTATTTATCCAGAAAGTTTGCTACTATATAGTATATAGTATATAGTATCATTTTCAAACTGCATTGCCCAAGTGGATTATAATGGAGTATTTTCACATCCTATTAATAATTTTTAACAGATTATTTGAACAATGAATAATTCTTTGGAATAACATGTAAATGTCAGGCCACATGAGATCTGGCTCCCTTGAGACACACCATATTGTGCACAGTTGACCCATGAAGGGACAACAGCAGAGCACTTCACACTATCAAGCAATAGCCATGGTGTTCCTTTGGGAGGAATTGATACTCACAAATGAAAAGTTTATTGCTCTTATTTTAGTATTTTATGTACTTAGCATTTACAAAAAGCATTTTCTGTATAAAAGGATTTTTATACAAAGATTATTTCTATGTAATTTTCATGAAACCACATTATCACCAATGAAAACAGAGTTTCCAATTAAATTATTTTTCCCCTGATTTAATATCACATGGAAGTTTCTGTGAGTGAAAGGCTAAAACTATGACTTGGGTTTAGTGCTTCCCTAGTGTCTGCTTGAGGTTCAGCCTTTGTTAATCCACACATTTGATCACGTAACCCTCCAGGAGATTGACTGACAGGGTAAAACAATTCTAAAGAAATTGAGAACTGAGGGCGCCTGGGTGGCTCAGTTGGTTAAGCGACTGCCTTCGGCTCAGGTCATGATCGTGGAGTCCCGGATCGAGTCCCGCATCGGGCTCCCTGCTCAGCAGGAAGTCTGCTTCTCCCTCTGATGCTCCCCCCTCTCATGTGCTCTCTCTCTCTCTCTCTCTCTCTCTCAAATAAATAAAATCTTTAAATAAAAAAAAGAATCTAAAAAGAAATTGAGAACTGAAACATAACTAAAATGTGGAAACTCATTGTCTTTCATCTAATTTCCGCAAAGCAGAGCCTGAGACAGATTCTTGAGTAAGTAATTTTGGAGAAGGAAAGTGAGAGAAACAAGATAAGAGGAAGAAAGTGAGTGAGAATAGGCTCTCAGTTCATCCTGTTAATGGCACTGAAAAATTGCTTCCACCTTGAGTCATGGAACCTTTACATCCCCAAGTCAACCAATCATTGGCAAGTGGCTTCTTTTAGGGGTGAGTGAGGGGAGAGTAGCGTTGCTGGTGAAGTGGCTTCTATTCGGCAAGAGACGGTTCTCTGGAGAATAGAGCTTCAGAGCTATTGTCAGCCAACACTCAATACCTTATCTGAGCAGAACACCAATAGCAACTACTATAGTCCAAAATTTGAATCACTTAAATCCACCTTTTTCTTAGATTGAGTTTATTTCATCCAGTCCCTGCTTCTTCAGGATTCCAGTTAGTCATAATTTCTAGGAAACTTAAAAGACAAGAGTTTCTGGGACAAACTACAAGCACCATTACTACATTCCTGAGGCCATAGTGGATACTCTTTATCAAACTCGTTTGCCACCCATCCTAGATTCCCCTTCTCTATGGCTAGTTGATCAAGTTGTCTTGCCTCATGGAATGACCCAATCCTTTATTCCTGAGAGGTCTGAGTTTGGGACATCCATGCCTTTATCAGTCATGGTTCTTGGATTTGTCCATTTAGAGTTATAACAGGATGTGGGATAATCAAAATACTATCTCCACTGTTACTGGGGAGCCCAGTTCTGTCACAGTGTCTCCTACCATCATGCCTTTCCTACAGAGAATAACTGCTTTTGAACTACCAGTGAATAATGGTGGGCCATTCACCTGTACATTTCTTATTGCCTTAGTACACAGAGTATCTCTGGGAATTATTTAGGAAGAAAGTCACCTGGTAGGTTCTCTGAACTTATAGACCCATATAAGCACTACTGCTTGGAGTATTTTGATTCCTTCCTCCACAGTCTGCCACAGTCTCTACTTAATGTGGGACATTGCTTCTTCCAAGCTTCTAGGTGCCATCCCAGTGGTGTATGAAATCCTTTACCTGGAGAACTTGTCAGGGTCTTAAACTCTATGTCATAGTAGAGTGCCCCCATATCAACACACTTGTCATCTAGATTTATACTCAGCCTCCCCTGAAACAGCATCTATACCCAGGCACTGTCTCCTGGCTCCTAAATGCTGCACCTGTAATACATATTACTATTTATATGTAATTTGTATTAGTTTTCTTTTTTCTTATACACCCAGGACTACAGTGTCTTTGGTGTATAATTCCGCTCCTCCTTTAGCAAGCAGGCCAAACATTTTTATTTATTTTTTTTAATTAATTAATTTTTTTAAGATTTTATTTATTTATTTGAGAGAGAGAGAATGAGAGATAGAGAGCACGAGAGGGAAGAGGGTCAGAAGGAGAAGCAGACTCCCTGCCAAGCAGGGAGCCCGATGTGGGACTCGATCCCGGGACTCCAGGATCATGACCTGAGCCCAAGGCAGTCGCTTAACCAACTGAGCCACCCAGGCACCCCCAGGCCAAACATTTTTAAAACAGTTTTACTGAGACATAACTGACATTTAAAAAATTGAATATTTTTAAAGAGGACAATGTAATAAGCTTTGACACATATATAAACCTGAGAAGCCATCACCACAGTCAAGATAGTGAACATATATATCACACTCAAAAGTAGCCTCTTTCCTGATTATAATCATATCCACACATGTCCTCCAGGCTGCTTGATAACCACTATCTGCTTTTTGTGACTGTAGTTTGTATCTTGTATAATTTTATATAAAGAGAACCATATGATATGTGCTTTTTGATGTCTGAGTTCTTTCACTCAGTATAATTATTTTAAGAATCATCCATGTTGTCCCATGTATCAAAAATTTATTCCTTTTTATTGTGGAATATTAAGTATCCTGTGGTATATATAGAGAGACCACTCTTTGTTCACACACACAAACACACCTACACACGCACACACACAGAATTGGTTATATTTGTTTCTAAATGCTGCACTTGTAATACATATTACTATTTATATGTAATTCCATTAGATATTACATAAATCAATGGAATTTTATTAAATAAAAGAATTATATTTTTCTATGAAAAACAAATTATAGCATTCTTGGAAAGAATAAATAAAAAGTTATTTTTAAAAAATATTGCTTCTAAATAATGGGAAGAGGCAGATGTAACATGAAGGAAATGAATCTTAGTTTTTAGGGTCTCTCATCTGTGCAAGTTCCTTTCAAGTCCAGAGGGAGGCCCTAGCAATGTGATTTTGTAAAATTTGTGGAAGCAAAATATTTCAATTATAAGTGTTTAAGACCTCTGTGTGTTCCACTCCTAGTTACCCTTGATTGTGCTTTACCTTTAAGTGTGTGATGTTGGAATGGGGCAGACACTGAGATCTAGCTAAGCGGTTGTTCAGTTGGGTGTACATTCATTTGGGTTTCATGCAGTATATTTGTGTTGTCTGAAGTCAGATTTTGTTTGTACAAATGTGAAGTTATTGTTAACTACCCTGCTGTAAGAATACTTCCAAGAAGAGTACTACAGTCCTTTGTACTGACTCACCACGCATCACAAAGGCATGGGAATTTGTCTTGTGGTGCTTGGCACCAGAAGTATGTGGATAGACCTGAAATGTATAAAGCCAGAAGCTGGTCTGTAGAAAGTCTTCCAAGTCCTTAGACCTGTAAAAAATTCTATAATCTTACAATCACAAGAGCATACTGAAAACGTGGTTAATATGTATCATCAATTCATAGAGTATTTAAAATTAATAATTTTCTAGAAAACTCAAAATGTCCTACATAAATTTGATAGTAATGCTAAATATGTTTATGCCATAACCAGTAATGAATTGTAAAGCTGCAAGCTCATTAATAAAGAGAAAATTTCAATTCATAATTCTAAAGGAAAGATTAGTGATTTTTGTATTCTCTTTGCAATCAGTGATATTACAAAAGTATTGTCACATGAAGAGGTAATCAAAATTATGCAGCCTAAAATTTAGGACCAAATATAGATTTATGTTGAATAGTTGATTATTAAAAAAATTACTTTTGGACAATTTAGTAATTTTGTGGTATTTATCAGCTCTTTGAAAATTTTTAATTTGTTGATTATTTTTCTCCTTCTAAATAAATATTCACTTTCTTACCGAATTTTGTTTCCACAAATTTGTATTAGTTTTCTTTTTTTAAATATTTTATTTATTTATTTGAGAGAGAGAGAATGAGCAGGGGAGTGTGGGAAGGAGGGGTGGGGTCAGAGAGGGAGAGGAAGAAGCAGACTATCCACTGAGCAGGGAGCCTGCTGCAGACCTCGATCCCAGGACCCTGGGATCATGACCTGAGCCTAAGGCAGACGCTTAACCAACTGAGCCACCCAGGTGCTCCTGTATTAATTTTCCTAAACAGATCCCACAATTATATGAGTTTCAAGACCCATAAAATTTGCATTCACTCTATAAACAAGACAACAGTAAATATTTGGGAAGAAAAATTATAACATTATGAAGGTACCTATACTCAGCAAACTGCACAGGTCCTGAAAATTGTTATTCCACTTTAGGTCTGTAAAATTTTGATCAACAACAACATTCAAAAAATAAGCCTTGACTCTATAACACAATATTTGCAAATGAATGTAAAGTAGATCCTGATATACAACAAAATGTTTAAAGCTATGTGTGTATCAGTTTTAAAGATTCTCTGCTTTAAATAATTTTAATGTACTGCTCCAACTCATGATCAATGTTACCTTAGATAAGAGCACATCTACTATAATAAAATTATGGAGTTTTTACCCTTGATCGATACTTCTCGTCCTTTTGACGTTATCTCATTTCATGGGAGGCCCAGAGTGGCTTGGAACCCCCTTCTCTCTAATACCCATCCTTCTCAACAAACTCCCTAAACATCTAAGTAAATGTAATCTAAACACACACACCCACACAGTTTTACATCAAGCTGTGAAGCATATTGTCTTTCTCAAGCTTCTGTTCCACAGAACTTGGGAACTTCCATGGATTTCATTTCGTTTTTATACAACCGGACCTTACACATGGAGAAAGAAACTGAAACATTAGGGTTACAAAATAACTCACCCAAACTCATGACAGGTAGAGAAAAGATAAACTGGAATCCAGCTACAGGTCTGTTTGACCCCAAATGTCATTCTCCTGCTCCTGAGGGTCTCCCCATGGCTATCCCCCTCACCTCACTGGCATGTCCTTATCCTTCTGCACCTGTTCAACACACTTAGGTTTCATTCTTAAACAGCCACCGAGTGTGGTTAGTTTAGAATAGCCTTCTTTTAGTCAGTTCTAGCTGTTGTAACAAAGTATCACAGTCTCAGTGGCTTATAAACAACGGAAGTGTATTTCTCACAGTTCTGGAGGCTGGAAGTCTGAGATCATTGTGCCAGCAAGGTTGGGTTCTGGTGAAACCCTTTTTCTGGGTTGCAGACTGATGGCTTATTGTGTCCTCACTTGACAGAGAACAGAGAGAGGGATCCCATGTCTTGCCAGTTTTAAAAAATTAGGGCATTACCGAGGGGAGGTGGGTGGGGGAATGGGTGAAATAGATGAAGAGAATTAAGAGTACAATTATCACGATGAGCACTGAGTATACAATTGTTGAATCATTATATTGTACACCTGAAACTGATATAACCCTCTATGTTAACTATACTAGAATTAAAATTTTAAGTAAATAAATAAATAAATAATAAATATCAGATAATTAATCCCTTTCATGAGGGTTCCACTCCTATAACCTAATTATTTATAAAGGCTCTACCTCCAAATACCAACACATTGGAGAACACAAAATTTCAACATATAAATTTTGCAGGACTCAAACATCCAGTCCATAAAAGCTTTAATACCAAAATTGCTATGAATGAACTCAATGAAATATTTGGATAACTTTTGTTGATATGATATGATATATATATCATCATTTTTTTGCATTCTAAGAGAATATGCAGAATATACCTGCATGCATGATATATTCACAGAGATCATCTACCTTCATCTCTACTATCTTGAACGTTTCAACTTGCAAATACAAATTAAATGGAAATAAAATGTTAGAATAGAAAAAAAAAAACTATACCAAATAGCACAAGAATTTATCAGACATTTCTTTGTGCTTTCATTTAAAACACTTTTCCACTTGTTGATAAAAATTGCGATCATTCATTTATAGAGATCTTATTACATTAGAGACTCCATGATAATACTTCATGCAAATTATCTCAGTATTTTAGCAAGTTGGTGATCTACTTAATAACCTACTGACAGCGAGGATCAGGTTTTCTGATTCTAATCTTCAAACCATTATACAACTCAGTTAAGTTGTAGATGACTGACAACAATGCAAATTCTGTCTATAGACATACAAATTCATTTTTCATTCCCTCCCCATCATGATAAAGCCAGTTTTGTATCTCTTTGTAAATTTATTTCAACAGTTACTCTCTTTTCCCTTATGATCCTCCTTATGATATAACTTTTTTAAAAAAAATATTTATTTATTTGACAGAGAGAGACACAGCGAGAGAGGGAACACAAGCAGTGGGAGTGAGAGGAGAAACAGGCTTCCCGCTGAGCAGGGAGCCCGATGTGGGCTAGATCCCAGGACCCTGGGATCATGGCCTGAGCTGAAGGCAGATGCTTAATGACTGAGCCACCCAGGCGCCCCATTATATAACCTTTGAACTGGATACAACATCTTATCAATTCCCTCATTATTGAATTAAATAAAATCTTTAATATGTGTTCATTTTATACGAGAGTGTGACTTGACTTCTTTTTGAAAATTATTCTTTAACAAAATCTAGCCCTTAACATAATCTAGCCTGTGTGTTTTAAAAGGAAATGTGTCTTAAAAAGAAATTTTATAAAATCTTTTCTCTGATTTCTGAGTTCTCTCACTCCCTCTCACCACCCTGTATAACTTCTGTCTCTAAACACAACCTTGTGTCGCTTCCAATTCTAACTGTTGGACCTCACTATTTCTCCTTTATATTAAAGTTCATGAATTTTTGTGACAGTTATCTTTCTTTTTGGAGGGAGAACTTGTCAAATTTCCTTTGGGGTAACAGTTGGACTTTGTTATGCTTTATTTATTTATACTTAAATACATTTAGTTACCCATGTTTTGCATATTTAAAATTTTGTATTGTTCCTTGAGAGAGGAGCCACCCATGACATATGAACACTTTGGGGAAGTCAGTGAAATCTGGGAATTTGGTAGGTGTGCTTCGAGTCACAGCTTGCTGCATGACTGACAAATTGAACTGCAAGGCAGATTTTTGATTGGAAACAGTGAGAAAAAGGCAAATTTAAGAGTTCGATTAGGGAAATATCTGATAATGTGTCTTTGTTAACAGGCTCGTAATTACTGAAATTGATGTCTTTCAAGTCTAACTAAAAAACTGAGATGAAGATAGAAAAAAGGGCTAAGGGTAGCCAGAAAAGAAATCAATTCCAATCCTCTCCACAAACCCACCACAAGAGCCTTGATGTGTATTAGCTAGAAATACTGTTTTCTGGTCAGTCCCTGCTGCTTTTAAGGGGATGCACGTTTTCCCCTTCTGCTCTTTCTCAACTGTGCAACAGAGTGGTTTAGCCCCATGTCCCCATCCTGTTGCTACTTCAACAAGAAAGGTTAGGCAGGATTTTTAAAAAAAGTGATGTTATAGAAAAGTTTCCTAATGAAGCAAGCACTCTAACAGAAATAGACTTTAATACCTGGAGGCTTTGAGCCAAGAAGAAATGGTGAGATGTATTTTCATGGCTGGTTTATTTCATTTTTTTTTTAAGTCAGGTGTGCCAATAGGAAATTTAAAGTGTTCCTCTTGATGTAAAAGCCTAGAGCATAAGAAGCTATTCTTACCTCTTATGCAAGACATTTCTTTTTCTGAGAAGTCCATAAAATCAGGCTGATAATTCACTAAATGCCCTGTTTAAATTGAAATATTTTCCTGCTTTAAAGTATATCTGTCCTGGAGTCTTCTTACTTTTTCTGAGTTAAATGACAACCTCTCTTTTATCTCTGGTATTTTTTTTTCTTTTTTAGCTCTAAAGTTGGTGTCTAAAGTGTCCAGCCAGCTATCTGAGAGTTTGCCTTTTCCCCTCTGGAGGTAAGAAATGGCTCACTGATGGGTTAGCAGGTGAGAAAAAAACAGCTGTTAGGAGAGGAGGAGGGAGCAGAGTGGAACCAGGCAGCTGGGGTGGGGAGGAAGAATATTGAAGGTAAATACACACCCTGAGCATTGCCAGTGCAAATACAGTCATAAAATCAATCTTTGGTTCCCCTTACCAAAAAGCACTGAAAAGTGATATTTTTCCATTTCTGTGTCATCAAAAGCATCAAAAGATTTGATTCTTCAAAGGGAAGCTAAAATAAAATACTTAAAGTCTATGACCATATTTCATGACTCTGGTTTGATTTGTTCTATTTCAAAAATAATCTGTAAAATGCAGACCAGTTTTTGAAAATTGAAAATAAACATTACCTCCATGTTGTGAATGGGCTGTTCAACAGAGTAAATCCGTTATGGTATTTCACTATAAACCATCATTCCCCTGGAAAAAATAGGTCATATCAATATGAAGACATTCTCCATTTGAATAGTGACGTGTTAAACAGATAGAGATAAAATTCTAGAAGGAAAAAGTGATAGCAGATTAGGAAATGATGCTTTTAATGCCCTACTCCCCCAAAATACCCTGCAGGAAATGTTCATAACTGCCTGGATAGTTGGCATTAGTTATATCTTATCACATTTACTCTTGCTTATTTTTGTTGTTGTTGTTGTTTGTTTTGCATCTGAGCACAACTTCAAGGACTTCCTTTGAACTTGAAGTACAGGACTTCCCTGTACTTTCAACTGTAGTTGTATAAACAGCAAATACTTTTCACTATTTTATTTGCTCTCCTCTGTATACACACAGTAGAGCTAAGACCATTGCTTCAATTTTTTTTTCCCCAGTGCCCACCCTTAAGAAAAGGAGTGAGTATATTTTCCTTTATCATAAGGTGTTGTAAACTGAGTCAGCCATCTGCTTTAGAGGATGAGAAATAAGACAATGTCTAAAATGTGAGCATTTACTCCTATTTTCTACTAAACCACATAGTGTTAGCTCAGAAATAGGGCAGTATGAAACGGGCTCTTAATTTGCAATTTTCATTGTATATGAATGTCAATAGTGTGCATTTCTTCCCAGGTCTGTGTTCAGTGACTTTGAATTAGTAGCTTGAAATTAGCCATGATGAAATTACCTATAATACAGAAATTGACAAATACTATAAATCAGAGATTTCCTTTCCCCAGTGGGTAACCAGCACACAGCGGGCTACAACCAGCTCTGTCTCTTAACTCAAGAACTATCTCAGGTGGAAATAGTCTATTTTATGCAAATAGATTTCTATAAACTACAATAATTGCTTTGGTAAAATGTTCTCATTCCCTTTACCAGAGGCACTACTTTTTGATTTCTTTTCTGCCCTTCTAGTCAGTTGGTTGTCTTTTCTTTTGGTTTCCTTTAATCTCTAATAACCTTGCCTTTTCAGACTTTAGTCATTTCTTTCCATTTAAAAGAAAGTAAAAAGTGAAGTTTCACACCAGTGAGAAACCAACATGTCATCCTCAGAAGCTAGGACAGCATTTGTCTTAACAGATTCGAAATACTCCTCCTTCATTCTTAGCGCTTTCTATTCCTGTTGTGGGAGTGGTGGCTGTATTGGTCAGGACTGTCCAAAGAAACAGAATTAATAAGATATATAATAAAGTTTTATATTATATATCTTATATATAAATTACATATTTATTATGTATGTGTATATATATATATATATATATATACATAATTTGTGTGTATACAGATAGAGAGATTTTAAGAACTGATTCATGAAATTGTGGGGGCTGACAAGTCCAAAATCTAAAAAAAAACACCTTCACAGCAACATCTAGACCAGTGTTTCACCAAATATCTTGGTGCTATGGCCAAGTTGACATTTATAATTAACCATCACTGTTAGACTTTAAAGAAATATGCTTTGTATTTTTTAATGAGTTAGATCCTTTGTTAAAAACATGTAAAACAAACTTGTTTTACTTGCTTGTGGCAAATGAATGATAAACTGTATCTTTAAGATAAGGTGCTTTGGGATTTAGTTGTGTCTTCTAGTTCTGGTCCTTCCCCTGACTTACTATGGACTTTACATAGGTCACTTAACTTTTCTGTACCTGAGCTTGTTGATCACCAAAGTAGACTTTGCTAAACATGGTTTGGGCAAAAATTGCTACTCAGGGTTAATGGAATTCTTTTATGTCTCTTCACACTCCTTTGAAGAAATGGGGTGAGATTACAAATGTGTTTATTATGAGAGATTTAACACTTCCATTAAGATAAACACAGATATTTCTGAATTTCTTCTTTGGGCATTCAAATTAAAAGCATTTCTGAGCTGCTTGAAGTGCTGTATTGAGAATAATAACTAAAGTTTCCTTTAGTCAGGCACTTCTATACTCTCATAATTACTATCATTTTCCTGGCAAACAATCACATCAGTTGTTGAAAAATAATATATAGGACAAGATTTTTGATTAAGAAATAGTAAGCTTGACAAATGTTACAATTAAATATGTCCTTTTGTTTCTGCTCCAAAACCTAAAAAAATAAATGTGCTTTTTTTCCAGACATGGAAGATTAATTAGGGAGAAAATAATGAATTTTAAAATTTCATGTTTGTATTACTGACTATAAGAAAAATACAGTCTTTAAGGCTTATTGTCACAGTCTATCTAGTGACATTATTCATTATTATATACAAAATTCTATGTTGCTTCAGACAAGGAGAAGTGGCTAAAATAATTATGTGAATAATTCTATAAAAACAAATGTGTATTTTTTAAATCAAATTTCCTGAAGTATCTAGGAAGGTGGGGGAGCTTGAGTTTAGAACCCACATTCTCAATGAGATTAGTCCAATTCTTGTATAGACACAGCTGCATTTCTTTGCACAGCTAACAAATATATATAGAGACTTCTGTTTCCCTGTGGTGAGAGGTTTTAAACCTCATTCTTAAACAAGCTCTCATAAGGAGCTTACACTTATTTGAAAGCCACTTCTATTTTGTTCTATGGAGGAGACTGTGGAAAATTAATTTCTCACTGTCATTAAGTACCATCATTAATTTGGTCGTAATTACACTTAATTTTGTACGGACCTTGAGAGAGTTGATCATCAGCATATCAAATGAGCCTTCTTATGTTCTATGTGCCCATGAGATTTAGAAAAATATCCTTCTATTCTTACAAGCACAAAGAAATGTGCAAAGCTTCTTCACTGATGAAATGCTAAGTACCTTTGATGACTTTGTTTACTCCAGGCTCACATAATTGATGACAAGATGATTATTTTCAGTGCTGGGAAACTAATTCTCAGTACAGAGTATGAAATATAGTTCAGACTTTAAGACCAATACATCTTACTCTGTGGGCTTTCTATAACTTATCCTCTTATACTTATCCTCATTATTTTCTAACTTCTCACACTAACATCCTGTGTTATTCCACTCCACAGATTCTTAGAAGGATTGACCTATGACCTTAACAAAAAATTTTTTCAGGATTTAGAAATGATTTTTATTAGAAATGGGAATTACCACAGAATTCACTAAGAATATGGGAATTAAAGCTGTGGAAAGAATATTACAGGTTTTTAACTCCATTATTTTAGCATTAAATAAACTGAGGCTAGTAAGAAGTTGCTATGGCTAAGGTCAAAGAGGTTTCTGCCTGGGTTCTTCGCTAGGATTTTGATGGTTTCCTTTCTCACATTTAGGTCTTTCATCCATTTTGAATTTATTTTTCTGTATGATGTAAGAAATTGGTTCAATTGACTGATGAATGGACACCACAAAAGAAGTGGTATATATATGCAATGGAATATTACTCAGCCATCAAAAAGAATGGTATCTTGCCATTGGCAATGCTAAGTGAAATAAGTCAGTCGGAGAAAGACAAATACTATATGCTCTCACTAATGTGGAATTTAAGAAAGAAAACAGACTGTGCACTGGCTACTTTAGAAGACAGAAACAGAGGGGGCAGAGAAAGATGGCGGAGGAGTAGGAGACCTGGATTTCATCTGGTCTCAGGAATTCAGCTGAATAGGGATCAAACCATTCTGAACACCTACAAACTCAACAGGAGATCGAAGAAAAGAATAGCAACAACTCTCTGAACAGAAAAGCGACCACTTACTGGAAGGTAGGACCTAAGGAGAAGTGAATCCAAGGCGATATTTGGGAGGATAGATGGCGGGGGAGGGGGCCTCTGTCGGCTGCTTCTGGCAAGTGATAGAGCTGCAGAGCACAAAATCAGAAATTTTAGAAGTCGGCTCTGCTGAGGGACATAGCTCCAGTGGCTATGTTGGGGGTGGAACCCTCGTGGGACAGTGTGGTCTCAGGACCCTCAGGGTCACAGAAAGACTGGGGGTGCCTGAGTGCAGAAAAGCACCCAGGTATTGGAGTGGGAAAGCCGGCTGCAGAGACGGAGCCGAGGCACGGGCTCTCAGCTCCGGGTTGCCATAAACCACGATCCGCGGCCCAGTCGGGCCACTGCTTCTCCAGCAGGGACCCAACAAGTGGCAGATCTGGGGAGACTCCCCTTCCTCCTCTGGGAGGAGCAGCGAGAGAGTGCACGGCGGGGATCTGCTGGGTTTGGAGACTCCACACTGAGTCGGGTGCCAGATATAGAAACGTTCAGTCACAGGCCGGGTGAGCACGGAGTGCAGCCGGTGACCAGAGACACGGGAGTGACTGACTGCTTTTCTCTGGGGGAGCACTGAGGAGTGGGGCCCCGAGTTCTCGGCTCCTCTGGGGTGGAGATTGGAGGCCACCATTTTCTCTCTCGTCCTCCAAAGCCATAGGGAAAGCTTGCAGGGAACAAAAGCTCCCGAGAGCAAACCCGAGCAGATTACTTAGCCTGACCTGGCAAGGGCGAGGCAATTCTGCCTCCAACAAGGACATTTGGGAACCACGGCAACAGGCCCTTCCCCCAGAAGATCAACACAAACAGCCAGCCAAGACCGAGTTTACTGATCAGTGAGAACGGGAGAGCTCCAGCGCTAGGGGAATACTGCATATAGAATTCATGGCTTTTTTACCATGATTCTTTAGTCTTTCAAAGTTAATTTTCTTTTAACTGTTTTTTTTTTGAATTTTTCTTTTTCCCTTTTTCAACCAACATCTTATCAATCCCTTTTTTAAAAAATTTTTTTTTATTTTTCATTTTTAGAGTCATATTCTATCCCTGCATAGTAGTTACCCTTATTTTTGGCATATATATATGTTGTTCTCTCCTTAAAATTCTGAGATACAGTTTCTTCTAACAGATCAAAATATACCCTAAATCACTAGTGTAAGGCTTTGTGCTAGTCTCCTGCCTGATCACATTCTCTCCCTTTTTTTCTTTTTTTTTTTAAATCCTCTTCTTTCTTTTTTCAAACAACTTCTTATCGATTCCTTTTATAAAATCTTTTATAATTTTCATCTTTACAGTCATCTTCCATCCCTTCATTGTATCAACCCTTATTTTGTACATATATAAGTCTCTTTCTTTAAAATTTTAGGAGGCACTTTCTTCTAACAGACCAAAATACACTCAAAATCTAGTGTGTGGTACTGATCTATGCACTAGCCTGATTATATTTGATCATATTCTGTTTTTTTTGTTTTGTTTTGTTCTGTTTTTGTTTGTTTTTATCTTTTTCTTTTTCTTTTTTTTCCTCTTTCTTTTTTCTTTCTTTTCCTTTCTTTTCCCCTGGTTTCAGGCCTTTTCTGATTTGTTTAAAGTATATTTTCTGGGGATGTTGTTAACCTGTTAGCATTTTGTTCTCTCATTCATCTATTCTCCTTTGGACAAAATGACAAGATGAAAGAAATCACCTCAACAAAAAGAACAAGAGGTAGTACCGTCTGCCAGGGACCTACTCAATACAGACATTAGTATGATGTCGGACCTAGAGTTCAGAATCATGATTTTAAAGATACTAGCTGGGCTTGATAAAAGCATGGAGGTTATTAGAGAAGCCCTTCCTGGAGAAATAAAAGAACTAAAATCTAACCAAGTTGAAATCAAAAAGGCTATTAATGAGGTGCAATCAAAATGGGGGCACTAACTGCTAGGATAGGGCGCCTGGGTGACTCAGTTGGTTAAGCAACTGCCTTCGGCTCAGGTCATGATCCTGGAGTCCCTGGATCGAGTCCCGCATTGGGGTCCCTGCTCGGCAGGGAGTCTGCTTCTCCCTCTGACCCTCCCCCCCTCATGTGGTCTCTCTCTCTCTCTCTCTCTCATTCTCTCTGTCTCAAATAAAGAAATAAAATCTTAAAAAAAAATTAGTGGAGTTCAAAAGCTGAGGAAAGGGCACCTGGGTGGCTCAGTTGGTTAAGTGACTGTCTTCGGCTCAGGTCATGATCCCAGAGTCCTGGAATCGAATCTTGCATTGGGGTCCCTGCTCAGCAGGGAGTCTGCTTCTCCCTCTGACCCTACCCCCTCTTGTGCTTTCTCTTTCTCACTCTCTCAAATAAATAAAATAAAATCTTAAAAAAAATAAAAAGCTTAGGAAAGAGAGAAAGCCAAGTCCACTGATATCACTGTTATCACAGGGTTACTCTGAACATACTAACAAGTAACATCAGAGGTTTCAGAATATTGGGGGATATACAGTAAACTTCACAAAAATAATCCAGCCAGTCACTACACAAATAAAATAGCAAATAACAATAATAAGCCCTGAAAGGTGAGGGAGGCACAACACATAGTTAATGAAATATATTATCTAAAATATCCTATTTTGACGGAAAAAAAAATACAATGCATGCAACAAAACAGGAAAGTATGATCCATATGCCAGAAAAAAGAAATACGTGAAATACTTGTGAACTCAAGCAGATGTCAGATTTAACACAAAATTCTTCAAAATAGCCATTATAAATATAGTCAACTAAAGGAAAGCATTATTTAAAAAGTAAAGTGTTGTATGATGACATTGTTTTATCAAATAGAAAATATCAATAAAGAGAATGCACAATAATAACCAAATGGAAATTTTTGAGTCAAAAAATAGAATAATAACAAAATTCACTAGAGGGACTCAACAGGTTTGAATCGGCAGATGAAAGAATTAATGAACTTGAAGATAGATTGATAAAGGTTAGACAATCTGAAAAACAAAAAGAGAAAAAAATGAAGAGAGCCTCAGAGAAATATGAGACACCATCAAGTGCATCAACATATACCTAATAAGAGGGGCAGAAAGAAAAGAGAGATAAAAAGGTGCAGATAAACTATTTGAAGGAATAATGGCAGAAAACCTCCTTAATTTATTGGAAAACCATAAATTCAATTAGCTCCAAATAGGATAAATACAAAGAGATCCACAAATGGACACCTCATGTAAAAATGTTGAAAGTCGAAGACAAGGAGAAAATCTTGAAGGCACATAGACAAAAACAGCTCCTCACTCACAAGATAACCCCAATAAGATTTTTCACTGATGTTTCAGCAGAACAATGGAAGCTAGACGGCAGCAGGATGACATAGTCATACAGTGCACTCAAAACAAAACTGTCAACCAAAACTCTCTATCTAGCAATGTTATCTTTCAAAACTGAAGGTGAAATATCGCTTTCCCAGATAAACAAACACTAAATTTGTTGCTACTTCACCTGCCTTAGAAAAATATACTAAGTAAAAAATACTAGTTCTTCAGGCTAAAAACAAGTTACTCTAACCCCAGAAAGTTATTTGAATCCATGTGAAAAAACAAAGAGCACCAGTAAAGATAATTAGGTAATCATAAGAAACAGTATATATTTTTTCTATTTTTCTCATAACTGATTTTAAAAATAATCACATAGAATAATATATATACAATGTCACATTGGGCCTATATAATATAGAAATCTATCTAATACTGCACTTGCCAAAAACAACACAAAGGAGATGGATAGTAACAAAGCTGTATTAGGTTAAGAAGATGACTATAAATGGAAAATAATAATTATAACTATGTATTGTTGGGTTTGTAACATTAAGAGATGTAATATATATAAGATTATTACAAAAAGGGGGGAAGGGACTAGAACTGTATAGAAGTAATATTTATATATCTCATCAGAATTAAATTAGTATATATCAGGGGACTGAGTGGTTCAGTCAGTTAAGAATCTGCTTTTGGCTTAGATCATGATCCCAGGGGTCCTGGGATACAGCCCCACATTGGGGTCCCAGCTCAGCAGGGAACCTGCTTCTCCCTCTTCCTCTGCCTACTTCTTCCTCTCCCTCTGCCTGCTACTCTCCCGGGAATTGTGCTCCCTGTCTCTCTCCCTGTCAAATAAATAAATAAAATCTTTTAAAAAGATTAGTATATATCTGAAATTTATTCTGATAAGTAATGATATATATGGGAAACCCTAGAACAACTGCTAAAAAAATAACTAAAAAATTGGGGTGCCTAGGTGACTCAGTCGGTCAAGTGTCCTGCTCTTGATTTTGGCTCAGGTCACGATCTCAGGGTTGTGAGATTTAGCCCCATGTTAAGCTCCACACTGGGCATGGAGCCTGCTTAAGATTCTCTCTCTCTCTCAAAAAAAAAAAAAGTATATATATATATATATATATATAGTAAAAATATCATTGATAATATTAAAATTTACATTAGAAAATACTCAATGCAAATAAAACAGTTAAAAGAGTAATAGAGGAACAGAAATGAGACACACAGCAAAAATTTAAATGGCAGATGTAAATCAGTTGTATCAATAATAATATTAAATATAAGTGGGCCAAACAATCCAATCGAAAGGGAGAGATTGTCAGACTAGATTAAAAAAATGTGATCCAACTATACCTTGTATGTAACACACACCCTCTAGACTCAAATATACAAATAGACTGAAAATAAAATTTACAAAACCAGGGCTAAGTCAGTTCTTTGGGCTGCCGTCAGGATCAGTGCTGATTCATTATAGAGTTCCTCTATGTGCAGGGATATGTGCAGTGTTGTAGAAAATATAAAGATAAATAGCCATCAATTCTATTTGCCAGAAGCTTCTAGTTGATAGAAAGCAGAAAAATAAACAAATAACTCAACTCCAGAGTAGGGTCAGGTTGGTACCCCAAATGTAAAGCAGAGTTTGTTCTAAGAAAGAGAATTGGAAAAAAACAGAAAAGGATTCTGGAGATGGTATTTGAAAGGTAGATAGAGTAATGACATGTCAACCTGAGGAATACTCAAGGATGTAAATGTTAGTTTATAGTTTTTGAACTAGGATCTTGAAGTTGTTTTGGCAAAAAGTTAACTCTACTTATATTTGTCCTTTAGGAATATCAATCTAGATGAGAAGATGGTAAAAATAAATCCATATGCAGTTTCACGTTTCATTTTTTGCACACAAAGTAAGAGAAAGACACTCTGTAATGGGTTGAACTGACTTGTGTTTATTGCTATTTTCTGTCTCCTCCTGGGAATGCCACCCTTTAAATTTTATATGGCTTTGTTGCTAGGTTGATAATATCCAGATGGGCTCCTGCAGAACTGAGGAGTGAAATATTACTAATGCATTGTACTATTACTTTTAACTATTTTTTTTTTAAGAACAAGCATGGTTTAAAAAGAAGTAAGCATGCATATTAAAATGGAAAGATTTAGATTGATAATAATTCTGTGTACTTCACTCCAAAAATAGTTGTCATAAAAATTATCTAATCTTCTAAAAAAACAAGATAAGTTTATTCCCATCAGAAATAACCTGCTGTCATATTCCTTATAAAGAAAAAAAAAGCCATCAATATTTTTTAAAAAATATGGTTCCATCGTTACAAAACCTGATTTATGCAGTATGTTTTCAGAACCTTATCTATGATAAAAAGTAAGATTTGGCCGCATTTTTCTTTATAGAAATATGTCCTTTAAGATTTTTTATTTTTTATTATTTATTTATTTATTTATTTATTTTATTATTATGTTATGTTAATCATCATACATTACATCATTAGTTTTTGATGTAGTGTTCCATGATTCATTGTTTGCATATAACACCCAGTGCTCCATGCAGAATGTGCCCTCTTTAATACCTATTACCTGGCTAACCCATCCTCCCACCCCCCCTCCCCTCTAGAACCTTCAGTTTGTGTTTCAGAGTCCATCGTCTCTCATGGTTCATCTCCCCCTCCGATTTCCCCCCCTTCATTCTTCCCCTCCTGGTATCTTCTTCTTCTTTTTTTTTCAACATATAATGTATTATTTCTTTCAGAGGTACAGATCTGTGATTCAACAGTCTTGCACAATTCACAGCGCTCACCATAGCACATACCCTCCCCAATCCAGTTAACAGCTTTTTATTCTTCTCAGGTATTAAAAACATTCAATATCAATAGTGGTAGAAAAGAGTTGACCTCTTGATGCCGAAGTGCAGTATCTAGGCATACACTACCTACTTTTCACCCTAGTTGTAAAGAAAAAAAAAAACAACTCTGTCATAGAGAAAGCATGTATCAAATCAAAAGATCATGAATTTGCCGTCCCCTCCTTGAAAAGTGGGACAGTTCTTTCTGACAAGCCTTATGTTCCTTTTCCTTTTTTTTTTTTTTTTTAGGAAGTGTCTTTTTATGATTCCCTGTGACAACTCTTACTAACTAACTAATGGGACTAGAACTATTAAATGATTTCCTTAAGGATGGAATGGCAATATTTTGAAGATTAGTCTGCTTACTGAGAAACAGATGGCTGTACAGATGAATTTTAAGTTCCTGATTTCAAAATTGGGATTATTGTTTTTGTCAGTAGTGGGCAAATGGAAATTTGTCATTAGAGATGCTCTGCTAATTGATGTGTTCACATACTTTCCAGATTTAGTTGATGCATATTCTGCCTTAAAGGAACATATTATGTGACTCTTCACATTGCCCAACATCCAGGGTTTTATAAGTTTTAGTAAGGCAAACTAATTTACTAAGGATAAATAATAAGTCCTAAATAATTGTCTTTTAAAATTCCTGACAAAATCCATCCAGATCTCCATTTCATATCAAGTCCAGTGGGTACTGGGTCAGGAGAAATCAGAGAGAAAGACTTTATGCTATACTTGGAATTCCTCCCCTTGTCCTGGTCTGTTAGGTGGTGACTCTAGTTATGTTTTCCCCCAAACATAACTCTCGGGTGCCTTCAAGCACTGATACCATACACTCCAGTTGAGTAAACTTCCCACGGGATTGAGTTTTTTTTTGGGGGGGGGTTTATAGAACATGTTTTACTTAAAAATAAGGCCTCCTAGGGGCTGTCAACATGGATGTATGTGTCACATATGAATAAAGCGAAGTTAAAGCATGAAACATAACTGGCATAAAATTAGTGCCAGAGAGTGCTTTGCAACTATCTTACGTGAAATAAATATTATTGTTTTAAACCCCAATGCTTCTCTATTGAGGCTGAATCCAGGTAAATGAAAACCTCTTTGGGATGGGAAAGCATCTGGAGCTGGGATGTGCAAAATGGACATGGAGCTCAGTTTTGAAGTTGGTGGTGGGGTGGACAGCAATGTGGGAGGGGGGGAGGAGTCCAGCTGGGAGGAGGGAGGGCGCCAAAGGACTGGTGAGGTGGTGAGGGGTGGGATGAGCAAGGATGCAGCTGGGTGATTGGGGACCGTTAAGGATGTCTGACAGTCAAACCTGAGGTTGTCCATGTTGCTGTGATATAAACTTGTCATCACTTCTACCTCTTGCAAACCTTCAGTTGAAGTAACCTTTTTTAAGCAAGGTGACTATGAAATTATAAGCTCTCTGGGAATTCACAGAATCTAGGAAGGCCATTGGACTTTTAATAGGGTATGGAATGGAGGTTTGAGCAATCTTATCTAGGAGGAAGATCTGAGCAGGTGGTTGGATTACCCAAGACTATTTAACGTGAGTGAACTTTATATACATATAAACATGTCCTTCTTCCCTTGAAATTCACATATTTTTGTGTTTAATTTTTGTTGTTGTTTTTCTAAAGATTTTATTTATTTATTTGAGAGAGAGAGAGAATGAGACAGAGAGCACGAGAGGGAAGAGGGTCAGAGGGAGAAGCAGACTCCCCGCCGAGCAGGGAGCCCGATGCGGGACTCCATCCCGGGACTCCAGGACCATGACCTGAGCCGAAGGCAGTCACTCAACCAACTGAGCCACTCAGGCGCCCTAATTCACATATTTTTGAACACGGAGATGGATACAGAGAAACAAATCATATATAAACAGTTGAATATCTGCTTGAAAGTACAAAACCTCGGTGGGTATCTTTCATACTGTTTTCTGCCTTCTCTTTCTGCATTTTGGTAAGTCCCTATTGCAGCAGTCTCCCAGATGCAGCCAGAAGATGAACATCCCCATTGTGCAACTGGGAGACTTGGGAAGTGAGGTGGTCTTAATAATACATGTTCTTATCCCACCAGCTTCCAGGGTAGAGTCTGATGAAAAGTTTCCACGTCTCATCATACACCCAATCAGAATGGCAAATGGCAGAGCCATAAACCAATACTGAGGCCAGAGCATTGTGAAACTCAGGGCTGTGACACTTCCAAGCCCACAGGAGAGGATTAATGCAATGATAATCTGTGAGGCAATCCTCACCCAGGTGACTTTATTTCTGAAGATACCCTGCTGGAATATGGAGTTCCTCCTGATTTTCCTGATGATTAGATCTGCTATTTGCTGGACCATGATGCCAACAAAGAAAGCTGTATAGCCCATCCATTCTAAGTATTGGTACGATGTCCACTGTTGTCCATAGCTGTCTTCCAAGTCATTCACATTGCTATTTTCCCATTCAACCCGGATGTTAATGAGAACGCTGGGTTTAAAGCCCTCCTGTGCATACACAGTGAAATACACAATGAAAGCTCCCACAGCTTGCATGAGGCCAATGTGCAGGTAAGAGTATATGGTAAGTTGCTGGTTCACCAGTCTGTCCTTCTTTTTGTAGTGAGGCTTCCTGTTCATAATGTCACTTTCAGCTTTCTCATAAACCAAGGCAATGGAGGGGATTATGTCTGTGCCCAAGTCGATGACCAAGATAGTAATGGTGCCAATGGGCAGGGGCAGCCCAACAATGATGTAGATCAGAAAGGGGCACAGCTCAGCAGTGTTCTTGGTCAGGGTGTAAGCGATAGTCTTCTTTAGGTTGTCAAAGATCAGGGGACCTTCCTCCACCCCTGTGACTATGGATGCAAAGTTGTCATCCAGCAAGATCATGTCAGCTGCATTTTTGGCTGCATCAGAACTTGCTATCCCCATGGCAATCCCAATATCTGCCTTCTTTAGAGCTGGAGAGTCATGACCACGTGACCATAGGTGTGGGGGAGGCACACTTATACACATGACCAAAGCATACCAGGGCTGGCCTATAATACTCTTGTCTCTGAGAATGTCCCAACCTGAAAGACTTCCTACAGAGACTCCTCTTTGGAGCCAGGTCTTGTTTACCTGGCTTCTTTAACAGCCACTCGCAGAAAGCTGCTGTCCAGGGCTTTGACAAACATCAACTCACGCCATCCTCATAATGACTCTCAAAGGCAGGTTACTTGGAAAACGTGCCCTGCGGCTGGTTGTTGTTTTTTCTTTTGATTTTTTAATCCAAAAGCTTATGTTGTAAGCTTAAAAATTCCATGAACCCTTCAAGAAATGTTTCTCCTGAGATGCAGTGACCAAAGAGGCATTGTTATTGTGGGAAGACTGCACTGGGCTCTTTTGTATTGACTTATCCCATATGACCCACATAGAGACACTTCAGGGGAGCAAGTGATTTGTTATGGGTCCTTTTTTACAGATTAAGGAACAGGAAGCCTGAGAGTTCAAGTGGTTCCTTTATGTCTGTTCTGACAGTAAGTGGTAAGAAGATAGCAAACATTCATACCATGTATCATTAATGAATTTTTGAAGTAAAAATAATTGCTCACTAGTTTTTTAATGAGGACCAAACATTTTTTTTTTGCAAATGTCAGCTATCGTCTCGACAGGGCAATGATTCTTTAAGGAAATCTCAATTTTACCTCAGAGTATACTTGGAGCAACTAAAGGTGGGCCTTATGCTAGTACTTTTTATTGGTGCCCATTATCATCTGTGAAAACAGAACATTGAAATGCAGCAATTTGAGTGACAGACACAGCAATTCTTATACAAAATGGGAATATTTTTCACTGCTGATTTTAAAAACAGTACACTCTTCTGGGTAAAATAAAGGGCATTCTCCCAAGGCACAGCAAACACTTCAGAAAAGAAAAGAAGAAGAGAGAGAGAAAAAAAGAAAGCAAATGCAATTGCTTTGCTTTGAACTCAGTGGCCTGAGAGGGATGTCTTAGCAAGTCATTGCTGTCACATGTGTATTTTCAGATTCTGAGTTGCAGGGTCAGCATCAAATTGTAACTCACAGATAATAAGCAAAGAGCTCGCATTTCTCCAGAACCCGCTGTGTCCCAGGCAAGGTTCTAGATGCTTTGCACAACCATCTTATGAAAACTTCACCACAGAGTATGTGGTACAGTGCCCATTTTTTGGATGAAGAAAATAAGACTTAGAGAGGCTACCTAAACTTTTCAAGGACACAGACCTAGGAGGCACTGTTTTACTGAATGTATTTATTTTTATCATAAGTAAAATATTTCACTACCGTTTTTTCTGTTTCCATTTTATTTTATTTTATTATTTTTTAAAGATTTTATTTATTTATTTATTTATTTATTTATTTATTTATTTATTTGACAGAGACAGAGATAGTGAGAGCAGGAACACAAGCAGCGGGAGTGGGAGAGGGAGAAGCAGGCATCCCCCCCAAGGAGGGAACCCGATGTGGGACTCGATCCCAGGACCCTGAGATCATGACCTGAGCTGAAGGCAGACACTTAATGACTGAGCCACCCAGGCACCTTGTTTCCATTTTATAGCTGAGGAGTTGCATCAGGGAATTCAAGTGGCTTATAGCCATGGTCACATGCAGATTGATACATCCTTATGTTCTGCTGCTGTACCAGGGGCTCTCTGATACTTTGCTCCTCAAAGGGTGGTCCAGAAAGGCAGGCTGTTAATCCTTGGGAGCTTGTTGGAAATGCAAGGTCTCAGACCCTCCCCGGACATATTTGTCTAATAAAATCTGTAGGATTTTAAAGTACAGTAGGATCTGTACTTTAACAGCTCCCCACCCCACCAAGTGATTCTCCTACACGCTAATATTTGAGAAGTTCTGCATTCATCACATTGCTCCCCTCAGACAGCTTGGCAACACATTGAATATTTCAGTGTTTTTCAACCAGCTGATGACTGTTCCCAGCAGGAACCATCTAAACCTTCCAGGAGCCACCTGAAATTGATGGCCATCCCTGCTCCTGCCTCCCAAGGCCACAACCCTGCCCGCTCCTGCCCCAGCCCCCCACCCAGACAGGTCTCTCTATCCCATATAGAGACTCTTCAGTTCCAGGTGGAGATGAATGGCTAAATTCTTTCAATTCAACTTAACCACATGAAACAGCACTAAGTCTTAAAAAAACTTTAGCTGGTTCAACTGCAGAGAGGCTGATCATCCATTTCTTCCCAGAGAGACTGCCAGAGAGCTCTTCAGTTCCCTGAAGCTCGTGGTCCCACACCTGGGGAGGCATGCGCTTGTGCATCGGGGGACCCTTTGTGCTGCACACTTGGTGTTTGGTGAATGAAGTGTTTACTGAAAGACTTCATTATTTCAATCTCATTATCTCTAAATGTGCTTGTTATCATCTGGATAAGATTATTGCAAAGCCTCTTCTGTGTTCATTCTCTTTCCTGTCATTTTCTATAATGTATATACTATAATGTGTAAATATAATTGGGCATGTCCCCCACGTCAGATCAAAATTGTCAGAAACATACATGCTACCTGATGGATGTTGGGAGGGCATCTTCACAAGGAACACTTTAAAGTGTATATAAAGGATTATATATATGTATGTATATACATATATATACATACATATATATAAAGCAAATTCTTGTTTAGCAGTTTGTACTATACAAAACGCTTTCTCATAGTCCAGTTATAGCAATCTTGCAACCTAATATGTAGGTCTTCATTATTCTAGAGGCAAAAAAAAAGCCACTAATAAGCAAAATTTCAGTTTCGGTTTTCTTAATGAATCTAATGGTAAAACAGTTTCTTTAGTGGACAAAAGTAGCTGATGATATATATGACTTATAGTTTCTTCCTTGGATTAGTTAAAATAATAGTGGTTAGACCATAAAATCTGCTTTGCTATTTCTTGTTTTTCTTTATATAATCGAATTTATTTTTAAATTTATTTTAGAAAGGAGGAGCAAGATGGCGGAGGAATAGGAGACCTAAATTTCATCTGGTCCCAGGAATTCAGGTAGATAGGGATCAAACCATTCTGAACACCTATGAACTCAACAGGAGATCGAAGAAAAGAATAGCAGCAACTTTCTGAACAGAAAAGCGACCACTTTCTGGAAGGTAGGATGTGCAGAGAAGTGAATCGAAGGCGATATTTGGGAAGATAGATGGCGGGGGAGGGGCCTCTGTTAGCTGCTACTGGCAAGTGATGGAGCAGCAGAGCACAAAATCAGAAATTTTAGAAGTCTGTCCTTTGAGGGATGTTGCTCCAGTGGCTAAGTGGGGGGTGGAACCCTCACTGGGACAGTGTGGTCTCAGGACGCTCGGGGTCACAAAAGACCAGGGGAGCCTGAGTGCAGCAGAACTCCCAGGTATTGGAGCAGGGAAGCCAGCTGTAGAGACAGAGCTGAGGAGTGGGCTCACAGCTCAGGGTTGCCATAAACCATGATCCAAGGCACAGTCGGGCCACTTCTCTTCCAGCAGGGACCCAACAAGTGGCAGATCTGGTGAGACTCCCCTTCCTCCCCCGGAAGGAGTGGCGCAGGAGTGCACCGCAGGGATCTGCTGGGTTTGGAGACTCCGCACGGGGTCAGATGCCAGAGATAGAAATGCTCAGTAACAGGCCGGGTGAGCACGGAGTGCAGCCGGAGACCAGGGAGACGGGAGTGATTGACTGCTTTTCTCTGGGGGCTCACTGAGGAGGGGAGCCCTGAGTTCTTGGCTCCTCCAGGGCGGAGATTGGGAGGCCACCATTTTCACTCACATATTCCAAAGCTGTACAGAAAGCTTGCTGGGAACAAAAGCTTCTGAGAGCAAACCTGAACAGGTTACTTAGCCCATACCTGGCAAGGGCAGAGCAATTCCGCCTCCGGCAAAGACATTTAGGAACCATGACAACAGGCCCCTCCCCCAGAAGATCAGCAAGAAGAGCCAGCCAAGACCAAGTTTTCCGATCAATGAGAATGGCAGAACTCCAGTGGTAGGGGAATACAGCACTTAGAATTCATGGCTTTTTTTACCCGATTCTTCAGTCTTTCAAAGATAATTTTTTTAATTTTCTTTTTTGTTTTTTTCTTTAATTTCTCTTTTTCCCTTTTTCAACCAACATCTTATCAATCCCTTTTTTAAAAAACATTTTTTTATTCTTCATTTTTAGAGTCATATTCTATCCCTTCAGAGTAGTTACCCTTATTTTTGGTATCTATCTATCTATCTATCTATCTATCTATCTATCTATAGATTGTTCTCTCTTTAAAATTTTGGGATACAGTTTCTTCTAATAGACAAAAATATACCCTAAATCACTAGTGTATGGTTTTATTCTAGTCTCCTGCCTGATCACATTCTCTCCCTTCTTTTTTTTTAAATCTTCTTCTTTCTTTTTTCAAACAACTTCTTATCTTATCAATACCTTTTATGAAATCTTATATAATTTTCATCTTTACAGTCATAGTCCATTCCTTCATCGTATTTACCCCTATTTTTGTACATATATAAGTTTTTCTTTCTTTAAAATTTTTGAGGACTTTCTTCTAACAGACCAAAATATGCCCAAAATCTAGCATGTGGCACTGATCTATGCACCAGACTGATCATATTTGATCATATTGTTTTTTGTTTGTTTGTTTGTTTGTTTTTATCTTTTTCTTTCTTTTCTTTTCTTTTCTTTTCTTTTCTTTTCTTCTCTTTTCTTCTTTTCTTTTCTTTTCTTTTCTTTTCTTTTCTTTTCTTTTCTTTTCTTTTCCTTCTTTCCCTTTCTTTTCCCCCAGTTTCAGGACTCTTCTGATTTGTTTAGTGTATATTTTTCTGGGGTCATTGTTACACTGTTAGCATTTTGTTCTCTCATTCATCTATTATCCTCTGGAAAAATGACTGCATGGAAAAAATCACCTCAAAAAAAAAAAAAAGAATAAGACGCAGTACCGACTGCCAGGGATCCAATCAATACGGACATTAATAAGATGTCAGAGCTAGGGTTCAGAATGACAATTTTAAAGATACTAGCTGGGCTTGAAAAAAGCATGGAAGATAATAGAGAAACTCTTTCTGGAGAAACAAAAGAACTAAAATTTAACCAAGTTGAAATCAAAAAGCCTATTAATGAGGTGCAATAAAAAATGGAGGCTTTAACTGCTAGGATAAATGAAGCAGAAGAGAGAATTAGTGATATAGAAGACCAAATGATGGAAAATAAAGAGGCTGAGAAAAAGAGAGATAAACAACTATTGGATCATGAGGGCAGATTCGAGAGATAACTGATACCATAAGATGAAACAATATCAAAATAATTGGGATCCCAGAAGAAGAAAGAGAGAGGGGGGCAGAAGGTATATTGGAGCAAATTATAGTAGAGAACTTCCCTAATGTGGGGAAGGAAACAGGCATCAAAATCCAGGAGACACAGAGAACCCCTCTCAAAATCAATAAAAACAGGTCAACACCCCGACATCTAATAGTAAAACCTACAAGTCTCAGAGAAAAAGAGAAAATGCTGAAAGCAGCTCGGGAGAAGAGATATGTAACCTACAATGGTAGAAACATTAGATTGGCAACAGACCTATCCACAGAGACCTGGCAGGCCAGAAAGGACTGGCATGATATCTTCAGAGCACAAAATGAGAAAAATATGCAGCCAAGAATACTATATCCAGCTAAGCTGTCATTGAAAATAGAAAGAGAGATAAAAAGCTTCCACGACCAACAAAAACTAAAGGAATTTGCAAACACAAAACCAGCCCTACAAGAAATATTGAAAAGGATCCTCTAAGCAAAGACAGAGCCTAAGGCAGCATAGACCAGAAAGGAACACAGACAATATACAGTAACAGTCACCTTATAGGCAATACAATGGCACTAAATTCATATCTTTCAATAGTTACCCTGAATGTAAATGGGCTAAATGCCCCAATCAAAAGACACAGGCTATCAGATTGGATAAAAAAAACATCGATATGCTGTCTGCAAGAGACTCATTTTAGACCTAAAGACACCCCCAGATTGAAAGTGAAGGAGTGGAAAACCATTTACCATGCTAATGGACACCAAAAGAAAGCTGGGGTGGCAATCCTTAGACAAGACAAATTAAATTTTAAAACAAAGACTGTAATAAGAGATGAGGAAGGACACTATATCCTACTTAAAGGGTCTATCCAACAAGAAGATCTAACAATTGTAAATATCTATAACCCTAATATGGAAACAGCCAGTTATATAAGCCAATTAATAGCAAAATCAAAGAAACACATTGACAACAATACAATAATAGTGGGGGACTCTAACACCCCCTTCACTGAAATGGACAAGGAAATAAGGGCTTTAAATGACACACTGGATCACATGGACTTCACAGACATATGCAGAACATTCCATCCCAAAGCAACAGAATACACATTCTGCTCTAGTGCCCATGGAACATTCTGCAGAATAGATCACATCCTAGATCATAAATCGTGTCTCACCTGGTACCAAAAGACTGGGATCATTCCCTGTATATTTTCAGACCACAATACTTTGAAACTAGAACTCAACCACAAGAGGAAAGTCGGAAAGAACTGAAATACATGAGGCTAAAGCTCATACTACTAAAGAATGAATCTGTCAACCAGGAAATTAAAAAAGAATTTAAAAAATTTATGGAAAGAAATGAAAATGAAAACACAACTGTACAATATCTTTGGGATACAGCAAAGGCAGTCCTAAGACGAAAGTACATAGCAATACAAGCCTTTCTCAAGAAACGAAAAAGGTCTCAAATACACAACCTAACCCTACACCTAAAGGAGCTGGAGAAAGAACAGCAAAGAAAGCCTAAACCCAGCAGGAGAAGAGAAATAATAAAGATCAGAGCAGAAATCAATGAAATAGAAACCACAAGAACAGTAGAACAGATCAATGAAACTAGGAGATGGTTCTTTGGAAGAATTAACAAGATTGATAACCCCCTGGCCAGACTTATCAAAAAGAAAAGAGAAAGGACCCAAATAAATAAAATCGTGAATGAAAGAGGAGAGTTCAGAACCAACACCAAAGAAATACAAACAATTATAAAAACATATTATGAGCAACTCTATGCCAGCAAATTAGATAACCTGGGAGAAGTGGATGCATTCCTAGAGATGTATCAACTACCAAAACTGAACTAGGAAGAAATAGAAAACCTGAACAGACTTATAACCACTAAGGAAATTGAAGCAGTCATCAAAAATCTCCCAAAAAACAACAGCCCAGGGCCAGATGGCTTCCCAGGGGAATTCTACCAAACATTTCAAGAAGAATTAATACCTATTTTTCTGAAACTGTTCCAAAAAATAGAAATGGAAGGAAAACTTCCAAACTCATTTTATGAGGCCACCATTACCTTGATCCCTAAAACAGACAAAGTCCCCATCAAAAAGGAGAATTATAGACCTATATCCTTGATGAACATGAATGCAAAAATGCTCACCAAAATACTTGCCAATGGGATCCAACAGTACATTAAAAGAATTATTCCCTACAACCAAGTGGGATTTATCCCTGGGCTGCAATGTTGGTTCAACATCCACAAATCAATCAATGTGATACAATATATTGATAAAAGAAAAAACAAGAACCATATGATCTTCTCAATAGTTGCAGAAAAAGCATTTGACAAAGTACAGTATCCTTTCTTGATCAAAACTCTTCAGAGTATAGGTATAGTGTGTACATACCTTAATATCATAAAAGCCATCTATGAAAAACCCACAGCGAATATCATTCTCAATGGGGAAAAACTGAGAGCTTTCCCCCTAAGGTCAGGAACACAGCAGGGATGTCCACTATCACCCTGCTATTCAACATAGTATTAGAAGTCCTAGCCATAGCAATCAGACAGCAAAAAGAAATCAATGGCATCCAAATCGGCAAAGAGGAAGTCAAACTCTCACTGTTTGCAGATGATATAATACTTTATGTGGAAAACCCAAAAGACTTCACCCCAAAACTGCTAGAACTCATACAGGAATTCAGTCAAGTGGCAGGATATAAAATCAATGCACAGAAATCTGTGGCATTCCTATACACCAACAACAAGACAGAATAAGAGAAATTAAGGAGTCGATCCCATTTACAATTCACCCAAAACTCTAAGATACCTAGGAATAAATCTAACCAAAGAGGAAATGATCTGTCCTCAGAAAACTATAAAATACTCATGAAAGCAATTGAGGAAGACACAAAGAATTGGAAAAACGTTCCATGTTCATGGATTGGAAGAACAAATATTGTGAAAATGTCTATGCTACCTAGAGCAATCTACACATTTAATGGAATCCCTATCAATATACCATCCATTTTTTTCAAAGAAATGGAACAAATAATCCTAAAATTTGTATGGAACCAGAAAAGACCCCAAACAGCCAGAGGAATGTTGAAAAAGAAAAGCAAAGCTGTGGCATCACAATTCCAGACTTTAAGCTCTATTACAAAGCTTTCATCATCAAGACAGTATGGTATTGGCACAAAAACAGACACATAGATCAATGGAACAGAATCTGTTCTATGGTCAACTAATTTTTGAGAAAGCAGGAAAGAATGTCCAATGGAAAAAACAGTCTTTCAACAAATGATGTTGGGAAAATTGGGCAACTACTTGCAGAAGAATGAAACTGGACCATTTCCTTGCACCATACACAAAAATAGACTCAAAATGGTTGAAAGACCTAATTGTGAGACAGGAGTTCATCAAAATCCTAGAGGAGAATACAGGCAGCAACCTCTTCGACCTCAGCCGCAGCAACTTCTTCCTAGAAACATCGCCAAAGCAAGAGAATCAAGGGCAAAAATGAATTATTGGGACTTCATCAAGATAAAAAGCTTTTGTACAGCAAAAGAAACAGTCCACAAAACCAAAAGACAACCGACAGAATGGGAGAAGATATTTGCAAATGACATATCAGATAAAGGGCTAGTATCCAAAATCTATAAAGAACTTATCAAACTCAACACCCAAAGAACAAATAATCCAATCAAGAGATGGGTAGAAGACATGAACAGACATTTTTCCAAAGAAGACATCGAAGTGGCCAATAGACACATGAAAAAGTCCTCCACATTGCTCGGCATCAGGGAAATCCAAATCAAAACCTCAATGAGATACCACCTCACACCAGTCAGAATGGCTAAATTTATGAAGTCAGGAAACAACGAATGTTGGCAGGGATGTGGAGTAAGGAGAACCCTCCTACACTGTTGGTGGGAATGGAAGCTGGTGCAGCCACTCTGGAAAACAGTATGGAGGTTCCTCAAAATTTAAAAATAGAGCTACCCTACGACCCAGCAATTGCACTACTGGGTATTTACCCCAAATATACAAATGTAGGGATCCAAAGGGGTATGTGCACCCTGATGTTTATAGCAGCAATGCCCACAATAGCCAATCTATCAAAAGAGCCAAGATGTCCATTAACAGATGAATGGATAAAGAAGATGTGGAATTTTACGTAACCATCAAAAGGAATGAAATCTTGCCATTTGCAATGATGTGGATGGAACTGGAAAGTGTTATGCTGAGCGAAATAAGTCAATCAGAGAATAAATGTATCATATGATCTCACTGATGTGAGGATTCTTAATCTCAGGAAACAATTGAGGGTTGCTAGAGTGTTGGGCGGTGGGAGGGATGGGGTGGCTGGGTGATAGACATTAAGGATGGTATGTCCTATGGTGAGCACTCTGAATTGTGTAAGACTGTTGAATCACAGACCTGTACCTCTGAAACAAATAATACATTATATGTTAAAAAAAAAAAGAAGAAGAAGAAGAAGATTGCAGGAAGGGAAAAATGAAGGGGGGAAATCAGAGGGGGAGACGATTGGACTATGAGACTATGGACTCTGAGAGACTATGGACTCTGAGAAACAAACTGAAGGTTCTAGAGAGGAGGGCTGTGGGGGGATGGGTTAACCTGGTGATGGGTATTAAAAAGGGTGCATACTGAATGGATCGGTGGGTGTTATATGCAAACAATGAATCATGGAACACTACATCAAAAACTAATGATGTAATGTATGGTGATTAACATAATAAAATAAAATTTATAAAACTAAATAAATTTATTTTAAAGTCTTCATCTTTTATGGTTTCTTTGGTTCAGTGTAAAAGATATGGAAATTTAGAGGTCATTCATTCTAGCTTCTTCATTAAACCTCTTGTCTAAATATTTTAAACAAATACTTTATAACCTGCTCCAATTATTTAGAGATTACCCTTAATCAAATGATTCAAGTTTGCATTAATGAACAATTTCTGCAGAACTGCTGTTTAATTATATTTCTAGGCATAAGAGTGATTGCAGTAGTTATTCTTGTACCTTTAGGCCAAAACCTATTTTAGCTACTTAAAAATATAATCAATAGATAGCATACTTCAAAAGAATAAGGGCTTTATCCTCAGTGTGCACATATTATCTAGCATATAGTATTTATTTATTAATTCATTTAATAAATATTTTTTGAACATCAGATACTATGATGGGTTCTATGGATACTATGGAAAACAAGATACATATTACTCATTGTCTCTCCTACTAAAATGTGAGCCCTATGAGGTCAGTGTCTTTTTATCTTTTTCATTGTTTGTTGCCATAGCACTTAGAGTAGCACTGGGCACATAATTGTTGCTCAATAAGTATATATTAAATGGATGAATGAAGTAACTGAGTAATGCCAACAGTCTAGTAGAGGAGATATGTGAAAAAAAATATGTGAGATTATTTTAAATTATAATAATTGCTTCAAAGAAAAACAAACAAAATGAATTGTTGACAGAAAATAACAGAGGAAGATGTTCTTTGTTTTTTAACATTTGTCATAACCACTTTTGGTAAAGTATTGCCTAATTATGGCTATGCAAAGAGTAACGTCATTTATTACTTTTTACAACAGAGAACATTTATTTTTATAATTTGAAGCAGTGAGATAGATTATTGAAAGAGTTTAGGGGCATTTTTTTAAGAAATATCAAAGACTTATTTATTCAGCCATATGCAGTTAGTGCCAACTAGGTGGTAGGCACTCTCAAGATTCTGTAGTTACAGCAGAGGGCAACACAAACAGTGAGGCTCCTGGGCTCCTGCCTGCTCTGGACATCTCTGCCATAAAATCTTGGGGTAATTTCTAAGGCTATTTTCTTTTTTTTTTTTTTTGCTTTTTTTAAAAATTATTATTAACATATAATGTATTATTTGTTTCAGGGGTACAGGTCTGTGATTCATCAGTCTTACACAATTCACAGCACTCACCATAGTACATACCCTCCCCAATGTCCATCACCCAGCCACCCATCCCTCCTGTGCCCCTCCACTCCAGCAATCCTAAATTTGTTTCCTGAGATTAAGAGTCTCTTATGGTTTGCCTCCCTCTCTGGTTTCATCTTATTTCGTTTTTCCCTCCCTTCTCCTATGATCCTCTGTCTTGTTTCTCAAATTCTTCATATCAGTGAGATCATATGATACTTATCTTTCTCTGATTGACTTATTTCACTTAGCATAATACCCTCTAGTTCCATCCACATTGTTGCAAGTGGCAAGATTTCATTTTTTTTGATGGCTGCATAATATTCATTGTATATATATATATATATATACCACATCTTTATCCATTCATCTGTTGATGGACATCTAGGCTCTTTCTGTAGTTTGGCTATTGTGGACACTGCAGCTATAAACATTGGGGTGCACTCCAAGGCTATTTTTTACAAGTATGGAAATCAGGATACTCAAAGGTTTGGGGAGATGACGTAGACCAGAGTTCCCCTAAAAGGTCAGAACTTAGGGCTGATACATGATGAAAACTCTTTAAGACACATCCAAGGTCCAAGGTCTTCTTCAGCAAGGTAAAAATAATTCAAAACCCCTGTATCTTAGAGATCTAGCCCAGTGTGTATTTCAAATTGTCATTTAAAATGTCTGAGTTTTAATTCCATAACTGGTAAAACAGGAGTGTGAAAATAGTCATCACTTAGGGACTCCTGGACATAGAAGTAGTTCTTCAGCATGGATCACTATGATGTTTTAAGTATTCCTTCCTTGCATGAAATACTTAGTATTAATATAGTTAGCATATACCATATACAGCTATATAGCTATATATATATATATATATATATATATATATATATATATATATAGCTTATATGCTATTTAACTATATAGTTAGAATACATTACAGTTAGTATGAACTAACATGATAGTATAAATATCTAACTTATGCACAAGGCATTACTTAGGTTCTGCAGAGAATGGAGAGAGTACAAGTTTTCTAACTCAATCATCCTCCCCTCATATTTCCATCCTCGTTAACCTTTCTCGTATCTTCAGTTTCCTTATTCTTCTGCTCCTCCTTTCTATGCCACACTCATACCTTCTGATAAGCACACATCTCTAGTATGCCATGTCTTCTTTTCTTCTTTTAAATAATCTTTTTAGCATCCTTAAATATAGGTTCACTTTGAGCTTCACACAGATTAATTTTTATATGCCTCTTTATAGCACTCAGTGGGTAAAATCCCCCCAAAGTAACTTGGTTTAATTTTCTTCCTCTGCAAATCTATTATTTAACTCAACAATTATTAATTCAGCAATACCATGTGCCAGAGACAGGGTATAAATTGGTGGGTGCATAGATACAGCCCCTGTCTCCCCAGAATTGAAGTCAGAGGAGGAAGATAAGTAGTAAATGCTTAGCCAAACAGGATTATTGAGGTAAGTGTTCCAAAGAAAATGAACAATGCCGAAATGAGCAGACTGGAGTGGGAATGGTCAAGGGAGCACTTTCTTAGTTTGTGGCATACAAGCAGACACTGAAATGATGTGAAGGAGTCAGCCATACAAAAGCCAAATTTAAGTGTATGCAGGGCAGCCACATCAATCTGTATGAAGCTTTGGGGTGGCACAGACCAGTCTTTTCAAAAATGTCTACCGAGTCAGATTTCGATGGGAAAGTTAGAAGGGAGATATGAAGATATGCCTAAGATATGAGAAACTATCTCTCCTTGAATTTTGTAGCTATATCTACCCCAAGATGATAGAGTCATATATACGTTTATAGACCTGACCCTATCTTGGGTTCAAAAGCTATATCTTTTTTTAAAGATTTGCTTATTTATTTGAGAAAGAGAGAGAGAGAGCGAGCAGGTGTAGGGGCAAAGGGAAAGGGAGAGAGTGAATCCTCAAGCAGACTCCCCACTGAGCTCAGAGCCCCACACAGGGCTCAATCTTACAACCATGAGATCATGATCTGAGCTGAAATCAAGAGTTGGATATTTACCCGGCAGAGGCACCCAGGTGCCCCTCAAGATCTGTATCTTTACCTGATGTTCCACAGCTGAAAATCAGCCTATCCAAACATGGGTTCACTATCTTCCCAGACACACCAACTCCCCCTCCAGTTTTCTCTTGCTAGAAGCACTACTGTCATAAATAAAAAACATCCAATCAAGACACTTCATTTATTCCTGATTTTCTTCTATTAGTTGCCTATATCAGTCCTACATTTTTACTCCTGAACATCCTAGGATCTGACATCATTTTCTCCACCCGCATTTCCTCTGTCTTGGTTTTGGCTAGCCTCAGCTATCATGTGGGTCATTGCAAGAAATGTACGAGCTGGCCTTATCTTCGGTTTCTTTCTACTTCAATCTGTTGTCCTTGTATCATCACCAGGGAAATCTGGTGGCATCTTGCTGCTGCATAAGATTACTCCTTAGAAGGGTCCAAGTCTTCCAATATGCTTCCCCAACATCATTTCTCCCTCCCGGGATATACTTCATGCTCATGTACAATGTACTTTTCTGTGACCTGGGCACACTGTTCTCTTTAACATTACTGTTCCTTTGTATAGGCTCTTCTGTTTCAATGATGTCTTTCATTGCTCTGCCAGATGAGAGCCTAGTCTTCCTTAAAGACCCAGTTGAAATGTTTTTGCCTTGTAAAGTCTGGTTTTGATTCTCTACTAATTGTCAGTGGACATTTCTCCCTCATCTATACTCATACTCTATCTTATTTATCAACTCAATTTTCTTGACTGAATCTTTCCCAATAGACTAACTGTATAGTCCTGGAGAATAGTGTCAATATGCATTTATCTTTTTTGCCAATACCTAAAATAGTGTCTGATCTGAATAAAATCTAATATGTATTTACTGGATTAATAACAAAGAATTAGGTGGTCTGTAGCAGAAATTTACTGGAAAATCTCCCAAACTGTTATCCAGGCAGAAGTCAGCCATTTCCCTATGCCATTATCAAAATGTTACAAGGCTATAATGTTCATGTATATATAGCTCTCTAGTAAAAAACTAGAAAAAGTATTTTGTTCCTAATAACCTCAGCAAATGCTGAGACTCCTTGTGACTCAGTCTACTCAAGGAGCTGCATGCAAAGAAGCACAGTATGGAGACACAAAAACAATAAAATGATATCTATGCTACCTTCTACCTGAATCTCTTAGAGAAAAGTGAAAGGGATTTAATTCATAGCAGAGCTACATTTCTCAAATCTCATGCTTCTCCTTCCCAAACACCCCTACCTTGGTCTTCCACATATTCAATCCAAATCTATCCATTTTAAAATACTTATTCCACTTGAAACACGTGCTTCCTCTCTTTAGGTCTATTTGGTATAGAACAATCTTGCCTTTTTAATGCCTTCCATGTATATCCCTTTTTTCCCATCTTCTCCTGATTCTAAATTGCATGTAATCTGGAAACCAAACTAGCAAAAACTTTGCATTATGTGAGTGAGAACTCACAAATAAACACATTTGCCCAATTTTTATACCCCTTAAGCCTTGCAAATTAAGATAGGTGTTTGCTTGGCTGAGTATAATTTGATTTCCCAAAATGAAATTGACTAAAATTCCAAACGAGAAAAGGGTAAAATTTATAACATGTGTTGAATCTGATTGCTTTGTAAAATTAGGAAAATATTTTTTTAATTGTTTGACCATTTCTATTCCTTATCCTGGATTTATATCATCTCACATTAACACCTGGGTGCAAATTTTCAGTTATTTTTCTCTAAAATGATTCCTAAAGAGAAATTTCTTTGGTCATTTTCCTTTGCAATAGGAGGATATAGGGGAGTGGACACAGTCACTGAATGTGGCATTTTACTCATCTTATTTATCTCTTCACTCTCTCTCTCTCTCTCTCTCTCTTTGTTAACCAGTGGAAAGCAGAAATCAGAAGACTTTTTGCTAATGTTTGGCTAAATCCTCATCATGCTCTTTGTTGTTTAGATTTTAATTTTTGATTGTTCAAGCTGGCCTAAATGCTTAGAGGTGAGCATAAGGAATCTGGCAGAATGTAGCATGTGTTGTTTGAAGCCATCTGTTTGCACGGAATAAAAGATAACTCTTCAGGTGTCACTTTCATCACTGTTGATAGGCAGGATAACATTTATTCTCCCCAGTCATCTCCTTGCATTGCTTTTTCCATCAGTTCCCTCATTCAGGGGATGATCCAATTAATGTCAGGGACGAAGGGTTTGACAGCTTGCCAACACAGGTGTGCTGCAACTGCTCTCCTTTCATTCTTATTTTTCTTTCTATCTAAGGAAAGAGGATGAGCACATTTTCAATCATAGGGCAAAGAATCTGCCAGAATGTTTCTGGTAAGTTTTTTTGAAAAATAAAATTGGAAACATAATAAAGAAAAGTACTTTATTTTGTAAGGGAGATACTCATTCATGACTTTATTATTCTGTCCAAAATTATAATTACTCACTAATCAATTTAATGATAAAGATGCACAAAATGCATACATTTTTTCAGTAGATGTATGTTGTACCAAGGATCAAAAACAAATAAGACCTATCTTCTGACATCAAAGGGCTCACTGATCAGTGATGAATAGAGAACTCCATAAATAACACATAAACAAACAGGAATGGAATCATGTAACAAAAATCATAACCTAAGTACTAGAGCAAAATGTGTATGATGTACTATGGAGGCAAGAAAAAGGGAAGCATGTGTTCTTTTAAGGCTCATGAGGAAAAGTTGTGTGGTAGAGTTACATGCAGCTTGGCTGTAGGAGAAAAAGTGTTCAGGCACAGAAGATATAAAAAAAAAAACAACTTGGGCAATATTCAGAGACACACAAAGGCATAACACACCAGTGGCAGGGATTATTTTATTGACTCTAAGGCTAGGAAGCAGTGGGAGATACAACTATGAACTAGTTTGAGGTAGTGGTAATGACTCTATGCCATGCTAAGTAATTTGGTTCTTACATTGAAGGCACTGGAGAACCACCAAGCGTTTCTGAAACACTATCTAAAGAGTTCTAATGTAGTAGGGAATTGAATGCAAATGAAGTGAGTTATAGTAAAGGAAATTTGGGAACATAGAGTCCAATAATGAGATACATCATTAGTTTATTCTAGAAAATATTTATTGTTCACCTCCAGTGTGTCAGATGCTGGGGATAACAAATGAACTTAACAGTTACTTCCCTTGAGAAACTCACAGCTCGGTAGAGAAAGCTAGACATGTAAATATGGGTATAACAATATAACTTGGTAAATCACTTATTGGAGTTTTGAAAATAATGCTGAATATAGAGCCACTGATTGCTATGAAGTGCCTGAGAAATGTGATAGAGGAGATAATATTTTAATGTTCCAGGTCAAACAGAAGTTTTCAAATTTAAAAGCTTTGGGGTGAGGAATGTGGAATGGGAAATTACAGTTCAGCCTGAATGGACAAAATGAGAAATTAAGTCCGGGGATTCTGTCTTGAGAAATAAGAGTATGATACCCATAACCAAGATGGGAAAGAATAGATTTGGAATGAGGGAAGAAAGGTGCTGTGTTTAGTTTGGAGCATATTAAAGTCAAAATGACAGAAGATGGTCAAGCAGCACTCTCTAACAGGTAGCTGGAAATGTGAGTCTGGAGTTCAGGAGAAATGAGAGAAGCTGAAGATATTTATTTGGGGATTAGCATCATGTAGTGGTAGAGTCACAGAAAAGTAGGAGATCAAGTAAAGAAAATGTGCAGGGTAGAAACAGAAGAGAATGTTAAGAGGATGTAGAAGCTGTAGGTGAGGGATACTTGGAGGGGAGGAAAGGCCTGAGAAAGCATGTCACCAAGGCCAAAGAAGAGAGCTTTTGAGAAGTGGGTTAAACAGTTGCTTTGCAGTTGGTCACAGAACCCTCTAGAAAAATCACTTCCATGAAATTGGAAGCACAGGATATTGGATTTTAATGGCAAATTTAACTAAAAGAGAATCTTTTTTCACAGAGTGGAAACAACATATATAGTAATGCTTCAAGAAGTTTGTTGGTGAAGGAAGGATAAATAAGGGCAATTACTTAAGGAGCCAGATTTTAAAGAAGGAACTTTAGATAATATTTGACTATAGTTTTAGGAACAGCAGAAGTGTGTAGAAAGGGAAGACTGGACATTCAGCAGAGAGGGTCATAACAACGGAATGAGGTCCAGAGTTCATGACTGGACATTATCTACCATAGGAGTGTCTGTCTTGGTCTCTTTCCAGAGACAGTTGTTAGGATGTAAACTTGAGTCATTTGTACTGAAGTCTAGCTTTGAAGAATGGGAAACCATAGAAGGTAGCAGCTCATAGCTAACAGTTCCATTTTCTCTGTAGCAGATGAGAGAGTGTTATGAGAATGAAAAGGTTGGATTAAAAGTCTAGGATGAAGGACAATACTGATAATTGGAAACATTCAATGGATACTCTGGTCAGAAGTGAGACTACTGAATGGTAGAAGTCAACCAACCAACAAACCAACTGACCAACCAAAGAACCAAACGGCCATTATGAGATATTTATTTAAGTAAAGAGTGAGAGCACAATCTCCAAAGTTAACCAACCAGGCTTCACTCTGACCTGGTTCTAACTTATCTGCAGGACTATGGAAAAGTAACTTAGCCTTTCTAAGTTTTTCCATAAGTGAAATGAGCATAGTAATATGAGATCATGTATATACTTCTCTTGGAATAGAAACAATCTTTTAGAATTATCTTCTAATTATTTTAGGACTTATGGAATAGATGGAGACCTTTAAAATTAGTCAGAACACAATAGTAAGGAAGATGAATTACAGCCATTGAACACATAAGAAGACTGAAGGATTATCTTAGTGGAAATCTTCAAACACACACATATTCAATGAATTTTTCTTTAGGAAGGATATAAAAATGATGAGCAACAATTTTTCATTGCTAGTTAAAAAGAATAAGAAAATAAAACAATTGCTTCAGGAAATATTAGTGTTAGATACAAAAAAAAAAAAGAACTTCCTAAGAGTAAAGATACACCCCACAAAACAAAATACATACTAGTCTATATATTGGGAACTGAGACATGGCAAAGAAGCAAATGGGCCACAATTTTTACATGTGTCCTTGAAGAGTTAACTGAATCATGAAGAGAGAAACAAAGAATTAGATGGGAAAGAAGACCCACTGAAGCTGAATCCTTGGGTTCTGATCATCTTTTCTGGGTCTTCACATACATTTTATGAGGTATATTGTTAATATCTTTAATAGACAAAAGTTGTCAGTCTGCCTCATAATACATCCTTTGCATCATCTGCTGAGATATCACTATTCCAAAAAAATTGTGTTAAGGGGATATATGCCAATCACCCAACTAGATTGTTAATTCTTGAAGACAAAGAATGCCTTCTTTATGTCACATCTGCCATTGTAAATAGTTGCTCAAAATAATCTACCAATCAATATTTGTTGAATGCATATGTGGATGAATTAATTAATGATTTTGGCTCTATAAAATATTATTAAGCTGGATGATTTTTATGTGTACTTTCCATGATGTGTGTGTAAATGCACAGTGCAAAATGAGGATTTCAATAAATCTAGGGTTTTATTATGTAATGAATCACTAGAAGTTGTTTCCACTGCCATCTACCTAGGGTAGTGAAATATCAAAGTCCTTTTGTTGTCCTCAAGAGTACAGTTGAGAGATGAGTTGTTCAAGATCTCTTTGTGCAAGAAAAGGAAATTATAAATTTTGTCATTGTGTTCCTGATTTGCAAACAGAATGTAAGAAACTATGTCATTACTAAAGCTACATAAGAAACTAAATCATCCTGATGTATATTAAACTTGTTTCTTTTAACCCTTTTCTGTTTTTGAATGCAAGCTCTATTTTGTCAACAAATAGTACTTATTACCTTGAGGAGTTAATGACATATGAACAATTTAAAACAATCTTTCTAAAGAGGGACAAAAAATTTATTGAAAGAGTCTATACCTAAAAAATTCTAATATCATGAAACATATAGTCAGCTTGAAATTGGAACTTGCTTGAGCTACCTCTGTTAGGGGAAGGATCAATAATGCTGCTCTCTGTGTACAAAGTCTGGGTGAAAAACAGCAACAGAAAATCACTTCAAAATTTCCATAATATCCCTTCTTAATGATAGGTTGCTGTCATTAATGGTTTTCATCAAATGAAGAAGTAATTGCATCTCATATGAATAGCCAACCAGCAACAGAAATCAGAGCCATTATCTAAATGTATTTTGCATCGACTTGCCAGAAGATCTGCAGAGTCTAAGGATCATGAATTCTAACTCCGTTAAGATCCAAGGTAATAAACAAAGGCTCTGAAGGTGGTCGTGGGACTGCTGCAGGGTGTATTTATGTCTTGAGAAGAAATGGGATTAGCAATTTTTGAGGTGCTGATGAAAAAAACAACCCAAAAGCAAATGTATTAAAATCCTTGAACCTTGTTGAAATGTTAGTTTCAAGCCAGTGGTGTTCTGATGGTTTGGTAGTTGTTGGATCTATAAAAGGGAAAAGCTTGAATACAATTTTTTGCCTTCAGTATTCAGATACTTCACTATTACTGAATATGCATTGTCAGTCTCCCCAGGATAAGAAACATTTTCTGCATGAAAAACTCTTATTCATCTTCAAAATAAATTGGTAATCTAGAGGACACTCAAAGCTTTGTTGTTCCCTTTGGAAGAAAGCTACCAATATGGTGACATGCTTTCTAATTTTGATCTCATTTAGTTCAGTTGTATTTCTTATTATAATTAACAATGCTCTACATTTCCTGAACACATTATATTACAAAACTATCACATCCATTATTATAGTGGATCCTAACAACAGTTCCTGCTGTTTTATACTCCATTTAACATATGAGGAAAAAAGGTTTAGAAGTGAAGTACATTGTGTAAGAGAGAGAGTGGGTTAAGTATGAAGATCAGCATCTCATCAGAAACATATGTGGGGACCTAAAGAATCTATAGGATTTTTTCCTTCCTTGGTGAAATTTATTTGTGTGTCTTGAAGACCAAGTAGCACCAGCCTTTAATAAAAGGAAGAGAGGCTGAGCTTGCCTTTCAAACCTCCCTACTAGTTTCTCTGCTTTGGCAAGCCCTTAATTCAGTAAAAATGTGGGTATTGAGAGTCCACCAATGTGCCAAATTCTGGGTTAGATCACTTGCCATTCTTTCTTGCACAAGTCTCAACCAACTCAACAACTCCATTCAGCAGTTGGTGGGGACTCTCATACACCCAGACCATTCCCTGGGGCAGCCACATGCTAGGCAACTTGGAGTAAGAAGAGTAAGAGCTGTCAAAACAGGCTTACAATCACTTCTTATGCTTACCATTTATTAGCTCTCAAGTCATGAGCATTTACTATAAGAGAATATAGCAAATCACCCATGAGATAATAGAAAACACAAATTGGTGTTCAGGAACCCTGCCACAGGGTTCCTGAAGCCCTTGTGATTTTCTCATTGATAAGAGCACTAGGGACATCTTCTTTTCTAATATTTGGTCTTTGACCCTAATTCCTAAGACAAGGCTCCTAAAACCCTTGTAATTTCCTGGCTGATAAGACTATCTTTTGTTCTAATGAGGAAACTCTGGGTTTCTGGACGGTTCCTGGATGGAGGCTGGTCACTGGAAAGACCAGGCCATAATTAGAAGCTTGGGAATTTCAGGCCCACCCCACCCCCATTCTCTTCAGAAGTGAGAAGAGCTGGAAATAGAGCAAGTAATTGTATGTCTATGTGATGAAGATTTCATAAAAATCCCAAAAGTATGAGGTTTAGAAAGCTTCCATGTTGGTAAACAGATCTATGTTCCAGGAGGATGACACACCCAATTTCACAAGGACAGAAGCTCCAGAGCTTGGGTCTCTCCCACACTTCACTCTATGTATCCCTTCACCTGGTAGTTCATCTGCACCCTTTATTATATGCATTAATAAACTGGTAAATGAGTTTCCCTGAGTTCTGTGAGCCACTTTCACAAATTAATCAAACCCAAGGATGGTGTCATGTGAACTTCAGATTCAAAGATGATTTTGTCAGAAGCCCAGGTGACAACCTGGACTTGCCATTGGCATCTGCAGTGGGGGGTAGCAGTCTTGTGGGACTGAGTCCTTAACCTGTAGGATCTGAGGCTACCTCCACATAGTGCGAGAATTGAAACAGAGTTAAAACATAGGATACCCTGCTGGTGTTGCAAAGTTGCTTGTTGTGTGGAAAAAATCCCACACACCTGGTGACCAGAAGTATAAGAAGTAGACATATTCTGTGTGAACATTAAGGAGACACACAGGAGGAAGAGGGTGAACACATCACCAAACCACAGCCCACCCTTTCTTGCTCAGTGAAATGCAAGCAGGCAACTAATCCCCAACCAAAGATAAACAGGTGGTAAGGATCAAAGGATGTCTTTCCCAAATGTTGAAGTCTCCAAAGCCTTGGCCCCTTTTTAGCATAATTTTATTCTTCTTGGCAGGGATGGGGCCTCTGATGATTCCCTACTGAAAATCCATATTGGGCACCTACTTTGCCAGGCTTTGGGCTAAAGAAGAATAAGATATGGTCCCCAACTTTGAAGAGTTTATTGCAGCAATTTATCATTTAGTCCACCTGGGAGCATGATGACCAACCATTCCCCAGACCTACCATCTGGTCTCTTCTCCTGAAACACCCTCCCCATGTGCTCTCTGACTAGTGAGGGTCATTCTTTGCTGAATACCTGGGAATTCATCTTTTCCAAGAATATTCTATCATATATAATTATGGGACATAAACCCCATCCTTATACCTGTTACCCCAGAGCATATTGCAATTTCATTACCCTCACTCATGTTGGCTTTGCATGCCTTGTTACACGCAGGTGCTGTGAGCTCAGCTCTGTTACAGGCTCATTACGTTCTCATAGCACCTTGTATAGTGCTGCCCACCCTCCACCCCTCACAAGCAAGCATGCAATTGTGTTGAATTAAGTTGAATTGGGCTACATGAAAATGTGCAATATTAGGTAGATTTCAGGCATTTCTAATAGGAAAAACAGTTAAACATTGAGAGACTGATATTCAAGTCAGGTCACACAATCCAGGCCCCTTGAGAAGAATCCATCTGGAGATGATTAAGATGTGATATTGTTACTGAAACCCAAGTTTGGCTGCCTGTCACTTGAAAGGTTAATACTCAAGAGAACAGTTTTGATTGGAAAGGAATATGAACTTTATTCAGGAGGCCAGCCTCCTGGGGAGAAGGCAGACTCTTATCCAAAAGCCAACTCCAAGGTTTCTGGCCCAGAGATTTTTAAAGGGGTTTAATCTGTTAAGGGAGTGAAGTGGTCTATGACATTTCTTGATTATGTACAAACTCCATGATGCCAGCTACAGAGTTATCCCGGTGCTCAGAGGTTGTGCAAGAAGTTCTAGTTCCTTGGTGCCCCAGGGGTGGTGCAAGAGTACTTTATTCTTTCTGCAAAGGAGGGCACAAAGGGAGATCAGTAAAGTCATTTGTGTGACTTAAAAAAGAAAAAAGATTTTGCTAAAAGATGGCTAGGCTAATCAGAAAGCTAAGGGGGATTGAAACAGACTTGCTGGCCTCTGTGGCCTTAGAAAGTTCTGGTCCTTTATTCCCCAAGGCCAGTGATCTACAAATCTCAAAGAAAGTAAATTAGTTCTATTACAGATGAAGGGCCTCAAGTCAGCAAGCCAGGAGTGTGCTGACTTGAACCAAGTTAACCCATAAGACATCTGAAGTGCTGTTATAGTGATCAACATTAACCTTGGAAGAAATGCTGATGGCCTTGCAATACTCTTTCTCTGAGGTAGCGTTTATTGTTCACCAATCAACCCTTATTTGTTACTCTCTTAACAGTAGCAAGACCATACATATTTTATTAGAAGCTAGAATCCTCAGTCCTTAGCAATAGAGTTGCTTTTTTTTAAAAAAAGATTTATTTATTTATTTGAGAGAGAGAGGAGAGAGCAGGAGGGAGGGCAGAAGGAGGGGGAGTCTTAAGCAGACTCCTAGCTGAGTACAGAGTCTGATGTGGGGCTCAATCTCATGACCCTGAGATCATGACCAAGAGTCCCACGCTTAACCAACTGTGCCACTCGGGTGCCCCAAGAGTTGCCTTTTTTTTTTTTTAAGATTTTATTTATTTATTTGTCAGAGAGAGAGACAGCGAGCACAAGCAGGGGGAACGGCAGGCAGAGGGAGAAGCAGGCTCGCTGCTGAGCAAGGAGTCCCATGTAGGACTCGATCCCAGGACTCTGAGATCACGACCTGAGCCAAAACCAAGAGTCCAGTGCTTAACCAATGGAACCATCCAGGCATCCCTCTGAGAGTTGCTTTTTAAAGGAAAAATTTATATTGAATTTATGAAATATATTGGATAAAGCTATTGTTTTAACAAGATACTCAGCAGGATAACTGCTTGACTGTGCTTATGAAAAGAGCAATTTTTCTAACAGTTTCTTCTACACTGACTCACCCTTCAAAAGATATCACATCTAAGATCTAGAACCATATTCTTCATTTTAAGGTGTTCATCCACACTAACAGCCTTCTGAAAGCTACTCTGATGTGAATATAACTTGACAAAAACCATTCATGTACCAGAAAATAAAACCATAAGCTACTTTTTAAATTATTATTTTTAACCATAAGCTACTTTTTTCATTTTTGTATTAATTTTAAAATCTTTTAATTTTAATTTAATTAGGATGCTGCCACAGCGAATGACCTCAAGTGTAGTGGAATGAGAAGCTAATTCCATGTCTCTACTACCAAGTATTATAAGTCAAAGAGGAAAAACTTACCACCATGTTTTTGTGGGTTATTGTATCAGTTAATTTAATATTCCTGAAATGCTTAAATCAGCCTGTCTGATCTACTTTTCATTTTCCCACTGACACTGGTAACTCACCTTGAACTTGAGTTCACCATACAAAGGCTATCAAGAAGGCTTATGGAACATTAGTGATGGATGGATGGATGAAACTGTACGAATCCGTCTTGCTTCCACCTTATGATTCTTCTCTACTCATTTTTCACTGTTACATACTTTTGCTATTACCACACACAACTAGAGAAAAGTCAAGTCAGAAACAAACAGGAATTGAAGGCAGAGGTACTCAAGGACTGAACATATTTTAAATGAACAGGACAAATCTGTCTTTTCTCTGCTGACACATTCTTAGGGTAATTTGTGTGAAAATGTATCTGTTACATTTGAGTTTCAGATGAGAGATAATTAAAGGACAAACAAGGAAACAATTTTAAATCTGGGTTACTGGGAAGGCGAAGGAGGTTTAAATGAAAATTATTCTCTGATTGGAAATTAGGTTAGGATTTAGTCTGGAAGAAGTTAGCATTTAGCATTGAATATTAAGGTGTTCAGATAAAACACAGGTTATCAGATAAAACGCAGATTGCTCAATCAAATTTGTATTTTAGATAATTGTTTAGGATCAATATGTCCCAAACATTGCATGTGACACACTTCCACTTAACTTTTATTTGTTGTTTATTTGAAAACCAAATTTAACTGGTTATCTTGGTATTATTATTTGCTAACTCTGATAACCTTAATTAAGATATTGAAATTTAGGCAGAATAAGGAAATAGGCTAAAGCTGAATTCTAGGACTTATTTTTTGTGTGTGTGTGGTCACTCAATAACTATTTGGTGAATGAACTAATATATTTAAAACATGTAGGAGAAACCCTATTGGAAAGAAAAGATAATAGCATTTAAAGTTCTCAGGACTCAAGCTGGAGAAGAAATTATTTTTTAACAAGAACATGTCTCAGTCTCTTGAAAAAGTTACTCAAATAGCCTTTACTCCATTTCTAAAATTGGGACCATGCTTCTTTCCATGGGGGATGATTCAAGAGTCACCTTGTCAAAAAGCAATGGATGATAAGCATTATAATACTCAGAAAATATATAGCAGAAATATGCCTGAAAACTGTGAAAGGTGAAATTCAAACGCCTCATGCCGAGTGGGGAAAATGAAGGGGATTCTGCCCAAATAATTCAAACTCAATGAAGTAGATGAGGCACGGCTATCAGTTTCCAAAAGCAGCTTAAGTTTGAGGCACTCTGAGCTCCCACTGTCCCATTGAGACTTGTGGAGCTGAGCTGGTCAAAACAGACCCAGAGGTAACCAGAGATGAGGGAGGCTGCCTAGATCAGGCTACAAAATGACACTGAAAAAGCAAAGCACACATTCCAAGCTCATAGAGAGGCTGGGATGCCAGAGGAAAAACAGCAAGGTAAGGAGGACTTACAAGCTCGTCCACACAGCTCGGTAGCATCTATTTTTTTTTTTTTAAGTGCTGAATCCAAGAGTCATGTTATTTTGCTTTATTTGAGAGTTGAACACCAGCTAGTGTTTGATTGCCGTTAAATGATAATGGGGTCTGGATGCACTGCCATCGGAATCTGAAGCCTGCCGTTATAGTTGACTCTCTAACTCAAGGGAATGTTCAGATCCAGAAGCTTATTTTTTCTTTTTCCTTCTTCCCCTCTGCTAGATCCTAAGAGGCATTACTGGCTTTTACAGAAATGACTGGTCTTGCCATCCATGCAGAGAGACTACCAAGAAGAATTATTTATCTCTGTTTCTATTTTGACTCTTAAGGTGAGAGGATTTTATCATTATGAGTTCCAGCAAGGCAACTTTACTGAACAAAATGGCACAAGATAATGAATTCACATTCTTAGCAGAATCTTCTATCATTAAACATTTAAAATAGCAGGGACCAAAATCAAAGATTGTTTACTTACTGCTTTGGTGGAGAGACTGACAGGATTAAACATCCCACAGGGTTTGGTTTTTTTTTTTGTTTGTTTGTTTGTTTGTTTGTTTTAAAGATTTCATTTATTTGAGAGAGAGAGGGGAAGAGAGCACAAATGGGGGGGTGGGAGGGGCAGAAGGAGAGGGAGAAGCAGACTCCTGGCTGAGCAGGGAGCCCGACTGGGGCTTGATCCCAGCACCCATGAGATCGGGCAGACACTTAACCAACTGAGCCACCCAGGCGCTCCTAAACATTCCATAATTTTAAAGTGTATGTGAGTTTGAAGTGTTCTGGAAAAAGTGAGGTATTTCGTTCAGTCCTTGTGCATTGTCGCTACTCTTGGAACAAACTCTAGTGGCAAAAATTCACTGTGAAAGTCTCTAGTTCTCTATCTCTGAAAGACAGTGTACTGAGAAAAGGAATCTTAAGAGTGGTTACAGAGCAAGAGATGAAATGGACTTTACATAATAATCGTAATGGTGATGATGATAACTAACATTTATTGAGCGCTGTTTGTTTTGGAGTCTATCAGTTAAGACTTCCAACAACTCCTTAGTGCAGGTATATGTTATTATTCCCATTTACCTCAGAGAAAACCGAGGTATGGGGCAATGAAATGCTTTATGGCTGTGCAGCGGACTGAGTCAAGATGCACACCTTGGCACTCAACATTAGTGGGTGGCTGTCTCCACTTCCCCTCAGTTCTAGAAGATGAAAGTGATGCCAAAGGACTACTTCAAAATGCTTATTATTTTGTGTATACTGATGCTTAATTAGTAAATATTTTCAAAGATTTTTAAAGTCAATAACCAGTTCATGAAAAAAAAAAGAAACCATATTGCAAAATTACAACCCATTACATGTGCAAGAATAGACAGGTCTAAAAGCTTATTTCGTGGATACTGAGCCTGCTTTCAATTTAAAAATAAAAATAAAAACAAAAACAAATCTGTCAGAATCAGCAGAGAAGTGTAGCCCGGCTGCAGCCGAATGTGGCGAGGAGGTAATGTAGCAGAGTTAAAACAGTCTGACAAATGTAGAGTTAGCATGGAAGTACAGCGAGCCCCGCGTATTATGAATTTATAATGAATCAAATAGGATCCTATTGCAGAAGGCGATTTAACGAGTATTCTCAGTACACAGCAGCGCGGCGTGCCTTTGTAAGGCTGATCTGTTTATCTTCGCCTCTGCAGCGTGCAGGGGTGGACCCGGCACCACCCACAAAGCAGAGGTCCCCTCAGGTGTGTGAGGCTGATGAGCAGAAATGCCACTCTTCCCAGCAGGGTGACCTCAAAAACACCGCGCTTACACTTGAACCTTCCCACTTCCCAAATGAGCATGAACTCCAATGCAGAATTCTATTGTTTATTAAAGATTGAAGGCAAATCCTTCATCTGCAAATAGCTGTAGTTCTAATGACTTTACATGACCCTTGTAAAGAGGATTCCCTGACAACCACACCTCTAGGGCTTCAGCAAGTTTTCTCTTTTCTGTCACAGTTCCGGAAACAAAAACCGTGTTGAACTAGCTGGAGGCCCTTTGTTTCATTGCCTGTCACCACTTCACAGCAAGGGGATTGATTAACTGAGAATTCCCTAAATTTAGATCCAACCTAGATCATTGCAGACTGTAACCTACATAACTCTTGAAATGGGTTGAGATATGTGAAATATTTGACTGTTTTTGACCTACAGAAATAGTAATTTCTTATGGTTTGACTTAATACTTATAAGATTCCAGTTTCCTCTTTTTTTTCCTCTCATTAACTTTGAGACAGGCACACTGTTGTTACAGAAGTCAGTGAGAAAGTCTGTCATCTTCAACATCAATCTCTAAAATCCCCTAACGTCCTCCCACAAAATCTTCAAGGGCAAACTGCCACATGCACACTTCCTATGTTCCTGTTTTAGGGAATATATTTATTTTTAGTCATTCAAGACAATTTTAGCATTTGAGGTTATGGTGCCTGAGGCAGAAACTGTCTATTTTGTATACTGTGTGTGGGCACAGAGGCCAAGGTGAGCCTGTGCACTACTCGGGGGACCTCACTTGAAGTTAAAATAGAAAAGCGCACTCTTTCCATCAAGCACATATGCTGCGTTAGGAGCAGCACCTTGCTTGTCCCAGCTTAGCATCTGCTCAGGAAGGAAAAGCACCAGCAGGTCCTATTCCGGGAGAGCTTGCTTGTGGGCTTGTGCTGTTTTTCTCTCTCAGCAACGTGGGACATGGTAGGGTTTTAAATGCAGGGGCTGCGATTGGGGGTCAGCTTCCCAAGATCACATCATCCAGTTCAGTCAAGGGAGGGAAAGCAGGGAGAGCCTGTCCCAGAAAGAGGCACTTCACTGTTCCTTTCATTTACATACCTCCTGTTGCATTCCCAGTGACATTCTGACCCTGCTTTTTCAACCCCCGACACCTCTCAACCAGATTTTTGCCGTATTTACTGTTGGAGAGAAGCGAGTCTGTGCCTTCATAGGACTAGCCACAGCAAACTGCATCAGCAGCACCAACAGGATGGACGTTCAGAGAGAAGAGGAATCCAGCTAGCCATGGTAAACAGAGGTGAATATCCTAAAAGATCACAGTCACTTAGACTAATGTTTTAGGGGTACATGAGAAGAGATTGTAAAACATATTAACAAGGGCTTGACCTTGAACATGCTCTGCAATGGAAAACCCAGGTTAATTTTTTTCTTTTTTTTTTTTTGAACTTTTTCTCTGTGTTTATTCTTTTTTTTGTTAAAATTTTTATTGTTATGTTAATCACTATACATTACATCATTAGTTTTTGATAGAGTGTTCCATGATTTGTTTGTGTATAACACCCAGTGCTCCACGCAGAACGTGCCCTCTTTAATACCCATCACCAGGCTAACACATCCCCCCACGCTCCTCCCCTCTAGAACCCTCATTTTGTTTTTCAGAGTCCATTGTCTCTCATGGTTCGTCTCCCCCTCCGATTTCACCCCCTTCGTTCTTCCCCTCCTGCTATCTTCCTCTTTTTTTATCTTAACATATATTGCATTTGTTTCAGAGGTACAGATCTGTGATTCAAAAGTCTTGCACAATTCACAGCACTCACCATAGCACATACCCTCCCCAATGTCTATCACCCAGCCACCCGATCCCTCCCACCCCACCCCCACTCCAGCAACCCTCAGTTTGTTTCCTGAGATTAAGAATTCTGCATATCAATGAGGTCATATGATACATGTCTTTCTCTGATTGACTTATTTCACTCAGCATAACACCCTCCAGTTCATTCCACGTCGTTGCAAATGGCCAGATCCCATTCCTTTTGATGGCTGCATAATATTCCATTGTATATATTTATATATTTACCACTTCTTTATCCATTCATCTGTCAATGGACATCTTGGCTCTTTCCACAGATTGGCTACTATGAACATGGCTGCTATAAACATCAGGGTGCACGTACCCAGTCGGACCCCTATATTTGTATCTTTGGGGTAAATACCCAATTGTGCAAATGCTAGATCATATGGTAGCTCTATTTTCAACTTTTTGAGGAACCTCCATACTGTTTTACAAAGTGCCTACACCAGCTTGCATTCCCACCAACAGTGTAGGAGGGTTCCCCTTACTCCACATCCCCGCCAACATTTGTCATTTCCTCACTTGTTAATTTTAGCCATTCTGACTGGTATGAGGTGGTACCTCATTGAGGTTTTGATTTGGATTTCCCTGATGCCGAGGGATGTTGAGCACTTTTTCATGTATCTATTGGCCATTTCGATGTCTTCTTTGGAAAAATGTCTGTTCATGTCTTCTGCCCATTTCTTGATTGGATTATTTGTTCTTTGGGTGTTGAGTTTGATAAGTTCTTTATAAATTTTGGATATTAGCCCTTTATCTGATATGTCATTTGCAAATATCTTCTCCCATTCTGTCGGTTGTCTTTTGGTTTTGTGGACTGTTTCTTTTGCTGTTGAAAAGCTTTTTATCTTGATGAAGTCCCAATAGTTCATTTTTGCCCTTGCTTCCCTTGCCTTTGGCGATGTTTCTAGGAAGAAGTTGCTGCGGCTGAGGTTGAAGAGGTTGCTGCCTGTGTTCTCCTTTAGGATGTTGATGGACTCCTGTCTCACATTTAGCTCTTTCAACCATTTGGAGTCTATTTTTGTGTGTGGTGTAAGGAAATGGTCCAGTTTCATTCTTCTGCGTGTGGCTGTCCAATTTTCCCAACACCATGTGTTGAAGAGACTGTCTTTTTTCCATTGGACATTCTTTCCTGCTTTGTCAAAAATGAGTTGACCATAGAGTTGAGGGTCCATTTCTGGGCTCTCTATTCTGTTCCATTGATCAATGTGTCTGTTTTTGTGCCAGTATCATACTGTCTTGGGGGTGACAGCTTTGTAATAGAGCTGGAAGTCCGGAATTGTGACGCCGCCAGCTTTGCTTTTCTTTTTCAACATTCCTCTGGCTATTCAGAGTCCTTTCAGGTTCCATACAAATTTTAGGATGATTTGTTCCATTTCTTTGAAAAAAGTGGATGGTATTTTGATGGGAATTGCATTGAATGTGTAGATTGCTCTAGGTAGCATTGATATCTTCACAATATTTGTTCTTCCAATCCATGAGCATGGAATGTTTTTCCATTTCTTTGTGTCTTCCTCAATTTCTTTCATGGGAATTTTATAGTTTTCTGAGTACAGATTCTTTGCCTTTTTGGTTCGATTTATTCCTGGGTATCTTATGGTTTTGGGTGCAAGTGTAAATAGGATCGACTCCTTGATTTGTCTCTCTTCTGTCTTGTTGTTGGTGTATAGAAATGCCACTGATTTCTGTGCATTGATTTTATATCCTGCCACTTTACTGAATTCCTGTATGAGCTCTTGGAGTTTTGGGGTGGAGTCTTTTGGGTTTTCCACATACAGTATCATATCATCTGCAAAGAGTGAGAGTTTGACTTCCTCTTTGCTGATTTGGATGCCTTTGATTTCTTTTTGTTGTCTGATTGCTGTGGCTAGGACTTCTAATACTATGTTGAATAGCAGTGGTGATAGTGGACATCCCTGCCACATTCCTGACCTTAGGGGGAAAACTCTCAGTTTTTCCCCATTGTGAATGATATTCACTGTAGGTTTTTCATAGATGGCTTTTATGATATTGAGGTATGTACCCTCTATCCCTATACTCTGAAGAGTTTTGATCAAGAAAGAATGCTGTACTTTGTCAAATGCTTTTTCTGCATCTATTGAGAGGATCATATGATTCTTGTTCTTTCTTTTGTTAATGTATTGTATCACATTGATTGATTTGCGGATGTTGAACCAACCTTGCAGCCCAGGGATAAATTCCACTTGGTCGTGGTGAATAATCCTTTTAATGTACTGTTCGATCCTATTGGCTAGTATTTTGGTGAGAATTTTTGCATCCATGTTCATCAAGGATATTGGTCTCTAATTCTCCTTTTGAATGGAGTCTTTGTCTGGTATTGGGATCAAGGTAATGGTGGCCTCATAAAATGAGTTTGGAAGTTTTCCTTACATTTCTATTTTTTGGAACAGTGTCAGAAGAATAGGTATTAATTCTTCTTGAAATGTTTGGTAGAATTCCCCTGCAGAGCCATGTGGCCTTGGGCTTTTGTTTGTTGGGAGTTTTTTGATGACTGTTTCAATTTCTTTAGTGGTTATAGGTCTGTTCAGTCTTTCTATTTCTTCCTGGTTCAGTTTTGGTAGTTGATACATCTCTAGGAATGCATCCACTTCTCCCAGGTTATCTAATTTGCTGGCATAGAGTTGCTCATAATGTGTTCTTATAATTGTTTGTATTTCTTTGGTGTTGGCTGTGATCTCTCCTCTTTCATTCATGATTTTGTTGATTTGGGTCATTTCTCTTTTCTTTTTGATGTCTGGCCAAGGGTTTTCAATCTTGTTAATTCTTTCAAAGAACCAGCTCCTAGTTTCATTGATCTGTTCTACTGTTCTTGTGGTTTCTAGTTCATTGATTTCTGCTCTGATCTTTATTATTTCTCTTCTCCTGCTGGGTTTAGGCTTTATTTGCTGTTTTTTCTCCAGCTCCTTTAGAGAAAAGGAGTGTATTTGAGACCTTTCTCGTTTTTTGAGAAAGTCTTGTATTGATATATACTTTCCTATTAGGACTGCCTTTGTTGCATCCTAAAGATTTTGAACAGTTGTGTTTTCATTTTCATTGGTTTCCATGAATGTTTTTAATTCTTCTCTAATTTCCTGGTTGACCCATTCATTCTTTAGTAGGATGGTCTTTAGCATCCATGTACTTGAGTTCTTTCCGACTTTCCTCTTGTGATTGAGTTCTAGTTTCAAAGCATTGTGGTCTCAAAATATGAGGGAATAATCCCAATCTTTTGGTACTGTTTGAGAACTGATTTGTGACCTAGGATGTGATCTATTCTGGAGAATGTTCCATGTGAAGAATGTGTATTCTGTTGCTTTGGGATGGAATGTTCTGAATATGTCTGTGAAGTCCATGTGGTCCAGTGTGTCATTTAAAGTCCTTATTTCCTTGTTGATCTCTTGCTTAGATGATCTGTCCATCAGTGAGGGGGGTGTTAACGAGCCCCACTATTATTGTATTGTTGTCAATGTGTTTCTTTGCTTTTGTTATTAATTGCCTTATATAATTGGCTGCTCCCGTGTTAGGGGCATATATATTTACAATTGTTAGATCTTCTTGTTGGACAGTCCCTTTAAGTAGGATATAGTGTCCTTCCTCATCTCTTATTACAGTCTTTCGTTTAAAATCTAATTTGTCTGATATAAGGATTGCCACCCCAGCTTTCTTTTGGTATCCATTAGCATGGTAAATGGTTTTCCACCCCCTCACTTTCAATGTGGGGGTGTCTCTGGGTCTAAAATGAGTCTCTTGCAGACAGCATACCAATGGGTCTTGTTTTTTAATCCAATCTGATAGCTTGTGTCTTTTGATTGGGGCATTTATCCCATTTACATTCAGGGTAACTATTGAAAGATATGAATTTAGTGCCATTCTATTGCTTGTAAGGTGACTGTTACTGCATATTGTCTGTGTTCCTTTCTGATCTATTCTGCTTTTAGGTTCTCTCTCTGCTTAGAGGACCCCTTTCAATATTTCTTGTAGGGCTGGTTTCATGTTTGCAAAGTCCTTATTTTTTGTTTGTCCTGGAAGCTTTTTATCTCTCCTTCAATTTTCAATGACAGTCTAGCTGGTTATAGTATTCTTGTCTGCATATTTTTCTCATTTAGTTCTCTGAATATATCATGCCAGCCCTTTCTGGCCTGCCAGGTCTCTGTGGATAGGTCTGTTGCCAATCTAATATTTCTACAATTTTAGGTTACATATCTCTTCTCCCAAGATGCTTTCAGGTTTTCTCTTTGTCTCTGAGACTTGTGAGGTTTACTACTAGATGTTGGGGTGTTGACATATTTTTATTGATTTTGAGAGGGGTTCTCTCTGTCTCCTGGATTTTGATGCCTGTTTCCTTCCCCACATTAGGGAAGTTCTCTGTTATAATTTGCTCCAATATACCTTCTGCCCCTCTTTGTCTTTCTTCTTCTTCTGGGATCCCAATTATTCTAATGTTTTGTCTTATGGTATCACTTATCTCTCGAATTCTGCCCTCGTGATCCAGTATTTGTTTATCTCTCTTTTTCTCAGCTTCTTTATTTTACATCATTTGGTCTTCTGTATCACTGATTCTCTCTTCTGCATCATTTATCCTAGCAGTTAGTGCTCCCATTTTTTATTGCATCTCATTAATAGCCTTTTTGATTTTGACTTGGTTAGATTTTAGTTCTTTTATTTCTCCAGAAAGGGCTTCTCTAATAACTTCCATGCTTTTTTCAAGCCTAGCTACTATCTTTAAAATCATCATTCTGAACTCTAGGTCTGACATCATACTAATGTCTGTATTGAGTAGGTCCCTGGCAGATGGTACTACCTCTTGTTCTTTTTGTTGAGGTGATATTTTCCATCTTGTCATTTTGTGCAGAGGAGAATAGATGAATAAGAGAAGAAAATGCTCACAGGTTAACAACATCCCCAGAAATTATACTCTAAACAAATCAGAAAAGACCTGAAACCAGGGGAAAAGAAAGGGAAAGAAAGAAAAAAGAAAGGGAAAGAAAAAATAAAGATTAAAAACAAACAAAACAGAAAAAAGAAAACAACAAAAAAAACAGAATATGATCAAATATGATCAGGCTAGTGCATAGATCAGTGCCACACATTAGATTTTGGGTGTATTTTGGTCTGTTAGATGAAAGTGCCTCCCAAAATTTTAAAGAAAGAAAGATTTATATATGTACAAATTAAGGGTTGATACGATGAAGGGATGTAATATGACTGTAAAGATGAAAATTATAAAAAATTTTATAAAAGGAATTGACAAGAGAAGAAGTTTTTTGAAAAAAGAAAGAAGAGGATTAAAAAAAAAGAAAGGAAAAAAAAAGAGGGGGGAGAATGTGATCAGGCAGGAGAGTAGAACAAAGCCATACAATAGAGATTTAGCGTATATTTTGATATGTTAGAAGAAACTGTATCTCAAAATTTTAAAGAGAAAATAACATATATATATGCCAAAAATAATGGTAACTACTATGAAGGTATAGAATATGACTCTAAAAATGAAAAATAAAAATGTTTTTTTAAAACAGATTTTGATAAGATGTTGGTTGAAAAAGGGAAAAAGAAAAATTAAAAAATAAAAGACCGTTAAAAAAATTAACTTCAAAAGACTAAAGAATCATAGTAAAAAGGCCATGAATTCTTTTTTTTTAAAATATTTTATTTATTCATTTGAGAGAGAGAAAATGAGAGAGATAGCACGACAGGGAAGAGGGTCAGAGAGAGAAGCAGACTCCCTCCTGAGCAGGGAGCCCGATGCGGGAGTTGATCCCGCGACTCCAGGATCATGACCTGCGCCGAAGGCAGTCGCTTAACCAACTGAGCCCCCCAGGCGCCCCAAAAGCCATGAATTCTATGTGCAGTATTCCCCTAGCGCTGGAGTTGTGCCATTCTCATTGATCAGTAAACTTGGTCTTGGCTGGCTGTTCTTGCGGATCTTGTGGGGGAGGGGCCTGTTGCCCTGGTTCCCAAACGTGTTTGCTGGAGGCGGAATTGCCCCGCCCTTGCTGGTCAGGGCTAAGGAATCTGCTTGGGTTTGCTCCCGGGAACTTTTGTTCCCTGCAAGCTTTCCATACAGCTTTGGAGGACAAGAGTGAAAATGGCAGCCTCCCAATCTCCACCCTGGAGGAGCAGAGAACTCGGGGCCCCACTCCTCAGTGCGTCCCCAGAGAAAAGCAGTCAATCACTCCTGTCTCCCCGGTCTCCAGCCGCACTCTGTGCTCACCTGGCCTGTGACCGAGCGTTTCTATCTCTGGCACCCGACTCGGTGTGGTGTCTGCAAACCCAGCAGATCCCTGCATTGTGCTCCTGTGCCACTCCTCCCGGGAAGGAAGGGGATTCTCCTCAGATCTGCCGCTTTTTGGGTCCCTGCTGGAGGAGCTGTGGCCTGACTGTGTCACCGATCACAGTTTATGGCAACCCCAAGCCGAGAGCCCGCGACTCGGCTCCATCTCTGCAGCCAGCTTCCCTGCTCCGATACCTGGGAGCTCTGCTGCGCTCAGGCACCCCCGGTCTTTCTGTGACCCTGAGGGTCCTGAGACCACACTGTCCCGCCAGGGTTCTACCCCCTGCTTAACCACTGGAGCAACCAGCGCAGCCCACTTCTAAAAGTTCCGATTTTGGGGGCGCCTGGGTGGCTCAGTCATTAAGGGTCTGCCTTCAGCTCAGGTCATGGTTCCAGGGTCCTGGGATCGAGCCCCACATCAGGCTCTCTGCTCGGCGGGAAGCCTGCTTCTCCCTCTCCCACTCTTGTTGCTTGTGTTCCCTCTCTTGCTGTGTCTCTCTCTGTCAAATAAATAAAATCTTAAAAAAATAAAAATAAAAAAATAAAAGTTCCGATTTTGTTCTCCGCAGCTCTATCACTTGCCAGAAGCGGCCGACAGAGGCCCCTTCCCCCGCCATCTATCCTCCTGAATGTCACCTCGGATTCACTTCTCGCACATCCTACCTTCCAGAAAGTGGTCACTTTTCTGTTCAGAGTGCTGCTATTCTTTTCTTCGATCTCCTGTTGAGTTCGTAGGTGTTCAGAATGGTTTGATCCCTATCCAGCTGAATTCCTGAGACCAGATGAAATCCAGGTCTCCTACTCCTCCACCATCTTGCTCTGCACCCCCCCAGGTTAATTTTTATCAAATTAAGATGCAACACTATAAGATCTCTTTCTGTTAACTCTCTTTGGAGGACTCTGTAATTTATTGACAGTGATAGAAACCTTCTAGAAATGAAAACAATGTGGGACTAAAAACATTCCAAAGTGCATTTTTAAAAAAATATATATATATTTAATTTATTTAATATATATCTATATATATACATCTCTCTATATATACTTTAGGACGCATTTGTCTGAGAAACATTTGTTAAAATCTTAGAAGATATTATATCCTTGGAATTATTTACTAGTTATGCCAATGGCTTTGAAAAAACTTGGACTTTGTATCTTTTTCTTGATTGTATCTTGATGGGTTGTGTGTTTCCAGGAATGTATCTGTTTTTTCTAAGTTGTCCAATCTGTTGTTGTGTAGTTGTTCATAATATTTCTTCATGATCTTTTTTTATATCTATGGTGTCAGTTCTAACGTTTCCTCTTTCTGATTTTATTTATTTGAGTCTTCTTTCTTTTTTTCTTCGCTAGACTAGCTATGGGTTTGATTTTATCTTTTCAAAAATCATTTCAGTTTCATCATTTTTTCTATATGTTTCTATTCTCTATTTATTTCTTCTCTAATCTCTATAATGTACTTTCTTCTATTAACTTTGGGCTTAGTTCTTTTTCTAGGTCCTTGAGGTGTAAATTGAGATTATTTATTTGAGAGCTTTCTTCTTTTTTAATATAGACATTGATCACTATAAACTTTCCTCCTAGTACTTTGTTGGCTGCATCACATAAGTTTGGTGTGTTGTGTTTCATTTTTACTTGTCTCAAAATATTTTCTAATTTCCCTTATGATTTCCTCTATGACCTAAAGGTTATTCAAGAGCACATTGTTTAATTTTCATGTCTTTGTGAGTCCTCTCATTTTCCTTTTGTTATTGATTTCTCATTTCTGGTTTCATTCCATTGTGGTTCGGAAAGATACTGGCGATGATTTCAATGTATTTAGATTTGTTAAGACTTATTTTGTGACCTAGTGTGTGATGTATCCTGGAGAATGTTCCATGTGTGCTTGAGAAGAATGTATATCCTTTTGTTCTTGGGTGGAATGTTCCATATGTTTGCTAGGTCCATATGGTCTCTAGTATTGTTTAAGTCTACTGTACCATTAGTCCTTCATGTCCGGATGATCTATCTATTATTTAAAGTAGGGTATTAAAGTCTTTAACTATTATTCTATTGCTACCTATTTCTCAATTCAGATTTGTCAATGGTTGCTTCATATATTTAGATATTCTGATATCAGGTGCATGTATGTTTGTAATTGTTATATTTTCCTTTGGAATTGATTCTTTTATCATTATGTAAAGGCCTTCTTCATCTCTTGTGACAATTTTGTCTTAAAGCCTATTTTATCTGATGTAAGTAGAGTCAACCCTACTCTCTTTTGGTTTTCATTTGTATGAAATTTTTTTTTCATTCCATCACTTTCAGCCCATGTGTGTCCTCACATCTAAAATGAGTCTCTTATAACATGTATCATATGACCTCACTGATATGAGGAATTCTTAATCTCAGGCAACAAACTGAGGGTTGCTGGAGTGGTGGGGGTTGGGAAGGATGGGGTGGCTGGGTGATAGACATTGGGGAGGGTATGTGCTATGGTGAGTGCTGTGAATTGTATAAGACTATTGAATCACAAACCTATACCTCTGAAACAAATAATACATTATATGTTAAAAAAAAAAAAAAAAGAAAAAGAAGGGCGCCTGGGTGGCTCAGGTGGTTAAGCGTCTGCCTTCGGCTCAGGTCATGATCCTGGAGTCCTGGGATCGAGTCCCACATTGGGCTCCCTGCTCCTTGGGAGCCTGCTTCTCCCTCTGCCTTTCTCTCTCTTTGCCTCTCTCTCTCTCTGTCTCTCATGAATAAATAAATAAAATTTTTAAAAAAAGAAGAAGATAGCAGGAGGGGAAGAATGAAGGGGGGAAAATCAGAAGGGGAGACCAACCATGAGAGACTATGGACTCTGAGAAACAAACAGAGGGTTCTAGAGGGGAGGGGGTGGTGGGGGGATGGGTTAGCCTGGTGATGGGTATTAAGGAGGGCATGTTCTGTATGGAGCACTGGGTATTACATGCAAACAATGAATCATGGAACACTACATCAAAAACTAATGATGTAATGTGTGGTGATTAACATAACATAATAATAAAAAATATCTAAAATGAGTCTCTTGTAGACAGCATATCATTGGATCTTGTTTCTCACTTATCAGCTTCTCTATATCTTTTGATTGGTGTGTTTATTTTATTTACATTTAAAGTAATAGGGTGCTTGGTGGCTCATTCATTAAGAGTCTGCCTTCAGCTCAGGTCATGATCCCGGGGTCCTGGGATCAAGCCCTGCATCGGGCTCCCTGCTCAGCGGGAAGCCTGCTTCTCCCTCTCCCACTCCCCCTGCTTGTGTTCCTACTCTTACTATATCTATCTCTTTGTCAAATAAATAAATAAAATCTTAAAAAAAAACTAATTAATAGTTAATAGATGAGGACTTATTCTTGCCATTTTTGTTAATTGTTTTCTATTTTGTAGTTCTTTATTTTTGTGCTTTTCTTCTCTTGAGCTCTTCCTCTGTAACTTGATTTTTTTTAAAGTGATATATTTTGATTATTTTCTCTTCATCTTTTTTTTTATATCTACTATTGGTTTTATCCTTGTAGTTATCATAAACATTTTATTGCTATAAAAGTCTATTGTAAGCTGATAGCTTAACTTCAATTGCATACAAAACTATACTTTTACTTATTCAACATGCAAATTTTATGTTGTCAGTATCAGAATTTACTTTTTTAGGGTGCCTGAGTAGCTCATTCTGTTGAGCATCTGACTCTTGATTTCAGTTCAGGTCATAGTCTCAGGTCATGAGATCAAGCTCTGTGTGGGGCTTACGCTCAGTGTGGGGTCTGCTTGTCTCTCTCTCTCTGCTCCTCCTCTTCCCTGCTCTCTCTCTCTTTCTCTCAAATAAATAAATAATAAATACATAAATAAAATCTTAAAAAAGAATTTACTTTTTTAATATTGTGTATTCGTTAAAAGATTTGTGTGGTTATAATTATTCTAACACTTCTATCTTTTAACTTTTGTATTAGGGTTAAAGTGACTTATGTGCAATCTTTAGAGTGCTATAATATTTTGTATTTGTCTGTATATTTGCCTTTACTACTGATAGTTATACTTTAAAATACTCAAAATACCCTAAATCTTTTATTTATTTATTTATTTATTTATTTATTTTAATTTAATTTTATTATGTTAGAGTTAATTACCATACGTTACATCATTAGTTTTTGATGTAGTGTTCCATGATTCACTGTTTGCATATAACACCCAGTGCTCCATTCAGTACAAAGATAGAGACATCACTTACTGATTTCAAAATATATTGCAAAGCTACAGTAATCAAAACAGTTTGGTACTGGCATAAAAACAGATACACAGACCAGTGGAACAGAATAGAGGCCCAGAAATAAACTCACACATACACAGTCAACTGAATTTCAACAGAGAGGCCAGAACACACAATGGGAAAAAAATAGTGGCCATGAAAAAACTGAATAGTCACATGCAAAAGAATGAAATTGGGCTTTTATCTTACATCATACACAAAGTGTAACTCAAAATGAATTAAAGAATTACATGTAAGACCTGAAATCATAAATTCTTAGAAGAAAATATGGAAGAAAAATTTCTTGATGTTGGTTTTGCCAATGATTTATTTAAATGTGACACCAGAAGCAAAGACAACGAAAGCAAAAATTGACAAGTGGGACTACATCAAACTAAAAAGCTTCTGCACAGCAAAAGAAACCATCAATAAAATGAAAAGACAATCTATAGAATAAGCCAGAATCTGAGAAAATATTAGAAAGTGCTAATATTCAAAATATACAAGGAACTTTTACAATTCAATAGCAAATAAATAAATAACCCAATTAAAAAAATGGGCAAAGGAACTGAATAGACATTTTCCTGAAGAATATGTACCAATGGCCAACAGATTTATGAAAAGTTGCTTAACATCACTAATCATCAGGAAAATGCAAATCAATACCACAATGAAATATCATTTCATACCTTTTAGGGTGACTATTATCAAAAAAATTAATAACTAATGTTGGCGAGGATGTGGAGAAAAGGGAACCCCTGTGCACTGTTGGTGAGAATGTAAATTGGTGCAGCCACTACAGAAAACAGTGTGGAGATTCCTCAAAAAATTTAAAATAGCACTACCATGTTATCCAGCAGTCCTACTTCTGGAGATGTATCCAAAGGAACTGATATCAGGATTTGAAGAGATATTTGAACTCCTGTATCCATTACAGGAGTATTAACAATAGCTAAGACATGGAAACAACCCAAGTGTCCATCAATACACAAATGGATAAAGAAAATGTGGTATGGACATACAGTGAAATAGTATTTGGTCTTTAAAAAGAAGGGAATTCTGTCATTTGCAATGCAATGGATGAAATCAGGATATACTACGCTAAAGAAAATAAGCCAGACACTAGAGGACAAATATTACCTGATACTGCATATAAGAAGAATCTAGGCACTCTTGGGTGGCCCAGTGAGTTAGACATCTGACTCTTGGTTTTGGCTCAGGTCATGATCTCATGATCATGGTTTGTGGGATCAAGCCCCATGTTGGACTCCCCATTCAGCAGGGAGTCTGCTTGAAGATTCTCTCCCTCTGCCTCTCTCACCACTCTCTCTCTCTCTCAAATAAATAAATAAATCTTTTTTTTTTTTTTAAAGAGGAATCCAAAAAGGTCAGATTCATAGAAGTGGAGAGTAGACTGGTGGTTGCCAGGGGCAGGTGGTGGGGAAAATGGGCAGATTTTAGTAAAGGGTACAAAGTCAAGAAGAATACCCTAAACATGTGCTCTACAGCATAGAGCCTGTAGTTAATATCATATTATATGCTTGAAAATTTACAAAGAGGGTAGATCTTATGTTGTGTTTTTATAACAACTTATAATAATAAATATATAAAGAGGGCAGGAGGAACCTTTTGGAAGTGATGGATATGTTCATGGCATAGATTGTGGTGCTAGTTTCACAGATGTATACTTACCTCCAAATTCATCAATTTGTATACCTCAATTATGTACAGCTATTTGTATATCGATTATATTTCAATAAAATTGCTTAAAAAACTTAGAAACTGAGGTTTTGAACTTGCATTTTTAAAGTTACTATTGTCTTTTTACCAAGCATTTTTTTCCAGTTTATCTCTGTAAAAGGCATGAAGGAAATGATAAACCATGAAGATTGTTGGCTTTCATAGACTGACTTGTGCCTTTTTGTTATTAAAACATCTACTGGTGGTTAAAACAAAAAGTAAGACTGTCCTATATTACATCATTCTCTATATTATTTACAACAAATAGCCTTGATCCAATCAATTTCCCCAATTCTCTAGAAGTTTCCAGGACATTACTATTCCCAAGCAAGGTGACTTTTGTATTTTGCCTGTTGTCTGGGCAGTTTGTCCCCCAGACCGCTCTCACACACCGTACAAGAAGATGCTTCAGAGGCAATGCTATCTTGCTTTGAAATCGAATAGACCCAGAAGCTCTGGGAAAAGGATGCCTTGTGAGTAAGAATACTGAGCAATGCTTGCAGTTATGGGAGATTGTAGTGGAAGGGACTCCTTAGCAGTGTGGCATGGGCTGCGTGTCATACATAAATCACAGCACCATCAGGGAGAGCACACAAGCGTTGGACAGTGCTCCGGGCTTCCTCCATGTAAGAGAGAAGCCCATTCCCTGTAACTTGGGGCCTAAAAGGCCAACTTGGTATGTTCTTTCTTAACTTAGAGCCTCCCCTTGCCCACTAGGATCTAAGACCTTTTTTATTTCTACTGGAAATTTTAAATGTTTCTTCATCTTCCAGAAGGCTTCATGGTGGCCTTTCAGGCCCAAGTAGCACATTCAATTGTGTGTGCTGAAAATGAGTGACTGGAACAATAATTTTAAAAAGATTTATATGTATACACATACATATAAATAGAAACAAATAACTATATATGTTATTTAATTTTATTTTTGAATTTTTAGAGCCTTTGCTATTGATCTGGGCATTAGATTCCATGAAACAGCTCCTCCTACTCCTGACACCAAACCAGTCTGCAGTGGATGGTTGTGGGGAAGAAATTACTAGTCCCTTCAAACACAATTAAGTGAGACAGTTGAAAAGTCTTTTTGATACTGTTCACCAGCTTTCACTTAACTTTTACTCACCACTATGTGGCCTGTGAACCTGCAGGAGATCTCTTAAACCAAAACACTTAGTTAACCCTCCCAGGTAAGGGTCTCATCTGAAAGAGACCAAGTGTAGCCTGGAAAGGGCTGTTTGTCTTCAGCATGGAGTCTGTATGTTTCAGGTGGGGGGCATGTGTGCCAGAACACAGAGAATTAGGGACACAGGATGTGTTCAGTATACAAGAGGGTGGCACAGAGGATGCCACCCTGGGGAGATCCAGCAGGGGATGGCCTGGTGCAGGCAGCAGTGGACAGAATGTCCTTGATATGAGGCCAGTGGTTCTCCTTTCACAGGCCCTGGCTATGAGAAACCACACTACCTTGAGAACTTATAGGTCTGCTTGCATTCTGCAAGGGCAGACAACAGGGGGCAACAGGAAAGGTGATGTAACACCAGTGGGCAAGGCAATGAGGGGGAGAGTGGCAGACACCTGAGAGGGACAAGCTGGAACCACAACTTGAAGTTGGTGACATCGTCTTCCCCCTTATCCTCTCTCCAGAGAAAGAAGCATCACTCTTATTCCTGAGGCTCTGGGTTGTGGGTCCTCTCCACATAGCTCCTCTTCTTGGAATCAGGTTTGGCTAAGCTGCTACCTGCAGGGAACTCACTGTTGGGAAAAGGCATGAGACTATGCCAGAAGAAACCCATAGTGTTCTCACCTGGAGTTGACCAGGAAGCTTAGTGAGAGTTTCTGATTTCAAAACACTTTGTTAACCCTATCCACCAGAATATGGCCTATAGGATGTTCTACCAGCTTCAAGGACTGTCTGTAGCCACATGCGGCACTAGATGATGATGATGATGATGATGGTGATGATTTTGCTAAGTAATCAAAGTATCTGCAAAGTTCTATAAAGGGAGCATTGTACATGAGCTGTACCAGAAAGTAGAAGCTGCCTCCATCTCTCTGGACCCCTAGGGTTCTGTGTAAGGATGAAGGTACCATTTGGCATCCCCCACCATGTGCCACCACTCCTACCTCACATTCTGTCCTCCTTTACTCATGGGTACTACCTGGGACCAGGACTCAGCCCAGCTGCATGCACACACTCCTGTTTTATGACTGTAGGAGAGCTACAGGGTATCACAGGGAGGCTGGCTGTTGGGTAAGTTCCAGGACTACTGAGAGCCATAATTATTCCAGAAGAATCATTTTTTATTGCTGAGAGGAAATGGAATAAACGCTATTGGCACCATGACTGGTGTACTGGCATAAGAAACTATCTAATGTCATTGCAGAATTGAGGGTAATAAGCTCAGGTCTGCACACAGAGCAATTATGTGTTTGAAAACTTAGTACATGGTTGGTTTAGACACACCCCACCTACTACTGGGGTCTACTATGAGCTGGTGCTGCCCATCAGTGATTGCCCATTTCCTTCTTAATCCTTAGTGTTTCCAGAGCAGAGATCCACAGTCCCACCATTGCTTAAAAAACCCATATCCTTCAACTTAATCTGGAATGCTGTGGCCAGTGTTGTCTGTATTATTTTAGTTCCTACTAGGAAAGATAACCCTGCCTCACGAAACGATATTCTTTTGCAGGTAATTTTCATTCTAGAATATAAAGTAGCTGCTCCAGGGTCATCAAAAAGCCCCTGGCCCCAAGCTCCTTCCAAATGGATATACTGGGATCCTAAATCCATACCAGAGACTTCACCTGAATTCATGAGCATTACACTTGTCAGTGCTTCACAAACACCTTAGCCACTCTGGCTGGGAGTGTGGTGAATTTAATGCAGATAAAGAGAGAGCCTGGAACATGTCAAAAGAAATAAATCAAAGCACTGGATGCTAAGATGAGACTTAATAACACACCTTGAAGTTTCTTCTAACAAAATTTGGGTGTTCTGCTTCATCTTGACTGCCTTGTTACCGGGAACATTGGCAAAGGAGAATGTACCAGCAGAGGTGATATTTATGAAACTAATGATATTGTGAAATCTCTGTGAAAGTGTGCTTGAAAAGATCTATGTGCTCTTCTAACATCTAGTATAACATAAAGTAATAATACATGTTGAATAACTGTTTTCTAAACGTGTCAAAGAATATCAAAGATAAGAAAACATGGTAAAACTGAAAATAATTGTGTTTTGTCCTGTTTTAGAGTTCCTGTTTGATTGCCTCTCAATTTAGGGTAGCTAATTCCAGGCTATGTAGATTGAACACTATGGTTTAACATTATTAATATCAGCTAAAATCTTTACCATTTCCCATGCAAGGCTGGTAGTGAAGCCTTACTTAAGGCTTAATTCTCACCTCGTTTATTACAGAGACAATAGAGGCTATGAATTCCCTTTATTCATCACATTCCTATGTTCTCACTTTCAAACAGATCTATGTGACCCTTCCTTACCATTCTCTATCCTATTTCAGAGAATTTCCTCCACTTGTCTAAGATGAGTTGCAGTGCCTTACCATGCTCTAGAAATCGCTGCTTTCTTGTATCTCCTTTCAGTCCTTGCTTGGTCCATCAATTATCCATTCTGCTTCATGTGTCTTAACTCTCTGGATTCTTGTCTTTAGCACCTCTCACATCTTAAAAAATATTATCATATCTAAAGTCCTTTTTCTGCTGAGACCCTGGCTCTCTTCTTCTTTTTAATAGTTAAAATTCTTGAAAGGATTTAGTATGTTTGCTGATTCCAATTCTCCAACATCCACTCATTCCAGAAACAATTGGAATTTGGTGTCTGTTTTCATCATGTAAGAACAGCTTTTACAAATATTTCCAATGACGTCTCTGAGGCCATGAACATGAGCATGTTCAATCTTTTTTATGCACAGCTCTTTTCATATTTGGAGCTGCTAATCTTCCTCTCTTTAATTTTCTTTAGATTTTTGACATCATTCTTTTTTGATTCTCTTCCTCCAAGTCCCCATGATCTTCCTGGAACTTATTATGTATCACCTCCAGAAACACCCCCCCACCAGTGTTTTTCTCTAACTCCCTTACTGTCCATCTGCTGGCTTCAGATACCAACCATATACCAGTGACTCCTAAAGCTGGATCTCTAGCTCTGGTCTCTCTTCTGTATCAAATCTATGGTTCCACAACCCTTTGGGCTGAAATTTAATCCATTATCTCACCACATATATCCCACAAAATAAAAATATTTTGCTTCTTATCTTGATAAATGATACCACCATCTATCTGATTCTTTTCTTTATACAACTCTTTATATACATCTTGTGAGTCATCAGTTCATGTTCACTCAACATCTGAAATGTCATTCAATCCTTCCTTCTTTTCCATTTACTCTGCCTAGGTGATTCTCCATCCCCTCTTGCCTAGACCCTGTTTTATGATTAAACAGGAGATTACAGGAGATTAAATAGGAGACTGGTAACACTCTGTACTACCGTTTGCCACACTACTGCCAAAAGTGTTTAAAACCCATGTCAGATCATGCCATGTCTACTCCTGGATGGCTTGTGAGAAGAAGAGGCAAAATTTGGCCCCTGTCATGGTGGCTTCCATGATTCCTTTCCTGCTGCAAGAGGACAAGAGATGGATTTAAAGAAATTGTTTTGAGTTGAAAAAAAAGAATAATAATTATTATTATCATTTTCATTATTATTGCCTTTACCTAGTTGAGGATTTGGTTTCACCCATTGATGTTGGAATCCTCTCTCCTCAGGAACGATTTTCAAGTTTCCTTTGCCACTCAGCCCACCCACTCCCTTCCCCAGCTATGGACACTCTATCAACCCCTCATTATATCCATCCTGGACTACTGTCTAAACCTGCTACCTAGGATAGCTGGTATCAACACATGCTAGGGGAAAGAATAGAATTACTAAAAATTGTCAAGAATAGTAAAAATCACTATACAGTTATTAGTATTGGAAATATTTTCTGATACTCTGAAATGAATTAAGAATATTTTATGAAAGTAATAAAATATAAAATCAATTTAGTCTTGGATACAGCCAAATTTCCTGAAGAAAACTAAGCCATCTTACATTTTGATAAGTAAAAGAGGGCTAATAACAAAAAGTGGGTAATATAATTCTAATTTTGTAAAAGTGAGAAACAGAGTGTGTATGTATGAGTGGCTGACTAAAATAATATAAATAAATTGTTGAGGATAATTATCTCTGAGTGATAGGGTTATGGGGATTTTATTTTCTCTTTATTGTTTTGCTGATTTCTCTAAATGTTCTACAAAGCTGTAGTAATTGCATAATCTGTAAAAAAAAACAATAAATGTGAAAGAAGACTTGATTGCAATACATGAATGTATGTTATTGATAACGATGGTTATTTATGAGTGGTGGAGTTGTGGATGATTTATACTTTCATCTTTATAATTTGGGAGGTTGTTTGATTTTTAATTGTTTATGAAATGAGCTATTTATAATTCATTAAATGTATTTTACAATATAATTTTAAATTAAAAACATTAAATATTATTTTTATACAAAAAGTTAGAAGTGTTTTATCCAGGGTTTCATGGAAAGTTAATTTCTGAGCTAGTGGGACTATATTCTTAGAATTTTCTCTCCAGATCAATTCCTGGGAAAAGCCCAGGAATGATGGAAAGGAAACTGAAAATGGTGAATATGTGGCTGGCTGGAGGATATTAGGAGTCATGAGACCCCAGTAGGTAGATAATTTATACCTTCTCATGTGCACTTCTGTGCGACGTTCTGCATGCTGACCTCTGGAGTCTGAAACTTCTCACCTGGTATTCTATTCACCTGCCATAGGCCTGTCTCTATCTACTATTCAGAAACAAGAAAGGAGTTTGCAGTCTCTGAACAATGTTCTTCAGACCAGGATCTCTCCCTCACCTCAGCACCACAAGGTTACATGTAAGGGATGAGGCAATATCTCAGTGTCATTCTTTATGGGAAGGAGAGACAGTGCTTTCTGTCTAGTGACCAGTGACCCAAGAAACAAATCACATCCCCTTTGCCCATGGTGTCTTTTTCTCCTTATTGCCTTCAGGCATGGCAGAACACATTCAGATTTCACACATAAATCTTTTCTTGGTCTAGGACACAGGGAAAGTGATTCCCCATGGTGACTTCTCTGTGACAGATTGTCAACCTAGCCTAACTTCTCCATATTACTATGCACATGTATAGAGTATTGGCCCAAAATCTGGATAGTTCAGTGTTCAAGGAATGCAGATGGATTTTAATGTTTAGCCTTAAGACATAACTAGAAAGGTGAGCTGGAAAGTGCATCGATATATTACATATTGATAGAATAATGCTTCTTATGAAATGTCATCAGAAAATTTGCTCATCCATATAGATCAGTTTTCCTATAACTTAAACATAGAGACATTATGAACATGGAAACATTCATTTGAAGCATTTTTATTGATTGTCCCCCAAAACACATGATCCTGTAGAATAGTGGACAGGGAGAAAGTTAACATTTTAATGGCCATAAAATCTTGATGATGAACATCAATTCATGGACTAAGTTCTAATGCAATGTGCCTCCTTCATAGGTTCTTGAAGAGGAATAACTTTCAATTACTGCCACCTTCCCAGAGAAAGTGGGAACTTAGTCACTATCATGTTCATCTAATGTAGCCTATAACGCATGTGGGGATGACAGAGGTATATAGTGCTATTTGCTCCTAACATGTGTAGCTGTGATAGTAGATTGTTTTTAGTTAGTTAATGTTAGATATTTTTCCTTCCGTAGGGAGTTCCCTCTTCCTCTAGTGCAATGTCTTGCCACTGCTATTACCAACAGCTTAATTTACCCTCTTCTCTTGTAATCACTTTCACTTCTGTGCCCATCAGTTCTGCTCCTTGTTGTGCTTTTTCATGTTCTCTTCCCTGTCACACTTCTGCACACCCCCTCTGGTTATTCCTTTACATTTCTCATTCTTACCCATGTGATTTCTGCTGCCTGTCTCAGCCTTCCCTGAAGTGAATCTTCATAAAGATCTTCATATCCCCTTCCTGCCAATGAGATCCTTTCTTTCTTAGTGAAATTAACATGTATGCCACATCATGGGCTATCTTTGTCTTGCTGCTAATTTTAACAATATTTGGTGTTTGAAGGCTCTCAGTTATTCTCCCAAGGGTATTTCTGTTCTAGTGGTTGGGATTCTCAGAAGTGTGACCTCCAAATAAGGGTGTTCTCCAAAGTGTAAAGAATAAAATATTAATGTTTCACTCATCATCATAAGTGATATACAGAAAAGTAGGTTCTTCATTGAATAGGTTTGGGAAACATGAGGTTAGGTGCATGGAAATGGGCGTGTGATGGTAAGGTGTCTCAAACCCAAGGGTGTCCACTATGAATCATGGGTTTCCAGCATGAATCATGGAGTTTTCCAATGTGTAGTAGTGAAAGGTTGCATTGAACATCTCCAGGGTACCACTCACCATATAGCCACTGAAGTCGATGGTTATTATGGCATTTTCCCTGGCAGATGGCAATAAAACATTTTGAAGAAACAGCACTTTTGTTAAGTTATAAAAAGTATTTGATTCAGGAATTGCAAACAGGGTTTCCCAAAATTCCTTTATCCAAGGAACATCTATGGAGAGGTGTTCTGGGGACAGCAATTTGGGAAAGTGGCTGTAATACATTTCAAAGCATGTAAGCATTTCGTTCTTTGTCTGATGACTGCTACCATATCCTTTAGTGGCTGGGTATGTATCTTACAGAAAAAGAATAGAGTAGGCAGTAGCCACAAGCCATTGTGAATAGTCACAGGCATGAGGAGATAAATTTCTCAATTCCCTCCTGTCCACTATCTGCTGTCAAATTTTCTATTCATTGCCCAATCTAAATTTAGATGACCAGCAGCTTTAAATCTAGGCAACACAGGCAGCCAATGCTACATATGCCTCCCCCCCTTAGATGTTCACAATGCATAGGATCTATAGCAGAAGCTCTGGGGAATGCTGCAAACCATCCCATTTCATTGTTCTTAACCCTGGGCTTTCCAAATGTTTTTTTATTTTATTTTATTTTATTATGTTAATCACTATACATTACAACATTAGTTTTTGATGTAGTGTTCCATGATTCATTGTTTGCGTATAACACCCAGTGCTCCATTCAATACATGCCCACTTTAATACCCATTATCAGGCTAACCCATCCCCCAAGCCCTTCCCCTCTAGAACCCTCAGGTTGTTTCTCAGAGTCCATAGTCTCTCATGGTTCATCTCCCTCTCCGATTTCCCCCCTTCATTTTTCCCTTCCTACTATCTTTTTTTTTTAACATATAATGTATTTTTGCTTCAGAGGTACAGGTCTGTGATTGAACAGTCTTACACAGTTCACAGTGCTCACCATAGCACATACCCTCCCCAGTGTCTATCACCCAGCCACCCATCCCTTTCACCCCCCCACCACTCCAGCAACCCTCAGTTTGTTTCCTGAGATTAAGAATTCCTCATATCAGTGAGATCATATGATACATGTCTTTCTCTGTTTGACTTATTTCACTTAGCATAATACCCTCTAGTTTCATCCACGTTGTTGCAAATGGCAAGATTTTGGGGTTTTTTGATGGCTACAAAATATTGCATTATATATATATATATATATATATATATATATATACACCACATTTTATCCATTCATCTGTTGATGGTGGGAATGAAAGCTGGTGCAGCCACTCTGGAAAGCAGTATGAAGGTTCCTCAGAAAGTTGAAAATAGAGCTACCCTACAACCCATAAATTACACTACTGGGTATTTACCCCAAAGATACAAATGTAGTGATCCAAAAGGGTATGTGCACCCCAATGTTTATAGCAGCAATGTCCACAATAGCCAAACTATGGAAAGAACCAAGATTTCCAAATGTTTTATTATGAAATATTGCTATGTTCATTGTTTAATACTTCATTATAGTCTGTGGCATTAGTGTTCATTTTGGAAACACTGGCACAATATATTTTGCCTCCTTTCAAATTAACTATTATCTGCAACATACACTGCTTTCTACCACACAGTGGCACTTCAGGATATTTTTTATGCATAAGGAGAAAAGATTTGGGAATTCCTGGCTGGCTAATGTGACTCTTGATCTCAGGGTCATGAGTTCCAGCCCCACATTTCTTTAAAAGAAAAAGAAGGAGGAGGAGGAGGAGGAGGAGGAGGAGGAGGAGGAGGAGGAGGAGGAGGAGGAGAAGGAGAAGAAGAAGAAGAAGAAGAAGAAGAAGAAGAAGAAGAAGAAGAAGAAGAAGAAGAAGAAGAAAAGAGAAGAGATTTGCTATTTACTGGAACAAAAATAATTAAAAGGAAACTAATTAATCTCTTTGTAGGATAACTTGAGACTATTTCTGCCTGATGTAGAAACTTGTGTTAGCTTTCACATCCAGGTATTTTCAAGTCCTGTTGTTTTATGGTGAGGTGCTTGGGAAACATGGAAGTGAATTGTTGCACAAATTTTGCTTATAAATTTAATCTGCATTTATAAGTATTATGAGGAAAACTTATCTCTTTAGAAATAATACTTAGAACACCAAGAAGGAAATATCTTGACTAACAGTTAAGGTTTGTGGAACACACAGGTCATCAATATTTCATAATGTGCTTTTCATATTAAAGACTCCAAATGCTTTATAAGTATTAGTGCAGTCATTACAATATCTCCCTTAGATAAGGAAGTGGCAGGCATGATTTAATAAGGCATTTCATAGCTTGGAAAGCCGAGCCACCTAAAAGCTTATTCTTTGACTCTTTAGTTGTTGAGAAAAATTAGTTGCAGAGATGAAGTTTGAAAAGAGAGTGAGGTGCAGGTCTAATGGAGAGTTGAAGGAAATTTCAAAAGAAGGAGGATGTTTGTGCTCAGGAGAGAGAGATGCTTCTCAAGAAGGGCCCTAAGTGAGATCACCTGGGGAGCTTGCTAAAATGTGGTGCATTGATCTTGAGAGCTTGATCACATGGGTCTGGGTGTAACCTAGCAGTCTGCTGATGAAACAAGCTTTATGAGTGATTCCCTGTTACCCTGAAGTTTGAAAACCTGCAATAGAGAAAGGGCTCAATGATCATGGGGCTCTATTAAGTATTGATCTTAGAAACTGAGGACATTACCAGGGCATCATAATAGAGGAACAGCAAAGGAACTTCCTTTCATTTTCTGAGGTAAAGGCAGGGGCAAGTTCTTGGTGTGGCCAGTATTTTCCTTCCCTTTGTAAAGGACAAGGAAGTGAGAACCAAGGACAGAAACTTCTGGAGATGATCCTGAGACCAGAAGTTAAAGTGGCTTTAATTTAAACATTGGCATAAGAAGAAGACGTGAGCAAAAATACACAATATACTATTGGATTTGTGGAGCAAGTTTGGCACCAGGGACATTCTCTGGAAGGTGCAAGGCCCAGTGAGGAATGGGAACCCTTCAGCCTCAGGCTAATTCTCCACCAGCTTATGCTTTTCCTGGTATAAGTCACCCTGGGTGAATCACCACACAGTTTAGGGATAAGATGTTAAAAATGAGAGTCTTTCTGAAGCACCCCAAAACTGAGTACACATTAAGGATGCCATATACTCCCATCATCTAAAATGAAGTGGTAGGCCACTATCCAGACTTTAGGAATGAAGGCAGTTTTGGAGGGCTGTGCCTCAGACAAGGGAAAAGGGCTTCACTGGGACACTCTCTCCAGATTTCTTGAAGCTGATACCAGGGCAGAGTCCATGGCTGGAAAAACCGCAGGGAGGTGTTCTGTAGTGAGAATACTCTAATGATTCAGCATGGAGGGGCCAGTGTTGGAAATGTCTTTCCCTCCCAGTGTTCTTTTAGGCCATTCAAGACTTCAGCTAATAGTTAGAAAGAATTCCATTATAACCTTCTTTATAAATGCATTTAAATGCAAGGAGACTGTAAAATGGAAAGTAGTAATTAACACTTAATGAATCAGAAAGTTAGACTTTTCTTGCAGAATCTATTATTTAACTTGATGACTTTGCAGCCTTAGGCTGACAATATGGCTTCACTGGCTCTTAATATCTTTTTGGACAAAGTGAGATAGTTGGGTTAAGTTTTTGATCACCCTTGTCTACAAACTACTACTGGATAATAACCTGAGAAAGCAGATAAACAAGGATTTTTAAAAACATCCTTCTAGTTGACTTTAGGAACCTCAGATGTTGACAGCCCTAAAGCCACTTCCTATGCTCAAATTCTATCAACTTTTAAAATCAGACTTATCACCTTCCAAACATATAGCTTATAAAGTGTATGGCACCAACCAGAAGAGCACACAACTTGGTAGGTCTGGTTAGTTGTTAGTCTGAGCATACTGTTGACCAGTTAGGACCAGTCTGAGGGTGGGGTTCAGAAGGGAGCAGGCTTGAAGAAAACACTCCACCTTTGGCAGCCCCAGACCATCCTGTTTGGTAATGTTAAAAATTACCAAGAGCATAAGACTGTAGCATAGGGTTTAGAGGAAAAAGAAGAATGTACTCTTTCTCATCTGTGCTCTGCTTGAGGTGACAGCAAGATATTCAGGAAAACATGACTTTTGGTAGGTTTAATCATTTGCACAAAAATTGGACACTGAGGCACAAAATAACATCTTTTGTGAACTTGAGGAGGTGGCTAGGGAGCCGACATGAATCTTTATCCTGTTCCCACCAGGGAGTCATTCCAAGTTAGGAAGGCTATGCCTTCACAGTAGTAGTAGTAGTCTATACTATGTGCAAGAGATGACCACTAACCATGGGATGATCTGGCCTTACCGTCAGTGAGTGGACACTCCTGTGGATAATTCAGCCATGTAAGAGCATCTTTCAGCCTTTACCATTGTTACAGGGAAACTGGGATGGCAGAGAGGAGGCCCTTAACTTAGCCTGCAGAGGCCAGCAGAGTTTTCTGTGCTCTTGTTGTTTCCTTCCTGTCCCTGTCTTGACATTTGGTCCTCTCTTAGGTATCAGGTGTTAACCAGGCTAGCAAGGCCTCTGGGGCCAGGCTCACACCATCAGTCTTAGGACAGGAAAAGTTCTACATTTCTTTCTTTCTTTCTTTTTCTTTCTTTCTAATCCCCAAACTACCAAATCAGCAATAACTCATGGATGGGAATTAAAATTTGGAAATATTTGGACAACTCAGGATCCCTATCAGGGTGATATCTTATTTAGTGCTCAGGAGAAATTTGAAGTCAGTGAGAATTTCCCCTAGGCTGGGAACATGCTCTCTCTAGCTTCCCTGGACGGGTAGCCTGTGTTTTTCTTATTTCCCCATTGCAAATGGGCGAACATTTCAAAGGTCTGGGCTTTGTGCAGGAGTCTGGGTTCTTGCTGCTTGCCTTATACAATCAAAGCCACACCCAATCTCCTCACATGGGCACTGAAGTCAGGCCACAGCTCTGAGGTCTGAACACCAGTGGCCACCATGAGATCAGCTCTCACTTAACATTACTTATTGGCTTTAGTTCCTTCTTTGTTTCTGGCTCCTGAAGACATCTTTTTCCCTTTCTTTCTCTTTCTTTCTTTCTTCTTTCTCTCTCTCTCTTTTTTACCATTGATGAACATAAAAATACTACATAGAACTGTAGTTAACAGTGGACTTCAGTTAGTGTATCAATATTGGTTCATTACTTGTTATAAATACCAAAGTAAAATGTTAAAAATAAGAGAAATTGGGTGTGGGGATATAAGAATTCTCTGTATTATATTTGCAATTTTCCTGTAATCAAAATGATCTTACTTAAAATAAAAAGTTATTTATTTATTTATTTAAGGAAATATAAAAAATCATGAAGAAAATCCTCTTTGTTTCATCTATCTGACTATTCTCTTTTCTGAAGACCTTGACAATCACTGGTCTATTTTCAATCTCTACAGGGTGAGGATTTTTCAGGAACATCATATATTGGAACTATACAGTAGTTTCTTTAAAGCAGTATGAATTTAAGATTCCTCCATGGATGAAAAACACATTCCTTTTTAGTGTTAAATAATATCCTATTATATGGATTCTATCCATTCACTTTTCAAAGGACATCTGGGCTGCTTCCAGTTTTTGGCAATTATGGATAAGGCTGCTATAAACATTGGCGTGGAGATTTCTGTGTGGACATCAGTTTACAAATCAATTGGATAGGTCTGGTGGAAGGAGATGGTGGAGGAGTAAGAGTCCTCAGAATTGAGTTGGATATCTACCAGAACACTCTGAACACCCATGAAATCAGCCTGAGATGTAAGAAGATAGATCTAGATCTCTACAAACAGAATATTGCAGGGGGTTGGTTTTGAGGTATGAAGCAGGGAGCCATGATTCTATGGGCAGATATCAGAAAATAAACAGAAGGGGAAGGGAGCCATGGGCAACCTACACCCCTGATGAGTGATAGCCTCCCGTGCTGGGGACAGGGCACAAACTCTCAGACCAGTAGCAGCAGAGAAAGGACTTTAGGGCAGCCTCCTGCACAGAAACCTGGAGTGGCAGAGCTGATTGTGCAACCTGGGGGTGGCTGGCCTTTTTACAAGCACAAAGGGCAGAGATGTGCCTGGAACTGGAGGCAAGGACTGGGAGTGCTGTTGAGGGGCACAATCCAGGACACTGCAGTTTATAGCAGCACAGACAGAAACAGAGATAGTGTGGCCTGGAGAGCTCACTGAAGAACAGACTGTGATCTCTCTGCCCTGAGGCAGAGGGTTGGAAACTATCTCTTCTGTTCTGACTCTCAGAAGAGATGTGGAAAGCCACCATGGAAAACCGCCAGTGGACAAAAGCTCCCCAAAACCAGTTTTCACTGAGCCCATCCCCTGCCACAGGGGGCAGGGCAACTCTGCCCAAACAGGGTTGCCTGAGTAACAGTGCAGCAGGCCCTTCCCCCAGAAGACAAGCTAGAAGAACAAGAGGCCAACAACCCTAAGGTCCCTATAAAACAAGTGCATCTTGCTTGGGTTGTGATCAATAATTTGGATTCTGTAGTTCCTTCAACCACCCCTCAACAGAATGACTAGGAGGAGGAACCCCCAAAATAGGAAAGACTCAGAGACTGACTTCTGCCACAGATTTACAAATGGATAGATATAACCAAGATGTCAGAAATGGAATTCAGGGTAGCAGTTGTGAAGACAATAGCTAGAATGGAGAAATCAATTAATGGCAACATAGAGTCTCTAAGGGCAGAAATGAAAGCTGAATTGGCAGAACTTAAAAATGCTATCAATGAGATCCAATCTAATCTAGATAATATAACAGCTAGGGTAAACAAGGCAGAAGAATGAATTAGTGATCTAGAAGACCAATTGATAGAAAAGAAGGATAAAGAGAACAGGGAGAAACAACTCAAAATCCATGAAAACAGAATCAGAGAAATAAGTGACACCATGAAACATTCTAATTATTGGGATCCCTGAAAGGGTGGAGAGAGAGAGAAGACTAGAAATATATTTGAGCAAATCGTAGCTGAGAACTTCCCTGATCTGGGGAATGAAACAAATATTCGTGTCCTAAAGGCAGAGAGGACACCTCCCAAGATTAAGGAAAACAGGCCAATGCCCCGGCATGTAATAGTAAAACTCGCAAATCTTCGAACCAAGGAAACCATCTTAAGGGCATTTAGGGGGAAGAGATTCCTTATGTACAGAGGGAGGAACATCAGAATAACATCAGACCTATTCACAGAGATCTGGCAAGCCAGAAAGAGCTGGCAGGACATATTGAGGGTACTAAATGAAAAGAACATGCAGCCAAGAATATTTTATCCCACAAAGATGTCATTTAGAATGGACGGAGAGATGCAGAGCTTCCAAGACCGGCAGAAGCTGAAAGAATATGTGACCACTAAGCTGGCCCTGCAAGAAATATTAAGGGGGGTTCTATAAAAGGAGAAAGACCCCAGAGTGATATAGAACAGAAATTTACACAGACAGGCTATAGAAACAAGGACTTCACAGGCAACATGATGACAATAAGTTTATATCTTTCAATAATCACTCTCAACGTGAATGGCCTAAATGCTCCCATAAAACAGCACAGGGCTGCAGGTTGGATAAAAAGACAGGACCCATCCATATGCTGTCTCCAAGAGACTCATTTTGAACCTAAAGATATGTCCAGACTAAAAGTGAAGGGATGGAGATCCACCTTCCATGCCAACGGATCTCAAAAGAAAGCTGGGGTAGCAATTCTTATATCAGACAAATTAGATTTTAAGCTAAAGAATGTAGTTAGAGACACAGAAGGACACTATATCATTCTTAAAAGGTCTATCCAACAAGAAGATTTAACAATTGTAAGTATCTACACCCCCAACATGGGAGCATCCATCTACATAAGCCAACTTTTAACCAAAATAGTAATATTGATAATAATATGTTAAGAGTCCGCAATACTCCAAACTCGACATTAGACAGATAATGTAAGCAGAAAATCAACAAAGAAACAAGAACGTTGAATGACACACTGGACCAGATGGATCTCATAGATATATACAGAACATTCCACCCTAAAACAACAGAATACTCATTCTTCTCGAGCACACATGGAACTTTCTCCAGAATAGACCACACATTGGGTCTCAACTGATACCAAAAGATTGAGATTATTCCCTGCATATTCTCAGACCATAATGCTTTAAAACTGTAACTCAATCACAAGAAAAAATTTGGAAGAAATTCAAGAATTTGAATTCCAAATTCACTTGGAAGCTAAAGACCACTCCACTCAAGAATATTTGGATCAACCAGGAAATCAAAGAAGAACTTAAATAATTCATGGAAACCAATGAGAACAAAAACACATTGGTCCAAAACCTGTGGGATACTGCAAAGGCGGTCCTAAGGGGGAAATACATAGCCATACAAGCCTCACTCAAAAAAATAGAAAATTCCCAAATTCACCAACTAACTTTACACCTTAAAGAACTAGAGAAAAAGGGCGCCTGGGTGGCTCAGTTGGTTAAGCGACTGCCTTCGGCTCAGGTCATGATCCTGGAGTCCCAGGATCGAGTCCCACATCAGGTTCCCTGCTCAGCAGGGAGTCTGCTTCTCCCTCTGCCCCGCCCCCCGTCATGCTCTCTCTCTATCTTTCATTCTCTCTCTCAAATAAATAAATAAAATCTTAAAAAAGAAGAACTAGAGAAAAAGCAACAAACAATGCCTAAGCTATGCATTAGAAGAGAAAATAATTAAGATTAGAGCAGAGATCAATGAATTAGAAGCCAGAAACACAGTAGATCAGATCAAGGAAACTAGAAGCTGGTTCTTTGAAAAAATTAACAAGATCGATAAACTACTGGCCAGAATTATCCAAAAGAAAAGAGAAAGGACCCAAATTAATAAAATCATGAATGAAAGGGGAGAGATCACGACTAACACCAAAGAAATAGAAACAATTATTAGAAATTATTATCAACAACTATATGCCAATAAATTAAGCAACCTGGGAGAAATGGATATGTTCCTGGAAACCTATGAACTGCCAAGACTGAAACAAGAAGAAATTGCCAACCTGAATAGGCCAATCACCAGTAACGAGATTGAAGTAGTGATCAAAACTCTTCCAAAAAACAAGAGTCCAGGGCCTGATGGATTCCCTGGGGAATTCTACCAAACATTCAAAAAAGAAATAATACCTATTCTCCTGATGCTGTTTTAAAAAATAGAAACAGAAGGAAAGCTTCCAGACTTATTCTGAGGCCAACGTTACTTTAATCCCCGAACCAGACAAAGACCCCATCAAAAAGGAGAATTTCAGACCAATATCCCTGATGTATATGGATTCCAAAACTCTCAACAAAATCCTAGGTAATAACATTCAATGATACATTAAAAGGATCATCTACCACCACCATGTGGGATTTATCCCCAGGATGCAAGTGTGGTTCAACATTCGCAAATCAATCAATATGATAGAACACATTAATAAGAGGAGAGAGAAGGACCATATGGTCCTCTCAGTTGTTGCAGAAAAGCATTTGACAAAATACAGCATCCTTTCCTGATTAAAACTCTTCAGAGTATAGGGATAGAGGGAACATTCCTCAAGTTCATAAAATCCATCTATGAAAATCCCACAGCAAATATCATCCTCAATGGGGAAAAGCTGAGAGCCTTTCCCTTAAGATCAGGAATATGACAAGGATACCCACTCTCACCACTATTGTTCAACATAATACTAGAAGTCCTAGCAACAGTAGACAACAAAAAGAAATAACAGGTATTCAATTTGGCAAAGAAGAAGTCAAACTCTCTCTTTTCACAGATGACATGATACTTTATGTAGAAAATCCAAAAGGCTCCACCCCCAAATTACTAGAACTCATACAGCAATTCAGTAATGTGGCAGGATACAAAATCAATGCACAGAAATCAGTTGCTTTCCTATACACTAACAATGTAACTGTAGAAAGAGAAATTAAAGCAACGATTCCATTTACAATAGAACCAAAAACCATAAGGTATTTTGGAATAAACCTAACCAAAGAGGTAAAGGATCTATACTCTAGGAACTACAGAACACTCATGAAAGAAATTGAAGAAGACACAAAAAGATGGAGAAACATTCCATGCTCATGGATTGGAAGAATAAACATTGCTAAAATGTCTATGCTGCCCAGCACAATCTATACCTTCAATGCCATCCTGATCAAAATTCCAATGACATTTTTCAAAGTGCTGGAACAAACAATCCTAATTTTTTTTTAATTTTTTTATTGTTATGTTAATCACCTTATATTACATCATTAGTTTTTGATGCAGTGTTCCATGATTCATTGTTTGTTCATAACACCCAGTGCTCCATGCAGAACGTGCCCTCCTCAATACCCATCACCAGGCTAACCCATCCCCCTACCCCCTCCCCTCTAGAACCCTCAGGTGGTTTTTCAGAGTCCAACATCTCTCATGGTTCGTCTCCCCCTCTGACATACTCCCCCTTTCTTCCTCTCCTGTTATCTTCTTCTTTTTCTTTTTTCTTAAAATATGTGGCGTTATTTGTTTCAGAAGTACAGATCTGTGATTCAACAGTCTTGCACAATTCACAGCGCTCACCGTAGCACATACCCTCCCCAATGTCTATCACCCAGCCACCCCATCCCTCCCACCCCCAACCACTCCAGTAACACTCAGTTTCTTTCCTGAGATTAAGAATTCCTCATATCAGTGAGGTCATGTGATACATGTCTTTCTCTGATTGACTTATTTCACTCAGCATAACACCCTCCAGTTCCATCCACGTCGTTGCAAATGGCAAGATCTCATTCCTTTTGATGGCTGCATAATATTCCATTGTGTATATATACCACTTCTTCTTTATCCATTCAGCTGTCAATGGGCATCTTCACATCACAGACAGTTTGGCTATGGTGGACATTGCTGCTATAAACATTGGGGTACACGTACCCCTTCGGGTCCCTACATTTGTATCTTTGTGGTAAATACCCAGTAGTGCAATTGCTGGATCGAACGGTAGCTCTAATTTCAACTGTTTGAGGAACCTCCATACTGTTTTCCAGAGGGGTTGCACCAGCTTGCATTCCCACCAACAGTGTAGGAGGGTTCTCCTTACTCCACATCCCCGCCAACATCTGTCGTTCCCTGACTTGTTAATTTTAGCCATTCTGACGGGTGTGAGGTGGTATCTCATTGAGGTTTTGATTTGGATTTCCCTGATGCCAAGCGATGTTGAGCACTTTTTCATGTGCCTGTTGGCCATTTGGATGTCTTCTTTGGAGAAATGTCTGTTCATGTCTTCTGCCCATTTCTTGATTGGATTATTTGTTCTTTGGGTGTTGAGTTTGATAAGTTCTTTCTAGATTTTGGATACTAGCCCTTTATCTGATATGTCATTTGCAAATATTTTCTCCCATTCTGTCGGTTGTCTTTTGGTTTTGTGGACTGTTTCTTTTGCTGTGCAGAAGCTTTTTATCTTGATGAAATCCCGATAGTTCATTTTTGCCCTGTCTTCCCGTGCCTTTGGCGATGTTTCTAGGAAGAAGTTGCTGCGGCTAAGGTCGAAAAGGTTGCTACCTGTGTTCTCCTTTAGGATTTGGATGGACTCCTGTCTCACGTTTAGGTCTTTCAACCATTTGGAGTCTATTTTTGTGTGTGGTGTAAGGAAATGGTCCAGTTTCATTCTTCTGCATGTGGCTCTCCAATTTTCCCAACACCATTTGTTGAAGAGACTGTCTTTTTGCCATTGGACATTCTTTCTTGCTTTGTCAAAAATAAGTTGACCATAGAGTTGAGGGTCCATTTCTGGGCTCTCTCTTCTGTTCCATTGATCTATGTGTCTGTTTTTGTGCCAGTACCATACTGTCTTGATGATGACAGCTTTGTAATAAAGCTGGAAGTCCTGAATTGTGATGCCCCCAGCTTTGCTTTTCTTTTTCAGTATTCCTCTGGCTATTCTGGGTCTCTTCTGGTTCCATACAAATTTTAGGATGATTTGTTCCATTTCTTTGAAAAAAGTGGATGGTATTTTGATGGGGATTGCATTGAATGTGTAGATTGCTCTAGGTAGCATTGACATCTTCACAATGTTGATTCTCCCAATCCATGAGCATGGAACGTTTTTCCATTTCTTTGTGTCTTCTTCAATTTCTTTCCTGAGTATTTTATAGTTTTCTGAGTACAGATCCTTTGCCTCTTTGGTTAGATTTATTCCTAGGTATCTAATGGTTTTGGGTGCAATTGTAAATGGGATAGACTCCTTGATTTGTCTCTCTTCTGTCTTGTTGTTGGTGTATAGGAATGCCACTGATTTCTGTGCATTGATTTTATATCCTGCTACTTTACTGAATTCCTGTATGAGTTCTAGCAGTTTTGGGGTGGAGTCTTTTGGGTTTTCCACATACAGTATCATATCATCTGCAGAGTGAGAGTTTGACTTCCTCTTTGCCGATTTGGATGCCTTTGATTTCTTTTTGTTGTCTGATTGCTGTGGCTAGGACTTCTAATACTATGTTGAATAGCAGTGGTGAGAGTGGACATCCCTGCCGCGTTCCTGACCTTAGGGGAAAAGCTCTCAGCCTTTCCCCATTGAGAATGATATTCGCTGTAGGTTTTTCATAGATGGCTTTTATGATCTTGAGGTATGTACCCTCTATCCCTATACTCTGAAGAGTTTTGATCAAGAAAGGATGCTGTACTTTGTCAAATGCTTTTTCTGCATCTATTGAGAGGATCATATGATTCCTGTTCTTTCTTTTGTTAATGTATTGTATCACGTTGATTGATTTGTGGATGTTGAACCAGCCTTGCAGCCCAGGAATAAATCCCACTTGGTCATGGTGAATAATCCTTTTAATGTACTGTTGGATCCTATTGGCTAGTATTTTGGTGAGAATTTTTGCATCCATGTTCATCAAGGATATTGGTCTGTAATTCTCTTTTTTGATGGGGTCTTTGTCTGGTTTTGGGATCAAGGTAATGGTGGCCTCATAAAATGAGTTTGGAAGTTTTCCTTCCATTTCTATTATTTGGAACAGTTTCAGGAGAATAGGTATTAATTCTTCTTGAAATGTCTGATAGAATTCCCCTGGGAAGCAATCTGGCCCTGGGCTTTTGTTTCTTGGGAGAGTTTTGATGACTGTTTCAATTTCCTTAGTGGTTATAGGTCTGTTCAGGTTTTCTATTTCTTCCTGGTTCAATTTTGGTAGTTGATACATCTCTAGGAATGCACCCATTTCTTCCAGGTTATCTAATTTGCTGGCATAGAGTTGCTCATAATATGTTCTTATAATTGTTTGTGTTTCTTTGGTGTTGGTTGTGATCTCTCCTCTTTCATTCATGATTTTGTTGATTTGGGTCATTTCTCTTTTCTTTTTGATCAGTCTGGCCAGGGGTTTATCAATCTTGTTAATTCTTTCAAAGAACCAGCTCCTAGTTTCGTTGATCTGTTCTACTGTTCTTTTGGTTTCTAGTTCATTGATTTCTGCTCTGATCTTTATTATTTCTCTTCTCCTGCTGGGTTTAGGCTTTCTTTGCTGTTCTTTCTCCAGCTCCTTTAGGTGTAGGGTTATGTTGTGTATTTGAGACCTTTCTTGTTTCTTGAGAAAGGCTTGTATTGCTATATACTTTCCTCTCAGGACTGCCTTTGCTGTATCCCAAAGATTTTGAACAGTTGTGTTTTCATTTTCATTGGTTTCCATGAATTTTTTTAATTCTTCTTTAATTTCTTGGTTGACCCATTCATTCTTTAGTAGGATGCTCTTTAGCCTCCATGTATTTGAGTTCTTTCCGACTTTCCTCTTCTGATTGAGTTCTGGTTTCAAAGCATTGTGGTCTGAAAATATGCAGGGAATGATCCCAATCTTTTGGTACCGATTGAGACCTGATTTGTGACCTAGGATGTGATCAATTCTGGAGAATGTTCCATGGGCACTAGAGAAATATGTGTATTCCTTTGCTTTGGGATGGAATGTTCTGAATATGTCTGTGAAGTCCATTTGGTCCAGTGTGTCATTTAAAGTCTTTATTTCCTTGTTGATCTTTTGCTTAGATGATCTGTCCATTTCAGTCAGGGGGCTGTTAAAGTCCCCCACTATTATTGTATTGTTGTCAATGTGTTTCTTTGCTTTTGTTATTAATTGCCTTATATAATTGGCTGCTCCCATGTTCGGGGCATAGATATTTACAATTGTTAGATCTTCTTGATGGATAGACCCTTTAAGTAGGGTAGAGTGTCCTTCCTCATCTCTTATTACAGTCTTTGTTTTAAAATCTAGTTTGTCTCATATAAGGATTGCCACCCCAGCTTTCTTTTGGTGTCCATTAGAGTGGTAAATTGTTTTCCACCCCCTCACTTTCAATCTGGGGGTGTCTTTGGGTCTAAAATGAGTCTCTTGCAGACAGCATATTGATGGGTCTTGTTTTTTAATCCAATCAGATAGCCTGTGTCTTTTGATTGGGGCATTTAGCCCATTTACATTCAGGGTAACTATTGAAAGGTATGAATTTAGTGCCATTGTATTGCCTGTGAGGTGACTGTTAACTGTCTGTTGTCTGTGTTCGTTTCTGCTCTTTGCTGCTTTTAGGTTCTCTCTTTGCTTAGAGGACCCCTCTCAATATTTCTTGGAGGGCTGGTTTCGTGTTTGCAAATTCCTTTAGTTTTTGTTTGTTCTGGAAGCTTTTTATCGCTCCTTCTATTTTCAATGATAGCCTAGCTGGATATAGTATTCTTGGCTGCATATTTTTCTCGTTTAGTGCTCTGAAGATATCATGCCAGTCCTTTCTGGCCTGCCAGGTCTCTGTGGATAGGTCTGTTGCCAATCTAATGTTTCTACCATTGTAGGTTACATATCTCTTCTCCCGAGCTGCTTTCAGGATTTTCTCTTTGTCTCTGAGACTCGTAAGTTTTACTATTAGATGTCGGGGTGTTGATCTATTATTATTGATTTTGAGAGGGGTTCTCTGTGCCTCCTGGATTTTGATGCCTGTTTCCTTCCTCACATTAGGGAAGTTCTCTGCTATAATTTGCTCCAATATACCTTCTCCCCTCTCTCTCTCTCTTTCTTCTTCTTCTGGGATCCCAATTATTCTAATGTTGTTTCCTCTTATCGTATCCCTTATCTCTCGAATTCTGTCCTCGTGATCCTGTAGTTGTTTCTCTCTCTTTTTCTCAGCCTCTTTATTTTCCATCATTTGGTCTTCTATATCACTGATTCTCTCTTCTGCCTCATTTATCCTAGCATTTAGTGCCCCAATTTTTGATTGCACCTCATCAATATCCTTTTTGATTTCGATTTGGTTAGATTTTCGGTCTTTTATTTCTCCAGAAAGGGTTTCTCTAATAACTTCCATGCTTTTTTCAAGCCCAGCTAGTATCTTTAAAGTCATGATTCTGAACTCTAGGTCCGACATCGTAGTAATGTCCGTATTGAGTAGGTCCCTGGCTGACGGTACTACCTCTTGTTCTTTTTGCTGAGATGATTTCTTTCGTCTTGTCATTTTGTCCAGAGGAGAATAGATGAATGAGAGAACAAAAGGCTAACAGGTTTACAACGTCCCCAGCAAATATACTGTATACAAATCAGAAAAGACCTGAAACCAGGGGGAAAGAAAGGGAAAGAAAGAAAAAAGAAAGAGGAAAAAAAAAGATAAAAAAACAAAACAAAACAATACAAAAAAAGCAGAATATGCTCAAATATGATGAGGCTAGTGCATAGATCAGTGCCACACACTAGATTTTGGGCGTATTTTGGTCTGTTAGAAAAAAGTGCCTCCTAAAATTTTAAAGGAAGAAAGACATATATGTACAAAATAAGGGTTGATACAATGAAGGGATGGAAGATGCCTGTAAAGATGAAAATTATAAAAGATTTTATAAAAGGACTTGATAAGATAAGTTGTTTGAAAAAAGAAAGAAGATTTAAGAAAAAAAAAGGAAAAAGGGAGAGATTGTGATCAGGCAGGAGACTAGAACAAAGCCATACACTAGTGATTTAGGGTATATTTTGATCTGTTAGAAGAATCTGTACCTCAAAATTTTAAAGAGAGAACAACTTATATATATATGCCAAAAATAAGGGTAACCACTATGAAGGGATAAAATATGACTCTAAAAATGAAAAATAAAAAATGTTTTTTTTTTTTTTTAAAGGGATTGATAAGATGTTGGTTGAAAAAGAGAAAAAGAAAAATAAAAAAAAAGTCAACAAAAATTAACTTTGATGAAATAATGAATCATGGTAAAAAAAAAAAAAAGCCATGAATCTATGTGCAGTATTCCCCTAGCGCTGGAGTCTCCCATTCTCCTTGATCGATCAACTTGGTCTTGGCTTGCTGGCTGTTTGTGCTGATCTTCTGGGGGAGGGGCCTGTTGCTGTGGTTTCCAAATGTCTTTGCCGGAGGCGGAATTGCCCCACCCTTGTCGGTTCGGGCTAAGGAAGCTGCTCCGGTTTGCTCTCAGGAGCTTTTGTTCCCTGCAAGCTCTCGGTACAGCTTTGGAGGACCAGGGCAGAAATGGTGGCCTCCGAATCTCCACCCGAGGACCTGAGAACTCGGGGCCCCACTCCTCAGTGTGCCCCCAGGGAAAAGCAGTCACTTCCGTGTCCCCGGTCTCCGGCCGCACTCCGTGCTCACCCGGCCTGTGACCGAGCGTTGCTATCTCTGGCACCCGACCCCGTGTGGAGTCTCCAAACCCAGCAGATCCCTGCAGTGCGTTCCCGCACCGCTCCTCCCCAGGAAGGAAGGGGAGTCTCCCCGGATCTTCTGCTTGTTGGGTCCCTGCTGGAGGAGCCGTGCCCCGACTGGGCCGCGGATCACAGTTTATGGCAACCCCGAGCTGAGAGCCCGCGCCTCGGCTCTGTCTCTGCAGCCGGCTTCCCCACTCTGATACCTGGGAGCTCTGGCGCACTCAGGCACCCCCAGTCTCTCTGTGACCCCAAGGGTCCTGAGACCACACTGTCCCGGGAGGATTCCACCCCACGCTTAGCCACTGCAGCGACGTCCCTCCGCTGAGCCAACTTCTAAAAGGTCAGATTTTGTGCTCTGCGGCTCTATCACTTGCCAGAAGCGGCCGGCGGAGGCCCCTCCCCCACCGTCTATCCTCCCGAATATCGCCTCTGATTCACTTCTCCACACGCCCTACCTTCCAGTAAGTGGTCGCTTCTCTGTTCAGAGAGTTGTTGCTACTCTCCTGTTCGATCTCCTGTTGAGTTCGTAGGTGTTCAGAATGGTTTGATCCCTATTCAGCTGAATTCCTGAGACCAGACGAAATCTAGGTCTCCTACTCCTCCGCCATCTTGCTCCGCCCCCAAGAATCCTAAAATTTGTATGGAATCAGAAAAGACCCTGAATCACCAAGGAAATGTTGAAAAAGAAAAACAAATCTGGGGGCATCACGTTGCATGATTTCAAGCTATATTACAAAGCAATGATCACCAAGACAGCATGGTACTGGCACAAAAACAGACATATAGACCAATGGAACAGAAGACAGAGCCCAGATATGGACCCTCAACTCTATGGTCAAATAATCTTCGAAAAAGCAGGAAAAAATATGCAGTAGAAAAAAGACAGTCTCTTCAATAAATGGTGCTGGGAAAATTAGATAGCCACATGCAGAAGAATGAAACTCGACCATTCTCTAACACCATACACAAAGATAAACTCAAAATGGATGAAAAACCTCAATGTGAGACAGGAATGCATCAAAATCCTAGAGGAGAACATAGGCAGTTACCTCTTTGACATTGGCCACAGCAACTTCTTTCAAGATACATCTCCAAAGGCAAGTGAAACAAAAGCAAAAATGAAGTTTTGGGACTTCATCAAGATAAAAGGCTTCTGCACAGCAAAGGAAACAGTCAACAAAACAAGGAGGCAACCCACAGAATGGGAGAAGATATTTGCAAAGGGCTGATTTCCAAGGTCTATAAAGAACTTCTCAAACTCAACACCCAAAAAACAAATAATCAAGTCAAAAAATGGGCAGAAGATATGAACAGACACTTCCCCAAAGAAGACATACAAATGGCTAAGAGACACACGAAAAAATATTCTCATCATTAGCCATCAGGGAAATTCAAATCAAAACCACATTGAGATACCACCTTACACCAGTTAGAATGGCAAAAATTGACAGGGTAAGAAACAACAAATGTTGAAGAGGTTGTGGAGAAAGGGGAACCCTCTTATACTGTTGGTGGGAATGCAAGTTGGTATAGTCGCTTTGGAAAACAGTGTGGAGGTGCCTCAAAAAATTAAAACCAGAGCAACCCTATGACCCAGTAATTGCTCTCCTGGGTATTTACCCCAAAGACACAGATGTAGTGAAAAGAAGGGCCATATGCACCCCAATGTTCATAGCAGCAATGTCTGCAATAGCCAAACTGTGGAAGGAGCCGAGATGCCCTTCAACAGATGAATGGATAAAGAAGATTTGGTTCATATATACAATGGAATATTACTCAGCCTTCAGAAAGGATGAATACCCAACTTTTACATCAACATGGATGAGACTGGAGATTATGCTAAATGAAATAAGTCAAGCAGAGAAAGTCAATTATCATATGGTTTCACTTATTTGTGGAACATAAGGAATAGCATGGAGGACATTAGGAGAAGGAATGGAAAAATGAAGAGGGGGAATCGGAGGGACAGATGAACCATGAGAAACTATGGACTCAGAAATAAACTGAGGGTTTTAGAGCAGAGGGGTTTGAGGGAATGGGCTAGTCGGGTGATGGGTATTAAGGAGGGCACATACTGCATGGAGCACTGGATGTTATATGAAAACAATGAATCATGGATCACTACATCAAAAATTAATGATGTATTGTATGGTGACTAACATAACATAATAAAATTAAATTAAATTTAAAAAAATCAATTGGATAAATACCTTGGAGCACAATTGTTGGGTCATATAGTTATACCTTGTTTAGCATTATAAGAAACTGTCTTCCAAAGAGAGTGTATCATATTGTATTCCTACCAGCAATAAAACATTTCCTGTTGTTCCACAACCTCTCTAACAATAGGTATTTTGAGCTTTTTGGATTTTAGCTATTCTAGTAGGAATGTAGTGATATTTCACTGCTATTTTCATCACAGGCTTTCTGTGAGAATCAAATGAGCAGTTGATATATAGGGGTTTTTTTATTATTGTTATATTTTATTCAGGATTTCTATGTGTTTCGTGGAATGAGTCTCATCCAAAATGTAGGGTTTTTTTTCTTGTAATGTTTTGCTTCCATTTAGCATGAATTTAAGCAAGGTCATTTATCAAAGCCAATCTGCACATCTCTCTATAAGTTATGATTTCACCAAAGACATACCCCAAATTAGGCATTGGAGATACTTGCTACTCATATGGTGCCCAGCTCTCTAAAAGCTTATCAATAGATGTTTCCTGAATTATGTAGTTAATTGATATAGTAATATATTTTTTAAATTTATCCTGTCTTCTTTCCTCAGTCCTTTGTCTTACATTCAATAATTCAGAGTACTTAGGCTTTTGAAAATTATTCAGGTGAATTACACAGATGCAGGAAACAATTAACACCATAGAATCTGCCTGTAGAAGTCTTTATGCAATGAATGTTGCCCCTGTCTTTGACTAGTTTGTGATGAGTCACCACCTCATTACAAATGACAGAGTTTGTTAAATATGCCATCTTGTCTTTGAAGTTTTAATTTACTCATAGCTAGTTCAATACATCACAATACATCTTATTGAAACAAGCACCAATATAACTATCATATTCTTTTATATGTTTTTATTCCAAGAATTATTTTAAAAATGCTTTAAGTCAAGAAGAGTTTTAATCAAAAACTCCAGAGCTTTGTTGAGAGTGGTAGAATTTAGAATTTGTCTACCTACATTAAAGAAATGAGAAAACTGTGATAATGTAAAGTCTTCAAGGTAAAACAATACAGTGTCCGAGTTTATTGAGCAAATTATTATGAACATTCCTTACCCATAATAAAAGATGTGGAAACAACAGCTAAATAACACAAGCTGTTGCTGTTAGCCATGACAAATCAGTGGTAGGCGAAATTCTTGTTGACCTCTCTCAAGGGAAAAAAGAGATGAAAACAATCCTCTGATTCACTGTAGCCAAATAAATTTGGAACATTGTGTGTGCTTCTGTAGTTAATGAGGAAGCTAACGTTTCCTACTATGTCAAGGCAGACTGGTAACAGGGAGGAAAGGCTAAGTCTAGAGTCTACCAGAACTTTATATCCACAGCAATTCAAACTTTCTCTTCATTAAAGTCATAGTGATATGAGTTCCCAGTGTTTCAAAGAGCTCATATAAATAGAACAGAACACTGTATCATGGATATTAGTTAAAGCATTCCATTTCAGGTGATGAGATGAGTTTCATTCTATTAAAAGACTGAAGCCAAGAGATAATCTACTCAGAAATAGCATATAAAGCAATTATCAAAAAACAAAAGATAATCAACAACACATCGATAAGACTACTTCACCTGTTATCCACACAAATAACACCAACTCACATAAACATTTTAAAAGTGAATAGATCAAAAGCTGAAAATATAGAGGGAACTTTTATTCCAAGGAATTGCGTAAGCTGGGTTGGAAGATATCAATCTATTATGTTTGAAGTCAGATCAAAAATCATTTTTTATACACACACTTTTCAAATTAACTCTGATACTGCTGATATATTACAGAGATCTTTGAAGAAAGTGACCAACATTTCTGTCTTTAGTTTGGGTGACCTACTTTGGACCCAAGTACATGTATAACAGATGAAAAAGACAATATGTGAAGGCAGTATTATAGTTGAAATTGTGTACACACAAAACCACAGAAAATCAAATTTATGGTTCCCATGGCAACTGTAACTCTGCCACACTGCACATTATAGTAATCACTGCAGTGAGCTCTGTAGTTATAGTTGCAAGATATTTTGGGTTGTAACTCCTTATTTTCCATTGCTTGTAATGATTTTCAGAAAAATTTTCTTTCAGGGCTCTAACTTTTAACATTTATCTCTGTTGAATGGTGAATAATGTTGGAAAGTATGAAAAAATAGTTAAAAGACTTGTGGAAGAGAAGCATGGAAAAATTAGTTTTTCAGTTTTTTCTATTATTATATATAAAATTGAAATGTATATGTATATATATATAATTGTATATTGTATGTATATGTATATATAATTGTATATTGTGTGTATATGTATGTATAATTATATATATTATAGTATATATACATATATAATTGTGTGTGTATATATATATATGTATATATATATATAGTCATAAACTGTAACTCTGTGTGTGTGTGTGAGAAAGAAAGAGAAGCCGAAGTGAAGGAGCTGGGAGATAAAGTTATAAAAGAAGACATAATAGGATAAGAGGAGGTGGATGAATGGAATTATGAAAGGCTCAATCTTAAACAAATGGAGGGTATATTTTTCTCTGGGATAAAAAAAAGATACATTAAATTTTTGCATAGACATGATATATTTGTAAATGAGGTGGGGAAGCTATTGGAAAACCAGAGATAAAATCATCTAGGAAAACGTGTAAATCCTGAATAGTAGAGAACCAATGTAAAACCAAATCAAATGCATAAAATGAATCATTTACAACACAGAAGAGGAGGCAGTGAAAGCAAAGGCAGAATGGCAAGAAATCTAAGACAAACTGGTGCCATGGAACCCAAAAGAAAAGGAAAAGGGAGTTGTGTTTGTTTTGTTTTCTTTTCTTTTTGTTTTTTGAGAGAGAAAGAGAGAGAGACAGAGTGCAAGCAGGGGGTGTGTGTGTGGGTGGGAGGCAGAAGGAGATGGAGAGAGAGAGAGAATCCCAAGAAGGCTCCACACCCAGTGCAGAGCCCAGTGCAGGGCTTGATCCCATGACCCAAGCCGAAATCAGGAGTCCCACGCTCAACCACCCAGGTGCCCCAAGGAAAAAGGTGTTTTAAGAAGGATGGCATGGTCCACAAGTAAAAACGCTGCAGAGAGGTCTATTTACTTTAGGAGAGCTAGGAGTTTGTTTGTCAGGACCAACTTTAGAAGCTACTAGACAGGTGAGGGCTGCCAGATACTAATGGGTAAGAAGATAATGGGGCAAAATTCTAGGGAAATTCAACATAAGTACAAGTAACTTTGTGGCAGAAGCTGGGTGACAATGGCTTGTTGTTTCCAAAAAGCATCTAATGCACTAGACTCTTCTTTCTCCCCTGACATCAAACCTAATGACTGAGAGATTTTCCCCTAACAGATAATCCATTCATATGTTAATGAAGGTCTCCAAAGGTGGAAGGAGATAGTCATTTGGGGCAGGTCAGAGAAATATGAATTATTTCATATCTAAAATTCTACTAGGTGAATGTCTAAATACTTCAAATAAAGAAAACATGAACTCTGTGTATATATGGGACAGGCTCTGCCAGCTCAAGAATGCTTCATCCTCAGGTACATTTTTTGTAGTATCTAAAATAATTGTTTATACCTATAGGTCTTTTCTGATGGTCTCATAGGAGACCATCAGAAAGGGTTGTTCATTACTTTAAAGTGGTGTCTTCTATTTGTTTAATCATTCATAGTTATTTTTGTTCTTTATCTGACATTTCAAGCAGCTGAAGTCCTCACCAGAGTGAGAGTAGGAAAGAGGATATTTAAAATGGGTCTGTGTTGTTTTAGTGAACTGTCACTCAAAGTGGTTCCTCTTTTCTCTCTCTGTATGGGGGTGTATGTGTGTTCATGTTTATTAGATTTGGTCAAAAGACTACTCATGATTTTAATTTCAAGAGGACTAAATTGAAGTTTTCTCCCCCAATGATTTGTATTTGCTTCAGCTGAAAGCAACTGGCTTTCATGCAACTGGCTTAGGCTGACTTTAGCCTCTTAAATTGTAGCCTTGATGTAGTGCGTCTCGGGCTCTGAGCAGACTACAGCAAGGTGAGGTATTTTGCCCTGTGTGCCACTTTCTGTCCACTTATTTTTTCATAGACATCAGTATTTATTATTGACACTAGAAAATTCATTTCCTTCATATTAGTCCAGAAATACATTACAGAGTATATTTTATTCAAGATCTAAATGTATTGTAGAAAGAACTTTCGAGTGCCTAGACAGCCACAGACAAAGATCTAGATTTTCTAAATTCTGATATGACAATCTTTGTCTTTTAACTGAGGAGTTTGTCTTTATGTGGATTTCTGTCATCATTAGTTTTACTTCATTTTCTTCTGTTTTGAATCTTTTTTCTTCTCTTGTTTTATGGAATTGATTTTGTGCTTTGTTTTTATTTCATCCCCACTGCCCCTCCATACTCCTATCCACTCGCATGCAATTTTTTGAAAATGTACACCCTCTATTTCTATTATTTTACTGATTATCATTAAGATTTTTATTACCATCTTATCAAACTTAACATCTAAAGGTAATCAGTATCTCCAGTTCTACTCCAGAACAATTATTGAATTTTAGAATGTTTTAACTCTAGTCAAGCCCTCTACTTCTTACATCCACTGTTCACTAATACTTTAGTTCTGTATTACTTTTTTAATAAGTTTTATTGAAGTATAATTTACATACAATTTAAGTGAATAGCTTGAATTTTGACAAATGTACACAGGCATGTAACTACCAACCCCATCAAGATAAAGAGAATCCCCAGAACCCTAGTTTTTTTGGCCCCTTCCCAGTCAGTTCCTACCCACTCCTTGGCCCCAGGTAACTACTGATCTGCTTTCTGTAACTCCAGATTAGGTTTCCTTCTTAGAGTTGATATAGATGGAATTGATCATATAGTACTTACACATTTTCATGACTTCTCTTATACACCATAACTTTTTTTTTTAAGCTTTTATTTATTTGTCAGAGAGAAAGAGAGCACACAAGCAGGGGGAACATAGGCAGAGGGAGAAGCAGGCTCTCCACTGAGCAAGGAGCCTGATGCAGGACTCGATCCCAGGGGATCATGGCCTGGGCTGAAAGCAGACGTTTAACTGAGTGAACCACCCAGGAGTTCCCACCATAATGTTTTTGAGATTCATCCATGTTTCTACTTATAACAATGGTTCTTTCTTTGTATTTGCTAAACAGAATTCCATAGTATAGATACACAAAAAATTTGTTTATCCATTTATCTGTTGATGGATAGTTGGTTTGTTTCTAGTTTAGAGCTGTTATGAATAAAGCTGCTATAAACATTCATATAAAAGTCACTGAGTAGGCATATGTTTCCATTTCCTTTCAGTAAAAACTCAGACCCAGGTTTTGGGTCATATTGTCAGTCTATTGTTAACTCAAAAGAAATTGCCAAACTGATTTCCAAAATAATTGTGCCATTTTATATTCCCCAACCAACATATGAGAGTTTTAGTTTCTCCACACTTAGATCAACACTTGAAATTTTCAGCCTTTAAAATTTTAACCATTCTACTGAATGCAATAGTGTTATATTGTGGTTTATATTGGATTTCCTTAGTGAGTAATGCTGTTGAGCAAATATTTATGAGTCCATTTGGCATTCCTATATCTTTGAATGTTCAAATCTTTTGCCTATTTTTTATGGAGTTATTCGTCTTTTTATTATGCAGTTATAAGAGCTTTTTATACATCCTTGATATAAGTCCTTTTTGAGATGATGTGTATTGCAAATATTTTCTCCCAGCATGACTTGTCTTTCATTTTTTTTAAAGATTTTATTTATTTATTTGATAGAGAAAGAGATAGTGAGAGCAGGAACACAAGAAAGGGGACTGGGAGAGGGAGAAGCTGGCTTCCCACTGAGCAGGGAGCCTGATGTGGGGCTTGATCCCAGGACCCTGGGATCATGACCTGAGCCAAAGGCAGACACTTAATGACTAAGCCACCCAGGCTTCCCTTGTCTTTCATTTTTTAAACATAGTGTCTTTTAAAGGGTGAAAGTTGTAATTTTAATAAGGCTTATTTTATTTTTTCTTTTATGACTTCTGATTTTTATATCTTACCAATGCAGTTTTCCATATGCCAAGGTTACAAATATTTATTCTGTTATTTCTACTATTGTAGTTTAACTTTTATGTTTAGGGGTATGATCCTTTTTGAGTTAATTTTGGCATATGGTGTGAGGTAAGGGTCAAGTTTTAATTATTTTTCTGTATGGATACCCAGTTATTTCAGGACTGTTTGTTGGAAAGATGATTCTCCATTGACTTACATTCACCCCTTTGTTGGAAATCAATTAAGTATGTAAGCATGGGTCTATTTCTGGACTCTCTATCTTGTTTTAGTGATCTCGTATTTATTCTTATACCAATATCACAGTTTCTTAATTCCTGTGTTGCATAATATGATTTGAAATTCAGGAGTGAAATTCCTCCAAATTTGTTCTTCTTTTTTCAAAATGGTTTTGGCTCTTCTTGGTCATTTTTATTTTCATATACATTTTAGAATCAGTTTAGTAATTCCTAAAAACAAAATCATCTGGGATTTTGATTGAATTGCATTGAATGTATAAACCAGTTTAGGGAGAATTGACATCTTAACAATGTTAATTTTCCTAGTCCATGAAATTTGTGTATTTTTCTATCTGTTTGGATCTTTACTATTTTTCTCAGCAATGTTCTATAAGTCTTGCTATATAAGTTGTATATATATGTGTTAAATATATCTTTATATACTTTATAATTTTATTCTAGTGCAAGTCTGTTCTATTTCAATTTTTATTTATTGCTAGTGTATAAAACACAACTGAAGTTTTTCATGTTGCTGTTGTATCCTGTTTATTTTTTAAATACAAATAAATTATTATTATTCTTTTATACATTCAGTGATATTTCAGATTTATCCTATTTGTCAATTACTTTGCTCTCCTTCTGTATATAAGAGAATTTTATTCTGGGATTTTTACTCTTCTTGCTACAGCATGGTTTTTGATAAGTGTTTGCTGTTGCAAACTCAATTTTGGTTTGATTAAAACCATTTTTACTTAATCAGCTTCTAGTGAACGTTTAACTGGATATAAAATTCAAGAATGTGTTCCTTTTTAAAAAAGTTTTCTAGTGAAATGCATCCTAAATTAAAAGTAAAAAATAGATATGTACAATTGAAGGATAGTAATAAAATGAACATAAAATTGTTATTGAAATAGGAGAAAAATAATATTGCCATTACCATAGGAGTTCCAGGTTTGTACCGGTTCTACCTCTTATCTTCCATCAGGCTAGTTTAGATTCCTTGAAATGATTTTAGGGTTCTAAGTTATGCAAAAAATCAAGCCCTATTTCTCAGGCACTTTTCAAGCCTCTGTTTGCATTACATTTGATAATGTTCCATTGACCAAAGTAAGATACATCCCCATCCAGGTTAAAAAAGGTGGAGATACAAACTAATAAAGTCTAAATATAAGGACTCATAGAATATATATACTATATATAAAAGCAGAGATATATGGAGCTCCTTGGTGGCTCAGTCAGTTAAGTGTCTGCCTTCAGCTCAGGTCATGATCCAGAGATCCTGGGATCTGGCCCCAGATTGGACTCCCTGCTCAGCAGGGAGCCTCCTTCCCCCTGCGCCTCCCTCTGCTCATGCTCTGTCTCTCATTCTCTCTCAAATAAGTAAGTAAAATCTTTAAAAAAATTAAAATTAAAATTAAAAAATAAAAGCAGAGATATAGACCTATTTCTTCATAGAAGTAGAATAATTTTGTTCGTTTTTGCCAATCACCACATATTTTCATTTGTAAGTATGAATTTATATATGTATATATAAGTTATATATACCTAAATGTATACATATACATACACATATGTATGTATAAGTAAGTTCAAAACATACCAAATTTATATGTATTTTTATATAGTATGTTTTGAACTTAATTTATATAAAATCATGTTATATATAAGATTCTATGATAAGCTTTTCTCACATTATATTTTTAATATTTACCATGCTGAACTTAGCTCTACTTTGTCTTTTTTTTTCTTTTAAGATTTTTAAAATTTATTTGCCAGCGAGAGAGAGAGAGAGAGAAAGCACAAGAAGGGGGAGCTTCAGGCAGTGGGAGAAGCAGGCTTACCACTGAGCAAGGAGCCCAATGTGGGACTCGAACCCAGGACCCCGGGATCGTGATCTGAACCAAAGGCAGATGCTTAACCAACTGAGCCACCCAGGCTTCCCAGCTGTACTTTCACTTTATCTTTGTATGATATTTAATTTTATGAATACATTTTAATTCATTTATATGTTCTATTATTTATGGACAGTTGAACTGTTTCCAGTTGATTATATTCTCACTCTAAGGTGTTTTCAGACCAACAGAAGTTTATATTTTTTTAATTGTGAAAAGCTTGAATTTACCAATCTTTTGTTTATTGTTTGGATCATTTTTTATTTAAGAAATCTTTCCCTGCATTAAGTCACAAAGACATTCCCTTATATTGTCTAACAAGCACTGTATACATCATGATATAATTTTATTTTTATATATGTAATCAGTCATGATTATTGAGTAGCTCATTGATACTCTAGTGACCTGCAATGTGATCTCTGCACAATTCAGATTTCTATTATGCATACACGTATCTACCTTATAACTTTGCTAAGAAAAAACTTTTGACATGTCAATTCTCTATAGTATAAATATGTACTTATGGTATTAATTTCAACTCATTTATTTTCTTCTGCTATCTTTGCATTCATCTTTTTTGTTACTTTTCTATTATTGTAATAGTTCATTAATTTTACACCTTCTTTTCTAATAAAAGGCACTCAATGTATAATTTTTTCTAAACACTATTTTCCCATATCCCCCAAGTTATTTGTGTATAAATTTCATAACTGTTGTTATCTTTTCCAAATCTTATTATGATTTCTCTTATTATCTTAAATTTCCACATATATGGAGGTTTACTAGTTATTTATGTTATTGTGTTCTACTTTTATTATATTCTAAGAATGGAGTTTTAGATGATAATACTTTAAAATTTGCTAAGACTAATTTTTATAAATGTTTCCTGTTTGCTTGAGAATAATATTATGCTTACACCTATATAATTTGGTTGAATTTATTAATCTTTTTGAATATAGGCAAATAGGTAGAGGTATTCACTATTCTGTATAAGTCCATGAGGTAAAACTTCTTAATTTGCTTTTGAAATCTTTTATATTCTTGCAGAATTTTTTGGTTTGATTTTTCAATTACTGAGAGACAGGCATATCAAAATCTTCCACAAACATTGTCTTTTTCCATCTTGTAAATCTGTTTTTGTTTTGTATATTTTGAATCTCTGCCACATAGGTTTGGAATTTTTATATCTGCCTGAGTAGTGGAAACTTTTATCATTGTGTGATGACCTTTTTTTATCATTATTAACATTATTAATGCATTTGCCTTAAATCAATTTTTTTCAGATATTAATATAGTTGCCCCTGTTTTTTGGTAAGTATTTACAAGCTATGCTTCTTCTGTGTTTTCATTTTGAATCTTTATCTCTTATAAACAGAATAAATTTGTAAAATCCACCATGCTAACTTTTGTCTTTGACATAGAACATTCAGTCTGTTTACATTTATAATGATTACTGGTATATTGGGAATTATTTCTTCTTTCACCTTATTATGTTTTTGCTATTTGTCCTACAAAGTTTCCAAATTTCCTCTCTTTGCTTCTTTCAATTGAAATATTTATTCCTTTATTTTTCTCATTCAATTACTTTTTCTTCTACTTGCTTGGAAACTATTATTGTCTATACATTCTTTCAGTGATTATACTACAAAATTTGCCAAGCATGTTTACTGGAATTTCAGTGTTTTTACCTTACTAAGAAACAATGCAATGATCTTAGAACTTCATTCTAGTCATCCACAACTTATTTGCAATTTCCTAGTATTTTTGTGGTAACCTCTTATTTTGTCACATTTTAGACATAGTCATTATTGTTTTATAATGTCAGTATCTGTTGTTCACCATAACAGAGCTGTTAGCAGCTGGCTCTGCAGGCACATTCCTTGCTTGGAATCCCTTTGCCATTTATTAATTTTGTAATCTTAGACAAATAAAACTTTCTTAATAATAGGATCTAGTTCATAGTGCAGGAGTGAGTATTAAATGAGCTAAAAAATGTGAAGTGCTTAGAAAATTGCCTGGCACATAGTACTTGCACAATGAGCATTTATCATTGTCTTTGGTATCTACATTGTTTCTTGTAAGTCAGACCTTTCATCTAGGGCTGTACGCTGTTCTGAAATATGCCCTTTATGAATTCTTTTGGAGAATGTCTTTGGAGATCTCTGTTTTTATGTCCAAAAATGTCTTTGTTCCACCATTCTTAAAAGAAAGACTTACCGTGAATAGTATTCTAGGTTGGCAGCTAGTTTTTCTTAGTATGATTGAAGAAACTGCTCTTCAACTGTCTGTCTTCCAACAGATGACCAAGAGCACAGTAAGCCTTTCCTTTGTAGGTGACCTTTCTTTCCTCCCTGGCTGCTTTTATTCTCTCTCCCTTTATGTCTTTTCATGTTCTGAATCTAGGTGTGGGTTTCTTTCTATCCGAAATCATTAAACTTTCTGGATCCAAGGATTAGGGTTTGTTTGTTTTTTGTTTGTTTGTTTCCCTGCTTGTATATTTTCAAATACTTCTCCCTTATTCTTTCAATTTCTTTTATCTAGAATTCCAATTAGATGTATATCAAATCTATGCACTTTATCTTCCATTTCTTTCTCATTTTTTCTCTCTCTGCCTCTCTAAGCTGCATTATGGGCAAGTTCTTCATATCTAACTTTCAGTTTACTCCTTCTCTTTTCAACTCTATCCAATTTTATGTGTAGTCATCCACCGAGGCTTTCTTCCAATGTAAATGTGACACTTCTAGAAGTTGTATTTGAATTTTTTCCCATTAGGCTTAGTCATTTTTTTATAACAAATTGTGCCTTGCTCATGCTTCTTATTTCATCTTCAACAGCTTCAAACATTTAATTATATTTCTTTTATTTAGTACCACATAATTCCAATGGCTGAATCAGTTGGGCAAAGTGAAGATATTTGTGTATGGTGTAAGCCAATGGTCCAGTTTCATTCTTTTGCATGTAGCTGTTCTCCCAACACCATTTGTTGAAGAGGCTATCTTTTTCCCATTGTATGTTCTTTCCTACTATGTCAAAGATCAATTGACCATATAAATGTGGATGGAGCTAGAGAATATCTAACTGAAATAAGCAAGTCAGAGAAAGACAAATATGATATGATTTCACTCATATGTGGAATTTAAGAAAAAAAGAACGAACAAAGGGTAAAAAGATAGAGAGAAAAATCAAGAAACAGACTCTTGACTATAGAGAACAAACTGTTGGTTATCACAGGAGAGGTGGGGGGAAGGGTGAGATAGGTGAATGGGATTAAGAATACACTTAGGATGAACAATGAGTAATGTTGCTCACTATATTGTACAATTGTTGAATCACTATATTGTACACTTGAAACTAATATAACACTTTATGTTAACTATACTGGAATTTTAAAAAATTAGAAGAAAATAAAAGAAAAAAGGGAAATAAAAAGAAAAAGAAAAAGAAAACAAAGTGAAGATGTAAGTTCACTGCTGTTGTTTCCTCCCTGACTCATGGTGGGTTGTTCCCTTGTATGTGCATGAATGTGTGTGTGTGTGTGTGTGTGTGTGTGTGTGTTTGTGTGTGTGGTGTGTGTTATTGGATTAAGAGTTCATCATATTCTGGCCTCTCCCTCTGAAGTCTCTTTCTGAGTTGAGCATACAAATCTACTGAGGTTTTGTACACTTCCAGTCCAAGAACATGCTCTGATCAGAAGGTATGTAAATTCAAATTTTAGAACCACATTTAAAAGCCTGCAATTATGCAGCTATACATAAATTCTTAGGTAGAATTTTCCCTCCAGAGCCAAACCCAGATGGATGAATGCTATTGGAATCTCTCCCTGTTGGCAAGAAGATTTCTTTCTAGCTCACTCTTTCACTGAAGGTGTAGTTTGTCAACATTCCTGGTTCCTTACAAAGTTTGCATTTTGAATCCCCATTTTGCTGTATCTCAAAGTCCTGTCTCCTCTACCCTACACAGCTGTTGAAGTCCAGTCATCTGGGTTACCAAAATCCTCACACATTTGAGGGTAGCAGAAGTTTCAGTGTCATTTTGTGGCTCTTTGCAACAGAAAATGTTCTCAAACTTGCCTTTTCCTCATTTCCCTTCTAGTAAGTGGAGTAATGCCTCCAGAATACTAAGCCCAAGTATTAAATAATCCAATGTATTAATATCTAAGTGATTATAACTAGTACTTATCAAAGTTTTCCAGATACTTTTGGATTGTAGACTAGGAGTTTATTAGCTTAAGTTAGAAGAGTCTCTAACAATAACATTTCTTTGGGAGGAAGGAGATTTCTGGAACCCACATATTTACCAGCTAACCCTTGTTGTACAAGTAATGTTTTACTAAAGCCATCCCATTTCCTCTTCAGACCTTCTCTGCTGGAGATCATGATCTCTTTCAAATGTGAGTTTCTTCATTCATTTGTTCAATCAGTCAATATTTATTAAGTGCCTGCTGTGGGCCAGGCATTGTGCTGGAGTGGCAGGAGAGTAGTCATGAGACAAGCAGAACCAGTCCCTTTTCTCGTGAGGAAAATGGCCTATGGGGAAAACTAAGAGTCCAATAATCACACAAATGCCAAAGATGTAAAAACACATTTGAGGGAACACTTTGAAGTAGGCACACCTGTTGGAGGAGAGCCCATGATGAGAGAGCTGAATCAGTGGAGGGCAGAGCAGGTCCTGCTTGAGGAAGTGACAGCAGTGGCTGAGAGGGAGGCATGGCTGAGGCTGGGGAGCCCTGAAGGAGGCTGGGATGCAGTGCTGCCAAAGGAGGCTGCAAAAACAGGAAGTGTCACTTGACAAGAAGGGAAGGTGTTTCTCTGTTTTCAGTCTCTATTCATTAGGACACAAGTGCAGAATTCTACACTAGAGAGAAAGATATGGTGAACATCACCAAGAATTTCTTTCCAGTGAAAATAATTTAGGTGTCTTACTCATGTCTTAGCTATGGCTAAACCATGATACACTCTGCCTTCTCTTTTTTATATATTAAAAACGGTTGTAAAACTAACATCTTTAAGGACTTACATTATCCAGTCAAAATAATTTCATATTTTTTCATATCCAAATTCTGCAAAAGCAACCAACCCCAGCTTTGCTGAGAAGAACCACTTGAAACCCATTTCATTCCTCAAATAATGTGCAAAGAGACTGTCTCTCTCAGTCAGTATCAGTCCCTGTGTAAATGACAACCAAACAGTTAACCAATTAGTTCACCGGGGGGAAAAAAAAAACCTAACATTTAACGATAATAAAAGCACCAGTTCTATAGTAATTGTACATTTATTCATTCATTTAGTTAGTGAAAACTTATTAAACATCCACTGTATGACAGGTTCAATTCTCTAGTCTATAAAAGGAAAATTAATTAACTTCTAATAGGTTTTTTATAAGCAAACATATCAAGGTGCTACCTGAGCTGTCATCCATCTGATAATATCTTGTACCAAATCTCCTTCATCCCACTTTTAGTGAAACAGTAACTAATGGACAGCAGGAAAACAGAAGCCAAAGCAGTTTAGAAATGCATAGATGACTGCTCTTTTTTTCTTTTCTTTTTTTTGAATTGCAGTACTCTGAGAGAGAGTAGGACATTATTTCTGTGGCACAGGGGTAATTAGTGACTAATCAAGAACACCCATGGGACAGGTTGCCTGGGTAGCTCAGTTGGTTAAGCATCAGACTCTTGATTTTGACTCAGGTCATGATCTCAGGGTTGTGAAATTGAGCCCCTTGTTAGGCTCTGTGCTGAGTATGGAGCCTTTCTCACTCTCTCTTTCTGCCCCTCTCAACCCCCTTAAAAAAAAAAAAAAAGAAAAGAAAAAGAACACCCAAGGGATGCCTGACTAGATAAATCGGTGGGGTATGCAACACTTGATCTCAGGGTTGTGGGTTCAAGTCCCACTTTGGGTGTAGAGATTACTTAAAAATAAAATCTTAAAAAAAAAACCTAAGAATTGCATCAATCTGAGTTCTGCCTCATCTTTTGGAAATGCCTCTGAAATAGTCTGTACCTGTGGAAAAAATTTGTACAGGGGAGAGACTAGAGTAATGCAGCCTTTTATAACAAAAACAAATGGGCTCAATTCCTAGTCTACAAATGATTAATAAAGTTGCTCCGGATGGACCCTAGCCTCACCTTATTTTTGTACAAGAAATGATTGGAATTAATATATGGACTAACAACTTAGCTGACAAGTCAAAAAGAAGAGATCCCAGGAAAAAATACTGTTTTAAAAAACACAGAAAGATATGGTTATTACCTACAATGTTACTGAATTTTTTTTTTAATTTTCTTGTCCCAGCCAAGCCAAATTAGAGATGTGGTGCTACTACAACAAAGTATTTGGATTTACCTACTTGTTTTTCTAACTATAAGTAGCCTAAATTTCAACATCTTTAATTCTGACTGTTGATTGAGGGTAGAATAGACTTAGCTTCTATGAGGATAAGTCATTTCTGTTTAGGAAAATCTTATGGTATCTTATAGTTAAACCTACCTAGGTTTTTAAAACTCCTCAGCAATGAAAAGAAATCATGAAATGCATCCTTTCTGATTGCCCTAAGGAAATGAAGACTTGTCGGTTCTCTAGAAACATTTAAAATAGAGAATGTTCTCATCTGCCAGGAATAATTTATATGGAACCATTCTTGAAGGCAGGGAGAGGGCTTGGATGACTCCTCTGAATCCTCTCCAGCAGTAACCTTCCCTGGTAAGCCTAATGGGAAACTTCTTCCTCTGTGCTACTTTGTGCAAAAGGCAATAAGCTATGACACCTATGGCAATTCCAGAAATGGAACTGATGCACACTGAGTGTTATTTTCTGTCTCTTTAGGAGGGTACACTCTTGCCTTAGTGGTACTTTGCAGTAATACAGATAACTTCAAAGAGACAAATGCCTACCAAGATTTTTCCCTATCACAAAGCCCTGGCCCTCGGCAAGATTACTTTTCTCCTACAGTGATGAAATAGAATATTAAGTACATAACTCAAAATGAAAAATATGATAAAAATCCCTTCTTATCTGGCTGTTTATTGAAACTTTTCATTCTGGGTTCATTAGTGATCTTTCTGTTTTTAATTAATGGCAGATAAAATTAAGGATGGGACAAACCATGGCAGAGAATGCCTCCTTCTATGAAAAATGGGAGATCCAAAACTAATGGCAAACAGAAAACACTTTCCACATCACAGATAACACCACTTTTTAATTTATGTCTCCATAAGCTAAAAGAACTGCAGATACAGTTACTTATGGATGCTATCAGCCAGTGGACAGAAATGCTATTAAAAGAAAGACAAAGGATAAAGATTAGGGAAAATGGAGACACTTTTTATTCTACAGTCTATTTTTGACTAGGAGTGTCTAATGTAACATTTGCAACAGCAGATAAACAGCTGTATGAAGCACGTTCCCCAATGTGGGGCACTGGTGAAGTTGCATGCAAGGTGGCAATGACCATGAGTCAGGCAGTTGGTGTGAATGTGTGCATATGTGAATGAGAAAGGTGAGAAAATTGACTTAAGATTAGTCCTAGGACTTAAAATATAGACTAGGTTTTGGGGTGGTTTTTTGGGTTTGGGTTTGTGTGTGTGTGTGTGTTTCTGATCCTTTAAAAGCCCAACAGAAAGCATTTCCAATGGCACTCTACTCTTATTGCTGAGAAAGAAAAAAGCTTACAAAGTGGCAAAATAGGCTGGCAAAAAGCCACAGCTGTACCAAAGGTGAAGTAGTTGGACCAATTCCAGAGGTACCAGTTGGAATCATTTTGGAGTATCCACTTACTGAGGTATGTAAACTCATGAGAGGAGCAGATTTGGGTGGGAGTTGTGGGTGGATTAAGTAGTCAAAAGTTTGGTTTTGGACAGGTTGTTTTAGAGATGTGTGTTAGTTATACAAGCAGAGAGGGTATTGTTGGAGGTAGGAGCTCAGGGTAGAGTCCTAGGCTGTAAATATGAATATGCAAGTTGTTGGTGTATAAATCACATCTATAGATATGATGCTGAATGAAATCATCTTAGGATAGAATAAAGAAGAGGGGAGGCCTGGGGACATTTACCACTCAGCAGGTTGGGATATGAGAATGGACTAGAAAAGAACACTGAGAAACACCACTTAAGGGAGGGAAAGAACCATGAGATGGTATTGATCCAAGAGAAGAACGTATTTTCAGAAAGAAAGAGTGATCAGGTATGTCATGTGCCACTGAAGACAACTCAAGTATGCCCTAAAAATTGGCCATTAGCTTTGGAATAGTGGAGATGGCTGGTGGTCTTAACAAGGGTTGTTTTTATAGGCATGTTGGGGACAGTGCCTGACAGAACTGGGCTCAAGAAACAATGACAGAAACATGGAGACAGTGAGTGTACATGAATGTTTTGAGGGACAGCATAAACAGGCATCCAAGTGGAGACACCAAGTAAGCACCCAGAAAAATTATTCTTATAGAAAATTGGGCAATTGGAAACTGGTATTTCATGGGTTACATTTGGTTTGAAGGCACAAATACCATCCATGAGGAAACAGGTAGAGAAGTGCTTGAAACAGTTATTCAGTATTATTCCACTGAGAAACAAAGCCTGTACAAAACAAAGCCCAAAAGATCAAGTAGAAGGTCTCAGAAATCAAGATGAAATATTCATATGGGGATGAAAATTCAAGTGAATTGGTAGAAAATATGAGGCCAGATTTTTATTTCCAGTTTCTTTGGTGGTAAGGAAACATGACTCAAAAAGACAAAGTTTTTGGTGTTACAGTCTCTCTAAAAGGATATGCCTATACTATGCTATAGAAAGCAAATGTTTATCAGATGACATTGAAGGACAAGGTCCTGCCAACCAAATTTCCTCGGGTGCCTGCTATAAATCTGAATTTCAATTCATTCATTTCTTTGGACTTTGAAACACTTCCTTGAAGGGTTAATACCTTAACATTTTTACCAGGTGAAACCATAATGAGGGTTAAGTTTGCTTTCGTGGGAACTTTTTCTAGCTCATACTAATTCCCTGGGAAAAGATTAATCTGGAGGGAAGGAAAGGTGAGAAGGTGAATCAAACACATCTTAATTTTGCTGACTGCTGGTAGGACCCTCCATGGCTTACAACTGCCTCAAGGTTTGGATGCATAGGGAAAGCCCCATGTAGCAGACAGCCAGGGAAGCTGAGTCAAAGCACGACAGAGAATTCAGTGAAAAAGTACATGAGAAAGAAATGTTTGTTGTATCATGAAATTTACAGCATTCCAGCTGGATTTACTCATGCTTTGAAATGAATCTGCCAGAAAAATAGTTAAGTTTTTACTTAGATAGCATTGCAACAGATGACTAGAGAATCTTCATGAATAAGAACCAGAAGAATAATATTGTTCATCAATTTTTTTGTTTTGTTTTTCAAATTGTGATGGTATTTTTTTTTTAGTCTCAGAACAAAACCTTGAACCAGAGAGAGATATCATGCAGCAGATATAACACCTTTCAGAGAAAATCAAATGTCCCATACCTTATAATAAATGAATATATTTTGCTTCTAAAGGAAAAAAATCTTGAATTGTTTATGTCATCTATGGAACTTTTCAATCCATAGATCATTTTTTCTCTGATCTTCATGTTTTCTATCACTTTTAAACTCATCTTGATTTTGCCTTCCTTCCCTCTTTTTTCTTTGGCTTCAGTGTTTCTTCTTGGTTTTCCAATATTTTATCCAATTTTCACTTACCTTTCTGCATTCTGGTTTTACCTGAAACCTCGGATGCTACATCAATTGATTATACTAACTCTAAGTTATACTCCCTGCTCACAACAGGACCTACAAGGCAACACTTCCATCACGTTTATCCTTATTTTGATCTATGATGCAGGCAGTTCCACTACTTTTGTTTATACATAGTGTCTGTCAAATGCCTATAGTATTTAGATTCTTCTACTCTACCTTGATGAAGTACACTTTGGGGGTAATACCTTATTGACATGTTTCTTTCATTCTATGGGACTCCTTTTTCACATAGGAAAGATCACATTTATGTCAAAACAGAAGAAACCAATCTCTTAAGAACAGCAAAAAGCAAAGATAAGGCAGAATGGCCCAGATCTTGGAAGAAGACAGTAAAATACTTCTCTATTTTAATATCAGGTTCTTGTTTTTTTTTTAAGATTTTATTTATTTATTTGAGAGAGAATGAGAGTTAGAGAGCATGAGAGGGAAGAAGGTCAGAGGGAGAAGCAGACTCCCTGCTGAGCAGGGAGCCCAATGTGGGACTCGATCCCCAGACTCCAGGATTATGACCTGAGCTGAAGGCAGTCGCTTAACTAACTAAGCCACCCAGGAGCCCTCAGGTTCTTGTTTTTTAACTAATATTTGGAAGGGTAAGATATACTGTGTAGCTTGATATTTCTCCTTTCCTTTAACTGTTACAATAATTCTCTGTTTCCACATTGCTTACCATATTTTTCCTGATTATTTCATCTTGTATAAGAATGCATCTTACAGGGGTGCCTGGGTGGCTTAGTCAGCTAAACATCTGCCTTGGGCTCATGTCATGATCCCAGGGTCCTGGGATCAAGCCCCACTCTATGCTCCGTGGGAAGACTGCTTCTCCTTCTCGCTCTGCCTGCTTGTACTCTGTCTGTCAAAGAAATAAATAAAAAATCTTTTTTAAAAAAGGAATGTAGGGGTGGAGCAAGATGGCAGAGGAGTAAGAGACCTGGATTTCGTCTGGTCTCAGGAATTCAGCTGAATAGGGATCAAACCATTCTGAACACCTACGAACTCAACCAGAGATGGAAGAAGAGAGTAGCAACAACTCTCTGAACAGAGAAGCGACCACTTACTGGAAGGTAGGACGTGCGGAGAAGTGAATCCGAGGGGATATTCGGGAGGTTAGACGGCGGGGGAGGGGGCCTCCGTCAGCCACTTCTGGCAAGTGATAGAGCTGTGGAGCACAAAATCGGACCTTTTAGAAGTTGGCTCCACTGAAGGACATCGCTCCAGTGGCTAAGCTGGGGGTGGAAGCCTCACGGGACAGTGTGGTCTCAGGACCCTCGGGGTCACAGAAAGACTGGGGGTGCCTGAGTGCAGCAGAGCTCCCAGGTATTGGAGCGGGGAAGCCAGCTGCAGAGACGGAGCCCAGGTGCAGGCTCTCAGCTCGGGGTTGCCATAAACTGTGATCTGCGGCCCAGTCGGGCCACTGCTCCTCCAGCAGGAACCCAACAAGTGGCAGAGCTGGGGAGACTCCCCTTCCTCCCTGGGGAGGAGCAGCATGGGAGCGCACCACAGGGATCTGCTGGGTTTGGAGACTCCACACGGGGTCAGGTGCCAGAGATAGAAATGCTTGGTCACAGGCCGGGTGAGCACCGAGTGCGGCCAGAGACCAGGGAGACAGGAGTGACTGCTTTTCTCTGGGGGCGCGCTGAGGAGCAGGGCCCCGAGTTCTCAGCTCCTCTGGGTGGAGATTGGGAGGCCACCATTTTCACCCTGGTCCTCCAAAGCTGTACCGAGAGCTTGCAGGGAAAAAAAGCTCCTGAGAGCAAACCCAAGCAGCTTGCTTAGCCCGGACCCACAAGGGCGGGGCAATTCGCCTCCGGCAAAGACATTTGGGAGCCACGGCAACAGGCCCCTCCCCCAGAAGATCAGCAGGAACAGCCAGCAAGCCAAGACCAAGTTTACCGATCAAGGAGAACGGGAGAACTCCAGCACTAGGGGAATACTGCACATAGAATTCATGGCTTTTTTTTACAATGATTCATTAGTTTTTCAAAGTTAATTTTTTTAACTGTTTTTTTTTTAATTTTTCTTTTTCCCTTTTTCAACCGACATCTTATAAATCCCTTTTTAAAAAAAAAACATTTTTTTATTTTTCATTTTTAGAGTCATATTTTATTCCTTCATAGTAGTTACCCTTAGTTTTGGCATATATATATAAGTTGTTCTCTCTTTAAAATTTTAAGATACAGTTTCTTCTAACAGATCAAAATATACCCTAAATGAATACTGTATAGCTTTGTTCTAGTCTCCTGCCAGATCACATTCTCTCCCTTTTCTTTTCTTTTTTTTTGAATCTTCTTATTCTTTTTTCAAACAACTTCTTATCTTATCAATTCCTTTTATAAAATGTTTTATAATTTTCATCTTTACAGTCATCTTCCATCTCTTCATTGTATCAACCCTTATTTTGTACATATATAAGTCTTTTTTCCTTTAAAATTTTAGGAGGCACTTTTTTCTAAGACCAAAATATGCCCCAAATCTAGTGTGTGGCACAGATCTATGCACTAGCCTGATCATATTTGATCATATTCTGTTTTTTTATATTGTTCTGTTTTTGTTTTTATCTTTTTCTTTCTGTTTTCTTTTTCTTTTTCTTTCTTTCCCTTTCTTTCCCCCTGGTTTCAGGTCTTTTCTGATTTGTATAGAGTATATTTGCTGGGGACATTGTTAACCTGTTAGCATTCTGTTCTCTCATTAATCTATTCTCCTCTCACAAAATGACAAGATGAGAAAAATCACTTCAGCAAAAAGAACAAGAGGTAGTACCATCAGCCAGGGACCTACTCAATACGGACATTAGTACGATGTCAGACCTAGAGTTCAGAATCTTGAATTTAAAGATACTAGCTGGGCTTGAAAAAAGCATGGAAGTTATTAGAGAAACCCTTTCTGGAGAAATAAAAGAACTAAAATCTGACCAAGTTGAAATCAAAAAGGCTATTAATGAGGTGCAATAAAAAATGGGGGCACTAACTGCTAGGAAAAATGAGGCAGAAGAGAGAATCAGCGATATAGAAGACCAAATGATGGAAAATAAAAGGTTGAGAAAAAGAGAAACAACTACAGGATCACGAGGGCAGAATTCGAGAGATAAGTGATACGATAAGAGAAAACAACATTAGAATAATTGGGATCCCAGAAGAAGAAGAAAGAGAGAGAGAGAGAGGGGCAGAAGGTATATTGGAGCAAATAATAGCAGAGAACTTCCCTAATGTGAGGAAGGAAACAGGCATCAAAATCCAGGAGGCACACAGAACCCCTCTCAGAATCAATAAAAATAGGTCAACACCACGACATCTAATAGTAAAACTTACGAGTCTCAGAGACAAAGAAAAAATGCTGAAAGCAGCTCGGGAGAAGAGATCTGTAAACTACAATGGTAGAAATATTAGATTGGCAACAGACCTATCCACAGAGACCTGGAAGGCCAGAAAGGACAGGCATGAGATCTTCAGAGCACTAAACGAGAAAAATACGCAGCCAAGAATACTATATCCAGCTAGGCTATCATTGAAAATAGAAGGAGAGATAAAAAGCTTCCAGAACAAACAAAAACTAAAGGAATTTGCAAACATGAAACCAGCCCTCCAAGAAATATTGAAAGGGGTCCTCTAAGCAAAGAGAGAGCCTAAAAGCAGCATAGATCAGAAAGGAACACAGGCAATCTACAGTAACAGTCACCTACAGGCAATACAATGGCACTAAATTCATACCTTTCAATAGTTACCCTGAATGTAAATTGGCTAAATGCCCCAATCAAAAGACACAGGCTACCAGATTGGATTAAAAAACAAGACCCATCAATATGCTGTCTGCAAGAGACACATTTTAGACCCAAAGAGACCCCCAAATTGAAAGTGAGGGGGTGGAAAACAATTTACCATGCTAATGGACAACAAAAGAAACCTGGGATGGCAATCCTTATACCAGACAAATTAGATTTAAAAACAAAGACTGTAATAACAGATGAAGAAGGACACGATATACTACTTAAAGTGTCTATCCAACAAGAAGACCTAACAATTGTAAATATATATGCCCCTAACATGGGAGCAGGCAATTTTATAAGGCAATTAATAACAAAAGCGAAGAAACACATTGACAACAATACAATAATAGTGGGGGACTTAAACACCCCCCCTGACTGAAATGGACATATCATCTAAGGAAAAGACCAACAAGAAAATAAAGACTTTAAGTGACACACTGGACCAAATGGACTTCACAGACATATTCAGAACATTCCATCCCAAAGCAACGGAATACACATTCTTCTCTAGTGCCCATGGAACATTCTCCAGAATTGATCACATCCTAGGTCACAAATCAGGTCTCAACCGGTACCAAAAGATTGGGATTATTCCCTGCATATTTTCAGACCACAATGCTTTGAAACTAGAACTCAATCACAAGAGGAAAGTCGGAAAGAACTGAAATACATGGAGGCTAAAGACCATCCTACTAAGGAATGAATGGGTCAACCAGGATATTAAATAATTAAAAAAATTCATGGAAACCAATGAAAATGAAAACACAACTTTTAAAATCTTCGGGATACATCAAAGGCAGTCCTGAGAGGAAAGTATATAGCAATACAAGCCTTTCTCAAGAAACAAGAAAGGTCTCAAATACACAACCTAACCCTACACCTAAAGGAGCTGGAGAAAGAACAGCAAAGAAAGCCTAAACCCAGCAGGAGAAGAGAAATAATAAAGATCAGAGCAGAAATCAATGAACTAGAAACCAAAAGAACAGTAGAACAGATCAAGGAAACTATGAGCTGGTTCTTTGAAAGAATTAACATGATTGATAAACCCCTGGACAGACTTATCAAAAAGAAAAAAGAAAGGACCCAAGTCAACAAAATAATGAATGAAAGAGGAGCGATCACAACCATCACCAAAGAAATACAATTATAAGAACATATTATGAGCAACACTATACCAGCAAATTAGATAACCTGGAAGAAATGGGTGCATTCCTAGAGATGTATCAACTACCAAAATTGAACCAGGAAGAAATAGAAAACCTGAACAGACCTATAACCACGAAGGAAATTGAAGCAGTCATCAAAAATCTCCCAAGAAACAAAAGCCCAGGGCCAGATGGTTTCCCAGGGAATTCTCTCAGACATTTAAAGAAGAATTAATACCTATTCTCCTGAAACTGTTCCAAAAAATAGAAATGGAAAGAAACTTCCAAACTCATTTTATGAGGCCACCATTACCTTGATCCCCAAACCAGACAAAGACCCCATCAAAAAGGAGAATTACAGACCAATATCCTTGATGAACATGGATGCAAAAATTCTCACCAAAATACTAGCCAATAGGATCCAACAGTACATTAAAAGGATTATTCACCATGACCAAGTGGGATTTATCCCTCGGCTGCAAGATTGGTTCAACATCTGCAAATCAATCAACGTGATACAATACATTAACAAAAGAAAGAACAAGAATCATATGATCCTCTCAATAGATGCAGAAAAAGCATTTGACAAAGTACAGCATCCTTTCTTAATCCAAACTCTTCAGAGTATAGGGATAGAGGGTACATACCTCAAGATCATAAAAGCCATCTATGAAAAACCTACAGCGAATATCATTCTCAATGGGGAAAAGCTGAGAGCTTTTCCCCTAAGGTCAGGAATGCGGCACGGATATCCACTATCACCAATGCTATTCAACATAATATTAGAAGTCTATGCCACAGCAATCAGACAACAAAAAGAAATCAAAGGCATTCAAATCGGCAAAGAGGAAGTCAAACTCTCACTCTTTGCAGATGATATGATACTTTATGTGGAAAACCCAAAAGACTCCACCCCAAAACTGCTAGAACTCTTACAGGAATTCAGTAAAATGGCAGGATATAAAATCAATGCACAGAAATCAGTGGCATTCCTATACACCACCAACAAGACAGAAGAGAGACAAATCAAGGAGTCGATCCCATTTACAATTGCACCCAAAAGCATAAGATACCTCGGAAGAAGTTTAACCAAAGAGGCAAAGGATCTGTACTCAGAAAACTATAAAATAGTCATGAAAGAAATTGAAGAAGACACAAAGAATTGGCAAAACGTTCCATGCTCTTGGATTGGAAGAACAAACATTGTGAAGATGTCAATGCTACCTAGAGCAATCTACACATTCAATGCAATCCCCATCAAAATACCATCCACTTTTTTCAAAGAAATGGAACAAAGAATCCTAAAATTTGTATGGAACCAGAAGAGTCCCAGAATAGGTAGAGGAATATTGAAAAAGAAAAGCAAAGCTAGCGGCATCACAATTCCGGACTTCCAGCCCTATTACAGAGCTGTCATCATCAAGACAGTATGGTACTGGCACAAAAACAGGCACATCGATCAATGGAACAAAGTAGAGAGCCCAGAAATGGACCCTCAAATGTATGGTCAACTCATCTTTGACAAAGCAGGAAAGAATGTCCAATGGCAAAAAGACAGTCTCTTCAACAAATGGTATTGGGAAAATTGGACAGCCACATATGGAAGAATGAAACTGGACCATTTCCTTACACCACACACAAAAATAGACTCCAAATGGTTGAAAGACCTAAATGTGAGACAGGAGTCCAACAAAATCCTAAAGGAGAACACAGGGAGCACCCTCTTCGACCTCAGCCGCAGCAACTTCTTCCTATAAACATCGCCAAAGGCAAGGGAAGCAAGGGCAAAAATGAACTATTGGGACTTCATCAAGATAAAAAGCTTTTGCACAGCAAAAGAAACAGTCCACAAAACCAAAAGACAACCGACAGAATGGGAGAAAATATTTGCAAATGACATATCAGATAAAGGGCTAGTATCCAAAATCTATAAAGAACTTATCAAACTCAACACCCAAAGAACAAATGATCCAATCAAGAAATGGGCAGCAGACACGAACAGACATTTTTCCAAAGAAGACATCCAAATGGCCAACAGACACATGAAAAAGTGCTCAACATCTCTCGGCATCAGGGAAATCCAAATCAAAACCTCAAAGAGATACCACCTCACACCAGTCAGAATGGCTAAAATTAACAAGTCAGGAAACGACAGATATTGTCGGGGATGCGGAGAAAGGGGAATACACTGTTGGTGGGAGTGCAAGTTGGTGCAACCACTCTGGAAAACAGTATGGAGGTTCCTCAAACAGTTGAAATTAGAGCTACCATAGGATCCAGCAATTTCACTACTGGGTATTTACCCCAAAGATACAAATGTAGGGATCCAAAGGGGTACGTGCACCTCAATGTTTATTGCAGCAATGTCCACAATAGCCAAACTGTGAAAGAGCGAAGATGTCCATCGACAGATGAATGGATAAAGAAGACGTGATATATATACACAATGGAATATTATGCAGCCATCAAAAGGAATGAGATCTTGCCATTTGCAACGACGTGGATGGAACTGGAGGGTGTTATGCTGAGTGAAATAAGTCAATTAGAGAAAGACATGTATCATATGACCTCACTGTTATGAGGAATTCTTAATCTGAGGAAATAAACTGAGGTTTGCTGGAGTAGTGGGGGTTGGGAGGGATGGGGTGGCTGGGTGATAGACATTGGGGAGGGTATGTGCTATGGTGAGCGCTGTGAATTGTGCAAGACTGTTGAATAACAGATCTGTACTTCTGAAACAAATAATGCAACATATGTTAAGAAAAAAAAGAAGATGATAGTAGGAGGAGAAGAATGAAGGGAGTAAGTTGGAGGGGGAGATGAACCATGAGAGACGATGGACTCTGAAAAACAAACTGAGGTTTTTTGAGGGGAGGAGGATGGGGGGAAGGGTTAGCCTGGTGATGGGTGTTAAAGAGGACACGTTCTGCATGAAGCACTGGGTGTTATGCACAAACAATGAATCATGGAACCCTACATCAAAAACTAATGATGTTATATATGGAGATTAACATAACAATAAAAAATTTAAAAAAAAGAATGTATTTTACAGTTTCTGTTACTTTTAAGAGTTCCATTCTTGTTTGGCAATTTTTCACTTTGGGTCCTCGTCTGTCTCCTCCAGCCTGCTGAATGCCTGTCCATCTCTCAACACATTCCCGCATGAGCTATTTATCCATATTTTTACATTCTGGCTGGACACCCAGCAGCACAACATAGCATGTCCAAATGAATATCATCATTTGTCTCCTCAATCTAGTCATTTATTTCCTTGTATTTGTCAGTGTCACACAGGGAGAAGAGCTGAACAAGTGCTGCCATTATGACCACCAAAAGACACACACTAAAAACAGTGTTTACCTCTAGGATGAAGCAAAAAAGGTAGCCTTCTGGAATAGAAACTCTGACACTAGAAACTCCTGGTCTGGAGCAATAGTGTTAGGGGACATAAAGCCATGGTAAGTATAGGGAGACTCCTGGCCTAGAAGATAAACCATATGTGAATTCCAACTTCATTGCCATCACACTGGTCTCCTGAAATCACCAGATGTGGTAGTATTAATGTGAAACTTTAGCTCTTTCCAGGGATCGTCATTATGAGTGAGAAAATGGATTATACCTAGTAATCTATTCATTTTTGACCCTTATCTATAAATCTTTAAAGACACACAAGAATCAAAGCCGAAGAAGGGGGCTTCAAATGCAAAGAATAGACCAAACCCCAAGGAAACAAAATTAATGGAATAGGAAAGGAAACTCTTGAAATGAACAGTCCTCATCAAGAATTGAGATATAATCCATTAAAAAAGAAGCCAAGAAGAATGAAGGGGAAGAGAATAAAATGGGAAAGAGGAGAAAGGAGAGGAAGGGGAGCAGAAACAGGAGGTGAAGGAAGAAAAGAAAGAAAAGAAAAAATATATGTAAAGGAAGCAGTTAATAGGGGGGAAAAAAGAAACCTCTCAAGAGTTCTTAGAGCTCTCAAGTATTGTCATGGAAACAAAAGATCAAAGACCATGTGAGTGACATAATTAAGAGTCTTGGTAAGAATGTAATTTTTAAAGTGGAAACTTGTGTGAGTGAAACAAAAGATGGATATTAAAAGAAAAACTGAAACATGGAAGATAAATCTAGAGGTTTCAAAATCCATCTCACAGGAGTCCTACAAAGGGATTAAAAAGGTATGGAAAGCATGAAATCATTACAGAAATTAAAAAGAAAAGACAGCTTTATATGGCAGAAGAAATAATTTTACCTTTAAAATAAAAGGACCAATAGGGTGCAGAACAGACTAATCAAATTCATATCACTTGTAGAGTCTAACTATATGGCAAATAATAGGATTATGAAATTTAAAACAGTTGCTACAAATTGTTTCCAAGTACTTAGAGGCCTAATGCAAAAATAATTACCTAAAACTGAAATCCCACTGGATTTTAAGAAAACACAGGAGGTGGTGAGTTTGGAAGCATGTCAAAATAGGTCCTCCAGTGTGCAGTGTGAAGAGATACAGACAAAGGAATATATAAATGGAACATATTTTGTTTAAAACTTCTGGAAATGATAAGCAAAAGAAAAATAACTCAAAAAAAGGCAAATGGTAGGGACTCAGAATTTACAGAAGCTCCAAAGGCCAACAAATTAGTAATCAAAGGAACAGAAATAATATAAAAAGTAATGAGATAGTTCTTTCTTCAGATTTTCAAAAATTAAAAACAATACTACTTAATGCTTACTAGGTGCTTACTATGTATGTGATACTGGAAAAACACTTTGAAGAGATTATCTCACTCAGTTCCCATAGAAAATATGATATTAATATCAATGGCCCATCCATATAGATAGAAACATTGAGACCTTGAGGGAGTGCCAGAACCTTCTCCACTCCTCTAGAAACCCTCTGTCATCTCCTTTCACAGTTAAAATTCTTGGAGGTTAACTCCAACACATTATATCCACCTTCTCACTTTTTTTTTTTCACTCATCAATTTAACTTATCAGTCTACCTCTACTACTATTTGATTATTCTGATAGCTACTATCCAGTCCTCATCTTCACTGGGATGTTTGACATTGTAAACCCCTTTGTTTTCACTTGAAATCCTTTCCTTCCTTTGACTGTAGCCTCAGTGTTTGCAAGTTTCTTCTGGATCTCTGTGCTACACCTTTACATCCCTCTCTTGTCTTATCTTCCTACCTCCCAAGCTTCATAGTACTCTATAAGAATTAGTTATGAACAACTTTCCTTAAAATATAGATACACTTTTACAGACATATGATTGCATTTAGATATAAAATGAAGTTGCACAGATAAATAAGTTTCTTAAGATAAAATGATAAGTATGGCAGCTATCACACTGGTACACAAAATTAGACACTTATTGCATTTTTTCATGTTTAAAAACTATACCCTTAATTATGGTAGGTTTTTGTTGTTGTTGTTGGTGGTGGTGTAATGTGACTAGGAAAAGAGTACAGTGTAGTTAACTTCCTTATCTGCACCAGAATAATAATCTAAAAAATAATGCAAGGTACGAGTACCATACTGTCTTGATGACGACAGCTTTGAAATAGAGCTGGAAGTCCGGAATTGTGATGCCACCAGCTTTGCTTTGCTTTTTCAATATCCCTCTGGCTATTCGGGGTCTCTTCTGGTTCCATACAAATTTTAGGATTATTTGTTCCACTTCTTTGAAAAAAGTGGATGGTATTTTGATGGGGATTGCACTGAATGTGTAGATTGCTCTAGGTAGCATTGACATCTTCACAATGTTTGTTCTTCCAATCCATGAGCATGGAACGTTTTTCCATGAAGAAGACACAAAGCTTTCTTCAATTTCTTTCATGAGTATTTTATAGTTTTCTGAGTACAGATCCTTTGCCTCTTTGGTTAAATTTATTCTCAGGTATCTTATGGTTTTGGGTGCAATTGTAAATGGGATAGACTCCTTGATTTGTCTCTCCTCTGTCTTGTTGTTGGTGTATAGGAATGCCCCTGATTTCTGTGCATTGATTTTATATCCTGCTACTTGACTGAATTCCTGTATGAGTTCTAGCAGAATTGGGGTGGAGTCTTCTGGGTTTTCCACATACAGTATCATATGATCTGCAAAGATTGAGAGTTTGACTTCCTTTTTGACGATTTGGATGCCTTTGATTTCTTTTTGTTGTCTGATTGCTGTGGCTAGGACTTCTAATACTATGGTGAATAGCTCTCAGCTTTTCCCCATTGAGAATGATACTGGCACAAAAACAGACACATAGATCAATGGAACAGAATAGATAGCCCAGAAATGGACCCTCAACTCTATGGTCAACTAATGTTTGACAAAGCAGGAAAGAATGTCCAGTGGAAAAAAGAGAGTCTCTTCAACACATGGTGTCGGGAAAATTGGACAACCACATGCAGAAGAATGAAACTCGACCATTTCCTTACACCACACACAAAAATAGACTCCAAATGGTTGAAAGACCTAAACGTGAGACAGGAGTCCATCCAAATCCTAAAGGAGAACACAGGTAGCAACCTCTTCGACCTCAGCCACAGCAACCTCTTCCTAGAAACATCGCCAAAGGCAAGGGAAGCAAGGCCAAAAATGAACTATTGGGACTTCATCAAGATAAAAAGCTTTTGCACAGCAAAAGAAACAGTCCACAAAACCAAAGGACAACCGACAGAATGGGAGAAGATATTTGCAAATGACATATCAGATAAAGGGCTAGTATCCAAAATCTATAAAGAACTTATCAAACTCAACACTCAAAGAACAAATAATCCAATCAAGAAATGGGCAGAAGACATGAACAGACATTTTTCCAAAGAAGACATCCAAATGGCCAACAGACACATGAAAAAGTGCATAACATTGCTCGGCATCAGGGAAGTCCAAATCAAAACCTCAATGAGATACCACCTCACACCAGTCAGAATGGCTAAAATTAACAAGTCAGGAAACGACAGATGTTGGCGGGGATGCGGAGAAAGGGGAACCCTCCTACACTGTTGGTGGGAATGCAAGCTGGTGCAACCCCTCTGGAAAACAGTATGGAGGTTCCTCAAACAGTTGAAAATAGAGCTACCATATGATCCAGCAGTTGCACTACTGGGTATTTACAACAAAGATACAAATGTAGGGATCCGAAGGGGTACGTGCACCCCAATATTTATAGCAGCAATGTCCACCATAGCCAAACTGTGGAAAGAGCCAAGATGTCCATCGACAGATGAATGGTTAAAGAAGAAGTGGTATATATACACAATGGAATATTATGCAGCCATCAAAAGGAATGAGATCTTGCCATTTGTAATGACGTGGATGGAACTGGAGGGTGTTATGCTGAGTGAAATAAGTCAGAGAAAGACATGTGTCATATGACCTCACTGATATGAGGAAATCTTAATCTCAGGAAATAAACTGATGGTTGCTGGAGTGGTGGGGGATGGGAGGGATGGGGTGGCTGGGTGATAGACATTGGGTAGGGTATGTGCTATGGTGAGCACTGTGAATAGTGCAAGACTGTTGAATTATAGATCTGTACTTCTGAATGCAATATATGTAAAGAAAAAAAAAAGAAGAAGAAGATAGCAGGAGGGAAGAACAAAGGGGAGTAAGTTGGAGGGGGAGAAGAACCATGAGAGACGATGGACTCTGAAAAACAAACTGAGGGTTCTAGAGGGGAGGGGGTGCGGGGATGGGTTAGCCTGGTGATGGGTATTAAAAAGGGCACATTCTGTGTGGAGCACTGGTTGTTATGCACAAACAATGAATCATGGAACACTACATCAAAAACTAATGATGTCATGTATGGTGATTAACATAACAATAAAAAAATAATAATGCAAGGTAAAGAAACTAATAAACAAGAACAACTCTCTTAAAGTAATGAAACACTCAGTTTACTTCCAATTTTTCCTAACTGGTCATGAAACTGAGTCAGTCTTGTGAAATGATTGCCTCCGTATACCATCTAATACTGTATAGTCTAATTCAAGAATGTTATCTGTGTTGGTAGCGAGCTTGAGAGACTTTAGACTCTTATGTATTATTGACTTCATTAGAACCATACAATTTGGATAAATAAAATATCAAAACAGACTTGTATAAAAAGGGTAATCATTGTTTCTGTCATTGATTGAACCCCAGGTTAATGGTTGAAAAATGTTTGAGAAATATTAGTCCTAAAAGAGAGTATGATAAATAATTTTTAAGGGTAAAACTGCTGATTTAATAATTGTATTTCATTTTTCCAAATCCCCAATATTAAAATTGAAGACTCATGAAAGAGAAATTAAAATTCCCAGGGATTCTTAATATTAAAAGTCATTTTTCATAAATCTTTATTTATGTGTTTTAACATAGCAAGTTATCATAATACTAAACAGGGCACCATATTTCTATGGTATGATTTCACTACCATTTTTTATGTTATGTAGTTTTCCTTAAATATACATATTATGTAATGTGCATAGTATGTTACTATTAACAAATATATTTTTTGAGGGGGAGGAGCAAGATGGCAGAGGAGTAAGAGACCTAAATTTCATCTGGTCCTAGGAATTCAGCTAGATAGGGATCAAACCATTCTGAACACCTACAAACTCAACAGGAGATCAAAGAAGAGAATAGCAGCAACTCTCTGAACAGAAAACCACTTTCTGGAAGGTAGGACGTGCAGAGAAGTGAATCCCAGATGATACTTGGGAAGTTAGACCATGGGGAAGGGAGTCTCCATCAGCCGGCTCTGGCAAGTGCTAGAGCAGCAGAGCACAAAATCAGAACTTGCAGAAGTATGCTCCACTGAGCGACGTCACTCCAGTGGCTAAGCGGGGGGTGGAATCCTTGCTGGGACTGTGTGGTCTCAGGACCTTCAGGGTCACAGAAAGACCGGGGGTGCCTGAGTGCAGCCGAGCTCCCAGGTTTTGGAGTAGGGAAGCCAATTGCAAAGACAGAGCCGAGGAGTGGGCTCTCAGCTTGGGGTTGCCATAAACCGTGAACCGAGGCACAGTCGGGCCACTGCTCTTCCAGCAGGGACCCAACAAATGGCAGATCCAGGGAGAAACCCCTTCCTCCCCTGGGAGGAGGGTCACAGAAGTGCACTGCAGGACTCTTCTGGGTTTGGAGACTCCACACGGGGTCATGTGCCAGAGATAGAAACACTTGGTCACAGGCCAGGTGAACACGGAGTGCAGCCAGAGACCAGGGAGATGGGAGTGATTGGCTTTTTTTCTCTGGGGGCTCACTGAGGAGTGGGACCCCAAGCACTTGGCTCTTCCAGGGTAGAGATTGGGAGGCCGCCATTTTCACTCCCATCCTACAAAGCTGTATGGAAAGTTTGCAGGGGACAAAAGCTACCAAGAGCAAACCGGAGCAGATGACTTAGCCTGCCGCCGGCAAGGGTGGAGCAATTCAATCTGCGGCAAAGACATTTGGGAATCACTGCAACAGGTCCCTTCACCAGAAGATCAGCAAAAACAGCCAGTCAAGATCAAGTTTACCGATCAATGAGAAAGGCAGAAAGCCAGCACTAGGGGAATACTGCACATAGAATTCATGGCTTTTTTCCCCCTGATCCTTTAGTCTTTCAAAGTTAAATCTTTTTAATTTTCTTTTTGAATTTTTCTTTTTCCCTTTTTCAACCAACATCTTATCAATCCCTTTTTTAAAAAAATCTCATTTATTTTTCATTTTTAGAGTCATATTTTATCCCTTCATATTAGTTATCCTAATTTTTGGTATATAAATAAGTTGTTCTCTCTTTAAATTTTGGGATACAGTTTCTTCTAGCAGACAAAAATATACCCTAAATCTCTAGTGTATGTCTTTGTTCTAGTCTCCTGCCTGATCACATTCTTTCCCTTTCTTTTTTAATTTTTTGTTTTTACAACCAACTTCTTATCAATTCCTTTTATAAAATCTTTCATAATTTTCATCTTTACAGTCATATTCCATCCCTTCATTGTATTTACCTTATTTTTGTACATATGTAAGCTTTTCTTTCTTTAAAATTTTGGGAGGCAGTTAATTCTAACAGACCAAAATACACCCAAAATCTAGTGTGTGGCACTGATCTATTCAACAGCCTGATCATATTTGATCATATTCTTTTTTTTTTTCTTTTTCTTTCTTTCCCTTACTTCCCCCTGGTTTCAGGTCTCTTCTGATTAGTTTAGCATACGTTTTTCTGGGATCATTGTTACACTGTTAGGATTTTGTTTTCTCATTCATCTATTCTTCTCTGGACAAAATGACAAGATGGAAAAAATCACCTCAAAAGAAAAAAAGAACAAGAGGCAGTACCAACTGCCAGGGACCTAATCACTATGGACATTGGTAAGATGTCAGAGCTAGAGTTCAGAATGACGATTTTAAAGATACTAGCTGGGCTTGATAAAATCATGGGAGATATTAGAGAAACCCTTTCTGGAGAAATAAAAGAACTAAAATCTAACCTAGTTGAAATCAAAAAGGCTATTAATGAGATACAATAAAAAATGGAGGCTCTAACTGCTAGGATAAATGAGTCAGAAGAGAGAATTCGTGATATAGAAGACCAAATGATGGAAAATAAAGAAGCTGAGAAAAAGAGAGATAAACAACTACTGGATCACGAGGGCAGAATTCAAGAGATAAGTGATACCATAAGATGAAACAATATTAGAATAATTGGGATCCCAGAAGAAGAAGAAAGAGAGAGACAGGGGCTGAAGGTATGTTGGAGCAAATTATAGCAGAGAACTCCCCTAATGTGGGGAAAGAAACAGGCATCAAAATCCAGGAGGAACAGAGAACCCCTCTCAAATTCAATAAAAAAAGGTGAACACTCAGACATCTAATAGTAAAACCTACAAGTCTCAGAGAAAAAGAGAAAATCCTGAAAGCAGCTCAGGACAAGAGGTCTGTAACCTACGATACTAGAAACATTAGATTGGCAGCAGACCTATCCACAAAGACCTGGCAGGCCAGAAAAGACTGGCATGATATATTCAGAGCACTAAAAGAGAAAAATATGCAGCCAAGAATACTGTATCCAGCTAAGCTGTCATTGAAAATAGAAGGAGAGATAAAAAGCTTCCAGGACAAACAAAAACTAAAAGAATTCGCAAACATGAAACCAGCCCTACAAGAAATATTGAAAGTGATCCTCTAAGCAAAGAGAGAGCCTAAAAGTAACATATACCAGAAAGGACAACAGACAATATACAGTAACAGTCACCTTACAGGCAATACAATAGCACTAAATTCATATCTTTCAATAGTTACTCTGAATGTAAATGGGCTAAATGGCCCAATCAAAAGACACAGGCTATAAGAATGGATAAAAAAACAAGACCCACTGATATGCTATCAGCAAGAGACTCATTTTAGACCAAAGACACCTCCAGATTGAAAGTGAAGGGGTGGAAAAACATTTACTATGCTAATGACACCAAAAGAAAGCTGGGGTGGCAATCCTTATATCAGACAAATTAGATTTTAAACCAAAGACTATAATAAGAGATGAGGAAGGACACTATATCCTACTTAAAGCGTCTATCCAACAAGAAGATCTAATAATTGTAAATATCTATGCCTCTATCACGGGAGCAGCCAATTATATAAGCCAATTAATAACAAAAGCAAAGAAACACATCGACAACAATACAATAATAGTAGGGGACTTTAGCACCGCCCCCTCAATAAAATGGACAGATCATCTAAGCAAAAGATCAACAGGGAAATAAAGACTTTAAATAACACACTGGACCAAATGGGCTTCGAGATATATTCAGAACATTCCTTCCGAAAGCAACGGAATACACATTCTTCTCTAGTACCCATGGAACATTCTCCAGAATAGATCATATCCTAGGTCACAAATCAGGTCTCAACGGGCACCAAAAAGGTGGGATCATTCTCTGCATATTTTTCGACCACAATGCTTTGAAACTAGAACTCAATCACAAGAAGAAATTCAGAAAGAACTCAAATACATGGAGGCTAAAGAGCATCCTACTAAGGAATGAATGGGTCAACCAAGAAATTAAAGAAGAATTAAAAAAATCATGGAAACAAATGAAAATGAAAACACAACTTTTCAAAATCTTTGGGATGCAGCAAAAGCAATCCTAAGAGGAAGGTATATAGCAATACAAGCCTTTCTCAAGAAATAAGAAAGGTCTCAAATACACAACCTAACCCTACAACTAAAGGAGCTGGAGAAAGAACAACAAATAAAGCCTAAGCCCAGCAGGGGAAGAGAAATAATAAAGATCAGAGCAGAAATCAATGAAATAGAAACCAAAAGAACAAATCAACGAAACTAGGAGCTGGTTCTTTGAAAGAATTAATAAGATTCATAAACCACTGTCCAGGCTTACCAAAAAGAAAAGAGAAAGGACCCAAATCAACAAAATAATGAATGAAAGAGGAGCAATTGCAACCAACACCACAGAAATACAAAAATTATGAGAACATATTATAAGCAACTCTATGCCAGCAAATTAGATAATCTGGAAGAAATGGATGCATTCCTAAAGATGTATCAACTACCAGAACTGAACCAGGAAGAAATAGAAAACCTGAACAGACCTATAACCACTAAGGAAATTGAAGCAGTCATCAAAAATATCCCAACAAACCAGAGTCCCGGAACAGTTGGCTTCCCAGGGGAATTCTACCAAACATTTAAAGAAGAATTAATACCTATTCTTCTGAAACTCTTCCAAAAAAAATAGAAATGGCAGGAAAACTTCCAAACTCATTTTATGAGGCCACCATTACCTTGATCCCAAAACCAGCCAAAGACCCCATCAAAAAGGAGAATTACAGACCAATATCCTTGATGAACATGGATGCAAAAATTCTCACCAAAATACTAGCGAGTAGGATCCAAAAGTACATTAAAATGATTATTCACCATGACCAAGTGGGATTTATTCCTGGGCTGCAAGGTTGGTTCAACATCCACAAATCAATCAGTATGATATAGTACATTAATAAAAGAAAGAACAAGAACCATATGATTCTCTCAATAGATGCAGAAAAAGCATTTGACAAAGTACAGTATCCTTTTTGATCAAAACTCTCCAGAGTATAAGGATAGAGGGTATATACCTCAATATGATAAAAGCCATCTATGAAAAACCCATAACGAATATCATTCTCAATGGGGAGAAACTGAGAGCTTTCCCCCTAAGGTCAAGAAGGCGGCAGGGATGTCCACTATCACCACTGCTATTCAACATAGTATTAGAAGTCTATGCCACAGCAATCAGACAACAAAAAGAAATCAAAGTCATAGGAATCAGCAAAGAAGTCAAACTCTCACTCTTTGCAGATGATATGATACTTTATGTGGAAAACCCAAAAGACTTCACCCTAAAACTGCTAGAACTCATACAAGAATTCAGTAAAGTGGCAGGATATAAAATCAATCACAGAAATCAGTGGCATTCCTATACACCAACAACAAGACAGAAGAAAGAGAAATTAAGGGGTCGATCCCATTTACAGTTGCACCAAAAACCATAAGATACCTAGGAATAAATCTAACCAAAGAGGCAAAGGATCTGTACTCAGAAAACTATAAAATACTCATGAAAGAAATTAAGGAAGACACAAAGAAATGGAAAAACATTCCATGCTCATGGACTGGAAGAACAAATATTGTGAAGATGTCAATGTCACGTAGAGCAATCTACACATTTAATGCAATCCCTATCAAAATACCGTCCACTTTTTTCAAGGAAATGGAACAAATAATCATACAATTTGTATGGAAACAGATAAGACCCCGAATAAGTAGAGGAATGTTGAAAAAGAAAAGCAAAGCTGGTGGCATCACAATTCTGGACTTCAAGCTCTATTATAAAGCTGTAATCATCAAGACAGTATGGTACTGGCACAAAAACAGGCATATCGATCAATGGAACAGAATAGAGAGCTCAGAAATAGACCCTCAACTCTATGGTCAACTCATCTTCGACAAAGCAGGAACGAATGTCCAATGGCAAAAAGAGAGTCTCTTCAACAAATGCTGTTTGGAAAATTGGACAGCCACATGCAGAAGAATGAAACTGGCCCATTTCCTTACACCACACACAAAAATAGACTCCAAATGGTTGAAAGACCTAAACGTGAGACAGGAGTCCATCAACATTCTAAAGGAGAACACAGGCAGCAACCTCTTTGACCTCAGCTGCAGCAACTTCTTCTTAGAAACATCGCCAAAGGGAAGGGAAGCAAGGGCAAAAGTGAACTATTGGGACTTCATCAAGATAAAAAGCTTTTGCACAGCAAAAGTAACAGTCAACAAAACCAAAAGACAACTGACAGAATTGGAGAAGATATTTGCAAATGACATATCAGATAAAGGGGTATTATCCAAAATCTATAAAAACTTATCAAACTCAACACCCAAAGAACAAATAATCTGATCAAGAAATGGGCAGAAGACATGAACAGACATCTTTCCAAAGAAGACATCCAAATGGCCAACAGTTACATGAAAAAGTGCTCAACTTTGCTCGGCATCAGGGAAATCCAAATGAAAACCTCAATGTGATACCATCTCACGCCAGTCAGAATGACTAAAATTAATGTCAGGAAATGACAGATGTTGGCAGTGATGTGGAGAAAGGGGAACCCTCCTACACTGTTGGTGGGAATGCAAGCTGGTGCGGCCACTCTGGAAAACAGTATGGAGATTCCTCAAAAAGTTGAAAGTAGAGCTACCATAGGATCCAGCAATTGCACTACTGGGTATTTACCCCAAAGATACAAATGTAGGTATCTGAAGGGGTAATGTGCGTTTATAGCAGATTATTTATCTGCTGTTTATAGCAGCAATGTCCACATTGTTTATAGCAGCAATGTTTATAGCAGCAATGTCCACAATACCCAAACTATGGAAAGAGTCAAGATGTCCATCAACAGATAAATGGATAAAGAAGTTGTGGTATATATATATACAGTGGAATATCATGCAGCCATCAAAAAATTGAAATCTGGCCATTTGCAACAACGTGGCTGGAACTGGAGGGTATTAGGCTGAGCTAAATAAGTCAATCAGAGATAGACATGTTTCATATGACCTCACTGATATGAGGAATTCTTAATATTAGGAAACAAACTGAGGGTTGTTGGAGTGGTTGGGGCTGGGAGGGAGGGGGTGGCTGGGTGATAGTCTTGGGGAGATTATGTGCTATGGTGAGCACTGTGAATCAGAGACCTGTACCTCTGAAACAAATAATACAGTATATGTTTAAAAAAAAGAAGATAGTTGGAAGGGAAAAATGAAAGGGGGGAAATCGGAGCTGGAGACAAACCATGAGAGACTATGGACTCTGAGAAACAAACTGAGGGTTCTAGAGGGGAGGTGGGTGGGAGAAGGTTTGGCCTGGTGATGGGTATTAAAGAGCGCATGTATTGAATGGAGCACTGGGTGTTATAGGCAAACAATGAATTATGGAACATTATATCAAAAACTAATGATGTAATGTATGGTGATGAACATAACATAATAAAATAAAATTAAAAAAACAAAAAAATATATTTTTACATATTTCAAAATGCTAAAAAACATAAAAATATACAAAATATTCAGAAATATAGAAAGTGATCTATACTTGAGAAAGACATTTGAGAATAAAAGCAGCAAGTAAAGGGAATATTAATACCAAAGAAAATTTTGTAAAAATTGAAATATAATACTACAAATATTTAATATTAAAAATTGTCACTCCTAAATAAAATTTGAAAAAACAAAGGATTAATTGTTTTATTCCATGATCTTAATCTTTGTTTCATGATAACTATTCCAGGTGTAGTTTTTCTTTCATTTTGTGTTGAAGTTGGTCACCTCATTGTTTAATGTGTTCCACATTGTTTTTCTGTTGGGTTTTGTTGGCTTTCTCTGATACTGGTTTTTTGGTTGGAGTCACTATTACTGCTTTAATTCAGATTTTAGATTAGTCTCTAACTCCATGTCTTTCATTTTGTCTTTCATTTTGTGTTGAAGTTGGTCACCTCATTGTTTAATGTGTTCCACATTATTTTTCTGTTGGGTTTTGTTGGCTTTCTCTGATACTGGTTTTTTGGTTGGAGTCACTATTACTGCTTTAATTCAGATTTTAGATTAGTCTCTAACTCCATGTCACAATATTTCACAGAATTATCATCTTTTTTTGCATCTCTTCTTTTGAAGTATTTACAAAAACCTGTAGTCTGTAGCTAGCAAGGTTAATAGCATACCACAAAATCTCCTTATAAAATTGTCAATTTGAGGACTTTTTCCTTGCCTCCAAAGCTTGCTATTTCTTAGAACTCTACTTACAGGAGCTGTATAAAATATGCTATGCATATAAATGTATTAATATTTATTTTACTTGCAAAAATGCCTCACTAGTTGTAGCACCCAGATCCAGAAAAACACACATGATATGCCAACAAGTACAAGTGAGGCTGATTCAAACATGCTAGCTCCTCTCCTTCATGTTTCTTTCCTGGACCATGGAACTGTAAAACTTAACCCTTGAATGACTGTCAGCTTGTCCTGCTCTTGTTTCCAACTTGTCATCAATAGATTCCTGTGAACGGTAGGTCTCTCTGTTGTTTATTAAGCATCAATTTTCACATGAGAATTATAATACATTTCCTGTTCTCCTGATTTATCAAATGATCTCTTAGAAGATCTGGGATTTGGGAAAGCATAGAAAGATCTCAAAAAATGCCAGGAAGGAATTCCTACAAAGAAACATTTAACTGTATTTAAACATATGAAGTACAGCTGAGAGAAACATGTTTAACGTGGAAACCACTATCGTAAAGACTAATATTTCTTCCTCTTTCTTCACTCTTATCAGGTATTTATCAAGTGCCTGTATGTGGAAGACATTATTTCAAGTACTTACATGAAAGGAAAAACAGAATTCAATGAGGCCTTGACCTCTGGTGGCTCTGAAAAAGCAAGGTGACCTAGTGGTACATAAATTAGAACATAAATTAACATAAAGTCTGAGCAAAGAAAGACGTGAAGATAAACATAACAGGATATGAGTGGAAGGTGAGTTACTCCAGATCTATTCCAAATAGATTCCAAATATCTGTTTCAAACTAGATCTCAGATAGTGATAGATCTAATGAAAGAAATGATTTAAAATAGTTTTTAACTCTCTCACTCTCTTTCTACATTTCTAACCCATTCAGTATTAACTTTTAAATGCCACCCCTGGATCTGTTTTTGTTTCTGTCATAATAGCTTGTAGCAGACTAACACTCTCAGTGAAAACAAATAAACATCTCATAAAATCTAATATAGTATGTATATAATATTATATGTATAAAGTGCAAAACATAATACATATTATATAAAACTATATAATGTATAATACTATATATTATTACATAAATAATATATCATGTATATCATAAACATACTATTAATTCTATATGTGTTTCTGTTTTTATAGATATAGATATCCAGACTAGAGGACCAAGATTGCTGAGAGGCAAAACCATGAAGATGAGCTCACATTTCATAGCTACTTTTTCTGTGGGGGCATTTCTAATTGCAAGACTGGATCAAGATACTGACATTCCAAGCTTTGCCCAGGTAAAGGATCACTACTTGGTGGTGTGGGAAATAGATAAATAAGCAGAGCTTTAGCAGTTATAGAGCTGAAAAGGAAAAAAAAAAGGTGAATTGTCTGGCCACGCTCTTGTTGACCACAGAAAGGTGGAGAACTAAGCTTGGCACAAGTCAAAAAAACACATTTCTATATACCAGCAACAGATAAGTAGAAATAAAACTTTTTAAATAGCACTTTCAATACTGTAGAAGTCATAAAATACTTAAGAATACGTTTTGAAAAAGATATATAAGACCATTACACTGAAAAAAAAAGAGAAACATTGTTGTAAGAATTTAAAGAAGACTGAATAAATGAGATATATATTATGCTCATGATTTGGAAGAATCAATACAATTAAATTATCAATTTTGGTTAAATTGACCTATAGATCTTAATCTGTTCAATCTTAATTCAGCCATGTGTTATAGAAATTGACAACTTTCAAAGTCTGTATCAAAATGCAAAGAAACTAGTATATCCGACATATTCTAGATAAAGAAGAACAAGTTGGAGTATTTATACAATCTGACTTCAAGACAATATAAATCTATATTAACCAAGACAATGTGATTTTTTCAGGCCTGAAGATTAAGAAATAAAGCAGTATATAAAGCCTAAAAATAGAAAAAAACTTAGTCATTTGATTTTCGATTAAGGTACTAAGAAATCCAAAAACAGTTGAAAGCTTGTTAAAAAATGGTGAAGGTAAACTTGAACATCCAAAGGGGAAAAAAAACAATAATCCTTGATTTGTGCCCTATCCTTTACACAAAAATTAATTTGAGGTTGATTATACAATCTAAATATGAAAGCTAAAGTTATGAAGACTTTAGGGCACCTGGGTGGCTCAGTCATTAAGCGTCTGCCGTCGGCTCAGGTCATGATCCCAGGGTCCTGGGATCGAGTCCCGCATCGGGCTCCCTGCTCTGCGGGAAGCCTGCTTCTCCCTCTCCCACTCCCCCTGCTTGTGTTCCTGCCCTCACTATCTCTCTCTCTGTCAAATAAATAAAATCTTTAAAAAAAATAAAGTTATGAAGACTTTAGAAGAAAACGGGAGAATTTCTTCATGACATGAGGGAAAGCAATGGTCTCTTAGCCAGGACACAGAAAGCATTAAACATTAAAGAAAAAACATTTAGAAGTTGTACTTAGGAAAACTAAAATCTTGGGGTGCCTGGGTGGCTCAGTTAGGTAGCTGACTCCTGGTTTTAGCTCAGGTCATGATATCCCGGTCCTGGGACTGAGCCCCACATCCAGCTCCACATTCAGTGGGGAATGTACTTGAGGGTTCTCTCTCTCCTTCTCCCACTGTCCCTCCCCATGCTTGCTCTCACTCTCTCTCCCAAATAAATAAATACTAAAAAAAAGAAAAAAAAACTAAAATCTTCTGCTCATCAAAATATATCATTAAGATCATGGAATGGCATTCCATAGATGGAGAAAATATTTTCAAAAAACATCTGACAAAGGATTAGACACTAGAATAAATTAAGAGCTCCTATAGTTCAATAATAAAAAGACAAGAAAATATAAAATCTTAACAAAATATTTGGACAGACATTTCACAAAAGAGGATATGAAACATTAGGGAACATTAAGTATAAGAAAAATGAAAATTAAAACCATAACAATATAACAATGTACACAATTCAAATGGCTAAAATTTTTAAGAACTGGCACTACCAAACATAGATGAGGATATGGAATATGAAAAACTTTTATACATGTTGGTGGGAGTGTAAAAGGCTATTCCCAGTTTGGAAAGGGCCCGGAAATCTCTTATAAAATTAAAGATATGAGTAGATTTGAAAGAATGGAAAAATTTCCAGTTAGCCATAATAGAGTAACAGATGTTAAATTTATCTTTCTGCCTTAAACAACTAAAAAACAAACAAAATATGTGACACAACTAGCAGGTGTTGGAAAACAGGCAACACAAGACAGTAACTTCTTAGAGAAGGCCACCATATGATTCTTAAGATAAACAGCTTACTGCCTCAAGTTTCCAGACCAACTTGTAGAGAAAGAAAAGAAACTGAAAGCAATACTAGCAATCCACTTGAGTTGAGGAGGCAGTGTTGACAATTTAAAGAAGCCACAGGGGGACAAAAGTCACAGGGCACAGTAACAGAGAGAAGAGAGCTTCACAGATAGAACTACAGAGTTTTGCCGAGTCTTCCCTCTAGCATGAAAATGAGAACTGATAAGTCCTTGTTTGTGAGGAAACGATCAAGGCTGGGAAAAAGAAATAGATCACATATAATGACAACAGCCAGAAAAGAGAAACCCTACACATCTTGGGGCTGCAGCTTCAGTATTCAGAATTCTGAAAATCACCTCTGTAGTAGGGCCAAAATAACCCCAGACTGAAGACTGCTTTGGTATTTACCAATCAATTTAAAAGCAAGTCTTAAAAAAGATCATACTAATTCTAAAAATCTTCATTGTATCTTGAAATAAAACCAAAAAATAATTCAAGGAGAGAAACCCAGGACCTAACAATGCAAAATTCACAGTGTCCCATATCCAATTCAAAAAACTACTGAAAATGCAAAAAAAAGCGCAGGGAAAAATGTTTCACAATGAGGAGAAAAACTAGTCATTAAAAATGAGTCATGATAGGGGAGTTTGGGTGGCTCAGTCAGTTAAGCGTCTGCCTTCAACTCAGGTCATGATCCCAGGGTTCTGGGATTGAGCTCCCTGTCAGGCTCCTTGCTCAGCAGGGAGCCTGCTTCTCCCTGTCTGTTTGCCTGCCACTCCCCCTGCTATTGCTCTCTCTCTCACTCTCTCTCCCTCTGTCAAATAAAGAAATAAATAAAATATTTTTTAAAAAAATGAGTCATGATAATGTTGGTAGAGAAAGATATTGAACCAGCTATCATAAATACACTCTGTTATGTTCAAGAAGGTAGGCGTCATAATGAGCATGTTAACAAGAGGCATGTTAGATATTTAAAAGACTCAAATTGAACTTCTAGTGATGAAAAATACACTGAAACAGATTAATATAAATTATATAAACTCCAGAAGAAAAGATTAGTAAACTAGAAGTGCCAGCAATATAAATTATTCAAAAAACAAAAGTTAAAAACAAAACAAAACAGAAAACAACTTGAAAAGGAGATAAGCAGGCTCAATGAGCTATGAGACCACTTTAAACAGTCTAATAAGTGTATAATTGGAGTCACCTAAAGAGAACAAGTGACAGGGGCGCCTGGGTGGCTCAGTCATGAAGCATCTGCCTTCAGCTCAGGTCATGGTCTCAGGGTCCCAGGGTCCTGGGACTGAGCCCCACATCGGGCTCCCTGCTCCATGGGGAGCCTGCTTCTCCCTCTCCCACTCCCCCTGCTTGTGTTCCCTTTCTCACTGTGTATCTCTCTGTCAAATAAATAAATAAAATCTTTAAAAAAAGAGAGAGAGAAAACAAGTGACAGAAAAAGAAAAAAATACTTGAAGAAAAAAATGGCCAAATATTCTTGCCAAATTTGATGAAAATCTTCTGACTTAAGAAGTTCAGCAAATTCCAAGCAAAAGAACACTATATAAACTCCTTTCACAATCAAATTGCTTAAAAGTAGTTATAAAGAGAAAATCTTAAAAGCAGATCAAGAAAAGACACAATATATGACAAGGATAAGAATGACATCAAACTTTTTCTCAGGAAACAAAAGTATCTGGGTGCTTGGGTGGCTCAGTCAGTTAAGCATCTGACTCTTAATTTCAGTTCATGTCATCATCTCAGGGTCAGGAGATCAAGCCTAGGGCATAGGGCTTGTGCTGGGCATAGAGCCTGCTTAAGATTCTTTCTCTCACTCTCCATCTGCCCCTCCCTGCCCCTGCTCTCTCTGTATCTCTTTTTCCAAAAAAAGAAAAAAGAAAAAGAAAGAAAGAAAAGAAAAATAAAAATAAACCCAAATAAGCAGAGAAAAATAAATAATAAAGATAAAGGAAGAAGTCAATTAAATGTCAAACAGTAAAACAGAGAAAATCAGTGAAATCAAAACATGTGATTAATAAACATGATAAAGTACTAGCCAGACTAATCAAGAAAACAAAAGAGAAGATACATTTAAAAATATGAGTGATGAGAGTGTAGATATCATTACACATCCTATGACACTAAAAGTACAGTAAGGGATGCTATAAACAAATTTATGCCAATAAATTTGACAAGCTAAATGAAACAGCAGAATTTCTTGACATACATATACTTTCAAGCTCACAAAACAAAAAATAGATAATCTGAAAAATCATATCTCTATAAAAAGATTGATTTTGTAGTTAAAACATTTCTAGAAAAAAAATGGCTCAGAGGCTTCATTGCTGAATTCAACCAAGCATTTAAGCAAGAAAAAATATCAATTTTACACAATTGATATTAGAATATAAAAGAAGAAACAGTATATTTCATTTTATAAGTCCTGCATTACCCAAACTAGACAAAAAGATTATAATAAAAGAAAACTAGAAGCTAATATTCCTCCTTAAAGCAGTGGTAGCAATTCCCAAGAAAAATTGAGAAGTTAAATCCAACTATATATGTAATATAAAATGCATCATGAGCAAGTATGAGTTATCCAAGGAATTCATGGTTGGTTTAAAATTTGAAAATCAATTTATGTCATTCATAATATTATTAAACTAAAAAAAATTAAAACCATATGATCATCTTAATTTATCTGGAAAAAGCATTTGACAAAATCTAACATGCATTCATAAAGAAAACTCCTAGTTTTGGGATGCCGGTGTGGCTCAGTCAGTTAAGTGTCTGCTCAGGTCATGATCCCAGGACCCTGGAATTGATGCCTGCTTCTCCCTCTGGCTGCCATTTCCCTTGCTTGTTTTCTCTCTCTCAATTCTCTCCCTCTCTGACAAATAAATAAAATCTTAAAAAAAAAGAAAACTCCTAGTTTTATTCCTAGCAAACTGGGAATAAAATTGTTCCTCAATCTGATAAAAAGAACCTATAAAAATCATACAGCTAGCATCATAATGATTAAATAATATGTAGTCTTTGTAAGAAGGAGATCCTGATCTCACCATTTGTATGTGACATAGTTCCTAATCATGGAATTAGAGTCATACAGATTAGTAAAGGGGCAGTAAAATGGTCTTTATGTGAAGATGGGATGATCTTACATGTAGAAAATACTAAGGAATCTATAAGAACATCACGAGAAATAATAAGTGACTTCAGCAACATTGCAAGATTTAAGTTAGTATACAAATATTCTACTTACCTAAACTGTAAATGGACAATCAGGAAGTGGAACTAAAAACAATTACTTTTGTAGTTCAATTAGAAATTATGAAATGCTGGGGCACCTGGGTGGCTTAGTCAGTTAAACGTCTGACTTTGGCTCAGGTTATGACCCCAGGGTCCTGGGATGAAGCCCCACATCTGGATTCCCACTCAGCAGGGAGTCTGCTCATCTCTCTGCCCCTTCCCTTGTTCATGTTCTCTCTCTCAAATACATAAATAAAATCTTTTTTAAAAAGAAAGTATGAAATGCTTATGGGTAAATTTGAAAAATTTGTACAGGACTTGTACAATCAAATCTATAAAATATTTCTTAAAAAAGACAAATAAATGGACAGAAGAATCTGTATTTTATATTACATTTGACATACATACAGTTTGTCATATATCAATTATACCCCAATAAAGCTACAAAAATATCTAAATATATGTCTGTTCTAAGACCCACACACATATATACACAAACTGACAACTCATAATAGGAATAAACCAATAAAAAGCTAATAAAAGAACAAAAATATTTAATAGACATCACACATTTGAAAAAGGTATATGATGGGAAATAAGCACATAAAAAAATGTTCAACATCATTAGTAATGAGAAAGGTGTAATTTTTAAAATCAAAATTTTGTCACTACACATCCACTAGATTAGCTAAAGTTTAGAAAACAGCCCCTACCAAATGTTGGCAAGCACGTGTCACAACTGAAAGTCTAATATTGGTTATGGAAATGAAATACAGTGCAACAATACACCATTTTGAGAAAAGATTTCTTGAGGAGTTAAACATATACTCACCATGTGATTGGGCATTCAATCTACACCTAAAAATTTAAATGCAATAAAAATAAAGCACATGCCCACACCAGGACTTTTGCAAAGAACTGTACATATCAGCTTTATTTGTAATAACTAAAACAACTTGAAACAACCCATAAGTCCATCAACAGGTGCATGAATGAACAAATTGTGGTATATCAACACAGAATGTTGCTCTGCAAAAAAGGAAAAGAAACTATTGATAATCATTTGATTGATGATTGATCATGACTGAAAATAATAATGATCAATACTGATACTAAGACAAATCTTAAATTAATTATGCTGAATGAAAAAAAGACAAAGGAGAGCATATATAGTATGATTTCATTTATATAGAATTCTAGAAATTGCAAACTAATCCATAATAAGAGAAAGTAGAGTGCCTGAGGTTGGAGGAGAGAAGGAAAAGCTTACAATAGGGACATAAGGAAATTTCTCTGTTTGATGGATGGGTTCTTTATCTTGATCCTAGTGAGAGGTTTACTGGTATATACATATGTCAAAACTCACCAAATGTTGCACTTTAAATACATACATTTGTCATATATCAATTATACATAATTGTTTGTAAAGCTACAAACAATCTAAACATGTCTATCCTCTGACCTTAATTTCTACTCCTAGAAAATACATACATACACAAAAATAAGTGTATAAGAATTGCACATCAGCTCTATTCTTAAGAGCCCCAAACTGGAAATAGCTCATGTGTTCATCAAAAAGAAAATACACAAAAGAACTGGAGAGTATACATAAATTGGAATACTACTTAGTGATAAAAATGAGTCAACTGCTGATGCATGTAACAATGTGGATGGATCTCAGGAACATTATGTTGAATGAAAGAAGCTTTTCACCAGAACAAGTGTGTGATTACACTTATGGGCCCGCCTATTGCTAGAACAGACAAACCTCATCTACAGTGAAAAAATCACAATAGTGGTTGCCTCTTTGGTTGTAGGGGTGGGGATTTAGGAAAAGGAGGAGGAGAGAAATTTCTAGGGTGTTTGATTACCCTGTATCTTGAGAGGAATTTGTACTGCATTTGTTGAGACTCATCAAAGAGTACACATATGAATTGCACATTCCACTGCAAATCTTACTTCAAAAGAACAAAAAGGAGCAAGGATAAATACTGATCTCTAGTTAATGATATATTTGCAGGAAGGCATACATATGTCTGCAACCTATTTCAAAATATACTTAAAAAAAGAATGTTGTATGAACAGAAGATAAATAGTTGGGCAGATGTGTGATAAAGCAAATACAGTAAAATATTAACTACAAAAACTAGATAGTGGGAATCTGTGTGTTCTCTATAATATTGTTTTAACTTTCCCAGGTTCTCAATTTTTTTCCATAATGATCTGTTATAAGTTTGCCCACCACTTATTAGGAGGTAAAATCTATTTTTCCACCCCATGAATCGGTACTGGGTTTGTGACTTGGTCAAAATATGTGGCAGAGAAAATATGTGGTTTGACAAAGACAGCACACATGGAGAAAAGTCCAAATATTGTGGCTAAGGCTATCTAACTGCCAACCAACACCAAACATGTGAGAGAATCCAGACAAGTTCAAAAAAGCTGCCTACTACTTAACCCTCAGCTGACCACATGCATGAGTGAGCTCAGCCAAGACCAGGGAAGCACCCAGCTGATAGTTTGTGAACAGCAATAGCTAATAATACAAGTTGATCTTTGGTATATTACATAACCTCTCTCGACTTCCATTTTTCATAGTATCTATTACATAGGGCTATGGAGAAGATTAGATAAAATAATCCAAAGGATTTAGAACAGTTGAAAATGCATACATGCTTAAAATTACTGGCTATTAATGCCATCTCAGAGAGCTTCCATGATGACCAACTAAAAACCCTGGCTGGCAAATTGTTCAGAAGTGTAAAGAGAAAGTGTAGACATGGTTTATTAATGTTTGCCAAGCCATTACTCTTTTGTCTTAATGCCAGCCCAAATTGAGACTTGTCATACATAAATGAAATTTGGAGTTTCACCATTTGCCTCCATTCCAGAAATTTAAGAGCTCTTTCAAAGAGCAATCCAGGGAATCAGGTGATTTTCTGTTATTCCATGTCTTATTACATTGTGCCATTTCTGAGACTAAAGTCTCCAGTCACATTTTATTTAAAAAAACAAGTCACCTGAGCTCAAACCTTGTCCAAGCACCTCTCCCCACCATATGCAAACATCTGTTTTCAAAGAACTTGGTCCCTTAAGTATGCTTTCCAAGCAAATTGATCAGGTGGCTTGGCACAGGAGACAGGATCCCTTAAAATTATAAAAGCTGTCTGTGCTTCAGACATAGGTAGCTGCCAAAAGTTCTTGGGTTTAAGCAAACTCTCCATCACTCAGTTGGGGCAAATGAATGGGCCTCCTCAAACAGAAAATATTTAATATCCAAAAGACTGCCTCAAAAGAAATACTGTTTTTACAGCTGGCGATGAAGAATGGGGCACTCACTGGGAGCTGTGCTCCACGGGGGCTGATGGCAGCAATTTTACCTTGTTGGATTAAAAATCAATTCCCAGAAGGTTGGAATCAGCGCTAGTCTGGGCTTACATTTCAATGAGGTGCTCACAATCACCTCTTTTGTTTTACAGAGTGTAAGCAAAATATACTTGTTCAAAACACTGCTTTGAAAACAACTGGCAGATATTTTTCCCATTTCTTTGACTGAGGGAAACTATGATGAAGTTCCAAATGCATTTCTTTCTATAGATTGTGGCTAATTGAGAAAGATAACAGCAGCTGGTGTTCAACCCCCTGTGATATAAGCACACCTGAAGCCAGGCCTGTGTTCCCTGGGGTGCCCTGGTGCTAAATCACCCATCTTTCGATATGGAGGTCTCCTTGGGGGTGGTATACCTACAAGGACACCAGTCTTGGGGAAGGATATTAGAGTTCTATGGCTGGGGTCTGCAACTTGGCTAGGACATTTCTGTCAGCACTTTTTTATGTTTTCTTTCTTTCTTTCCTTTTTTTTTTTTTTTAAGTAATCTCTATACCCAGCATGGAGTTCAAACCCACAACCCCAAGACCAAAAGTTGCACGCTCTACCAACCAAGCCAGCGAGGTGCCCCATATCAGCACTCTTTTAAAACAAAGATGAAAACACAACAAGGCATCCATCCACCACTTCAGGAGAGATAGTAGAGGTCTCCTGTTATTGGCTTAGTGGAAATTTTATGAAATGAGGAGTTGGGGGTTTGATAAGCATAGGCTCCAGAACATTTAGTGCAAACCTCATAGCTGTGGTATACACTTCACCTCAGAGTTCAACAGTCTCAGAGGAAGACGCTAGTAATACATGAAGAAAGGTCTTATGCTATCATCTGTACTGGCAAACTAAAGTAAACTGGGTTTTATTCTGCAGGAGCTCTTAGAACCTTAAAAATGGTAAACACATAATGCAGTTGAAAGGGGAAATAGAATATGCAGTGCCGCTCAACTCATTTGTTAATGGCACACGTTTTATTCCACAAAGCATCACATTTGGTCCTCAGAGAGTAGAGTGTGGAGAACAGCTTTATGGTGTGGAATATAGACCATGAACAGATACAGGTGAACTAGTTCATATAGTCCCACTGATAGAAACAGACTTCAGTCGACTGGGATGATTGAAACCACAGGCTCTCTAGCATGTCCCCTAGATCCCAAGTTGGAAGCTGTCTTATATAACCAACAAGGAAAGAAAAAAACACTGTCAGGATGAGCATCCCTGGGTGGGAGTGAGGCCAAGTCTCCCATGGATGTCCAGGAATGTCACTAGGCTAATAGGTAGAATAAGCACACCCATGAAAGCAGAAAGGAGGTTGGGTTCCTTTTTTTTTAAAGATTTTATTTATTTGACAGGGAGAGAGAGAAAGCACAAGCAGGGGGAGGGGCAGAGGGAGAGGGAGAAGCAGACTCCCCACTGAGCAGGGAGCCCAATTCCGGGGGTCCATCCCAGGACCCTGAGATCATGACCTGAGCCAAAGGCAGATGCTTAACTGACTGAGGCACCCAGGTGCCCTGGGAAGGTCGGATTCTAACTCAGTTCCCAAGCTCATCTTTTCCTTCAACTGCCAGTTGCCTAGCTGCCCTCAGAGCCCTAGGCCCCTGGGTACATTCTCTGCTCTGATAGGAGAAGCATGGGCTGCTTCTGGCCACTTGGATAAAATCAAGTACAGAGAAACGGTTATTTACTAATGATATCAAGGAGCCAGAGAAAGTTAAATTCTTTCTTGGGTAGCTGTCTACGTAGTGGGAACAACTCGGGACTTGGCTTTAGGAAACCAGTGATCCAGTCTCAGTAAATGAGTCAGCTCTTACATCGTCATTTTCTGATATTTGTGAAGAGATTAGTTAATCTCCAGAGTACCGTTAAAGTGAAAAATCCAGGAGTTTGCATTTGGATCAGACAACAGTCGCTCACTTTCTCTTATTCAAGACCCCACTGATATTTGTTGAACGGTAGTTATTCTATAGTCTCTAAGGAAAGAAGAAAAGAGAATAAGAAGGGTGAGCACTTGCATGAATTTCTAACCTCTATGCAGTGATAGCATATTTCCAGAGGGTTGAAAGATGGTGTAGGTGTCATAGCACTGACTCTGTCAGCAATTCTTGTCTGCAACTATTGCCCTTGGGGTGCTTAGATAACAACTAGTCCTCCCTCCCTCCTTCCCTCCCTCTCTTCCTTCCTTCCTTCCTTCCTTCCTTCCTTCCTTCCTTCCTTCCTTCCTTCCTCCCTTCTTCCTTCCTTCCTTATCTTCCTTCATTCTGCCTGCCTGCCTATCTGCCTCCCTCCCTTCCTTTCTTCTACCTTTCCTTTTTTCATTAAATGAATAAAATACACCTATAGGAAGTAATGCATTTCCTTTGTTGTAATATGAAATTTTGTATGTCCTTGATTAAGGCTTGTGTCAGATTTTGATGTGAATTGAAGTTTCTCCCTTGATAGAAGGCTCATATTTCTTATTCCCAAATACTATAGAGCAACAGGTAATTATTACCCTCTTGATATTACCAAAAGTAGTGGACTGAGTCTAGGATTAGATTTAAGTGTTACAAATGGCGTACAGCCTTAGAGCTTCTTAGTCATAACCATGTCCACAGCAACACACAATGAAATTTATCCCAAACCTGTTTTTAATGATAATGAAAGCTGGTAATAATACAAGTTGTGTTTCAGGATTACCTTTTATCTCGAGACTCCACTTACTGTGAAATCTAAATAACCATATATTCTTCCAAATGGTTTTAGTACAATAGTACTAAACCGTTACCTGCTATTTTTTTTGCACTGGGTTGCCAACAATGTTCCCATATGGTTGAACTATTTATTTTGCTATTAATATGATCATACACACTCCACAGATAGTGCATCTTACATGATGCTTGTGCCACTTTCCACTTCCAAGCTTAATGGGTCTGACATTCTCCTTTTAAAGGGTTGTTTTCAATTATTGACAAAAGGGATCATACTTAAACATCGTATATAATTGCTCAGATGTGCTCATCATGATAAAAGGGAAATTGTATCATCCAGTAGTCTCTGCAAAGATGTTTTGTAGTAAGGCAGTCATTTTCAGAGGAATATGTGTTCTCTCTCAGAGTGACTCCATATACCCTACTTACCTCAAAAAATAAAACTGAATTTGATTCTCACTAGGGAACAATTCTCTACAACTTGTGAAAGAATAAAGTGCTTGAGTCATTTGAATCTGTTACCACTGTCCAAATCACAGGACTTACTTTTTGGTCAGGCGGACAGAATAGATGTCCACTTCTATGAGGGGATTTGCAAAACTACAGGAGGGCAATTATCATTTACCATGGGGTATGATTTTACATTAGAAGTTCATTCTGTGAGATGAAACCGCCAAGCCTTTGAAGGGATATACTTATACCAGATCAGCCATCAGTCCCTGATACTGAGTGAAGTTAACTTTCCTGAGAGGAGCTTTCTGGAGAAAATTTCAGATGGGGCGTGAGCTTATTGGCAACTGTCTATGAAATCAGGAGTCAGAACTCTCAGACTCAAAGGAAGAGAGGGTCTTTGAGGTGGCCACACATACCTTCTGACAGTATCCTAATCTTATTAAGGGCCAGCCCTAACCAAGGGCTGAGGCTGGAAGAGAATGCACAGAGGCTCCAGTGACCACCAGAAGCCAAAGCTTTCTGTGACTTTCTACTTTCATCTGCTGGCTTAACCGCCTTCTTGTAGGCAGGCTTTATAATGTAAGCCACTCCAAAAGCACTTGGAAGACCTATATTGAATAAATAATATAGAGCTGAAATGGAAGGCAATCTATCCCCTCACAACTCACCCTTCTATACACGTGCACACACATGTTTTTAGGGCAGTAAAAGTGTTCTGTATGATCCTATAATGATAGTTCAGGTTATTATACATTTGTCCAAACTGACAGAATGCCCAGCAGGAAGAGTGAACCCTAAGGTAAACTATGGACTGTAGTAAATACTGTGTCAATATTAGCTCACCACTCATAACAGATGTCCTACACTGATGCAAAATATTAATAATAGGCAAAATTGGGGGTACTGATGGCATATGGGGAAATGTTTTAAAAAATGTAGATTTTATTATTATTTACACATAGCAAGACCAATAGACCAGAAGACAGCTGCCACTGAACTATCATTTGTTACTCACAGTTCCCAAGAAGAGAGGGTCACCACACCACAGGAGCCACGCAGGGAAGCACTGGGATCCCGGGAGGCAGGGGGAGGGAGGAACTGTGAGCAGGAGCCTCTGCTGTGGCTTCTATATGAAGGAAAATGTCAGGCAGGGACAGCAGGCTTGGCATTGGCTAGTCTGAATGGGCTAGTAGACTCTGGGGCATAGGGCTGTCCTACTTAACCGTGTGATGAGGCCACATGGCATGGGGTCCAGAGTGTGAAAGCCCCACAGAAGTGGTGGTTAGGAGGTGTGGACCCTGGATTGGTTGCTTTGTGTTTGGAGGGCACACTCATGGACGAGTTGTTTACTACCTGTAAAATTGGCCAGTCCTCAAAAGGACAGTCCCTCCAGGGTCAGCAAACTCTCAGATGCCAAAGCATCAGAATACATAAAACAGAAGATGTGATTTTTAGAGGGAATTCTCTGTACTTTCCATTTATTTTTCTGTAAACCTTAAATGGTTTTCAAAAACATTCTACCCATTAAAAAAGTAATATGCAATGAATGGCCCATTCTGACAACTTAGTCTGGAATTCCTATGTGTTTTAGAGCTAAAAGAGGGACATCATGCCTGCTCAGCTCAATCCTCCCCCCAACCCCGATCCCACACCCTTCTTTGAAGGGCAGTTGCTGGACTGTTTATCAAACAAGGAAAGCACCCTACACCAGCCAAACACATATCCAGGATTGAAGAGACCCCTGACCTTTTGAATGACACAAACAAAAGTGTAAAAAGAGCATGTAGCATAACAATACAACAGCACTCAGCTAAAATGCAGGCTGCAATGTAAGTGGTCTTCATTGGGGATCAGAACACACAAAGCCACTCTGTGACCCCATGTGGGGAAAAGCAGCAGTCAGACACAGGAGGAGGGATGCACCCTGTCCAGGGTCTTCTAGACGAATGAGTTTCTCTCCTCCTACTCTAGCTCTTGCTAATTGATACTTCAGGTAAGATAATTAGGTGCCTACAGACTGCAATTTGTAAATACTCAGCTTTTAACTGGGCCCCTCCACTGCAGAGAAACTGAGACAGAGAATGGTATTTCTTCCCTGTGATTCTTGCCTCTGGCTTCCCAGAGTTCTTAAAGTCTCCTAATCTCTTGACATTAACTTGGAAACACTGTTGCCAATAGAAATCTCTTTTTCTATGTCTTTCTACATATCTGCTTGCAAGGCAGTTAAGAGGAGGTAAAATGATAGACGACTGGCAGATTCTGCTAGGCTGGGGTGGAAATTTGTTCCATTAGCTTGTTTGTGTTTTTAGAGAACATCACTGAAACCCATGAAGAAGGCGGCTTTAATTCCTTCATGAAAAATGGTCTTGCCAGGGAAAATGACAATCTATAAAAGCCTCTCTCTCTTTTCTGCACACAAAACACATTGTTACTGAGTCAAGAGCGGATTTTGATCTCTCTCAAGGGGAAAAAGAAGGAAAAACGTCTAGATACACTAGCATCTTAAACCAGCTTTGTCTTCCTTCTCGTGGGGACTACAGGTTCCCCAGTCTTCCAGGTGTGTAGGAGTGCCAGGAACTACTGACAAACTCGTTTCAGAGGGACGCAGGACAGTAAAATTGAACAAGATATGGAAAAACAAGAGGGGAAAGTATGCGTTTTTTGTTAAGAACATTTATTTAAAATATCAAGGAAAAGAAAGGATTCTGGAATCCTCCATCAGGATCATGAGGTGAGGCCTCAAGATGAGAATGTGCACTAAGAGAGCTCAGGGCAATCTGTAGGTTTGGTGGTTGTGTTTTCTCCTTTCAGTTCCCTCCACTCCAATTTCATTTCAGAACAGGCTGAGTCCGATTAGTGGAGATGTTCCTTTGAGAGGGCTCCCAGCTGCCAAGAATATGGCCCTCCTTCTCCTTTCAGTGTGGTGCTCTGGTTAAAGGATGCCTCATCTAATCAGAAGGCATTAACTATGCTCAGAATCCTATCAGACTGCAGCAGCCCTGGACAGAGGAGTAGGAGACCTGGATTTCGTCTGGTCTCAGGAATTCAGCAGGATAGGAATCAAACCATTCTGAACACCTACGAACTCAACAGGAGATCAAAGAAAAGAATAGCAACAACTCTCTGAACAGAAAAGCGATCACTTTCTGGAAGGTAGGACGTGCGGACAAGTGAATCTGAGGCGATATTCTGAGGATAGATGGCGGGGGAGGGGGCCTCCATCAGCCGCTTCTGGCAAGTGATAGAGCAGCGGAGCACAGAATTGGAACTTTTAGAAGTCGGTTCCGCTGAGGGACGTCACTCCAGTGGCTAAGCGGGGGGTGGAACCCTCGCGGGACAGTGTGGTCTCAGGACCCTCGGGGTCACAGAAAGACCAGGGGTGCCTGAGTGCGGCAGAGCTCCCAGGGATCGGAGCAGGGAAGCCGGCTACAGAGATGGAGCCGAGGTGCGTGCTCTCAGCTTGGGGTTGCCATAAACTGTGATCGGTGACAGTTGGACCACTACTTCTCCAGCAGGGACCCAACAAGGGGCAGATCCAGGGAGATTCCCCTCCCTCCCCTGGGGAGGAGTGGCGCGGGAGCGCACCACAGGGATCTGCTGGGTTTGGAGATTCCACACGGGGTCGGGTGCCAGAGATAGAAATGCTCCGTCACAGACCGGGTGAGCATGGAGTGCGGCCAGAGACTGAGGAGACGGGAGTGATTGGCTGCTTTTCTCTGGGGGCGCACTGAGGAGCGGGGCCCCGAGTTCTCGGCTCCTCATGGGTGGAGACTGGGAGGCCGCCATTTTCACTCCCATCCTCCAAAGCTGTAGGGAAAGCTTGCAGGGAACAAAAGCTCCTGAGAGCAAACCCGAGCAGCTTGCTTAGCCCGGACCAAGAAGGGCGGGGCAATTCCACCTCCGGCAAAGACATTTGGGAACCACAGCAACAGGCATCTCCCCCAGAAGATCAGAAAGAGCAGCCAGCCAAGAACAAGTTGACCGATCAATAAGAACTGGAAAACTCCAGCGCTAGGGGAATACTGCACATGGAATTCATGGCTGTTTTACCATGATTCATTAGTCTTTCAAAGTTAATTTTTTTAACTGTTTTTTTTTTAATTTTTCTTTTTCCCTTTTTCAACCAACATCTTATCAATCCCCTTTTTAAAAAAATATTTTTATTTTTACTTTTTAGATTCACATTCTATCCCTTCATTGTAGATACCCTTATTTTTGGCATATATATATATGTTATTCTCTCTTTAAAATTTTGAGATACAGTTTCTTCTAACATATCAAAATATACCCTAAATCTCTAGTGTATGGCTTTGTTCTAGTCTCCTGCCTGATCACATTCTCTCCCCCTTTTTCCTTCTTTCTTTCTTTTAAAACTTCTTTCTTTTTTCAAGCACTTTATCAATTCCTTTTTTAAATATTTTTTTATAATTTTCATCTTTACAGTCATATTCCATCACTTCATTGTATCAAAACTTATTTTGTACATATATAAGTCTTTCTTTCTTTAAAATTTTAGGAGGAACTTTCATCTAACAGACCAAAATACACCCAAAATCTAGTGTGTGGCACTGATCTATGCACTAGCCTGATCATACTTGATCATATTCTGTTTTTTTTTTCTTTGGTTCCGTTTTTGTTTGTTTTTATCTTTCTCTTTTCCTTCTTTTTTCCTCTTTCATTTTTCTTTCTTTCCCTTTCTTTTCCCCTGGTTTTAGGTCTTTTCTGATTTGTTTAGAGTATATTTTCTGGGGATGTTGTTAACCTGTGAACATTTTCTTCTCTCATTCATCTATTCTCCTCTGGACAAAATGACAAGATGAAAGAAATCACCTCAACAAAAAGAACAAGAGGTAGTACCGTCTGCCAGGGACCTACTCAATACAGACATTAGTATGATGTCAGACCTAGAGTTCAGAATCATTTTAAAGATACTAGCTGGGCTTGAAAAAAAGCATGGAAGTTATTAGAGAAACTTTCTGGAGAAATAAAAGAACTAAAATCTAACCAAGTCAAAATAAAAAAGGGTATTAATGAGGTGTAATAAAAAATGGGGGCACTAACTGCTAGGATAAATGAGGCAGAAGAGAGAATTAGTGATATAGAAGACCAAATGATGGAAAATAAAGAAGCTGAGAAAAAGAGAGATAAACAACTACTGGATCACGAGGGCAGAATTCGAGAGATAAGTGATACGATAAGACAAAACAACATTAGAATAATTGGGATCCCAGAAGAAGAAGAAAGAGAGAGAGAGGCAGAAGGAATGTTGGAGCAAATTATAGCAGAGAACTTCCCTAATGTGGGGAAGGAAACAGCCATCAAAATCCAGGAGGCACAGAGAACCCCTCTCAAAATCAATAAAAATAGGTCAACACCCCAACATCTAATAGGAAAACTTATGAGTCTCAGAGACAAAGAGAAAATCTTGAAAGCGTCTCGGGAGAAGAGATCTGTAACCTAAAATGGTAGAAACATTAGATTGGCAAAGACCTATCCATAGAGACCTGGCAGGCCAGAAAGTACTGGCATGATATATTGAGAGCACTAAATGAGAAAAATATGCGGACAAGAATATTATATCCAGCTAGGCTCTCATTGAAAATTGAAGGAGAGATAAAAAGCTTCCAGGACAAACAAAAACTAAAGGAATTTGCAAACACAAAACCAGACCCACAAGAAATATTGAAAGGGGTCCTCTAAGCAAAGGGAGAGCCTAAAAGCAGCATAGACAGGAACACAGACAATATACAGTAACTGTCACCTTACAGGTAATACAATGGCACTAAATTCATATCTTTCAATAGTTACCTTGAATGTAAATGGGCTCAATGCCCCAATCAAAAGACATAGGCTATCAGATTGGATTAAAAAACAAGACCCATTGATATGCTGTCTGCAAGAGACTCATTTTAGACCCAAAGATACCCCCATATTGAAAGTGAGGGGGTGGAAAACCATTTACTATGCAAATGAACACCAAAAGAAAGCTGGGGTGGCAATCCTTATATCAGACAAACTAGATTTTAAACCAAAGACTATAATAAGAGATGAGGAAGGACACTATATCCTACTTAAAGGGTCTATCCAACAAGAAGATCTAACAATTGTAAATATCTATGCCCCTAACATGGGAGCAGCCAATTATATAAGGCAATGAATAACAAAAGCAAAGAAACACATTGACAACATTACAATAAGAGTGTGGGACTTGAACACCCCCCTGACTGAAATGGACAGATCATCTAAGCAAAAGATCAACAAGGAAATAAAGACTTTAAATGACACACTGGACCAAATGGACTTCACAGACATGTTCAGAACATTCCATCCCAAAGCAACGGAATACACATTCTTCTCTAGTGCCCATGGAACATTCTCCGGAATAGATCACATCCTAGGTCACAAATCAGGTCTCAACTGGTACAAAAAGATTGGGATTATTCCCTGCATATTTTGAGACCACAATACTTTGAAACTAGAACTCAATCACAAGAGGAAAGTCAGAAAGAACTCAAATACATGGAGGCTAAAGAGCATCCTAGTAAAGAATGAATGGGTCAACCAGGAAATTGAAGAAGAATTAAGAAAATTCATGGAAAAGAATGAAAATGAAAACACAACTGTTCAAAATCTTTGGGATGCAGCAAAGGCAGTCCTAAGAGGAAAGTATATAGTAATACAAGCCTTTCTCAAGAAACAAGGTCTCAAATACACATCCTAACCCTACACCTAAAGGAGCTAGAGAAAAAACAGCAAATAAAGCCTAAACCCAGCAGAAGAAGAGAAATAATAAAGATCAGAGCAGAAATCAATGAAATAAAAACCAAAGAACAGTAGAACAGATCAACGGAACTAGGAGCTGGTTCTTTCAAAGAATTAACAAGATTGATAAAACCCTGGCCAGACTTATGAAAAAGAAAAGAGAAATGACCCAAATCAACAAAATCATGAATGAAAGAGGAGAGATCACAACTAACACCAAAGACATACAAACAATTATAAGAACATATTAGGAGCAACTCTATGCCAGCAAATTAGATAACCTGGAAAAAATGGATGCATTCCTAGAGATGTATCAACTACCAAAACTGAACCAGGAAGAAATAGAAAACCTGAACAGACTTATAACCACTAAAGAAATTGACACAGTCATCAAAAATCTCCCAACAAACAAAGCCCAGGGCCAGATGGCTTCCCACGGGAATTCTACCAAACATTTAAAGAAGAATTAATACCCATTCTCCTGAAACTGTTCCAAAAATAGAAATGGAAGGAAAACTTCCAAACTCATTTTATGAGGCCACCATTACCTTGATCCCCAAACCAGACAAAGACCCCATCAAAAAGGAGAATTACAGACCAATATCCTTGATGAACAAGGATGCAAAAATTCTCACCAAAATACTAGCCAATAGGTTCCAACAGTACATTAAAAGGATTATTCACCATGACCAAGTGGGATTTATCCCTGGGCTGCAAGGTTGGTTCAACATCCGCAAATCAAGCAACATGATACAGTATATTAACAAAAGAAAGAGCAAGAATCATATGATCCTCTCAATAGATGCAGAAAAAGCCTTTGACAAAGTACAGCATCCTTTCCTGATCAAAATTCTTCCTGACCCTAAGGTCAGGAAGGCTGCAGGGATGTCCACTATCACCACTGCTATTCAACATAGGATTAGAAGTCCTAGCCACAGCAGTCAGACAACAAAAAGAAATCAAAGGCATCCAAATCGGCAAAGAGGAAGTCAAACACTCACTCTTTGCAGATCATATGATACTGTATGTGGAAAACCCAAAAGACTCCGCCCCAAAACTGCTAGAACTCATACAGGAATTCAGTAAAGTGGCAGGATATAAAATCAATGCACAGAAATCAGTGGCATTCCTATACACCAACAACAAGACAGAAGAGAGAGAAATTAAGGAGTCGATCCCGTTTACAATTATCCCCAAAACCATAAGATACCTAGGAATAAATCTAACCAAAGAGGCAAAGGATCCATACTCAGAAAACTATAAAATACTCATGAAAGGAATTGAGGAAGACACAAAGTAATGGAAAAACATTCCATGCTCATGGATTGGAAGAACAAACATTGTGAAGATGTCAATGTTACCTAGAGCAATCTACACATTCAGTGCAATCCCCATCAAAATACCATCCTCTTTTATCAAAGAAAAGGAACAAATAATCCTAAAATTTGGATGGAACCAGAAGAGACCCCGAATAGCCAGAGGAATGTTGAAAAAGAAAAACAAAGCTGGCGGCGTCACAATTCCGGACTTCCAGCTCTATTACAAAGCGTCATCATGAAGACAGTATGGTACTGGCACAAAAACAGACACATAGATCAATGGAACAGAAGAGAGAGCCCAGAAATGGACCCTCAAGTCCTTGGTCAACTCATCTTTGACAAAGCAGGAAAGACTGTCCAATGGAAAAAAGACAGTCTCTTCAACAAATGGTGTTGGGAAAATTGGACAGCCACATGCAGAGGAATGAAACTGGCCCATTTCCTTACACCACACACAAAAATAGACTCCAAATGGTTGAAAGACCTAAATGTGAGACAGGAGTCCATCAAAATCCTAAAGGAGAACACAGGTAGCACCCTCTTCGACCTCAGCTGCAGCAACTTCTTCCTAGAAACATCGCCAAAGGCAAGAGAAGAAAGGGCAAAAATGAACTATTGGGTTTTCATCAAGATAGAAAGCTTTTGCACAGCAAAAGAAACAGTGCACAAAACCAAAAGACAACTGACAGAATGGGAGAAAATATTTGCAAATGACATATCAGATAAAGGGCTAGTAACCAAAATCAAACTCAACACCCAAAGAACAAATAATCCAATCAAGATATGGGCAGAAGACATGAACAGACATTTCTCCAAAGAAGACATCCAAATGGCCAACAGACACATGAAAAAGTGCTCAACATTGCTCCGCTTCAGGGAAATTCAAATCAAAACCTCAATGAGATACCACCTCACACCAGTCAGAATGGCTAAAATTAAGAAGTCAGGAAACGACAGATGTTGGTGGGGATACGGAGATAGGGGAACCCTCCTACACTGTTGGTGGGAATGCAAGCTGGTGCAACCACTCTGGAAATCAGTATGGAGGTTCCTCAAAAAGTTGAAAATAAAGTTACCACACGATCCAGCAATTGCATTACTGGGTATTTTCCACAAAGATACAAATGTAGGCATCCAAGAGGTACATGCAACCCAATATTAATAGCAGCAATGTCCACAATAGCCAAACTGTGAAAGACCGAAGATGTCCATCGACAGATGAATGGATAAAGAAGATGTTATATATATTCACAATGGAATATTATGCAGCCATCAAAAGGAATGAGATCTTGCCATTTGCAATGAAGTGGATGGAACTGGAGGGTGTTATGCTGAGTGAAATAAGTCAATCAGAGAAAGACATGTATCATATGATCTCATTGATATGAGGAATTCTTAATCTCAGGAAAGAAACTGAAGGTTGCTGGACTGGTGGGGGGTGGGAGGGATGGGTTGGCTGGGTGATAGACATTGGGGAGGGTATGTGCTATGCTGAGCGCTGTGAATTGTGCAAGACTGTTGAATCTCAGATCTGTACCTCTGAAACAAATAATGCAATATATGTTAAGAGAGAAAAAAGAAGAAGATGATAGCAGGAGGGGAAGAATGAAGGGGAGTAAATTGGAGGGGGAGACGAACCATGAGAGACGATGGACTCTGAAAAACAAACTGAGGGTTCTAGAGGGAATGGGGTGGAGTGATGGGTTAGCCTGGTGATGGGTATTAAAGAGGGCACGTTCTGTGTGGAGCACTGCGTGTTATGCACAATGAATCACGGAACACTCCATGAAAAACTAATGAGGTAATGTATGGTGATTAACATAACAATAAAATTAAAGAAGAAAAAAAGAACTTATGTTACAATTAAAAAAAAATGACTGCAGCTTCCCTCTTAATCCATCTCTGATGTTAAAGATGAATACGATCTCAAATGCCTGTGATAAGGTCTCCTACTCGTTTTTCTTGCATTTGTCTGTCACACAAAGATCTGTGACAAGCTCCCCTACACAGGGTTGGAACCAAGATCCCACACTGCTGCTCTAGGCAGGGGCCCAGCAGGTTCCCAATGGCTGTGGGTCGTCCTGCTGGAAGTAAACCACAGAACAAAATCAGATGGTAGCCCCACTGCCAATGCCATGTCCCCTTTCCTTTCTTCCAGTGAAGCTCTTCTCTCTTCTCAAGTTTCACTGATACACTTTGATACATTCTGTGTTTCATCATTTATGAAATTCAGAAGGTAGAAGTCATCTTTTTTGTCTCTGGCTACCCTGAAAACAGATGTGCTGTTGTTAAGAGAATAGGAATAAAATGCTTTGTTCCAGTGGCAGAAGGGAACATGAATATCGTCCCCTGTACATGGAATATAAAAGAATAAATGAATAACGCTGCTGGTTCTGAAGAAGGAGATTCAGGAGCTGAAGAGTAGGGGAGGCAGATTGAAAAAAAAAAATGAAGACTTAGGTGTTTGCTGCAGGACCCTGGGAGCTCTTTATCCTGCTCTCTTGTTTTCTGTTTTGTTCTGTTTTCTCTTTTGATGGACGGGAGGATTTGAGGGGAGGGTAACTCTAAGGAAGCTGCTTTAACAACCTCAAAACTAGAATTCTTTGCCAGGGAGTTATACAGTACTTCAGTTCGCTTTTGCTTTCACTTTTATTTTTGCTTTTTGACATTGTTTCCAAAATGTTCAATTAAAATACAGGGCAAAGAGATTCTTATCATACATCTCCTCCACTGCGATGACAGGTCCCAGCTTCAAACCATCAAGCTGAATTCTTCAGCAACCATTTTGTGTCCTAACAGTGTTTAGTTGCTTTTATCTCTTTACTTTTGATTTAAAGACAAAAAACAAACAAAAAAGAATGTTTCACTCCTTCTATGTGAAATTTCATTTTACAGAAAAGAGTGATGGCAGACATTGAATCTGGAAGCTCTTCCATCCGGAATGACAAAAATAAAGAGTAATGTTGAAAACTGCACTGCATGAAATGCTCTCTCTTCCCATTATTTGCCCTAAACCCTAACTGGATCTAAAAGATATTCTGGGAACAGAAACCAGGCACTGCACTGACTGGCTTTCATACAATAATTAAGCTACACCTCATCTCCTGCGTTGTCTACATAGACAGCAGGGCTGTTTTCTCAAAAGTGAAAGAAAATATTGGCAACAATCTCACATTATCTGGTCATTTTCAAGGTCACTCGTAGCCCTATTTTCTACTGCTCCCTGGAAGCCTAAGGGATATTCTCAGAGGCCAGTAAAACAGCCTTTAAATGAGAGACAGTGGTCTCCAAAGGCAAATTGCTGAGACTTGGCCAAAGCGGATATAGGCTATTCCAGGCAGCTTTCATGATGCAGATAAGGGATTAAGTCCCTTTGTTACCAGTTGGTACTGATGTTGGCACATACATGAAAATAGAAGGAATGGCACATTGCAAAGAAAATGGTCATTTAAAATGTTGCTGTTCAGTTGGGGAGTCTACAAATTAGACTATTAATGCTAAATTGGAGTAAAATCAGACCTCATACAGAGTAATGAGCCTGGAAGTTTAGTTTAGAGTTAAGAAAGGCCCATCATTTTATGTTAATGCAGGCAGGCCAGACACAAGGGATGACAATGGGAAGATACACAAAGTAAGTGAGCACAGAGAAAAGCTTTTACAAGCTATTCACATGGAACCCAAACAGCGCTGAATGCATGGGATTTCTTCCAGAATGCTCACATTCAATGGATGTCACTATCTACAATAGGAATAAAGGACAAGTTTGAAAAATTGCCTGCAGTTCTCTTGCTCTAATTACTTTCCCTGAAGAGGGACATGAATTGACTAATGGGAGACCATGAGGGACAAGGAAGACGTCTCTTGATTAACATGCATAATGATTTCCTAAATGGAGACATCTCTTATGTTCCCTTATATCTGATAATTCCATTAAAATCTATTTTTAGGTTACCTGAGGCTGACCTGTAGAGTCTATAACCTTAGGTTAACATCACATGGGCAGTGTGTGATGGCCTTAAGAATGCGTACCTAATAACCTTATGTTTCATAATAATCAGGCCTTGGCTATTAAATCCTTAATTTGAAATAATAATGGCCAACATGTATTGAGCCCTCCATCAAGTGCCAGCTACTATACTAGATACCTTACAAAGTTAATGTCTCAACATCACTAAGAGTTATTATTATCTTCATCTAACAAACTCTGAAACTGACGCATGGGGGATAAACCACACAGTGAGAAACCAGTAGAGTAGGATTTCAAACCCAAGCACTCCGACTTTAAAGCTCATGTTCTTAATGACTACATTAAATTTCCTGTCTTCACAGCTAAGCAAACTTCCATTAATAGATGTAAAATTTAAACAAAATTTTGTGAAATGCTTTCATTTTAATTTTCCAATGTTGTGTTGGATTAATCAATCCAATAAATTTAATAAATCTCCAGATTATCTCTGTTGGTTAATTTGGCTACAATGGGTTAGGCATTCATGAAAATTGAGCTACCCTTGTCAGAATCTTGTGCTTCTTAAAAGAAATCGATGAACACCCCCATTGACCTCATCATTATCTTCACTGCCTGCTCACTGGGCTGAAAAATAGGCTAGGTTTTGGTCACCAATATCTCATGGACTGCTTGCTGATGGAGTTTATCCACTTTAATGCCACATGAATTCTGAAAATATAGTGCAGTATAGACTACACTATACTAAGAAGTGTAGTATCATACAAATGGAAGTAAATTGCTAGGGACTAGTCTTATTTCATCAGGCACAATCACTTACTCAGTAGCAACTCTTTTGAAAATGAAGCATGTTGCTGGAGTCTTTGAAAAATGGTATGAACTATTTTTCTCAGTATTCCCCAACCCTAATGTCTATAATGCACTTTCCACAGGAACCAGCACACTTAATTGACAATGGGCTACATTGTATATTTGTTCTTTCTCGACAAAGGAATTCCGGGTACTCTGGCTGTGTGCTCGAATGGATGGCTTCATTCATCCTGACCTTTCTATGCTATCAATGCACCAGGAATACTGGGCTAGGTGATTCTCTGCATAAGTAAGCCCAGATGAAGCACTTAGAGTAGGGGTGAGTGTTGTCACCAAGAAGGAGGAGGAGAGGGAGGTTATTAGTGCATGCAATTAACTTAATTAGATCATCTTATTTAATCCTCTCAACAACCCCAAGAGTATGTACTCTCAGTGTCATTAAATACAGGTGATGAAATGGAGGCTCCCAGAGAGTAGGTGACTTGCCCATGCCCCATAAAGAAAAAATAGCATAGCTAACCTTAAAACCTGTTTTACTGGCTTCATAGTCCCCACACTGTCTTGACCATTATTGCCCTGCCTCCATAAAACAAGGAATTTCCTATGCGGTAGAGAAGAATATGCATTGAACAATTTTTCAAAGCTAAGGATCTGTTTACTTATTAATACAACAAATACTTATTTAGACACTATTACATGAAGGCTGTGTGCTACTTGCTGAAGGAATAAAGTCATAGCAATAAAAATGGCTAATAGGCATTGAGAACTTAGTATGGGCCAGGAACCTTAGTCCACTATCATTTAAATCATACAACAATGCTAAGAACTATTATTTCCCACACTATTTTGTTGAAAAAAATTGAAGAGTAGATACTTTTGGCCACTTGCTCAAGGCCAAGGAGGTGGTAAAATCAAATCTCTGGAAGGGCAGAAGCCAAGCTTTTAAAGTTCTAATCAACAAAATGACAAGTCAGGAACTGACATGACAAACCTATGGAGCATAATGGAGTTGGAAGTGCAGGAAACTGGATGGGCATCTGGAGAATGATTAATGTAGGAACTAAAGCTTGAGTCTGATTCAAAGAGGACTGTATGTTATCAGAAAGCAGGCAGAACCATCAAAGGGTTTGTGTGCAGTTGAGAAACGTTGATAAAGTCTATGTTTATTTTTTTATGCTATTGGCTTATGATCAATATAGCTTAAACTGTAAGTTCTCTGTTCAATGGTGATAATAGATTTCTGTAAGTCTTCACCCCTTAACTAGAGACACATTTGTACACAACTGTATTAATCAAAATTCTTTTACTTGTCTGTAATATGAATCACTCAAACCCATTTAAGTAAAGGAGAAAAATAGTCTGAGGATACGGGTCAGGAGTCAAGTGCTATTGTGTCAAGGAACTGAATAGTCCATGGCTAGCTCGATCAGGCATCTCTGTATCTAGGTGCTCAAAAGATGTCAGCAAAAATGTGTCTCTCTGGGGTGCCTGGGTGGCTCAGTTGGTAAAGAATCTGCCTTCAGCTCAGGTCATAGTCCTGAGGTCCTGGGATCCAGCCCCATGTCCACTCCCTGCTCAGTGGGGAACCTGCTTTTACCTTCCCTCTGCCCTTCCCCCCGCTTATGCTCTCTTGCTATCTCTCTCTCTCTCTCTCAAATAAATAAAATATTAAAAAAATGCCTCTCATTCACTCCATCTCTCATCTCTGCTTTGATCTACAAGTGAATACAAAGATGATTGCTCAGGCTTACCTGGTCCTCATGACCAGAATCAGATAAGCTCTCCAGGACCCTGAGCTTGGTAGTCCTACCAAGTCAGGAAAGAGTAGTTCCCCAAAGGAAGACATGAGTTCTACTCCTTCACAATGAAAAGGCAAGCTGTGTAGGCAAACAAATATATGTCCCTTATACTAGTGCAAATTCCTGTGTGAGCTCATGGGAAGAGCAAGAAAAAAAATCCCATTACTCACCCCTGTCTTCCCATATGATCTTCCTTGGACACGAGCATTCCACTGTTAGCAACTCTCTTAGGATAAGGCATTGAGGGCTCCTCTTAAAATGACAAATATCTTATATGGGAAGATGGACACATTAAGCCATTATCATCCATTAACAGTTTGTTAGGAAAGAGCTTTCAGATTGTCCATTGTATCTCGAGATGTACCCAGGGTGGACTCCGAGTAATACATGTCTCTGAAATGTTGAATTCAGGTAATATTAAAAGCAAGAAACAAAATGAATTGACCTTTGAGGAGATCAGTCCTGGAGTCTGGACTCAGTAGCAGATGCTGATGAATTCAGAAATCTTGACTGTGGGTTACCCCTAAGTTATTGGGCTGACCTTAGGAGAGCAGGAATGTCCAGACACTGGGAGTAATGATGATGGCAGCTTAACATTTAGTACTTGGCACTATGCTAGGCATGTTACCTGAATTATCTAATCTAATCTGCTCCAGAAATTTATAAGGCACACACTATTATTATATCCCCATTTTATGACAGAGGAACTTAAGTTACTTAGTCAAGTAACTTAGTCAAGTAACTCAATAAGTTGTGGGGCAGGATGAACACCCAAGACTACTTCACTTATGGTTTTGGGTGCAATTGTAAATGGGATCGACTCCTTAATTTCTCTTTCTTCTCATCTTGTTGTTGGTGTATATAAATGCAACTGATTTCTGTGCATTGATTTTACATCCTGCCACTTTACTGAATTCCTGTACGAGTTCTAGCAGTTTTGGGGTGGAGTCTTTTGGGTTTTCCACATACAGTATCATATCATCTGCAGTGAGAGTTTGACTTCTTCTTTGCCAATTTGGATGCCTTTGATTTCTTTTTGTTGTCTGATTGCTGTGGCATAGACTTCTAATACTATGTTGAATAGCAGTGGTGATAGTGGACATCCCTGCCACGTTCCTGACCTTAGGGGGAAAGCTCTCAGATTTTCCCCATTGAGAATGATATTCACTGTGGGTTTTTCATAGATGGCTTTTATGATATTGAGGTATGTACCCTCTATCCATAAGGGGTATGTGCACCCCAATGTTTATAGCAGCAATGTCCACAATAGCCAAACTGGAAAGAGCCAAGATGTCCATCAACAGATGAATGGATAAAGAAGATGTGGTATATATGTACAATGGAATATTATGCAGCCATCAAAAGGAATGAAATTTTGCCTTTGCAATGACGTGGGTGGAACTAGAGGGTATTACGCTAAGCGAAATAAGGCAATCAGAGAAAGACATTTATCATATGATCTCACTGATATGAAAAATTCTTAATCTCAGGGAACAAACTGAGGGTTGCTGGAGTGGTGGGGGGTGGGAGGGACGGGGTGGCTGGGTGATGGACACTGGGGAGGGTATGGGCTATGGTGAGTGCTGTGAATTGTGCAAGGCTGATGAATCACAGATCTGTACCTCTGAAACAAATAATACATTATATATTTAAAAAAAAAGAAGATAGTAGGAAGGGAAAAATGAAGGGGGAGAAATCGGAGGGGGAGATGAACCATGAGAGACTATGGACTCTGAGAAAAAAACTGAGGGTTCTAGAGGGGAGGGGGATGGGGGATGGGTTAGCCTGGTGATGGGTATTAAAGACGGCACGTATTGAATGGAGCACTGGGTGTTGTACACAAACAATGAATCATGGAACACTACATACATCAAAAACTAATGATGTAATGTATGGTGATTAACATAACATAATAAAATTAAATTAAAAAAATGACTACTTCACTCCATGGCCACATTGATGCCATCAGGCTACATCACTATAGATGCTATGGAAGAAATGAGTCTATCGAGTGAGTGTTCACATAGACAAAATCTGGGTGTCCTTCCAACTCTGAGGGCCATGAACCCCCTGGGGTCTTCAGAGATTATTTATGGGAGGCAGCCAGCCACAATTGTCATGGTATGTGGCTTTCTCAACACTCCTTTATGGTTACTCTCTCAATTATTGGTGCTTGCATGTGTTGGCAACTTCCCGAGGAATATCTCCTGGGCATAGAAAGATTATTTAGGTAATAAGTAAACTGCATAGAGGAAAATCACCCACAGCTAGTCACCAAGGCTAAATGAGGTCTGTAACCTAATCTCCTGGTGATCTTTGTCTTTGCTGGGGTGTTCATTACAATGCTATAGGCCAGGCCCCTGCATGAGTACTGTCACAAGGCAAGACACTGTGACTACAGGTAGAAGTACAGTCTAACCACTGAGAACCTGCCCTCTCCATAAGTGGGAAAGCTCTGTTGAGACTATATTCAGTATATAACATACCTGCATTTGCTAGTCTTAGGATTAGGGAAGAGAGAGAACTTTTCATGAAAAAAAAAAGGCAGATGATAGATTTAGGTGTATTGACCTTGAGAATTTGGCTAGAAGCCCACAAACCTGCATCATCTAGAAAACCTATACCCCGCATTTTGCGTGTTAACACTTTCTACATTTTCCTAAAGTCTTGCTGTGCCTACCCATACCCTCATTTTTCACCTCAGTCTGGAATCCTGAACAATTTTCCTATCAAACAGCAGATGATTTTTAGCAGCTAAGGGAGTTTTGTATCATAATTAACCCAGGACTCACAAGCCACATTCTTGCCAAGCAGGTATAATGGTTGTGCAAGCACTAAAATGCACATATATACTGAAGTTGAATCAAATGTTTGCAAAGCATTAGCTATAAGAAATAAATATTTAAGACCCATAGAGTATCTGGATCCTTACCTCACTCCTTAAATATACACAGAATAATTCCACACAGATTTGAGATTTAACTTAACATTTTAAGTTTTGCATGCAAGTCCTTTCTGTGAGTTAATAAAAAATCAAGGACCCAAAAAATAAATGATTGATAAGTTTGATATGATAAAGAAAATTCTAAATTGGAAAAAAAACAGTAAGACAAGACAAAGACTGTAATAAAAATGGGAGATAATACTTTCTTTTAAACAGGCAATTCACACAAAAAAATATAAATGACTAATAATATCAAAAATAATTAAATGGAATATTACTCAGCAATAAAAGGGGGTAGATGATTGATGTGTGTATCATGTACAACTGTGTCCTATAACATAAGGGCATTCCTTACACTGAGTGAAGAGCTGATCTCTAGAGGTGTGTGCTGTGTGACACCAGTCTAGAACCTCCTTGAACAGTCAGAGCTAGAGAGACAGAGAGTAGCTTCATGATTGCTGGGGAACAGCAAAGGGGGTAGGATGGCAGATGTGGCCAAAGGGGGCTATGAGGAAGTTCCCCTTGTGGTTCTGTGTCCGGATCACAGGGGTGATTATACAGATTTGTACATGAGATCTACACAGAGGATGAAATTGCAGAGAATGATCACCTGTATTCACCACACACACACAGAAAAGTGCATGTAAAATCTGGTGAAAACTGTATAAAATCTGGAATGGGGTGAAAAGCATTATATTAGTATCAATTTCCCAGTTTTGATACCATACTGCAGTGATAGGAGATGTCATTTTTGAAGAAAGCTAGATATGGGACTCTAGTACTACTTTTGTAGTGAGTCTATATTCATTTCAAAATAAAAAGTTTTAAAAAATATTCAAATCTAACTTAATTAAAGAACTGCAAACAGAAATTGTAAGACACTTTTTACTTAACATATTGGAAAACTTTAATAGTAGTCAATGTTGGGAGATGCTATGGTTTGAATTGAGCCCCCTTAAAACATGATGGAGGCCTAACCCCCAACACTTGTGACTGTGACCTTATGTGGAAATAGATGTCCTTGCAGATGCTCAGGTAAGATGAAGTCATGAGGGTGGGCCCTAATCCAGTATGACCGGTGTCCTTATACAAGAGGAAATTTAGACAAAGAGATTGACGTGTAGAGAGAGATGTAAAGACACAGGGAAAAGACAGCCATCTACAAACCAAGGAATGTCTCAGGCTACCAAAGGCTGGAAGAGAATGCTCCTTAAAGCCCTCAGAAGAGGGGCACCTGGGTGGCTCAGTTGGTTAAGCAGCTGCCTTCAGCTCAGGTCATGATCCCAGGGTCTTGGGATCGAGCCCCGCATCGGGCTCCCTGCTTGGCGGGAAGCCTGTTTCTCCTTCTCCCACTCCTCCTGCTTGTGTTCTTTCTCTAGCTGTCTCTCTCTCTCTGTCAGTTAAATAAATAAATAAAATTAAAAAAAAAAAAAGCCCTCAGAAGGAACCAATCCTGCCCACTCTTTGATCTCAGACTTCTCCCCTCCAACACTGTGAGACAATAAATTTGTAATATGTAAGCCACTCAATTTATGGTACTTTGTGATAGCCAGCTTAGGAACCTAATACAGGAGAGGTATGGGGAAACAGACACTCATATACTTACATAAGTGAGAATAATAAATTGGTGCAAACTTCTTTGGAAGGTACTTTGGCAATATTTGTCAAAATGTAAAATCACATGCCAACTGACCCTTCATTCAACATATCAATTCTACTTCTGGGAATTCATCATAAGGATATGCTCTTGTATTTTTCCAAAGATGCATTGTCAAAAAATATCCATTGCTTTGTTGTTTTTAATAACAAAAATTCCCAAAACAGTGCAAGTTTCTAACCACAGGAAAATGGATAATAAATCATGTGATTCTATGTAGTGAGGTGCAGGTCTACAATACCTTATCAGCACTTCAAAAATGTAAAAGGTCTGGAACACTGAAGTTTTAGAAAGAATGTGCAGCAAACCCGTTTGATAGAGAAAACTGCATTGTGTTGTGGATAGTTTCTTCATTCCAGTTCTTGTAAATATTCATTTGTTACATTGCAGAAATACCAGTATGTTTGAATAAGCGGTCTTCCCTAGGCCCTCTGGGAGTTTCATTATATAAAATATTATCCTTCTAAAATCTGAAAAAAATTATGAATACTGAAATACATATGACTCTAAGGATTTGAAATAAGGGAATGTGAGCATATACTCGCAGCTCTTGAAATATATGTGATAAAAATATATATTGGAAAAACAGATATTGCAGATTGGAACTATCACCAGGTGATATTATGTTAAAAAAAAGGCAAAGATATAGAATAGTATATATAAAAAGTTCTTTGGGCAAATGCTTATAAGCATAACTAAAAACATATATAAAAACCTAATTACAATGTTTTACTCTGGGAATTGGGATGGATTCTGCCCTAATTCTCTGCCAAAGCTGTCCTAGTTAATGCCCTGCAGTAAAGCAGATAACTTTTCGGGTTCTGACATTGGCAATAAGCTCTTAGTGGCTGACAACCTTGCTCCATTCTGTTCTACCCTGGCTAAATTTAACTTGATTTATCTGACAATACATAATTTCTAAACAAATGCCTTTTGATACACTGCCTTCTTTTGGCATTAATGTAGATTAAGTAAGCATCTCTAAAGAAGTTGATACATATGCTATCAGCATGTAAAAGAAAACAGTTTATTATGCTCAACATCACCAAAAAAGTAGGATACTTAACAAATACTTCTGAAAGATGGCTGCAAGTAGCTGAAATCATGTTAACAATAACAACAAATACACACACACACACACATCAGAAGACGGTATGAGTTCATTAGGAACAACAAAATCACATTCCTTACTATTTTGCCTTTACATTTAGTAACTGGTTAAAGACTAACTTTAGTTGAATTGAGTCCTTAGAGATAGTCTTTTAAGGAGGCACATTAGGGGTTATTAAAGAGATATAAGGGAGCAAATTAACTTTAGAGGTTTAGAACAAGAAAGGATCTTCAAGATAACATAGGGCAACCCTCTCAATTTCAAGATAAGTAAACTGAGGCTCAGAGTGGGAGGGTCTGCCTTACGACACACCCCTACCTAGTCAGAGAAATGAAGCTAGAGCCCCCACTCCCTTACAACACTTAGTTCTGCCCCTGGGCCCCTAACACTCCCTCCTGCAAACCTGAGCTCTGGAAACCTGGACAAACTTCTCAGCCACTAAACACTTACTGCCTATGCCACTCAAGCTCCACCTGGTCACCTTGTACCAGGGGGCGAGCCTGGACTCCCTTACACTGCTGTGGGTAGACTAGTTCTCACTCCAATGTCTGTAAACTCAAATAGGGATTTTTGTTTGTTTATCTTCCAACTTTCACTCCAGGATCTGGTTTGGCACAGAGAATGAGATTATAATCTTACATGGAATAATAATACTGTTTGGTTGATACAGAAAAAAAAGGCAGTGGGGGGACAGAAACTAGCTGTTGGCTCAAATTCATATTTCATAGTTCCTACCAGTGGCCCTCTTCATGATCCAGGAAGTTAATTATATTAATTATATTCCTATACTTGCCTTCATGGTTTTGCTATAAGAATCTTCCACTTCCACGCTGTTATTATCTTTAAGATGATCTATGATCCGTTACCTTTTCCTCACTGATTTATATATGATGTTTATTAATTCCCTTCCCATAAATTCCTCTTCAGTCCAGTTACATGTTTTTTTTTTTTTCTTCCTTATTTCTTTATTCTATAGTCCTATGCACTGGCTGACCCACCTCCTGCCTTATCTTTTGCCTTCCCTATCCCTCCTCCCTCTCGCTTCCCTTCCTCTCCCCATCCCCCATCCCCCAACTCCTCTCCATCCCCCATCTCCCCATCCACCATCCCTCCATCTCCTCTCCATCCCCCATCCTTCCATCTCTTCCCCACCCCCATCTCCCCATTCTCCCATCCCTCCTTCCCAGGCAGCACCTGGGCCCTGACTCTGGGAGGGGAAGACAGTCTTTATCTTTCTTCTGCTCCTTCTTTTGTTTCCCTATTTAGTTATTTTACAAGCAGATTTCATAAAATCAGCTAAAAATTAAGCTTGATTCTTTCATAAGCGAAATTCTTGTCTCTTTCCTTGTATTATCTGAATGCTTAGATTTTCCCAGAGTGCTGGGTACTACTTTCGTATAAGAACCAAACTGGCCTGCAAGCTTTTTAGGACCACTGCTAATGAAAGAGCAATGTGATCTCAGGGGTCACCAGAGCTACTTGCCTACAGCTAATTCCCCCTGGACACACCAAAAATTTCCCCAGATGTAAACTTTATGAAAACAGTCCTTGAATCTGAACACTTCACTGTGCTATAAATATATCAGACAGTTTATACACTTTGGGACTCAGTCCTCATTTTTCTCACAGCTGTTTATCCAGGAGGAGCAAAAGGGCACTACTGTGACCACAGAATCCTATCAAACACCAAGCTTCCAACACAAAATGTTTCGTCCTTGGTTCTTCTTTTCCTTTGCCCACTAGAGTCCTGTGATGCCCTCAAGGCATCTGATCAGCAGTCTGCCTAACCTATTTCTTGAAATGGCTAAGAAAATCAACCTAAAAGAACTTGAAAGTCAAAATGCTAGATTTTATATCCAGCCTGTCATGACTTCCTTCATGGCTCCCTGACTCTAGGGAGTTCTGATTTCCTGTAAAGAGGCTTCTCTGGGCTAAAAGCTGGAGTCCCAAATTCAAAGAGCCATTTTTGTTCTTATAAATGGGAGCCTCCCAGTTAAAACACCTAATTCTTCTCTCCTGGTACCTCTTCACCTCTTTTCCTATTGCTTTGAGGGTCATCAGTATTTAGGCTTTAAAGAGAAACCTGGGGAGAAAGCAACCAAGAATGTTCTTTTGAAAGCTTGCCAGACTTGGGAAGTAGACCAGGTGCAAAAACGAACTCAGGGTAGGTTAGAAACTCCTACAAATTACTACCTGTAAACATTTTACCTTATTGTAAATAAATGAAGCTTATTAATTTGACTGTAGGTTAAATGTCATTATAAGGATGTTTTGATGACATTGGTAATTTATCTAATGTTGACTGATATGAAAGAAAGTATCAGATATTCTTTTTTTTTTTTTTTTTAAGTAGGCTCCGTGCCCAACCTGGGACTTGAACTCAAGACCCTGAGATCAAGAGTTGGATGCTCCACCGACTGAGCCAGCCAGGTGCCCAGTGGATATTCCTATATAGACAATAGGGATTTTATCAATCAAGGAAATCTTGGTGAGGTCAGCTGGGATTCAGTCATTTATTAAGGAGGGGAATAAGCTATCAATAAGAAAGTGGAGGTGTATATAGAAGTGCGTTCAAAGTGGCACTTCGATTGGCATTGATTTGATCAGCTCTTCTGGAGTATTTCATTGTTTAATAACAAAATTGTAACTTGATATAAATATTAATTAATTTTGCAGAGTCTAATATTTCAAACATAGAGATCTTCAGAGCAATGTGAGCATTCATTTTGCTGGAACCTCAAAGCACTTCCACAGAACCTCTCTGGTTGAGGCACACAGGCCTAATGGAGTGGTCTCTGTACACTGACAGATTCTTACAACCACCTCTGCTGTGAGACTTAGCCAGCATAATTTTGATTGTGGTTATTTCTATCTATCTTTCTTTTTTTTTAAAGATTTTATTTATCTATTTGACAGAGAGAGACACAGTGAGAGAGGGAGCACAAGCAGAGGGAGTGGGAGAGGGAGAAGTGGTCTTCCCGCAGAGCAGGGAGCCCGATGCAGGGCTCGATCCCAGGACCCTGGGATCACGACCTGAGCCGAAGGCAGACGCTTAACAACTGAGCCACCCAGGTGCCCCTCTATCTTTCGATTTAGGCTGCTACTAGTGGGATTATGTTTTATTCCCAGTATCTAATATAGTGCCTGGCATATGCAATTCCTCAAAAAAAAAAAAAAAGCTGTATAAATGGAGAAATACTTATACCATGCATGTACCTCCTGGCAAAACAACACCACAGCACAGATCTTCAAGAAATTGTGACTACACAAAATAAAATTTTATCTTATTGTAAATAAATGAAGCTTATTAATTTGACTGTAGGTTAAATGTCATTATAAGGATGTTTTGATGACATTGATAATTTATCTAATATTGGCAGCAACTAATAGGTCATTAGGTGCTGAAACAGAGACTATTTCTATGTCTATTTCTATGTCCGGATGAGAGGTTTTCACGGGTGCCAGCAAGGTCAGGCCCACCCAAGCCACATGTAGGCAGAGAAAGGCTGCAGAGAGAAAACTGTTGCCTGGCAGAACTGCAGGCTGAGGGTAGGCCTTGTGAGATTGCTGTGAGGCGGCCACTCTTCTCAGTGATAGTTCACCACATAGGAAACATGCAGGGAAGGGCCCAGTTTCCAAGGGGCGATGCAGGTGAGTGGTCCCCGAAGACCTCCCTGCACAGAGCTGCCTGGCCTGGGTCCCTGGCCACTGTGCCTCTACTGAGAGTCCTTGGCATCGTCCTGTCCAGGTGGTGTGTCATGGAAAGTTGCAAATCCCATCGTGGAGTTGACAGCCAGGTGGTTTGTATGCACTTTCCGTTCAGCATATTAACAAATTCTTAATAATCTTAATGTTCATTATTGTATTTTTCAAAACTAAGCACAAAGAAAACTTTTTTGAATCCCTTTTCTTCTGGATTATAACAAGGCAGATTATAGAAATGAAGTACTATGAGGAATTTAATGTGATAAACAAGGATATATATGTCTATATCTCTGTCTCTATTTATATATATATTTAAATCCCCAAATTGTCATTGGAGTTCATCACCTCCCCAAGTCACTTAACGACACTGAGCCTTAAAATATTTATTTGGAAAAAAAGTAAAAGAAGTAACAACAGTATTGTTGTGGGAAAGTAAAATAAAATCCGTAGCTGGGTTGTTGTAGGATTAAACTTCATGAAGCACGTGAACATTTCCAACATACAGTCAGACATATTTTTAGTGCTTAACAAATAAACATTAAGTAGAATCTGACTCTGAATGCTGTCTCTGGGAAATGTATTTTTTTCTTACAGGAACACAGCTTTGATTATATCAGGAAAGTTAATAAAAAATATTACTCATTTTCGGGAAATATGCACAATAAACAGCTTAATGGGATGCACCTCTTCTATAAAGCATAATTTAGCGATTGCCCAGCTACACAAAAGGGTACCTGTTTCTAAAACCACCTACATGACTCTGTCAGGCTATACTTTCCTAAAAGAAATGCATAATAATTATCTCTGTTTTGAAGATAAGAAAGAGATGCAAAGATAGGCAAGGAAAGTAAGCTTTCTGAGGTCATATAGTCAATTGGTGGCCAAATCAGAAAGATAATTCAAGATTCCAGATTCACGGACTACTGCTCAGCTGCTTTATTTACCTTGGAGGTAAAGCTGGAGTCCAGGTGTGTGAAGATGATTGATTCTGTTTTTCTTAGCAGGGGAAGTGAATGCTGAGAAGGAAAACACACCGGGGCTTGTGTTCTTTATTCAGTTGCCTTTTCCTTGCTTTGCTCCCCTTGAAACATTAAATCTGTAATTTTTTTAAAGCTGTCATTATAACATGTATGAAATGTATTCTATTTCCTCCTCTTCCTCTCTGTTCTGATTGCTGGAAACCACATAAAAGCCAGTCAATGTGGTGGAAATTATGTCTTGGGGAGGGTATTCAGCTGATGCATTGATTCCAAGTTTCTATTAAGGAAATAATTAAACCATGATTTTATTGGTGATTTTATTTGTATGCTTTGTGTGAAGGACATTTATTTGCATTAGTTGAAAATTAACTAGTAAACTTCTATGCTTTTATATAATATGAGATTCATCTAATCAAAACAGGATGGATTTGATAATCTAACTTGATACTGTCCATTTGAAAGAACAACAACAAAATTCCTAATCAGTAAATAATTTATTTCAAGCCAAAGTGTTCTAAAGAGTCTGACAGTTGCTTGTGGTTTTCTTCTTTTTTTGTAAGTTCAACATTTAAATGTTTTTCTTCTTTTGCCTTACATTGTCATTGGAGTTCATGTTGTGTTACTTTTATTATCACAGAGGCTGCAAATATTTATTTTTAATATTCTAGTCCCAGAATAAGAAATGATATTCAGCACCAGGGTATGCATACTTAGCATAAGAATGTGTTCTATTTTAAAAGCAATTGCAGAGGAAACAGCAGCACTGGAGCTAGAATAATTTATATTGGGAAACTTGGCTATATGATAAAACATTGACTGCTAAATTATTGCTGTAATCCTGAGAGCAGGATGGTGCCTTCTTGTTTGCCTTTCTTTACCTCCTTCTGCCAAGGTCATACTGTAGTATGACTGTCATCATATTTTGATGATTTTGAATTTCCAGCATCCTGCCATATTAGCATTTTCCTTATTTTTGGGAAAGACATTGTGGTATGTTATAAATATGTTATAATGATAGTGTCAGGGCAAAAAAAAAAAAAGAAAAGAAAACAACTTCCCCCTTTTTTATCCTTGATAGGCTTTTTTTTTTCAAGTGGAAGACAAAATAGTAAAGATGGATTATAATTTCTTTGTTTCTTTAAATAATGAAGAACATGTTTTATAAAAGGCATTTAGAGCTACAAATTAGCACTTACACCTACCATTTGATTTTTAAAAATTTATTCAAAATAGGATTTGGGGGAGGAGGTGAAGGAATCTAAAATATGAGTCATTTTATTCTCTAAATACTGAGTTAAGGAGTTTCGTGCAATTTCCATCTGCAAAGAAAAACAAAAGTCACCATTTCCAGGAAAGACGATGTCATTTTCTTAAGATTCCAGCCCTTTCCTGTTTACAGACTTCCTCTGGTGAACTATTCTATTAGAGTATAATGTCACCAGGACCCAGGTCAAGAAACAGAACATACCTAGTGTCCCAGAAACCCCCTTGAGCTCTGACAGTCACTATGACTCCCACAGCAGTCACCACCACTCCAACTTCTGTCGGCATAGATTAGTTCCACCTGCGTTTGCGTTTTACTTAAATGGAATCCTACTTTATCTACCTGTAGTTGACTTCGGGACTATAATCCCCTTGGCTAGGGCCTAAACTGTGTGGGACAACTCCCGCCTGGAGCATCTCTTTGTTCACACTGAGTTTATTAACAAAGAGTGCAGCATCCTGCTCGCTTTAAGTCAATCAAAGTAGAAAGGGGGAAAAATCTGAAAAGTTTTATATTTGAATGAAATTTGTAGCCTAATTGCTTCAGGCCCTGAGGTCTTGATATTCACAAAAGAGTTTTTAAAAATTCATCTGAGAATCCAATTCTAGCAAAGATTAAGATTGAGTAGCCTTATCCCTCCCAGTCTTCCCTCTTAAAACTATAAAATGCCTGATGTAACACAACAAAAAAGCATAGACAGAGTCTAAGAGGTAAAAAGAAGACAGATTGCCTGGGAGCTCGGGACTTGAGAACTCATCCAGTGGGGAGCTCCCTGCATTTTCTTTTTGCCTCTCATACATCTTGGACAGGGCACTGTAGAATCTCCAATAGAACCACCCATAGGCACAGGCAAAAAAAGCTCTGAGGAAAACCTGCTCCTGTCAGCACTAGGACTGCAAAAAGAATGGCTTTAACAGAACAGAAAACTTCTTGGACAATGTGTTCCAGACTAGAGCCAAATACCAACAGAAACCTCTCCTGCCCCATGGTCTCAGCAGGGCTGAGAGGCGAGCTGACCTTCCACTGCACTCTCCCACCCTCCTATGCAGGCAGCACTCTGAGGTCACACCCCCACAGAAGCAGGCAGTGCTTTGAGTCTTCCACCCGGGTAGTGTCTGTAGGATCCAGCTGTGAGCATCCCTCATCAAGCAGCAGGGAGATTTCACATAGTGACATACTCACCTCTCAGCTCATTCCCAGGCACTATCAAGAGTGCCCCGTGTGTGGCTTAACTTGCTCACTAACTTGACATCAAGAAGGGGAACAAGATAGTGTGAGACAGACACTCCACTGCCCCACCTCTTCATCCCTGGGAGGACCTGTGCTTCTGCCTCAATCTTGTAGCAAAAAAAGAATTTTTTTTAAAGGTTTTGTTTTGTTTTGTTTTTTAAAGATTTTTATTTATTTATTGAGAGAGAGAGAGAATGGTAGAGAGAGAGAGCATGAGAGGGAAGAAGTTCAGAGGGAGAAGCAGACTCCCTGCTGAGCAGGGAGCCCGATGTGGGACTCAATCCCGGGACTCTAGGATCATGACCTGAGCCGAAGGCAGTTGCTTAACCAACTGAGCCACCCAGGCACCCCAAAAAAAGTAGTTTTGAGTCAGTGCTCAGCTTCCCCTCTCCCTGATATCATGGGGCCCAGCGAGGAGCTGAGCATATACTCCCACTGAGAGACCACAAGCAAGCCAAACAGGTGTTCACTTTTGCTGAGAAAATAAGGTATCAGAGGGGCCTAGGGAGAAGTTGAACTTGCATTCCTCCAGCTTCAACCAGGCAATGTGAGCCAGTGCTCCATGTTTACTCTGGTGACGTCGATGAGGTCCAATGTGAAGCTGAATACACCCACACATCATGTCCTAGAACTATAGAACTACATCTCAACAAGGGGGCTGTCTGCCAAAAAGAAAAAAAAAGAAAAAAGAAATTAAACTGTCTAGGATACAATCACTCATCCACTCACCATATCAAGAATGAGGAAAATCACAACTTGAATGAAAAAAGTGAAAAGTCAATCTCATTCAATGTTGGATGACATCATTGAGATAATCAGATGTCAGAATTATGTGACAAAGAATTAAAAACAAACACCATAAAAATACTTCAATAATATTTAAAAATTCTCTGGAAACAAATAAACAGAAAATTTTCATCATTTGGAGTTACCTATTTTAAAAAAAATAACTAAATGAAAAGTATAGAACTGAAAACTCCGATAAATGGGATCAAACTTGATTGATGGGCTGAATAGTAGAGTGGAGATGACAGAGGATAAGATCTGTGAACTTGAGGACAAATCAATTGCATTTATCCAATTTGGACAATAGAAAATAGAAAACAGAAAAAAAAAAGTCCTGGAGACATGAATGAGAAAGTTTGCATTCAGATAAAAAATAGCTTTAAGTGAAGAGCAGGCTGAAGTTGGTAGCAGAAGCTTGTGAGCACCTCCCAGTGATGATTACTGAAGATTTGGACTTGAGGGCATCCATCTGAGGGGCATTTACTTCCTTGCTATTGGACATTAATTTAAGCTCCTCCTATGAATGAAGGTTAAAGTGACCTTCAAACATGAAATACCATCTAAGATGATGTCAGAGAAATGTTCTTATGGGGGTGTGGTGCCCAGGACAGTTCCATAATGCCATGGAAATGGTTTGTACAAGATATCATTACTGAGGAAATGCAAGCAGGAGATTCTCACAAACGGGGCCTCTTTTCCCCTATGACTGACTCTAGAACTGTGTTAGGAGAGACTGAATTCTATTGTCACTTGGACTGTGCCCTATGAAATGTCCTTGACTAACCAACAAAGAGCCACTCTATGGACAGTAGTTCTAAGGTGAATGGACAACATCTTGTTTGGAAGGCCACCTTCTGATAGAGGAACGTAAACACAGATCAGCCTGGTGTACTGCTTTCCTAGCAGCGGTGGAAAAAGTGAAGAGTGGTAAAAGCTTCTATGTTTGGGTTTTATAGATTCATGGGAAGTGGCCAATAGCCATGGTCGGGCAGAAGGACAATGAAAAGCAGGCCTATTGAAGGGATGCCCAGATGGAACACAGCCTTTTGGAAATCACTGTGGGAATATGAGGGTGCATTGAAGTAGTGAAACAGTCAGGGAGCTTGGGAAGCAACCCCTATGCACCCTGGGCACTTCTTGCTGCTTATTATCACTTTTCTTGCAAAGCAAGGCAGGAACCAAGGAGTAACCCCAGACCAGTTCAGGCTCATCTGAGACAAGATGGCCACCAAACTTCACCTTTCACTGGCTTCTTCCCTCATTATAATCCTAAAAATCATGTCCAGAGGTGAAGGCTCAACAGTCATATGAAATATATGATGTATGAGGAAGCCTGTTCTGTCATCTGTGCCTGCCAGCCCAATTCCCGGTATTTCCCCACGCTAAAATGCTTAGACATCACTCCTTGACTGCTTCAGGCCCTTTAAAACCTTCCCTGGCTACTTTTTGGAAAGCTGGTCTGACATTCCTGTTGCAACTGTGTCTCCCTTCAGCTTGAGCTGTTGTGCCAATAATGCCTTACCTGTGTCTGTACATTTTGGGTCCAGTCTCATTTGTACCATTGCTGGGTCCAAGCACCCAAGTACAGTAATAATACGGACATGTCAACACCATCAGAAGAACTTTGGTTTGGAAGGTGGTGGGAATTGGCAAGCAGATATCCCTATGGGCTTCCTCGAGAGGGTCACCCAAGCCCATGAAATGAGTGCATATGGGGGCGCTGCAGCAATGCAGAGGTGGGTGAATCCAGACACATTCTTCTTGCACCCTCTGAGGCACAGAGCACCAATAAGAACTGTTCTGTATGCCAGCAGATGGCAGAGAGACTGCCAGAGACTGCAGATAGCTATATGGCAGGTTCCTTGGTGAGAAGGCCCTGAACATGGCTGGCCAGCCACTCAGACTACTGCTAGTAACCCTGGAGGGTTACAAATAGGGCCTGACAGGAGCAGACACTGAGTGTGGACTGGGATTTCCTTACCTGGTAGTGCATGCAACCAGACGCATGCTCGGAATGTATTGTGTAAGAGAACCAGAAGGGAAGATACTGAATCCATTTGGATAGCTGATCACCATTTCTTCAGACTAAGGAACATACTTTACAGATCATAATGTCCTCCTCAGAGTAATAGTTTGATAGAGAATTGAAATGAGATATTAAAACATTGGTTGTCTAGAATGGAGGAGATAAAGACATGAAGAGCTGGCTTACATGCCTTTAGGGGTATGTACTCATACTCAACATGAACATGCATGGGGCCAAAGGAATGTCCCCACTAAATAGATTTCTGTTTTTGTGGAGGATCAGGGCAAGAGGGGATAGAGGAAGATGCTGGTATTCTTTCTTCCCCACATCACCTCATGAGTTTTTTTTTTCCTACAAATTGATATTGTCAATTATACTACCTGCTTGAAAAGAGTGAAACCATATATTGCTGACACCACCCTTGTTTTTGGAATGTAACAATATCAAATGGAAGCCTACAAATTTGAGTGGCCTCATCCTGGGAGACATTCTTATACGATAGGATGATGGACTGGATAGTTATTAATGACTGAATGGGAGATTAGCGATGTGATGGTATCTTTTGATTTTTGTGATTGTTTTGGTATTAAGGATCCATGTTCAAAGACCAGGGGGTAGACTGTGATATTATGATTTTTAATAAAGAATATATATTGGGTGCCTGGGTGGCTCAGTTGGTTAAGCAACTGCCTTCGGCTCAGGTCATGGTCCCAGAGTCCTGGGATCGAGTCCGGCATTGGGTTCCCGGCTTGGTGGGGAGCCTGCTTCTCCCTCTGACCCTCTCCCCTCTCATGCTCTCTCTCTCTCAAATAAATAAAATCTTAAAAAAAAAAAAAGAATATATATTTGGTCTCATCCCTGGTTCTGGCCCAAAGTTCCTAAAACCCTTGGAATTTCCAGTGATGAGAACTGCAAAGGCATTTTTGTTATGTTAATGAGTGACCTTTGGAAAAGCCCTAGATAATCTAAGGAAAAGGGCTGGTTTCCAGGGGAGCCAACCATGTGATTGGAGGATTGGAACTTTCATTCCCACCCCGGAAACCTCCAGGAGTTGACAGGGGTTGGAGATTGAATTCAATCACCAAAGACCAATGATTTAATAAATTATGCCTACTTAATGAAATTTCTATAGAAAACCAAAGGACAGGGTTTAGAAAACTTCCTGGTGGGTGAACACATGGAAATTTGGGGAGAATGGCATGCTAGAAGTCGTGGAGGCTCTGTGCCCCTTTCCTACACCTTGTCCTAGGTATCTCTTCCATCTGGCTATTCCTGAGTTATATCCTTTTATGATAAGCCAGTAATCTAGTAAGTAACATGTTTCTCTGTGTTCTGTAGCAAATTAATTAAAATTAATTAATCAAACCCAAAAAAGATGGTCACTGAAACCTCCAATCTATAGCCAGGTAATCAGAAGCACAAGAGACAATCTAGACTTTTGATTGGTGTCTGATGTGTGTGTGGGATGCGATCTTGTAGGACTGAGCCCCTAACACGTGGGGTATGATACTATATCCAGGTAGATAGTATCAGAGTTGAGTTGAATTGTAGGACACCCAGCTTATGCCAGATAGTTGCTTGGTCATGTGGGAACCTCCAACCCGGTATGTTAGAATTGGAATTAGAATCATTAATGTTCATAGTAGTATTTTTCATAATAGCTTTAGGGTAGAAGTAACCCAAATATTCATCAATGGAAGAATAGATAACAATGTGGTGTCTGTCTACAGAATGGAATATTACTCAGGTATAAAAAGAAATGATACATAATGCTACAGCATGGATGAACCTTGAAAATGTTATGCTAAGTGAAAAAAGCCAGACATAAAAAGTTACATAGTATATGATCCATTTAAATGAAATATCCAGAATAGGCAAATCTATGGAGACAGAAAATTAGTGATTGCTTAGGACTGGAGGTGGTGGGGGTGGGAGATAATGGTTAAAGAGTCTGGTGTTTCTCTGAGGTGATGAAAATGCTCTAAAATTGTCATTGATGATGGTTGCATATATTTATGAATACTAAAACCTATTGCATTATATGGATTCATTAAATGGATGAATTATATAGTATGTGAATTATCTCTCAATAACATTGAGAGATAATTTTAAATTATATTTTAAAGATATATAAACAAACAAAAATGGATTCAAGTCTTAAATGTAAAATGTAAAACTATGAAATGACTTGGGAAAAAATGGACAATCTTCAGACCTGGGGCCAAGCTAAGAGTTTTTAAGAGTGACACCAAAAGTATGATTTATAAATGAAAAAAAATTGATAAATTCAACTGATCAAAATGAACTACTTTTGTTCTAGAAAAGACCTTGTGAAAAGCCACAGGCTGTAAATATTACTTGCAAATTATCCAGTATTGATGTGCACCTAGGGGTAAAAAGCTCAAAATTAAATAGTAAAAATAAAAGAAAATCCAATTAGAAAATGGGCAAAGTACAAAAACAGACATTTCACTGAAGAGGATATATGGATGGGAAATAAGCACATGAAAAGATGTTCAAAATCATTAGCCATTGGAAAAATGCATATTATGTCTACAGTATAATATACACCAATTAGAAAAGCTAAAATAAAAAAATAGTGACATCAAGAAGTAAATCTTTCATGCATTGGTTATGCAAGTGTAAAATCATATGGCCATGTAGGAAAACAATCTTGTAGTTTCTTACAAAATTAAACATGCACCTACCACACAACCCAGCAATTGCACTCTTGGACATCTATCACAGGAAAATAAAAACAGGTTCACACAAAATCCTATTGTGAATGTTCATAGCAACTTTATTCATAATTGCTAAAATCAGGAGAGTGGGTGGAATGTCTTTCAACAAATGAATGGTTAAATAAACAGTGGTATGTCCATATCACTGAATATTAGAATATTCAATGAACATTGAATATTGAACACTAGAATACTCAATGAACATTGAACACTGAACACTGAATATTAGAATATTTAGAAATGCAGTTTTAACCTTGTTGGTGTAGTTCTCTTAAATGATATGAATTATAGCTAAATACCTACTAAATTGAATTAGTATTGATTTGGAATTCTGATGAATTTTTGACAAATTATAAACTTTTCAGTGAGGCAGTTCCTTCACTTGAGAAAGGATAAATGTAAGGGGACATCACTGCAGTGGCTTTGAGATATAACAGCTGAGTGTTTATATTTAAACTAATTACTATCTGTGTTCCTTGTCTTCCCCATAGTGACATATTAAGGAAGAGTCATAATCATAATGAAATGAAAAACTAGACAATTGAGGTAGAGAGTGTTCTGCTTCAGGCCAAAATCAAGTATCGGGAACTGGGTTTACTACCTTGCCCTAAATAGTGTAAAAATAGCTGAAATAAATGAAACAATATTTTGCAGACTTGGACCATCATCAGCATAGGACTGTGACCCCTGAAGTCTCCAGGCTGCATTGCAGGGGCAGGATCTAAGCAGAGCCCAGCAATTTTGCTGAGCTGAGGTCAGTGCTGGGAGAGAAGGCAACTGGAAATTATGGAACAGAAGGGAAGAAGAGATAACTACAGAACACAAAACCACCAGAATGCCTTGGGAAACTTTAGCTTAGTTCTGATCAGTCTATGCATGAGAGGAAAATATCCAAGGCTATGAAAAGAACTACCAGAAAAAAGTAGACAAAAAATTTTCTGGAGATCACAAAGGACTGGGAATAATTTGTGTTCTTGTGGTTAATAAGTAGAATTCTCAGAAGTACATTGTCTGGAGACAAATTAATCCTAAAGGGTACTTGGGCCAATCCTAAAACACTTAAAGCAAGAACAAAACCCAACACTATTTATAGGAATATAACAAAATCTAGGAACCAACAAGGTGAAATTCCTAATATCTGGTATCAAAAAAAAAAATTATCAGGCATACAACGATGCAGGAAAATAGAACTCATAACTCAGAGGAAATATCAATCAATAGGGCCAAACCAAGAAATAGAGATGATGGAACCAGCAGATAAGGACACAAAAACATCTATTATAAATATGTTGTTTATGTCCAAGAAAGTAAAGGAAAGTATGACCATGATAAGAAGAGAAAGGGAAGATGTAAAAGCTATTTAAATAGTTTCAAGAGATGAAAAATACAATATCTGACATGCTATATATATACACACAATATATATATATATACACACTGAATAGGATTAAGGGCAGATTTAACAATAGAGAAGAAAAGCTTCTTCAGTGAAATTAGAGATATAGAATCTATCCACAAAAAAGTGCAGTGAGAAAAAAGACTGACAAGATGGACAGATCCCTGGATACTTGTGGAGCAATGTCCAGCAGACTAGTAGGTGTTTAAGTTCCAGAAAGAGGCACACGTTATATACGTGTGATTCCAAAAGTTACCAAAAGAGAGGGGAGAGAGTAAAGAACAATAACATTATTGGAAGTAATATAGCCAAAATTTTCAAAATGTAATGAAAATTTTAAATCTATAAGTTCAAGCCTAAAGACCTCAGATGAAATAAATATAAAGGAAACCACACAGAAGCACACAGGAATCAAATAGCAAAGAATGAGGAATAAAGAGACAAAAAAAGCAGCCAGAGAACAAGGACACATTATGTACACAGAGGACCAAATACACAGTTTCTTTTCAGAACTATGTGGAAGGACATTTTTAAAGTACTAAATGGGGCAGGGGAACCTGTGAATCTAGAATTCTTTACCAGCAAGAATCACTTTGAAAACCAAAAGTGAAATGAAGACTTTTGGGGACAATCAAAAGGTAAGAGACTCCATTGCCAGCAGACCTGCACTGTGAGAAATGTTAAAGGAAGTTTATCATGAAGAAGAAAAATGATGTCATATGGAAATTTGGACCCATAGGAAAGATCCAAAAGACCTGCAAGTGATAAATACGTGGAAATATATAAAAATGTCATTATTATTCAATATCTTTAACAGATAATTGATCTGTTAAAAATTCAAGCTAACAATATATTTGCATTTATAGAATAATATATTTATACAATAAAAATATATCTTTACTATATATATGAATGCATTTATAGCACATACAAAAGAACACAAAATAGAAGTCTATTACACAGAGGGCGCCTGGGTGGCTCAGTTGGTTGAGCGACTACCTTTGGCTCAGGTCATGATCCTGGAGTCCCGGGATCAAGTCCCGCATTGGGCTCCCTGCTCAGCAGGGAGTCTGCTTCTTCCCTCTCATGCTCTCTATCTCTCATTCTCTTTCTCAAATAAACAAATAAAATCTTTAAAAAAAAAGAAGTCTATTACACACAAAACAGAAGTGGTATTTTATTATCTTAGGTAGATTGTGATAATCAAAATTGCATCTTGTAAATTCTAAAATTACCAAAGAGATATAGCTAATAAGCCAATAGTGGATATGAAATATAAACATTAAAAAAGCAAAAAGAAGTTAAACCTCCAAATAACTCAAGGAAAGACAGGGAAAAAGAGGAAATAAAATGGTAAAAAAACAGAGTGGCAATATTTTTTTAAGTTTATTTATTTATTTTATTATTTATTTATTTTTTTAATAATCTCTACACCCAACATTAGGCTCAAACTCATGACCCTGAGATGAAGAGTTACATGCTTTACCGACTGAGCCAGCCAGGTGCCCCCAGAGTGGACAATATTAATATCAGACAGTATAGACTTTATAGAAAGAACCAGGAAGTCAAGAAAGCAGTAAGTTACTTAAGAGGTCATTACAATCCCAAATATGTATTCAACTAATAACGGAGTTTAAAAATACAGGAACCAATAACTGAAGGAAAAGAAAGAAAGGAAGGAAGGAAGGAAGGAAGGAAGGAAGGAAGGAAGGAAGGACAGAAGGAAGAAGAAAGAAAGAAAGAAAGAAAGAAAGAAAGAAAGAAAGAAAGAAAGAAAGAAAGAAAGAAAGAAAGAAAGAAAGAAAGAAGAGAAAGAAAGAAGAGAAAGAAAGAAAGAAAGAAAGAAAGAAAGCAAAAGAGAGAGAGAAAAGGAGGGAGGTAGGGAGGAAGGAAGGAAAGAAGGAAATAAGAGGGAGGGAGGCAGAGAGAAATCTTCCAATATAGCTGGAAAATTCAAATTTCCTCTTTCAGTAAATGATACAACAATTAAACAAAATCAGAAGGCTATTAAATGCTTAAACAGTGCTACCAACCAATTAGAACTAATTGATATTATAGAGAACTCTATCATTTACTTTCAAGAGCATATGGAAACTTCATCAAGATAGGCTGTATTCAGACCATAAAACAAAACTCAAGAAGTTTTAAACATAGACATCACAAAATATTAGCCAATCAAACCCAGCAATGTATAAAAAGAATCATGGACAAAGTGGGATATATCCCAATTATACAAAGCTGGTTCAACATTTGAAAATCAAATAATGGGACCTATCACATCAACAGGCTAAACAAGAAAAGTCACATCATCATATTAATATATACAGAAAAAGCTTTTGACAAAATCTTTAACCCTCACAAAAATTAACTCAATGAGACAGACCACAGACCGAATATAAACCACATAAATATAAAACTCCTGGAAGATAACATAGGAGAAAATCTAGGTGGCCTCGTGTATGGTGATGACTTTTACAGCACCAAAGGCAAGGTCCATGGAAGAAATAACTGATAAGTTGAACTTTCTTAAAATTAAAAACTTCTGCTCTTCAAAAAAAAAAAACATGTAAAGAGAATTATAAGAAAAGCCACAGATTTGGGGCGCCTGGGTGGCTCAGTCGTTAAGTGTCTGCCTTCTGCTCAGGTCATGATCCCAGTGTCCTGAGATCGAGCTCTGCATCAGGCTCTCTGCTCAGTGGGAAGCCTGCTTCTCCCTCTCCCACTCCCTCTGCTTGTGTTCCCTCTCTCGCTGTGTCTCTCTCTGTCAAATAAATAAATAAAATCTTAAAACAAAACAAAACACAGATTTGGAGAAAATATGTGCAAAAGACACATTTGATGAAGGACTATTATCCAAAATATACAAAAAAGTCTAAAAATTCAACAAAAAAATAAATAAAAACTAGAGCTGAAAATCTTAAAAGTCACTTCATGAAAGAAGATACACAGATGGTAATTAAGCATATGCAAAGATGTACAGATGAAAAGATGCTCAACATTACTAATCATCAGGGAAAGTAAATCAAAACCACAAGGAGATATCACCTTATACCTGTTAGAATGGTTATTATTAAAGATGAGAAATAATAAGAGTTGGCAAAGATGTGGAGAAAAGGGACCACTTGTGCATTGTTGGAAATGTACATTGGAGCAACCACTGTGGAAGACATTACAGAAACTCCTCAAAAAATTAAAAAATAGAGCTACCATACAATCCAGCAATTCTACTTGTAGGCATTTACCTAAAGAAAATGAAAACACTAATTCGAAAAGATAAATGCACTTCTACATTTATTGCCACATTATCTACAATAGCCAAGAAACAATGTCCAAAGAGGAATGAGTGAATAAAGAAGATATGGAATAAAGAAGAATTTGTAGGAAAAATGGATGAAGTGGGTCAAAAGATATAAATTTCCAGTTATAAGTTAAACCAAGTACACAATGGTGTATTGCATATTTGAAAGTTGCCAAGATAGTGTATCTAAAACGTCTTCATAGCAAGAACAAAAAATTTTTGTAACTATCTATAGTGACAGATATTAAATAGGCTTATTGTGGTAATCATTTTGCAATATATACAAATATCAAGCATTATGTTGTATAGCTGAAACTAATAGAAGGTTATAGGCCAATCATACCTCAACTTAAAATAAGATATATCTTTATTTACCATGGGTCATGGTAAAATCAAGAAAAATAAACTTTCCTAAAAGGAGTCTAACCACACTGTCCACTAACCAAATGTGGCTATTTAAATTGCAATTAATTAAAATTTAATAAAATACAAATCCAATCCCTGAATAACATTAACTGTATTTTAAGTACTCAATAGCTATAAATGGTTAAAGGTTATTGTTTTGGACAATGCAGTCATAGAACATTTATGCCATTGAAGAAAGTTCTTTTGGATGGTGTTTTTCTTTTTTTAAGATTTCATTTATTTATTTGAGAGAGAGGGAAAGAGAGCACAAGCTGAGGGAAGAGGCAGAGACAGAGGGAGAAGCAGGCCTCCTGCCAAGCAGGGAGCCAGACCTCAATCCCAGGACCCTGGGACCACAACCTGAGCTGAAGGCAGACGCCTAATGACTGAGCCACCTAGTCCTAAGTAAATGTTAAAGAACTAATTTTGCTCCTGGCTTATTTTTGTTAATTTTGCCTTGCTACATGATATTCAGTAGGAAATCTGATTAAGAGCTAAGTGAATATTTAATAATTTGGACAAAATATTGTATATCTCAAGTTAGATGACTGACACAGATTTTAATAGATTTGATGTGTTACTTCAATAATGTATTACACGTGCAATTATTGTGACTTTTTCTTAGAAAAGACATAATTCATTTTAAAAAGTTGCAATAATTAACCAATAATTATTATAATTTACTTAATACTTATCCCAGTTTTGGGATATTAGATTGGTGATTTAAACCATGAGGATATATTAAGGTTGATTGAGGAAAAGAGCAAAGGAATTTAACCTTTCAATAATGAGAGGAGAAGAGGTACTTATCTTATTCCCCTTTGTAATAACATGTTTTATGAAAAACTTGTATGTATTTGATTTGTGAAATATTCTTCAGAGCAGAATGATGATTCCCTCCTGGAGTTTCACCTCATCTATGTTTCACTTTTAGTTTAATTAATTTGCTTTTTTAGAAAATTCAAAGTAGAAAATAGACAAAACCGTACAGTAAAATATGAAATATTAGAATCTGAATTCATAAATCATACTGTAAAATATCTAAATTTGTTTATAGTATTTTTGCCACAAAAAGAATGTTATTGGCCTGTTTTATAATGTGTATAAGGGCATAATTACTAAAGATTTTATATATTTTATGTGAACAGATCTATTTCAAAAGACCATACAACATATATATTTAAATGTTCAACTAGTTCTATTGTCTTCAGTTATTTCCATTTTAAAATATCCTTTTCAATTTAAAGTCTTGTGAAAGCAAAACAAAATATTCATGCATGGAGATGAAATAAAGCATAATAAAATGACATTGATTAATTTTAGTTTTGCACGTAAGACACAAAAGATTTTCAAAAATTTTTGGAAGTTTTAATCTGTCTTTAATTTATGAGTGTTATTTCTAGAATGTGTCCTGTTTATAATCTCAATTCTTGTCAGTGTTCCTGTCATTTAAAAGACATGAAGTACATAATTTCTGGTCATTTAATAAATGAATTATCTCAGAACACTTGCATGAGTTTAGTCAAGAAAACAATACTTGACTATTGTACCTGGAAAGTTAACTACTTATAACATGAAGAGGCATCCTCTGTATACACTTGGAAGAATAACTTCACCTTTGGTGATTATAGGTTAGAAACAAACAACTCTAAGAACAGAAATAGGGTCAAGGAGATACAATCAAGGGAATGTTATTTCTTTATTAAAGAATATATAGATACCTATATAACCTAAGGGAACTAAGATGATTGGGAATATGGTAGGCAGAATTTTGGCTCTATTACTTCTGCCACCTGGTGGTTCTCCATGAATATGTGAAAAAAAATTGAAAAGATGTTCTACATCCTATGTCCTCAGGGAAATGCAAATTAATACAACAATGAATACTACACTGCACTTATTACAATAGCCAAAATCACGAGCACTAACACAAAATGATGAGGATGTGGAATCAAAGAAACTCTCCTTCAGTGCTGGTGGCAATGCAAAATGGTACAGCCATTTTGGGAGACAGTTTGCTGATTTCTTACAGAACTAAACACATCTTGGGGCACCTGGGTTGCTCAGTCATTAAGTGTCTGCCTTCTGCTCTGGTCATGATCCTAGGGTCCTGGGATTGAGCCCCACATCAGGCTCCCTGCTCCATGGGAAGTCTGCTTCTCCCTCTCCCACTCCCCCTGCTTGTGTTCCCTCTTTTGCTGTGTCTCTCTCTGTCAAAAAAATAAATAAAATCTTAAAAAAAATAAAAGAACTAAACACATCTTTACCATATGATACAGTAATCTCACTCCTTGGTATTTACCCAAAGGAGTTGAAAACCTAGGTACATGCAGAAACCTGCACGTGGATGTTTAGAGTAATTTATTCATAATTCCTAAAACTTGAAAGCAACCAAGATGCCGTTCAGTGAAGGGAATGAATAAATAAACTGTAGTACTTCCAGAAAATGGAATATTATTCAGTGCTTAAAGGAAATGAGCTATCAAGCCAAGAAAAGACGTAGAAGAAACTTATGAAGAAACTTATATGAAAGAAGGCAAATTAAAAGCTATCTACTGTATGATTCCACCTGTATGACAACTGGAAAAGGCAAAATTACGAGGACAGAAAAAAAATAGTGGTTGCCTTCGGTGGGATGGGGGAGGGATGAAAGGTGGGGCACAGGATTTTTAGGCCAGTGAAAATACTCTGTGTACCATCATGATGGATACTTGTTATTATATATTTGTCCATACCCATAGAATGTGCAAGACCAGGAGAAAACTATAATATAAATACAGATTCTGGATGATTATGATGTGCCAATGTAGGCTCACGGATTGTAGCAAATGTGTCACTCTGGTGTGGGATGCTGATAATGGGGGAAGCTGTGCATGTGTAAGAGCAGGAAATATATGGGAAATCTCTGTACTTTCCACTCAGTTTTGCTGTGAACCTAAAACTGCTCTAAGAAAATAAAGTATTTTTGAAAGATAATAATAAAATATTATGTATAAGTTTTTATCAATAAATATTAAAATGTAAAATTTCCTTGAAACAAGTTGCCAAATCACAGTCAAGAAGAGACTTATATGTGTATTAAAGAAATTGATGTTCTAATTATAAACCTTCTTACAAATACAATTCTGTGCCCAAGGGATTTTACTATTGAATTTACCAAATATTTAAGAAAGAAATAACACAAACCCTGTATGCAATCTCCCAGAATAGGGTAGGAAACACTTCCTAAGGATGACATTAACTTTGTTACTAACCATATAATATTTTTTTCAATAAAAGAAAACTACGGACTAATATTCCTTGTATGTGTAGCAACAAATAGTTTTAGAAAATGTTAGCACATCAAAATAACTAATTTATTATAAAGACAATACATAATGACCAAGTGCAGATTATTCCAGGTATGCAAGGTTGATTTAACAATAGGATATCAGTATAATTTATAATATTAACAGATTAAAAATGAAAAATTATTATTATCTCAAGTGATGCAGATCAAGCCTTTCACAAAATTTAGCATAATTCAGTTGATAAAAGTAAAATTCTTGGCAAACTAGAAAGACAAGAGAATTTCCTGGGTACATAAAAAGATATTTTGAAAAAACTACAACTAGCATCTTATATAATGTTAAAATTGACTGTTTTCTTTTTAAGATTGAGGTCAAAGTAAGACTGTTCTCACCACTTTTTAAAAATTCTATTGGGGGGCACCTGGGTGGCTCAGTTGTTAAGCATCTGCCTTTGGCGGCTCAGGTCATGATCCCAGGATCCTGGAATCGAGCCCCACATGGGGCTCCCTGCTCCACGGGAAGCCTGCTTCTCCCTCTCCCACTGCTCCTGCTTGTGTTCCCTCTCTCGCTGTGTCTCTCTCTGTCAAATAAATAAATAAAATCTTTAAGAAAAAATTCTATTGGGGTAGGGGCTAGCAAGTGATACGAGGCAAAAAACATTAATTAAAGACATATAGTGCTGTTTTTTTTTTAAGATTTCATTTATTGATTTAATACAGACAGAGAGAGCACAAGCAGGGGGAATGGCAGGCAGAGGGAGAGGGAGAAGCAGGCTTCCCGCCAAGCAAGGAGGCTGACCCAGGCTTAATCCCAGGACCCCAAGACCATGACCTGAGCCAAAGGCAGACACTTAATTGACTGAACCACCCAGGTGCCCCAAGGACGTATAGTTTGAAAAGCAATATATAAAATCTCCCTTATTCACAAATAGAATAATCATCTGATCAGAAGACACTAAGGTACCTACATAAAAGCCATAGAAATAATAAGTGAGTTTAGCAAGGTCACAGGTTAATTAAAAATATACCACAGACTTAAGTGTAAGTCACAAATGATAAAATTTCTAGGAAAAAATAAGGAGGAAATATCTGTGGTCCTGGGTTAATCAAAGATTCCTTGGGTAACATGCAAAAAGAATGAACAACAAAATAAAACATTGATAAATTTGATCTCCAAAGTTAAAACTTCTCTCCTCAGAAGACACAAAGTAAATGATGGGGAGAAATATTTCCAAAATATATTATCTGATAAAAACTTATATCCAAAATGTAGAAAAAATTCTTACAACACAATAATAAAAGATCAACAACTTGATTTTTTAAATGGACAAAATATTTCAATAGAATCCCTTGATCAAGGGACACCTGGGTGTTTCAGTCAGTTACGTGGCTGACTCTCGATTTTGGCTCAGGTCGTGATCTCAGGGTCCTGGGATCCAGCCCTGAATTGGGCTCAGTTCTCAGTTCTTAGTAGAGAGTCTACTTCAGGATTCTCTCTCTCCCTCTGCCCCTCCGCCTGCTTGCATGCTCTCTCTTTCTCTAAAATAAATAAATTAATAAAAAAAGAATACATTGATCAAGCAAATACAGGAATTCTTTGTTTAACACAAATCTGATATTCATGATTGCCAGTTACCATATTTTACTTTAATTATATCAATCCTCTAGCAACATCATTTGAATTTCAGGTACCATGGTTTATTAAATGTGAGTAATCACATAAAGTACAACTTTGCTGCTAGCTGTTCAGCCCCAATTTCAATATATCAATAACAGATGTGCATCATGAACAGTGACCAAACACATCACTCCTTTCCAAGCCTATCACTTATCGATTACTGCATATTTGTTATTCAAATCACTCACAGACAGCAAAGCATGTAGCCATGTTGCCTCTTTGTCTTCCAGTGGCAATCTGACATGATACCTTATAATAACATAACCAAAAGAGACAATTGGTTGAAGAAGATGAAAATGTAGCAAAAAAAGAAAAGTGATATGCCGGAAATAAAATTTGACTCCAATGTGAATAGAGTTATAGAAGAAACCATGGACTCTGGGAGTGTTGACAGCATTGTTTGATACTCCAGGTAGGCAGCCAGGGAACTTAACGAAAATAAAGTTTTGACGTGAATGAGAAAAGTGCTTATGGAAAAAGGTGAAGTTGTTCTGGATGAAGTAACCTCAGCAAAAAATTTCACATTGAAGGAACTCTCAGAGAGATTTCATGATACTGAAAGGACAAAGGATAAAATGCTGGAAGCTGATCCAAACTTAGAAAGGACCATAAGAGGGACACCTGAGTGGCTCAGTCAATTAAGTCTCTGCCTTCAGCTCAGGTCATGATCCCAATGGGATCGAGCCCCGCTTTGGGGTCCTTGCATAACAGAAAGCCTGCTTTTCCCTCTCCGTCTGCCTGCCACTTCCCCTGTTTGTCCCCCATCTCTGTCTCTCTCTCTCTGTCTTTGACAAATAAATAAATTTTACAAATCTTAAAAAAAAAGAAAGGGCCATAAAAATTTGCCAAGACATAGATAAGATGCTCATTCTGTATTGCCATTCTGTAAGCAAGTATTGTTTGAGCTGCTCTTGAGCAGTTAAAAAGTAGGTAACATATTTGTGGTATTTTCTAAAAAAAGATAAAGCATTTTAATTCTCATTGTTTCCAATGTTTTAATACAGTGTACTAAATATTAGTTTTGCTAATTTTTTCTTTTTTATACATCTATAAATAGAAGAGATTTTTAATGTTTTGTGAAAAAAATTAGAAGTCATGAAATAATCATAATTTTTCCCACTTACTATTAAGAGTGCTTTGCATAGTTGCAGCTTATGCAATCCTTTTTATGATCGTGATCCTCCATGCAAAGTGAGAACTACTTGCACACAAATGACAAATAAGCAATTTAAAGATGGAATCCTTATAATTTACTAGTTGGATGAGAAATATTTGCCATTGCCACTAGTAAAAAGTTCAACAGTTTCTTAAAATATTACTTGTACATTTTCCATATGACCTATCAATTTAAATAGATATTTAAACTATTAAGTTAGGTTAAATAGGTATATAACCAAGAGAAATGGAAAGCTATGCTCATGTAAAGGTTTCTACATGAGTGTTCATAATAGCTTCAATCACAATAACCACAAACTGGAAAACCCAAATATGGGTAGTTTGTGTTCATGAACTAGTGAAAAGATAAACAAATTGTGAAATATCCAGGCAATGGGACACTACTCAGCAATAAGAAGGGATGAACTATGACAGACACAACCACGTGGGTAAGTCTCAAAAGCATTATGCTAAATGAAAGAAGCCAGACACAAACAAGACTACACATTTATGATTACATTTTTATGAAATTTTAGAAAAAGCAAAACAATAATAACAGAAAGCAGAACACTGATTCCCAGGGGGCAGTGATAGAGGGAGAAGACTGCCTGGAAAGGGGAACAAAATTGTTGCTTTACAGTGATAGAAATAGATAGAAATAATCATTCTTTTTATGCAGTTATATAACTTTTCATTTTTCAAATCTCATTGAAATGTGCACTTAAATTATTGGATTTTATTGTATGTAAATCATACATTGGTAAAACTCATTTTTAAGCAGAACTAATCATAATAAATGTATAGATTTTTCAAACTTTCCCAACAGATATATACATTTGAAAATATAAAGATTATTGAATATATTTTTGTATTTATAGTTTGTATTTCATATATTTTTACATTAACACTTTTTAAATGTTTTATTTATTTATTTTTTTATTTAAATTCAATTAGCCAACATATAGTACATTATTAGTTTCAGATGTAGTGTTCAATAATTTATCAGTTGTGTATAACACCCAGTGCTCATCACATCACATGCCCTCTTTAATGCCCATCACCCAATTACCCCATCTCCCACTCACTTCCCCTCCAGCAACCCTCAGTTTACTTTCTCTAGTTAGGAGTCTCTCATGTTTTTTTTTCCTCTCTGATGACTTCTCATTCAGTTTTCCCTCCCTTCTCCTATGATCCTCTGCACTATTTCTTATATTTCCTCCTATGATCCTCTGCACTGTTTCTTATATTTCACATATGAGTGAAACTGTGTGATAATTGTCTTTCTCTGATTGACTTTCACTCAGCATAATCCCCTCCAGTTCCATCCATGTCAATGTAAATGGTAGGTATTCATCCTTTCTGATGGCTGAATAATATTCCATTGTATATATGAACCACATCTTCTTTATCCATTCATCTATTGAAGGACATCTCAGCTCCTTCCATAGTTTGGCTATTATGGACATGCTGCTATGAACATTGGGGTGCAGGTGCCCCTTCGGATCACTACATTTGTATCTTTGGGTAAATACCTAGTAGTGAAATTGCTGGTTCATAGGGTAACTCTGTTTTTAAATTTTTGAAGAACTTCCATACTGTTTTCCAGAGTGGCTATACCAACTTGCATTCCCATCAACAGACATTAACACTTTTTTAAATAAATGAAAAAACTATGATGAAGAAAAAAATAGGCCTTCTAGGAATCTCTATAAATAATTTTTTATTTTGCTGTAGTATTTGCGTCTTTACAAGTATTTGGCCATTAATATTTTTATGGTAATTCAACTATTATAAGCTATTACACATACAAATTCTTAATGGTGCTTCATGATGTGTATCTAGAAATAAGAGAAAATGAGTCAGCTCTTACAAGAGCTACATATTCTTCTAGAATACTTTTTGCATAGAGCAGAAAATGTATAATGAAGTGACTTTGAAAATCACTGTGACAATAATGTAGTTTTTCCCAACAAACACTTTCTATTAGAAGTCTATGAATCATTAAAGACATGGGTAATGAAACCTTGAGGGAGAGCAATCAATAAGACACTGGGTTTAATTGATGAAACACAGCATTTAGTGTTTACAGATGGAACAATGAATAAATAAGGAGAAGGAATCATAAAATCACAGATAAAAACTCATCCAATTTTTAACAGAAGCCTTGAAATAAAAGAGAATAGAAAACTACAGGAAAGAATTCATGTTATTGATTCGTAATACAAAAAGCAGAAAAGAAACATAACAGTTAAGAGAGTGAGTTAAATCCTGATTCTGAACTTAGTGGAGTTACTTAAACTGTCTGAACTGCAGTTCTTTCAAATGTAAATAAAATGGTGATAGAGGTAGTTCGTGCCTCATATGAGGATTAAGTGCATGTTGGATGTCTACAGTGTTTGGTGAATATAAACACTCAATAGATCTTAACATTAATGTTACTGTAATTTGTACTATTGATCCCCTTCACATAATGCCATAATAAGGCTGGTAGTTTTGAAATAAGTTATAAGAAACAATGATTTCCTAGACACATAACCTTGGACATGTAATGAGTGAAACCAAATTTAAGAAATAAATCTTTCTTATATATGTATGTGCTGTGACATCCAAGATCTCATGGTCTAACACTTGATCCGTAGCTGTCTTGGGACAAGAAGTTAAGCTTCTGTCAGTCTCTATGAGGGGAAAAATTTCCAGGCCAAGTAAAGAAAAGGCAAAGAACAAAACCTGTTGAACTTCTTTTTTATGTCAAGTCATAGATATTTCTGGTTTTAAGGAAGTTGATTTCTCTTGAGGTTTAAGATAGTCTGAGGAATCTGTCTGGGAGCACACTTCACCACCCAGGATGTGTGTAAATCTCAGCAAATTAAAACTTAGCTCTAACTATTCATATAAAGCAATTAATCTTATTCTAAATATGTGTGGTGATCAAAAAGTAACCATGCTTCCAAGTTTCATGCTGCTAGAATTTAACACACTTTGTATATATCACAAGAGAAATGTAAAGAGTGAGCAATAGTCCTGACATTATGTAATAAAACTTCATAGGGCATCATGATAATGTCTTCTGAGGATTTTCTTAAAAATGAACAAAAACAAAACAAACAAAAACAAGGAAGTCATAGATTTCAGAAATTAAAGAATGTCAACATGTAAGAAACAATATTTTCTAAGGATGCCTTCTGCATTCAACTACAAGCTCCCCTTAGTATGTTGAAGTATTGACTTTCTTCTGATTTTCTTTCTTCCATATTCAACTATAAATGTGTACTTTCTTCTGTTCAAAATGGCACTTTTATATTTTCTCTTAACAATTTCTTAGTGCTCTTATTACATCAAACAAATATTTGAAAGTTATTGCCAAGTAGATATTTTAAAGGAGATATTCATGAAAGCCAGTGTCTTCTAAAAAAAAAATATGTAACACATAAAAGGAGTCGGCCATTTGCAGAAAATTTTTTCCCCTTAAGAAAAAAAATTAACTCATTAAAAAAGCTTATTTATTGTACCATCCCTTTGATAAGAGATGATAGAATTGTCTTCTCTGGCAATATTAATGAGATGATAAATCTTAAGATTTCATATAATTTCTTAGCTTCTTCCTTTATCTTTTCCTGGACTTGCTCCCAATTAGAAACCAATTAGAAACCATACTGTGTTTTTCATTTTATTTTTGGATTTTCTGATATTTGGCTGCTGTTTCAAAGTATCTTGCCCTGAAAACTTATATAAAACTTAGTCTAAGTTTTATATCCCTTGCCATTTTTCCAATCCACCACAGGAAAGATAGATAATATAGACAGATACAGATATAAATATAACTATAGATATAGAGATATAGGCACACACATTCAGAGAGAAACACAGAGATTTAATATATCAGGATACTGGGGGCACCTGGGTGGCTCAGTCATTAAGCGTCTGCCTTCCCCTCAGGTCATGATCCCAGGGTCCTGGGATTGAGTCCCACATGAGGCTCCCTGCTCGGTGGGAAGCCTGCTTCTCCCTCTCCCACTCCCCCTGCTTGTGTTCCCTCTCTCGCTGTGTCTCTCTCTGTCAAATAAATAAATAAAATCTTTAAAAAAATATCAGGATACCATATACATTCAATTAAGAAATTCCCTTCACAAGTTTCTACTACTTTTTTGAAATACATTAGTTTTTTAATAGCCTTGGTCATCAATCTTTGTATTAGCATCTTTCTTTAGATGATTGAATTGTCTTGGATGTTAAATTAGAGTTTTAAATACATTCAGCTATCTTAGTCAAAATAAAAGTCTTTTGTGAACCCGTTATCCATGAGTAGGGCATTTGCTTAATAATAAAGATGTGTTGTTTTATATATATATGTGTATATATATATGTATGTATATATATATGTATATATATATGTAGTTGGAAAATGGGAAGACATGAAATCAAACAAGGACCTGAAGGATTGCTGATTGAAACAAAGATGTGGATGTGTGTCTATGAGAGGCTATCTGGCTGGTGGAAAAGCCTGTTGTAAGGGGTAGTTACTCCAGAAAGATTTTGGGTAAAGGCTAAAGGCAGGGTTAGCAAGAGATAACAAACATGTAGATCATCTTTGGTTGGAGCAAATGACTGAAGGGAAACTTTATTCAGAGCAATAGTAGCTTTTCCATTAACACAACATACCAGGGAGTGCTCAGTTCCAGAAATTCCAAACACAAAGGACAAAGGCTACAGATGAGTAGGCATTTAGGGAGACAGTTCATAGGAAACAAGGGTGGAGATATATATCCCATTATGGGTAAATGAAAGAAAAGTCTACGTTAAAAAAAAAAATGGGCTAAGACTAAGAAGAACATGCCAAAAGCTTAAGAGACAAAAAAAATGGACAAGTTTAATAATGCCACACACAAACACTAACCATACTGGGTGATTAAACAAAGGCATCTTTACTAAAAGTATAATTTACCTTGTTCTGACAAACTACATGAGAAAAATTCTCCTGATTTTGTTTAATTTGGTATATTTTAGGTAAGAGGAAAATATTTGAGCTAAAAAGTCATGTGATCACTTTTGCAAATTTTAAGAGAATTGTTGTTCATATGTTAGAGAATTAATTGCAAATATTTTCTCACATTCTGTGAGTTTTCTTTTCACTTCCTTGATAGTGCTTTTGAAGCACTAAACTTTTTAATTTTGGTGAAGTTCAATATAATCTCTATTGTTTTTCCATTATCAAATTTATTTATACTGCCATTATTATTTCCTTATTTAAGGACTTTGTTGAGCTAATTCTGTGAAGTTTGTATTCTTTGTTCTTTGTGACCACTGACAACTCCATTTGGTTAGATTAGTAATCATTTACTGAATGGACAGAGATTTCCTTAAATTTCAGGAATCAATAAGCCTCTTAGTTTTTACTGCAAGCTATGTGTGTATTGGGTCATGTGAGTGACATTCAGTTAGGCAGTTTACAATTCTGCCTTGGTTTCACTTCCTGATTTAACAGACTTGAGGTCAATCAGATCAATCAGATTAGGTCTTTTTTGAGGATGTGCACAGTCCTACACATGGGTGTGATATTCTGTATTTCAAGGAATAGGCCTGAGCTTTACACAGTCCCCCTACTGGCATCTAATTCCCCAGCTTTTCCTTTAAAATTTTTGGTTAGCTTGTTATTTGCACCAACTGTCATCACTTCCTCAGGTAGCTGCAATATTGAACAACTGCTGATGATTCTTTTTGCTAAACACCCTGGAGGAAAAGGCTATTCTCACTAAGAGAGTCCTGAGTCAGATCAAATAAAGACAAGTCTTTGACTTTTTGAGGAACCTCCATACTGTTTCCCAAAATGGCTACGTGAGTTTGCATTGCCACCAACAATATACCAACATTCCCCTTTCTCCATATCCTCGTCAACACCTGCTGTTTCCTCTGTTGTTAATTGTAGACATTCTGACTGGTGTGAGATGATATTTCATTGTAGTTTTTATTTGTATTTCCTTGATGATGAGTGATGTTGAGCATCTTTTCAAGTCTCTGCCAGACATCTGTATATCTTCTTTGGAAAAATGTCTATTCATGTCTTCTGCCCATTTTTTAACTGGATTATTTGGTTTGTGGGTGTTGAATTTTATAAGTTTTTTATAGATTTTGGATCCTAACCCTTTATCAGATATGTCATTTGCATATATCTTCTTCCATTCCATAGGTTGCTACAATCCATCAAATGCACTACTAGATATTTACCTGAAGGTTATAAAAATACTGATTCAGGGGCATCTGGGTGGCTCAGTCAGTTAAGTGGCTGCCTTCAACTCAGGTCATGATCCTGGAGTCCCAGGATCAAGGCTCGATCAGGCCCCCTGCTCAGCAGGAAGTCTACTTCTCCCTTTGCCCCTCACCCCACTCTCGTGCTCTCTCTCACTCTCTCTCTCTCAAGTAAATAAAATATTTTTTTAAAAAATACTGATTCAAAGGGATACATGTACGTGATGTTTATAGTATCATTATCAACAATAGCCAAATTATGGGAAGAACCCAAATGTCCACTGACTGATGAACGGATAAAAAGATGTGAGATATATATATATATGACATACATGTATATATATGTGTGAATATTACTCAGCCACAAGAAAGAATGAAATCTTACCATTTGCAATGACATGGATGGAGTTAGAGAGTATTATGCTAAGGAAAATAAGTCAGTCAGAGAAAGACAAATACTGTATGATTTCATTCATATGTAGAATTTAAGAAACAAGAAAAAGAGAGAGGCAAACCAGGAAACAAACTCTTAACTATAGAGATCAAATTGAGGGTTACTGGAGGGGAGATGGCCAGGGGATGGGTTAAATAGGTGATGCATATGAAGGAGGGTACTTGCTGTAATGAGCACTGGGTGTTGTATTGTAAGTGATTCATCAATCACTAAAATGTACACCTGAACCTAATATTATACTGTATGTTAACTAACTGGAATTTAAATAAAAACTTGGGAAAAAAAAAAAGTCTTTGTGAGTGGGATTTTCTAGGGAAATTCCAAAAAGGTCTAATAATGATAATTCTCTGAAAATGGGGTTTGAGAGAGCTCCCACTTATACTGAGACTTCCAGGGGCCACTAGGCTGCTGGTTTGCCATATGAGGAATGTTGATTTTCAAGGATACCAAGGAGCTAAAGAGTGTGAGTACAGGGCAAGTAACAATACCACAAAACTCATGTTCTTACTGAGGTTTAGCTTTTTTTTTTAATAAATTCTCCCAGCATAATTTTAAGGCTTTGGTTAATCATCAGAGTTCTGGAAAAGCTGATTTTGACAATTTTTGCCAGAGTTCTTTCTCCTTTTTTGAAGATGTTTTTTGGAAATTCACAATCTGTCCTTCCCAGTGATATTATTGAGAATTTTTTCTATAATTTGGAATGGACTAAGATTAATTAAATAGGACACAGGAATCATTACACATAAAAGAAAAAAATTGACAAAGGAAACATGACCAATATTTACAAGTTTTGCTCATTCACACCCATACCTAAGAAAATAGTAGTCATGTCACAGGCTTGGAAATTAGATTGATAGATAAATAATTATATGATGAATTATCACCTATTGAATAATAAAAAAACCATTAATACATGGTGATATAAATAAGCAAAACAAAGAACCATATAACAAAAAATGAAGAACAGTAAGCTCTTCCTCACAATAGTGTCAATTAATATAAAAAATGGTGGAGAAAAAAGAATATCAATCTGCCTTAAAACTAATAGCTGAAAATTTAATATGTAATTGGATATTTACTTGTTGAAAAGTATCTCTGAAAATCATCACCAAACATTACCTAAAAGGGAAAAAAGTCACTTTACTGTAGAGAAACCTCGCAAACACCATCTTAACTGGCATGACGTGCCTTCTAATAGGATAGTGAGAAGGATATAATATCACTTTGATGCTATCCCTGCCAAAAGTGCAGAATCTAATCATAAGGAAACATCAGACAAACTCAGATTTCAGTACATTCTAAAAAATAATTGGTCTCTACTCTTACAAAATATCAAGGTCAGGAAAGATATGGAAAGGCTGAGAAGCTATTCCAAATTAAAAGGGTCTAAAGAGGTATGACAAGTAATTGTAATGTATTATCCTGCATTTGATCTTAGACTAAAAAATAATAACTATAAAAGATATTTTGAAAACAGTTGAGAAAATGCAAATGGAGACAATGGATTAGATCACTATATATTCATATTTCTTAAATTTGTTGACTTAGCCAACTATATTGCCATTATATAAAGGAATATATTCATTCTTAGGAAATAATTACTGAGCTATTTAGGAGTAAAAGGACACAAAGTTTCCAAAAAATAAATAAATAAGTAAATACATATCTATATATTTATATATGTAGGTATATACATATATCTCTATAGATAGATATAGAGAGAGAATTATACTACAAGTAGGGCAAAGTGTAAACACTTGGCAAATATGGATACAAAGACCAGGAGAGTTCCTTATTTTATTCAAGCAACTTTCCTATATTTGAAATCATATCAGTAGAAAATGTTACCAAAAATAAAGGAATACAACTAAAAACCAAAAAAAAAAAATACGATGGTTACATTTGAGTCTTTATCTCACTTCATTTATCCTTAGCATTTCACATGGTTGACCATTCTCATTCTTGAAACTTTCTTCAGTTGGCTTCCATGAATCTATACTCATCTAGTTTTCTTATTTCTTTGGATATTCCTCTGTCTACCTCATCAGTTTTTTTCATCACTGCAACCTCTACAATTGGGTATTCCCCTTGACCTCTGTTCTTTCCTCAACACTCATTCCCTATAGGATCTCATTCAGTCTCATGAATCTATATTATGATGGCTTTCAAATTCATATCTTTGGGTCCCTCTTCCAAACTCCACACCCATGTATCCAACTGCCCACTCAACATCCCACTTGAATGCTTAATAAGCATCTCAAATTAACATGTCCTAAGCTGAGTTTCTGTTATTTCACCTGTCGCGTACCATCCTGATCTTTAAAATGTTTTTCTCTATCCCAGTTAATGGAAAATCCTTCCAGTTGTTTAGGACAAAACCTTAAAGTCATACTTGATTCCTTTTTTCCTTTCATATCATATCACAAAATCTTTTTAGTTATAACTTCAAATAGATCCAGAAACTTACTACTTTCTATCACTTCGACTACTACTACCATTGTTCAAGCTACCACTATACTTGCCTAAAATATTTTAATAGTTTTTAAATTTAGTATTCTTGATTCTGACCTTATTCTTATCATAGCAGCTAGAGTGATCTGTTAAAATATGTCATTTATGTCACTGTTCTGCTTAATGTTGCCTCATCTCACTCAGTAAGCGAATGAAAGCCCTTACTATGATCTGCAAAGTTCTACTTGATCTCTCTGTGACTTCACCTCCTATTTACCTTCTCTTTCATTTTGCTGTAGCCAGATTGGCCTACGAGCTATTTCTAGAACATATGATCATACTGCTATTCATAGTCTGTGCACCAGAGCATCCCTCCATCAGATACATACATGGTTCACTCCCACAATTTTTCTGGGTGCTTACTCAGAGATACCATAAGGGAGGCTTCCCCTAATCACTGCAACTAAAATGTCAATGCTTTATACCCCTCTCAGTATTTTCCAGCCCTCTTCCCTGCCTTGTTTTCCTTAGAACTATGTAAAATATGTGTGCACATGCGGACACGTGTGTGTGTGTGTTTCTCTTGTCTATTGTCTGACTCTCCCACTATAACTATTTGTGGTAGGGATCTCTATGTATTTTCACTGCTACTTCTCCAACAATAATAAACATTAAATATTTGTTGAATAAATGAATAAAATATTCAAATCCATTTTTACCTTTTAATTTTATGAACCTGGACTATTGTAACAGACTTGACCTCAAGATTCTTACCACCACCAGTTATCTGATTAATAAGCAGAGTAAGACCTATATCCTTCATGAACCCTTCCACACTGACCTTTCAAAATAATCCAACAGCCAGTTTATATGTGTCTCTCAGGTGTCAGACACTTGCCAGATGTTAGAAATAAAATATAGCCAAGACTCAGTCTTTGTCCCTGTGGATTTTATAGTCTGGTGGCAGATGAGACTGACAAGTGATATACAGCAAAACCAAACAAACTAAAACTCACAGAGTGGAAGAATAAGATGCTGTGTTCTTTAGTATCAATGTCTGCCGCCTCCATGTTCTTGTCATTTAGGTTGCCGCTGCAAGTGATGTTGACAAAATAGCCTTAGATTTCAGTTTATGGCCACATTTTCTAGTATGATGAAGGTATTGAGTGTGAGATGATCAATGGAGGGTCAGAAAGCAGTGGTTCACTTGGCTGAAAGGGTGCACATTGTCTAAAGGAAAAGGATGTATACAAAGAAGATAGTTCATGACTGAATCTACTCAACATTCAGTCAAAAGCTTTTTGCATAATTGAATGGGAAATACTGCAATGGTGGTACATATATAAGTCCTTCCTAGTCTTTAAAATAGCAGCTATCTACAGGAGTGCTCAAAAGCAAATTAGTAAGGTTTCTTGGTCCCTGATCTGCCTTTCCAGGTTTTCTTGACAGAAATCCCCTCCTGAAGGTTACTGGCAACTCAACTCTGTAGTGGCAGGTGGCGATCATGATAAATAAATTGTAACTTCAATTTCTTTTCTTTCGGCTTTGTTCTATTGGCTTTCTAAGCAGAACAGAGTTGAAGTGATCAAACCAGTGCGATCTATAATGTAGCTGCTGTTCTGAGAAATAAACACATGAATATTTATAAGTGAGCACCGTGTATTGGAAAGGCTACCAATGCTACTCACTGGAATTGCCATATTAGCAGCATTGAAGCTATATGTCTATATGGAAATCCCAAGATAAGCCCAATGTTTCATGCTGTAGGCACAACCACGTGCTGCACCTCCCAGCTGACCCAATAAAAGCTAAGCTGACAAAAGGAAATACAGGGAAACTGAAAGTGCATAAACAGGGAGAAATGCTGGAGAGAAGGTCAGAAAAACAGAACTTTTTAGTAATTAATGCTAAGTTACCTGCAGCGAATTTGCATGTAGTATTTTCATGCTGATAGCCAGCACTACTAATTTAACACAGATTATTCTCTGATCATGATTTTTTTTCCCTACCTGAGTTTTTGTAGCTTCTGTGTGTTGCTCTCTTATTAATCTGCACAAACCTTCCTCACCTTAGGGGGAGCTGCTTTCCCAGGGTATGCAGGTCAAATTATTTTGGAGACAAAAATTATGTGTATTTCCATTTCAGGCCATTGTGCTCACCAGAATCCTGCTCTAGATTGGCCTTGACTTCATATGTGCACAAATAAAGTAGTTTATGGGAGATCATTGAAACTGCAGAGTTGGACCAGGGCAAAAAAATGAAGTACAATCTCATCTTATAACATGTCTAACATCTCATTATTTACCTCCTGCTTTTCTGACTTTCTACTTCCTGATTCCTGCAGCACTCTGAGCTCCAGCTCAAGGAACAATTGGAGCATATCCATTGACTCCCAAGTGTATTGAACCAATGGGCCATCCCATGCTCATTGTCTTCCATTTGCCTGATGTTGTGTTGTGCTTGTACTGTTGAAATATTCTTTTCTGCTCACTTGGATAGGAGGAATGTGCACTTCCAGAACACTAACATTGCCCTTGGCAAGCAGCCTCTTAGATGCCAACAAATGGTCCCTTTGTCTTAGGTTTGAGAATATTCAGCAGAACAGATTCAGTGCACTACCTACTGGTACTTAGTAATCAGAAAGAGTTTGAAAGTGAAACTATGCTTGAAAAAGGAAGAATGAATGTGCCTTAATGGAGAAAATAGTTTGTCTGGAGGCAAAATAGGTCACTGGTTTGAGTTCTGGTTTGCAGAATGGTTTAGGGGAGACTTCCAGCTCATCTTACATGTATGATCAGAGCTAAGAGAATCAAGCATTTTGTGCACACAGGTCCATCTTCTTTGGGTTGCAGTCAAGAGGATAGAAAAGCAGAATAAGAGCAAGGAACTTCACCCTGCAGGCATTTATGATGTGCTCACGTCAGCTATCCAAATCCTATTGAGAATGTCCCACTTGGGTCTTTCTCTTCATTCTTCTCCCTTTCCTTGGTCTCTTAGAGTTTTCATTGCTTATTTCCTCTTGAAGGCCCTGTCCCCTCCACCTTTCTCAGGGTGCTATCTTTCCCTAAGCAGTTAGCAAGTATCAAAGCTCCTGTGTATTGAAAATTTTCCTTGCCTTTGGTGTGGATGGAATGTCCTAACCAATGTCTCCTCTATCTGATCCAGCTACTGCATATAGATGAGAAATTTTAAGATTTGAAGTTAGAGAAAGAAGCAAGAGATGTACATTTTTCACTTGGAATTAAAATGTGTGTGTGTGTGTGTGTGTGTGTGTATGTGTGAGAAAGAGAGACACATCTTCATGCATCACTAAGTTTGTGGTTGTATTTACACTCACAGACACATATGGGCAATTAACTATATGAAGCAAAAAAAAAAAAAAAACTGGTGATATATTTATCACCAGTTAGGTGATATCACCAGGGCTTAGATGGGGACAAGTAAAGTTGGGAAATTTCTAATTATATTAGGTGGTCAAGGAAGATCTCACTGGTAATGTTAAATTTGATCTGAGGCACAAATGACTGAAGGAGCAAGCCATGTAAAGAAAAATCTGGTAGAAGTGTCCACACAGAGGAAACCACTTACACTACAAGCCCTAATGTGGTAGAGAGAGTGATATGTTCAAACAACAATGAAAAGGCCAATGGAACTGAGCACAGTTAGTAACAGGGTTGTCAGAGAGCAGGTTGAAGGGGCAGGTAGAAACCAGATCATGGAAGCTTTTGAGACTGTATTAAGGATTCTGATTTTTTTTTTTTAAGTCCAAGAAGAGAGCCACCACTGAAACATTAAGCAGATTTGGGACATGCTCTGATTTACAATTTAAAAATATCACTTCTGCAGCTATGTGAAGCAAGAAGAGAAGAAAGATTAGTTAGGAGGCTTGTCACAAAACCCCATGTTGGCTTAGACTGGGGTGGTAGCTCTGAGGGAGCAGAGAAGTTGTCACATAAGAGACATTTTATGGGCACAGCCTTCCTGATGGATTGAATGGAAAGAATGAGGAAAAGACGAGCAGCCTTGCTTCTGGATTTTTGGACTGAACAACTGGGCAAATGGTAACATTTACTGAAACAGATAAGGCTGTAGGGGAGGCAATTCTAAAGGCTCATGTGTGAAGTTAAGTGATTATTTTTGGTATGTCAAGTTAGTGGTACCTTTTAGCCATTCAGACTGAGATCTCAAATAGGCAAGTTGGATGTGTGAGTTGGAGATTTATGTTAAAGATGGAAATCCAGGCAAATCTGGGCATCATCAACAAATATGTAATATATATTTTAAATGCTGTGGTTGAAATTACATAAAGAAAAAAGATGAATGGATAAGAGAGGAGGCTTAAGTATAAACATTAACATCTAGAGATTGAATGAGAATGAATCAGGTAAGAGACAGAGAAGGGGCAGCAATCATGTTAGAAACCAGGAGTGTGGGCTGCCACAGAAGTCTAAAAAGAAAAGTAGTCAGTTGTGTTGAGAAATACAACATGGCAGTTAAAAAACAGACCCATGGGTGGTGGGATCAAAAACTGGGTTGCCGTGAGTTAGGCAAGAATGGAATGTGACGACAAGGTGGAATCAGCAATTACAGATCATTCTTTCAAGATGTTTGGCTGTATCAGGGAGGGAGAAAAACCTTTTTCATCCATCCTCAGGTTTGGTGATTGGGTCCGTGCAAACTGAACTGACAAAAGACAGGTTAACAGGATAAAAAGGTTTATTTCATATGCTTATGTGGGGCTTCATCAAAATGAAATGAAAACCCCAAAAGGTAGTTGTGACTGGGGGTTCGGATACCATTTTAAAAAAGGACAATACATTTATGGAGAAGTGACAAGACAAAGAAAAAGGGTTGAACTTCCAGAAGTGGGAAATGTGGGAAAGTGAATGTGTGGGGAAACTAATGTAAGAAAAGAATTATTCTAGTAAATTTTATTTACCTGTAGAGGTCCGTCTTTGTGTTGACTTTCTGTCCTCTTCATGGCTATGAAACTGCCCTTGGGAGAAAGGATTTATGGCAGTTTTCATTGTTCAGAATTTTCTGCTCTTAGATAAGGGAAGCTCCAAGGAGGCTTATTTCTTTTTTTTCTTAATTTTTTATTGTTATGTTAATCACCATACATTACATCATTAGTTCTTGATGTAGTGTTCCATGATTCATTCTTTGTGCATAATACCCAGTGCTCCACGCAGACTGTGCCCTCTTTAATACCCATCACCAGGCTAACCCATACCCCCACCCTCCTCCCCTCTAGAACCCCCAGTTTGTTTTTCAGAGTCCATCGTCTCTCATGGTTCGTCTCCCCCTCTGACTTACTCCCCTTCATTCTTCCCCTCCCGCTATCTTCTTCTTTTTCTTTTTTCTTAACATATGTTGCATTATTTTGCTTCAGAAGTACAGATCTGTGATTCAACAGTCTTGCACAATTCACAGCGCTCACCATAGCCCATACCTTACCCAATGTCTATTCCCCAGCCACCCCATCCCTCCCACCCCCCACCACTCCAGCAACACTCAGTTTGTTTCCTGAGATTAAGAATTCCTCACATCAGTGAGGTCATATGATACATGTCTTTCTCTAATTGACTTATTTCACTCTCCAGTTCCACCCACGTCGTTGCAAATGGCAAGATCTCATCCCTTTTGATGGCTGCATAATATTCCATTGTGTATATATACCACTTCTTCTTTATCCATTCATCTGTCGATGGGCATCTTGGCTCTTTCCACAGTTTGGCTATTGTGGACATTGCTCTAAACATTGGGGTGCACACACCCCTTCGGATCCCTACATTTGTATCTTTATGGTAAATACCCAGTAGTGCAACTGCTGGATCATATGGTAGCTCTATTTTCAACTGTTTGAGGAACCTCCATACTGTTTTCCAGAGTGGCTGCACCAGCTTGCATTCCCACCAACAGTGTAGGAGGGTTCCCCTTTCTTCACATCCCCACCAACATCTGTCGTTTCCTGACTTGTTAATTTTAGCCATTCTGACTGGTGTGAGGTGGTATCGCATTGAGGTTTTGATTTGGATTTCCCTGATGCCGAGTGGTGTTGACCACTTTTTCATGTGTCTGTTGGCCATTTGGATGTCTTCTTTGGGAAAATGTCTGTTCGTGTCTGCTGCCCATTTCTTGATTGGATTATTTGTTCTTTGGGTGTTGAGTTTGATAAGTTCTTTATAGATTTTGGATACTAGCCCTTTATCTGATATGTCATTTGCAAATATTTTCTCCCATTCTGTCGGTTGTCTTTTGGTTTTGTGGACTGTTCCTTTTGCTGTGCAAAAGCTTTTTATCTTAATGAAATCCCAATAGTTCATTTTTGCCCTTTCTTCCCTTGCTTTTGGCGATGTTTCTAGGAAAAAGTTGCTGCGGCTGAGGTCCAAGAGGTTGCTGCTTGTATTCTCCTTTAGGATTTTGATGGACTCCTGTCTCACATTTAGGTCTTTCAACCATTTGGAGTCTATTTTTGTGTGTGGTGTAAGGAAATGGTCGAGTTTCATTCTTCTGCATGTGGCTGTCCAATTTTCCCAACACCCTTTGTTGAAGAGACTGTCTTTTTGCCATTGGACATTCTTTCCTGCTTTGTCAAAGATGAGTTGACCATAGAGTTGAGGGTCCATTTCTGGGCTCTCTCTTCTGTTCCATTGATCGATGTGCCTGTTTTTGTGCCAGTACCATACTGTCTTGATGATGACAGCTTTGTAATAGAGCTGGAAGTCCGGAATTGTGATGCCGCCAGCTTTGCTTTTCTTTTTCAGTATTCCTCTGGCTATTCGGGGTCTCTTCTGGTTCCATCCAAGTTTTAGGATTATTTGTTCCATTTCTTTGAAAAGAGTGGATGGTATTTTGATGGGGATTGCATTGAATGTGTAGATTGCTCTAGGTAGCATTGACATCTTCACAATGTTGGTTCTCCCAATCCATGAGCATGGAACGTTTTTCCATTTCTTTGTGTCTTCTTCAATTTCTTTCCTGAGTATTTTATAGTTTTCTGAGTACAGATCCTTTGCCTTTTTGGTTAAATTTATTCCTAGGTATCTTATGGTTTTGGGTGCAATTGTAAATGGGATCGACTCCTTGATTTGTCTCTCTTCTGTCTTGTTGTTGGTGTATAGGAATGCCACTGATTTCTGTGCATTGATTTTATATCCTGCTACTTGACTGAATTCCTGTATGAGTTCTAGCAGTTTTGGGGTGGAGTCTTTTGGGTTTTCCACATACAGTATCATATCATCTGCCAAGAGTGAGAGTTTGACTTCTTCTTTGCTGATTTGGATGCCTTTGATTTCTTTTTGTTGTCTGATTGCTGTGTCTAGGACTTCTAATAATATGTTGAATAGCAGTGGTGATAGTGGACATCCCTGCCACGTTCCTGACCTTAGGGGAAAAGCTCTGTTTTTCCCCATTGAGAATGATATTCACTGTAGGTTTTTCATAGATGGCTTTTATGATATTGAAGTATGTACCCTCTATCCCTATACTCTGAAGAGTTTTGATCAAGAAAGTGTGCTGTACTTTGTCAAATGCTTTTTCTGCATCTATTGAGAGGATCATATGACTCTTGTTCTTTTTCTGTTAATGTATTGTATCACATTGATTGATTTGCGGATGTTGAACCAGCCTTGCAGCGCCGGGAAAAATCCCACTTGGTCATGGTGAATAATCCTTTTAATGTACTGTTGGATCCTATTGGCTAGTATTTTGGTGAGAATTTTTGCATCCATGTTCATCAAGGATATTGGTCTGTAATTCTCCTTTTTGATGGTGTCTTTGTCTGGTTTGGGGATCAAGGTAATGGTGGCCTCATAAGATGAGTTTGGAAGTTTTCCTTCCATTTCTATTTTTTGAAACAGTTTCAGGAGAGTAGGTATTAATTCTTCTTTAAATGTCTCATAGAATTCCCCTGGGAAGCCGTCTGGCCCTGGGCTTTTGTTTCTTGGGAGATTTTTGATGACTGCTTCAATTTCCTTAGTGGTTATAGGTTCAGGTTTTCTATTTCTTCCTGGTTCAATTTTGGTAGTTGATACATCTCTAGGAATGCACTCATTTCTTCCAGGTTATCTAATTTGCTGGCATAGAGTTGCTCATAATATGTTCTTATAATTGTTTCTATTTCTTTGGTGCTGGTTGTGATCTCTCCTCTTTCATTCATGATTTTGTTTATTTGGGTCATTTCTCTTTTCTTTTTGATAAGTGTGGCCAGTGGTTTATCAATCTTGTTAATTCTTTCGAAGAACCAGCTCCTAGTTTTGCTGATCTGTTCTACTGTTCTTTTTGTTTTTATTTCATTGATTTGTGCTCGCATCTTTATTATTTCTCTTCTCCTGCTGGGTTTAGGCTTTCTTTGCTATTCTTTCTCCAGCTTCTTTAGGTGTAGGGTTAGGTTGTGTATTTGAGATAAGGAGGCTTATTTCTTATGTTGATTTCCAGTTTCCTTCACTCAAAATAATCCCTATGCTAAAGTGGTGTATTTGGGGGTGGCATATTGTGATCCCCTTCAGCTGCAGTTAGGGACTGAGAAATGGGTCAGTGACTCTGAAGAGTCCTGGGGTTAAGGAAGGGTTTGCATATTTACTTGGAGATGAGCAGCTTTACACCACAATGGTGCACCATTGTGCTCTACCACAACCAACAAAGAGAACCTGAGCATATAAAACACAAGACTAAGCGGATGTGATGCCGGAGCAAAATCCATGTTGGGTGAGAGGGGATGTTTTCCACCATTAGTGAGGAATTATAGTCATGCAGATACTGAGTTCTTTGCAGGAGAGGAGACAGATGTAGGAGGCGTGGTAGATTCCATGGAAAGAAGATGAAGTTCCCCTTTGGTTGCTTCTATTTTCTTGGTAGAACACAAGGTTATCATCTGAGTTGGGGAGAGACATGAGGTGTTTATAATGAGAAGAAAAGTCATGAAATCATTTGATTAGACCACTGGACAGCAACTGTACCATGAAAGTGTACTGCAAAGTTGTCAAATAGTGACATGGTCCAGTAGGGATTGTCCCTTCCTTTAAAAAAACAACCTTAATCATTTCAAACAACACTTCCTCTCCTCTCTCAGACCTTGCTTCACTCTGTGCCATTGCTCCAACTACACCATTACTTCCACACAGAGGAATAGAAAAAAGGAGGAGAGATTAAGTGAAAACATGTCAGGATCATTTGTATGATCTAAAATGCATGCTAAATTATGTTTTAAAAGTTGGCAGAATGAAATCATAATTAATGCCACTCTCTTCCAGCTCATGCCTTGACTATAATTCTGCTAAATTAGGTATTCCATACACACTAGGCATTTTCTAAATACATTTGGACAATTTGGTCAGCCCATTTACCCCCCTTGGCCAACACCACATTTAAATAACCCAGGACAATCACAATAGGTCTATAAAACATATGTCTCATAGATCTGTGTCCAAAAGAAGTTTATTTCACGTTGACTTTATTCATTCACTACACCATTCATTGACTGCTATATGCTGCCATACTGCTAAGCACTAGGTCATAAAATTACATAGTGTCTGCTTTCCAAAAGTCCTCAATGACAAGAATATAGGCAATGGCAATACAGTGAGAGATTGGCTGTAATAATAACAGACTGACTACTGTAAGGGATAGAGCCAGGGCACACAACCCAACCTGAACAGAAAGGAATGGCTTCTCAAGGAAGTTGGGAGAATGTGAGCTGACTTGGGTTTGAATGATGAGTGCAGAGAGTCAGCCAGGTGTAGAGGTGGAAGAAGGCTATTCCAGGCACACAATCAAATGCCTCGTGGAAATCTCAGGAACATATGGGAACATAGCAGGATGTAGGAATGCAATAAACTCCATATGTCTTGAGTATATGGTGGTGGAGTGACAAGCAGTGAGGCAGAAGACTAGGTATAGGACAAAAAGCAGATGCCCTTCTGAAGCTCACCGAGGAGGTTGGAGTTGATTATCAACACCACTGGAAGCTGTTCAAGAGTGCTAAGCAAGAAATGTCTTAAAAGCACTAAGGATATTAAGAGGAACGGGATCTGTCAGATTTGCAGTTTTAGTGTGTGGTTATAGTAATCAAGGAGGGCTGTCCAACAGAGTAAAATTTTTATCTATTTACTCAGATTTTGAAAATGAGTACAGAATCTATCTATTGCAATTAGGGTTACATTCCATTTGAAGCTTTCTGAGGTCATTTCAGAAGAAAAGGAATGCACAAGGGGACCACTGTGTTGTAATCATAGCCCAGATTTATCAGTTTAAGATGGCACTAATGTGTCATACATGGATGAGCTAAGTAAGATGAAGCTAACATCATTAGAAAATATTTGCATATTTTAAAACACAGCTACAATAAAAATGTCCAAGGAAAATTGCTGGGTTTTTCCATTTCAAGTTTTCTAAGTGTGATCTAAAGCGTCCCATGTAGTTTGGAGTTCTCTTTCCCACACACTCACTACATTAAGATGAGTCTGCTTCATACTATAATTACCCAGTAATGCTTAATAAGTGTGATGCACAACAAACCACTTTGTCTCTGGTGTTAGTTGTTGCTACCATTAAGTATAGCTTTTTCTATTTGCCCTGAACTATTTCCTATTACTGCCCACAACCACTCCCTATACAGACACACACACACACACACACACACACACACACACACACACACACACACACACACATTGCTGCCATTTTTCAATTCAGGCTAACCTTTGAATCTGCCGTCTGAAGGAAATGCCATTAACAGCATTAACAAGAGGTTGTCAAGCCTTTGCCAGTTTTCTGCTCAAAAAAATTTACTGATCACTCCCTCTGTCTAAATGGGCCCTCTGGTTTCTTAGATGGCATTTTCTCTTGCAGTAAGTTTACAGCACAGATGTACTTCCTTTGGTGGAAATCAACTGCTGTATCACTGCAGCAGTTTGCTGAGAAAAAAACAGAAGTTACTTTCAAGAGAATTTGGATAATAATTTTAAAAAAGAGCAACAAGCAGCTCTCATACAATTTCTAAGAAGAGGATTTCTGTAACCCAATTTCTAAGGAAAATAGCTTCTATTGACTTGGTTGTCCCATTATTCTGGGACATGTTAATCAGGTTTCTGCAGCTTTGATATCCAACTATGTCATCTTGTGACTAGTCAGAGACCAGATCTGGTATAATAATCGAGAGGCAAGAAAGGGGATGGTATTGAGTTCAGGAAGGAGGACAGAACCTATGACATGGGCACTTACTATGGCTTACTGTTTGGGTTAATCAATTCAGCTTTGTCAGCCTTACTTCTATTACCTATAAAAAGGAGTGATATTGCCCTGCCTGCCTGAACTGCTTTTACTCACATTTCTAATGCCAAAGATGTAGGTTTTTTTTTAACCCATACCAACCAATTTTCCAGCTCTCCAGATACCAACTGGATGCCCTATCATTCAATTCAATTCAATTTTCACATTAACTACTCAGAGTTAATGCAGACCCCACAGGTTAAACTGCCCCATTTCAGATGTCCGTTGTCACCTGTACTTCTGACCAAATTGAGAGTTTCCATGACCCTCTCTTCAGTTTCAGTAATTTGCTAGAATGGCTTTCAGAACTCAGGAAAATGGTTTGCTTACTATTATGAGTTTATTATAAAGGATGTAACTCAGGAACAAATGAAAGCAATGCATAGAGCAAGGTACGGGGGGAGGGGCACGGAGCTTCCATGCTCTCTCCTGGTGTGCCACCCTCCCTGCTCCTCAATGTGTTCACAAACCTGGAAGCTTTCTAAATTTTGTTAAAGTTTTTTTAGAGTTCAATCCCCAGCCCTCCTCCCCTATCTTAAGAGGTTGGTAAGTGTGGCTGGATATTCCAATCCTCTAATCACCTGGTCTTTCTGATGACTGGCCCTATGCTGAGTGTACTCAGAGGCCCTTCCCTAAGTCACCTCATTAGCATAAACTCAGGTGTGATGGAAAAAGTGGCCTTCATGAATAACAAAAGACACTCCTGTCACTCAGGAAACACCAAGTGTTTTTTTAGGAGCTCTGTGTCAGTAACAAGGGACAAAGACCAAATATATTTTTGTATTATGTCACACTTCCACACAGGACTAGAGAGAATATTAAATAGGGACTCTATTGGAGAGTGTTTTATAACTTCTAAAATGATAGATTGTGCAAATATTTAGAATATTTTCAATACTGAAAATGTAGGTGTTACCCTATGTAGCAGCTCTGCTACATTATCAAGTTTACTGACTCTAATGAGCAGAAGGCTTTGGTTTTAATGGTTTTAATTATTCTGATCTCACATTTATTTCCTCCTACTATCCCCTTGTCATTTGGGAGAAAAAGTTCCCAAATATTATCCCTGATACTTGAACTTACTGATGTGTAAGGTAAATTATAATAGTCAAATTAATACATTATTGCCAGATAAATAGTTATCAATGAAATTCATCAATCAATAACCTGCCAAAGACCAACCACTTTCATGACCTTGATACTAATGTGAAAATTAATAAAAGGAAATCTCATTTAGAATGGGATGGGGATGCCAGCAGGGAGAGCTCTCCTGACCTATCATTCCTTATCAATTTTCAGACCCAATAGAAAGAGACCCACGTTGCAGGTGGATGGGGACTACTTTACTGTCCCAGCAGGAGGAAGACAGGCTTTCCTCCTCCCCAGCAACAGCCCAGCCAATGAGAAACTGTCACAAATCAACCAATGAGAAGCCACCATACTTCCAACTCCCAGTTCACCCTAATGGACTATTTATAACAGCCTTCCCAATGTTCCCTTTTCTCTATAGAAAAGCAATCCTCTCTTTTATTCTTTGGACTTGGCTATGGTTTTGCCCTAATTTGTTTGTCCTAGATGCAATTCTCTGTTATTGCTGTTAGATTTGTAATGTTAACACTAGAGATTGATAATCCAATCATGGCAGGTGGTTAATATGTTTGGTTATAAAGAATTAAAAATGTGAACAGTTCTGCACCTGAATCACCATACCTCACATTTCAGTGTGATGGGGAAATATAGCCAAACATTCAGACATTTTATCAAGTATTCAGCCATTTGAAAACCTTTGAGGTATTCTTCACTGATATGATTTTTGTTTGTTTGTTTGGGGTGTATAGCTTCTTTTGGTTCTGACATAGGATGCACAGCCTTACAGAAAGCCAGTATAAAGTCATTTCCTGTCTGCCTTATTACAAAATTCTTAACACTTTAGTCTTCTTTATTTTGGTGTTTTGTCTGCTTGTTTGAGAATCAGCATTCTCTACTACGGATTAGAAAGTTTTGTAGTGCCTCATGTAACAGCTGTTCTGACTGACAGACATATCATTTTTAGCTATAGTTTTAAGAAGAATCTTTTTTTTAAATTTGGGGATTATTTTCTATTTCTCCATTTCCTATCAGACCCACTAAGACCTTGATATAAATGTCATGAAGTGAGCACTATTCATATTTGCCTACAATCTCCCATCGATTGAATTTCTGTGTAAGCTTGTACCATTTTCTGTCACTTACTGTTCCCAGATGACCTAAGATACCCACAGCAGCAGAGAATCCATATTCTGTCTCTCCTGACATTCCTGTGGCCCCAGTATCCATCACTAACTCATTTTCTCCCCTACTAGTTATGTTCCTCTTCCTTTTCCCTTGGCTCTTTACTAAGGAAAGTTGCATTTTCTTGATACATTTATGTTTCCCATTTTAATTTTCTAGGGAAAAGTAGTAGTACACCCTGGATATCTCTGCTTGGCCTTTTCTGGCTCTGGACTTCTCTGCTGAAGGAAACCCTTGATGGTGGTTCCTGACTGAGTGGACCACCGACCAGACTGCCTCCTACACCCTGCAGGGAGGTCTAGAAGAAATAGACACAGACTAGGAGTCAGAAACACAGAGAATACAAATTCTGACCTTGTTACCTTTACCAACCAACCAGCTGTGAGACTGAGTGAGTCATTTATCCTGTGTTAGCTTCAGCCAACTAATGTTTAAAATGAAAGGTGGATCTTAAGGGCTCTTCAGACTCTTCCCTCATAGGGGCTAAACGCTGAGGAAAATTATATGTTCCAGACAAGGGATCAGTAAAGGTCTACTGAGATTACTGGCCACTGTCTTTACTTGTCACACCAGGAATGTCTGAGTCAGAAAAGTCCACACAATTAAGGGTCTGAGCCTTAACCTTCTCATACAAACTTGACCTCAAGCTGTGCTGATTTCCAGAGACTGACAATTGTTTAGATCAAAAACAACTCTTCTGTAATTCACAGCCTTGGATGCAATTCTATAAAAATATTTCAGCCAATTATAAGTAATTGAAGTAACTTGTAAATAGTTCCAGGACAGTACAAACCTTTCAGGTGCAAAATAAATTCTTCAATGAAGAACTGGATTCTAAAGGTTAAGACAGAGAAAGGCAGCATTTTGAAATAACAGAATCTTTAAATAAAGGAGCTACATTAAATAGAAAAGGGAACAATTTATTCATGGTAAAAGCAAATTGTGATTTGGGAAAATTCATTTATTCAAGGAATTTTCCATTATTGCCAAAAGTTTTATTATAAAAAAATATTTTCCTAATTTGGGATTGAGAATTCCTCCCTGAACCTCTCATCCTTCCTTTCCACTTCTCATCTCCAAAGATGTGTAGATTGAATGTAGGTTCTTTAGCTACAAAATATTTAAAAGTCACAAACCTACTGAAGACTCATTTTTAAAAGTTATTTCTGAACCATGTAGCAGAAAGTCTAAGAGGCCATATATTTTACATGTTGGTACATCTAAATAAGAAAATGGGGTTACTATGGAGCCCAGCTGGAAATGTTAACTCTAAGAATACAAGTACAAGTCTCTCTCTCTCATCAATGGCACAGGCATTTTTCAGTTAAAAAACAAATTATCAAAGTCAATTTTCAAATAGATTCTATCAAGTCTTAATCTATGCCAACGGTTTTCAAGCAACAGCAAATTTGCCCATCAGGGGACATTTGGCACTATCTGGAGACATTTTCTTTGTTACAAGTTGGGGGTGGAAGGCACTACTGGAATCTAGTGGGTAGAGGTTAAACATTCTATAATTCACGGAGAATTATCTCTCAATAAGTCAACAGTCAAAATGTCAATAGCAATGTTGTTGAGAAACACTGTACACACTGCTTCTGATAGATGGTAGGCATCCAGATGCCTGGAAGGTGATTGAAAATTTGAGAGAATACCAGTGTTAAGATGTTAAAACCTGATGTGTCATGATGTGAACATCTGTACTAATCTCAGAGATAAATTTTTTCTCTTTATTTTTCTCTTCACCTTTTCCTGATTTGTCATTACCCATAATTCTTTTTGTGTTCCATGCCATCAAGATTCAATAACAAAACCTAATCAGAGCAAGAGAGAAAGGCTGAAATGAACCAACTGTTATAGGATTAGATTCAGAGATATCAATATGAACTTATGTTTAACTTAATATAAATACAGATAGATTTTAAACAATTTTAGATATGTGTGTTTCCATGGGTTAGTGTGCATACATGTATGATCTGTCCACTGAAAGAGTCTGGAAGCAATGGCACTGCGTTAGAAATTAGCACACCCAGTGCCTAGGACTTGGCTTCAAATGTCATTCTTCAATAAAAGGAACTAGGACTCCTTGGAGAAACGGCTGATTCTAGGGCTAGAGAAGGGAATATACAAGATAAGCTTGGCTATCCTTCCAGTTCCAAGAAGTATGAAAGTGTCCAAATGATGGGAGCATGTAAAAGAAGCTTACAATGACCAAGGCTAGAACACTTTAAATAACAAAATAAACAAAGAAGTGCTGGATTCTAATCCAAAGTATAAAATAAATGTCCATGCGGGCTACTCTAATTGCTTCCAAAGAGTAGAGTAATGTGTGTGTGTTGGGGGCGGGCATGATTTTACAGTGGAGAAACCTAGAGAACACTACCTCAGCCATATGATCAAGACTTGTCTCATCAGTGAAAAGTTATGCCGAAAGCATGTACATTTAACATGATGGTGTGAGAATAGGGCTTCACCTCTGTGCTCATTCTCCCATTTTTTTCAGGGCTATTCAATGAAGCATTTTTTGAAATCGAAAAACACTGAAAGTGACCCTATATGCTAATAAGTAGGAGAGTGAGTCAGTAAAATCTGTAGCACCATGTGGTAGTAAAGAAAAAATTAATGAAAAAGAAGAAAGGACAAAAAGAATGAGTTAGATATCCATGAACTGATACAGAATGATTTCTGGATTATAATTTTTAAAGGAAAAAAGAAAGCAAAGTACCAAAAGCATCTGTGGTATGTTACCTTTCATGTAATAGTTAAAGCAATATAAGGAGGTACACATTTATCTGTTCATTCATCACAAGAAAATTTAGGAAAAATAAACCTGAAATGAATGCAATTAGCTACTAATGAACTGTACTGGGTACTTGGGCATACATATGGTGGAAAAATGAATTCTGACTGGACATCCACATGCAAAAACATGACTTTAAACACAGACCTTCCACCTGTCACAGAAATTAATTCAAAATAGATTATTGATTTAAAATTCTAATAAATCTGCTAGAGGATAACATAAAGAGGAGATACAGGTGACCCTGGACTTGGTATTGACTTTTAAGATATAAGACCAAAAGCATGATTCATGAAAGAAATGAAAGGATAAGTTGGACTTTATGAAAATGAAAAACTTCTACTATGCAGAAGACACTACTTAGTGAATGAAATGACAAGCCCACAGATTGGGTGAAAATCTCTGGAAAACATCAGTCTAATAAAGGACAAGGATATAAAATATAAAAATAACACTTAGAACTCAACAATGTTCAAAATGGATGTTCAAAAAATGAACAATCAAAATTTTTAAGTGGACAAGTATCTGAAGATACACCTCATCAGAGAAGATATCTAGAAGGCAAAGAAACATATGTAAAGATGTCCAAGAACATATGTCGTTAAGAAATAATGATTTAGGGGCACCTGAGTGGCTCTGTCATTGAGTGTCTGCCTTCAGGTCAGGTCATGATCCCAGCATCCTGGGATCGAGTCCCCACTGAGCAGGGAGCCTGCTTCTCCCTCTCCAGCTCCTCCTGCTTGTGTTCCCTCTCTCACTGTTTCTCTCTTTCAAATAAATAAATAGAATCTTAAAAAAAAAGAAAAGAAAAAAATCATGATTTAAAACAACAATGAGATACCTCTACACACCTATTAGAATGGCTAAAATCCAACACACTGGCAACACCAAATGCTGGTGAGGATGTGGAAAAACAGGAGCCCTTATTCATCGCTGATGGAAATGCAAAGTGATACAGACACTTTATAAGATATTTTTAAAAATAAAACTAAGCATACTCATAACCATATGATCAACAATTGCACAGCTTCATATTTACTAAAGGAGTTGAGAACTTATGTCCCTACAAAAACCTGCACAGAAATGTTTATACTGACTTTATCCATAATTGTCAAAAATTGGAAGCAACCAAGATGTTCTTCAATAGTGGATGGATAAACAAATTGTGGTACATCCATACAATGGAATATTATTCAATAATAAAAAGAAGTGAGCTATCAGGCTACAAAAAAGACATGGAAGCAATGCATTCTGTTAAGTAAAAGAAGGCAATCTTAAAAGGCTATGTACTTTATAATTCCAATCTATATTATCTTCGAAAAAGGCACAAGTAAGAACATAATAAAAGTTCAGTAGTTCTGGGAGTTCAGAGGAAAAGAGGAAAGGCATGATGTGACACACAGGAGATCTTTAGAGAAATGAAAATAGTCTATGTTGTTGTAATGGTGGATTAGTGTATATTTGTCAAATCCATAGCACGTACAACACCAAGAGGGAACCCTAATGTAAACCATAGACCTTAGTTAATAGTATTGCATTATTGTAGTAATTATATTATTGCAGTAATGCATTGGCTTATCAGTGGTAACAAATGTGCTACCCCAGTGATAGATGTCAATAGGGGCACCTGGGTGGCTCAGTCAGTTAAGCATCTGCCTTTGGCTCAGGTCATGATCCCAGGATCAAGCCCCACATTGGGCTCTCTGCTAGGCAGGGAGTCTGCTTCTCTCTCTCCCCCTGTCCCTCCACCCCACTCATGCTCTCTCTCTTTCACTCACTCTCTCTCAAAAAAAAAAAAAAAATCTTAAAAAAAAAGAAAGATGTCAATCACAGGGGAATCTACAGGGGGTTGGGGGAAATATGGGAACTCTGTTCTTTCCACTCAATTTTTCTATAAACCTAAACCTGCTCTAAAAAATAAAGTGTATTAATTTATTTAAAAATTGAATCTTGACCACCACTAGCATCATACATAGAAAAAATACTTTCCTTGCTAATTTATAATTAAAGGTAGAAGGCAAACAAAGTTGATATAAAAGATTATCTTCACAACCTTGGGTTAGGAAGAGATATCTAAAATAGGATACCACAAAGCATAAAAGAATATTGATAAGTTGGATTTAATTAAGAATTCTTGTTCATCCAGGGGTGCCTGGGTGGCACAGTCAGTCAGCATCTAACTCTTGGTTTTAGCTCAGGTTGTGATCTCAGGGTTGTGGGATTGGGCTGGGTTGGGCTCTGTACTTGGTGTAAGTCTGCCTGAGATTCTCTCTCCCTCTCCCTCTGCCCTGTCCCTCCTGCTCATGCTCTCTCTCTGTCTCTCTCTCTCTCAATAAATAAATAAATAAATAAATAAATAAATAAATAAATCTCCTGTTCATCCAAATATACCATTAAAATGATTAAAATACAATCCAGAAAATGAAAGAAGATATTTGCAATATATATTGAACAAAAGACTCACATTCAGAATTTTAAAAAATACAAATTGATTTAAAAAAAGGATAAGACCAAAATACTAACCAATAGGATCCAACAGTACATTAAAAGGATTATTCATCAAGATCAAGTGGGATTTATCCCTGGGCTGCAAGGCTGGTTCAACATCCGCAAATCAATCAATGTGATACAATACATTAACAAAAGAAAGAACAAGAGTCATATGAACCTCTCAATAGATGCAGAAAAAGCATTTGACAAAGTACAGCATCCTTTCTTGATCAAAACTCTTCAGAGTATAGGGATAGAGGGTACTTACCTCAATATCATAAAAGCCATCTATGAAAAACCTACAGCAAATATCATTCTCAATGAGGAAAAGCTGAGAGTTTTTCCCCTAAGGTCAGGAACACGGCAGGGATGTCCACTCTCACCACTGCTATTCAACATAGTATTAGAAGTCCTAGACACAGCAATCAGACAACAAAAAGAAATCAAAGGCATCCAAATCGGCAAAGAGGAAGTCAAACTCTCACTCTTTGCAGATGATATGATACTGTATGTGGAAAACCCAAAAGACTCCACCCCAAAACTGCTAGAACTCATACAGGAATTCAGTCAAGTAGCAGGCTATAAAATCAATGCACAGAAGTCAGTGGTATTCCTATACACCAACAACAAGACAGAAGAGAGACAAATCAAGGAGTCGATCCCATTTAAAATTGCACCCAAAACCATAAGATACCTAGGAATCAATTTAACCAAAGAGGCAAAAGATCTGTACTCAGAAAACTATAAAATACTCAGGAAAGAAATTGAAGAAGACACAAAGAAATGGAAAAAACGTTCCATGCTCATGGATTGGGAGAACCAACATTGTGAAGATGTCAATGCTACCTAGAGCAATCTACACATTCAATGCAATCCCCATCAAAATACCATCCACTTTTTTCAAAGAAATGGAACAAATAATCCTAAAATTTGGATGGAACCAGAAGAGACCCCGAATAGCCAGAGGAATACTGAAAAAGAAAAGCAAAGCTGGCGGCATCACAATTCCGGACTTCCAGCTCTATTACAAAGCTGTCATCATCAAGACAGTATGGTACTGGCACAAAAACAGACACATAGATCAATGGAACAGAATCGAGAGCCCAGAAATGGACCCTCAACTCTATGGTCAACTTATGTTTGACAAAGCAGGAAAGAATGTCCAATGGCAAAAAGACAGTCTCTTCAACAAATGGTGTTGGGAAAATTGGACAGCCACTAGCAGAAGAATGAAACTGGGCCATTTCCTTACACCACACACAAAAATAGACTCTAAATCATTGAAAGACCTAAACGTGAGACAGGAGTCCATCAACATCCTAAAGGAGAACACAGGTAGCAACCTCTTCGACCTCAGCCGCAGCAACTTCTTCCTAGAAACATCGCCAAAGGCACGGGAAGCCAGGGCAAAAATGAACTATTGGGATTTCATTAAGATAAAAAGCTTTTGCACAGCAAAAGAAACAGTCCACAAAACCAAAAGACAACCGACAGAATGGGAGAAAATATTTGCAAATGACATATCAGATAAAGAGCTAGTATCCAAAATCTATAGGGCGCCTGGGTGGCTCAGTTGGTTAAGCGACTGCCTTCGGCTCAGGTCATGATCCTGGAGTCCCGGGATCGAGTCCCGCATCGGGCTCCCTGCTCGGCGGGGGGTCTGCTTCTCCCTCTGACCCTCTTCCCTCTCGTGCTCTCTCTATCTCATTCTCTCTCTCAAATAAATAAATAAAATCTTTAAAAAAAAAAAATCTATAAAGAACTTATCAAACTCAACACCCAAAGAACAAATAATCCAATCAAGAAATGGGCAGAAGACATGAACAGACATTTTTCCAAAGAAGACATCCAAATGGCCAACAGGCACATGAAAAAGTGCTCAACATCGCTCGGCATCAGGGAAATCCAAATCAAAACCTCAATGAGATACCACCTCACACCCGTCAGAATGGCTAAAATTAACAAGTCAGGAAACGACAGATGTTGGCGGGGATGTGGAGAAAGGGGAACCCTCCTACACTGTTTGTGGGAATGCAAGCTGGTGCATCCACTCTGCAAAACAGTATGGAGGTTCCTCAAACAGTTGAAATTAGAGCTACCATTCGATCCAGCAATTGCACTACTGGGTATTTACCCCAAAGATACAAATGTAGGGACCCGAAGGGGTACGTGCACCCCAATGTTTATAGCAGCAATGTCCACAATAGCCAAACTGTGGAAAGAGCCAAGATGTCCATCGACAGATGAATGGATAAAGAAGAAGTGGTATATATACACAATGGAATATTATGCAGCCATCAAAAGGAATGAGATCTTGCCATTTGCAATGACGTGGGTGGAACTGGAGGGTGTTATGCTGAGTGAAATAAGTCAATCAGAGAAAGACATGTATCATATGACCTCACTGATATGAGGAATTCTTAATCTCAGGAACAAACTGAGTGTTACTGGAGTGGTTGGGGGTGGGAGGGATGGGGTGGCTGGGTGATAGACATTGGTGAGGGTATGTGCTACAGTGAGCGCTGTGAATTGTGCAAGACTGTTGAATCACAGATCTGTACTTCTGAAACAAATAATGCAACATATGTTAAGAAAAAAGAAAAAGAAGAAGATAACAGGAGAGGAAGAATGAAGGGGCGTAAGTCAGAGGGTGAGACGAACCATGAGAGATGATGGACTCTGAAAAACAAACTGAGGGTTCTAGAGGGGAGGAGGGTAGGGGGATGGGTTAGCCTGGTGATGGGTATTAAAGAGGGCACATTCTGCATGGAGCACTGGGTGTTATGAACAAACAATGAATCATGGAACACTACATCAAAAACAAATGATGTAATATATGGTGATTAACATAACAATAAAAAATTTAAAAAAATAAAAAAGTATAAGAACTTTTGTTTTAAATGGACAAAGACTTAAACAAGAACTTAGAATGGGCAGGATGTCCAAATGACCAACAAGCATATGGAAAAGTGATCCATCTCATCAGTTATTAAGGAAATATAAATTTTTTTAAGTTTTTTTTAAAGATTTTTTATGTATTTATTTGAGAGACAGAATGAGATAGAGAGAGAGCACGAGAGGGGAGAGGGTCAGAGGGAGAAGCAGACTCCCCGCTGAGTAGGGAGCCCGATGCCGGACTCGATCCCAGGACTCCAGGATCATGATCTGAGCCGAAGGCAGTCGCTCAACCAACTGAGCCACCCAGGCGCCCAAGGAAATGTAAATTAAAACAACAGTACAGCACACCAAGAAAAAGAAAAAGTGGCTAAAATAAAAAAAAAAATGAAATATCCAGTGTTGGTGAGAACATGAACACATGTTCTCTCATATCCTGCTCATTTACTGTGAAAATTAGTGAAATCAATTGTAAAGCAATTGGCAATATCAAGTAAATGAACCTATGTATTCCCTATGAACCAATGATTCTACTCCTAGATATTTATCCAGTAGAAATGTATATATACATTTGCAATAGCTCCATGCTAGAAATATGCAAAATCTGCATTCACAGTAGAAGGAATAAGTAAACTGTAGTGTAGTGTATAGTGGAATGCTATACAGCAACAAAAGTGAGTGAAACACTATTACAAACACCAGCACTGATGGATCTTCCGAGAGCATAATGTGGAATAAAAGAAGATAAGCTCCATGACCCCACTTTTACAAATTGCAAAAGATAGCCAAGTCAATTCAATCCAAGCAAAGCAGAGATTGGATTTACCTTTGGGACGAGGTCGGGGTGTATCCTGGGAGGGGATAATGGTGTCCCCTGAGGCGCTGGTTTGTTTCTTCATCCGTGATTACAAGGTATCCTCACCTTGTAAATGTTCATCTCGTGCACACTTAATGTTTGTATACGTGTTTGTACCTACATAAAATTATAATAAAGGTAATGAAAAGGTTAATATAAAATAGAATTAGCCTTTATCCACATATTTTGAAAAGTAGTTTGTGTTGGTATGTAACTTCATTTGAACAATGAAATTGAGTGATTAGTTGCCTTAGATAAGATTAACATAGATGCTGTTTCACTCTTGCTATAAAATACGTTAGAAGAAAATTTATTTTTTGTGGTCAATTTTTAGTAAAATGGCATATTAAGTAAGATAACATGAAAGGCAAAGAAAAAGCAGAAGAAAAAACGTATATGAAAAATGAGAGAAGAGTAGAAGAGGAAAAACAGAAAGCCAGGAAAGCACCAAAACCTCCTGCCCATCGCTTTACCTTGAAATTTATTAAAATAAGATAAATTTATATTTTTTCTAAATACAGAAAGTCTATTTGACTTGGTATATGTTTAATTTGCAGAGTTGATATTTTGAATTTAGAAAGCAAATATGAATGAAAATCTTCCTAGAACTCTGGTAACATTAGTTGATGTTTTTCTTCTTCTCTCTACAGGGAATAAGAACATTTTCTTGGGGAGATAATCTTATTACTGGGTCTTCTATCTTTGTATTTTTTTTAAAAGATTTTATTTATTTGTTTGACAGAGAGAGCGAGAGAGCATAAGCAGGGGGAACAGTAGAGGGAGAGGGAGAAGCCGGTTTCCCGCCGAGCAGGGAGCCTGAGGAGGGGCTCGATCCCAGGACCCTGGGATCATGACCTGAGCTGAAGGCAGACCCTTAACCATCTGAGCCATCCAGGCGCCCCATTTGTTTTTAAATAAACCAACTGACCACTATAACAAACAGTTAAATATGACAAATGTTTGAATAGTTGCATTGTTGAAAATTACATCATGGCCAAGTTATTTAACTCTGGTAAATGTAGCCTCTCCCAATTATATTTTCTTAAGCTATTCCCAAACAATCTAATATGCCTGATAGAGAGAAGAGAGAGAAAAAAGTTTGTTCCTTTTCCTTTAATCTCTTTAATGTCTAAAGGTATTAAGAACATAATGGAAATTACACTGAAGGCTTTTCGAAGACTAACAAAAAAGGGCTAAGTAATCCGTGAGTGATCAAAGAGAAAAGTGTATTATTTCCATTAAAATTTGAAAGACAAAAGTTTCAAATCCACTATCTGAAGATTTTCTAGAAGAGTCACTGTTTCATTTTTTTTTTTTTTCGTTAAGGGAATTTGCTGATGGTCACATTGGGAGAAAGTGTTATCTCTTGGACAACATGATGAAATAAATTTTCTCTCAAACTTTTAAGTCTCAAATGCAGCAATTCTTAAACATGCTAGTTAATGTTTATATTACCCAAGTAAAACATAAATGACAGAATAGCAGAAAGGTACAGAATTCATAATACTGATTAAACTAAACAAATGAATATTTGTTTCAATTCAACTCACAGACTTCTTAAACAACCCACTAACCAATCAGAAATCCCCTTCCTTAAAATTTTGACATTTTCAAAGACAAATAGAACAGAAAGGATACGTGTTCTCCACCTTACTGGAGGCCATGCATCTGTATACTGCTGGCGAGCCTCTGCTACTTACCCAGCATGCAGAGCTGTAGTTAGAACTTGTGCTTGGAAGGTGCTCACAAGTGGCTAGACTCTAGCAAGAACAGCAAACCTGAATTAAGATGAAGGATGAAATGAACAGAGACAATGTCACTCAGTATCTGATAACTATAGCTCTCAGGGAAGGCCGAACATATGTTGTACCAGGTGGGTCTCTCCAGGGCTACCATCTGTCATGCAAGAGGACAGAATAAATTCCTCAACATCACGCCGTCACACAGCATGGATTAGAAATGCTTTATTGAGAAAAGGGAAAACTCAATAGGCCAAGGTCAGGGAAGCAGAGATGCAAGAACACTATCCTCACTGCCCTCATACCATCATTATCCCATAGAGATGCACAGCAGGCCAGGACATCTGCTGGGCACAGTCTGGGTTTCTTTCTGACATGAGGACCCCTGCCCCACTGGAGGTCTGTCTTCTTATTCTGCAAGCCTGAGAAAGCAAACTTGGCAGTCAGGAAATAGACTTCTGGGGACCTGACTACCTGGATTGGAGTACCAGCTGTTTCTAGGGCTGACTGGAAAGACAGCTGCTCAGCTCCTGGAGGCTTTGGGCTTGAGGGACATTATAACATTTCCACTAAAGGAAGAGAGCCATTCCCCGCCACCACCACCCCAACCGGCTGGCTCCTTGCCAGCCAAATCCATCAGTTCTCAGGGTCACACTCCCAGGGTTCAGCTCCTTTACCACAGAATAGATTCCTGCTCTCAGCCTCCCCCTACTTGATGTTTTCTTCTCTGTACCAAAATCCTTTATAATTTTGGGAATTTATCAGTCTTCAAATTAATTATATGTTTCTACTCACAGAGTTACCTACAACTCAAAGTGATGTCTGTGTTCCAAGACCATCTTGTGAGGGGTGGCAGAATGAGAATCTGAAGTTCAAATCCCATTGAGATCAATAAATGTCCCATGACTTTAAAAGGGTCCCACTTCTGAAGTTTAGCACATAATATATTATTGGATATGGCCACTCTACTCCTTGCATGAATAATTCTGTTTTCGATGTTTACACTGGAATTTCAACTAATCTTGCTTTTGAATCCATCTATTTTGGCCACACTATCCTTCACAAGTCAAATAATCTCTCTGGATAGATAGTCATTTTTCTTTGTATAAACATTTATTTAGTCTGTTCCAGGCACTTTGCTAGCATCAGGGTACTCAGGGATCAAGAGACTGTGTTATCTGCTCTCCAGGTGGATCTAGTCTAATGGACGAGAGAATGTGAGCAAGCACAAGAGCAAATGGCTAAAGGAGCATTTCTTGTCCTAAGCCCATTCTTTAAAGCTTTTTTGAATTAAGTAGATGCAGGGAATTAGTTATAATTCCTATAAAATAAAATATCATAAAATATCTTTCCATTTCCTTAGGTAGTTTTATCAGATTGTTTGTAGTTTTCCTCATGTCAATCTTGCACATATTTTGTTGGATTTATGCTTAAGCATTTCAGCATTTTGCTGCTAATGTAGATGATACTGTGTTTTTAATTTCAAATTCGAATTGTCCACTATTATTATATTGTAATTAACTTTATATATTAACACTTTGTATCCTGAAAAATTCCTATAATCACTTCTTAGTTTCAGGAAGGTTTATTTTGTCAATTTTGCATGTTTCTATGTAAACAATCATGTCACTATGGACATAGTCTTATTTCCTCTTTCCCAGTCTATATACGTATCATTTATTTCATTTTTTTGGTCTTATTGTATTAGTTAGGAGTTCCATTACAATCTTGAATTGGAGGGGTGAGAATCCTGCTTTGTTCCTGATTTTAGGGAAAAGTATTTAATTTCTAAACATTATCATGCTAAGCTATAGGGTTTGTTTGTTTGTTTGTTTAGCTGTAGGATTTTGTAAACATTTTTTTTATCAAGTTACGAAAGTTATTCTTCATTCTTGGTTTGCTGAGAGTTTGTATAATGAATAGGCATTAGGTTCAATCAAATTCTCTCTTTTTAATATAATTATACAATTTTTTTCTTTAGCCTATTGGTGTGATGAATTATATTACTTTCTGTATCTTGATCCAACTATACCGTGAATAAATAGCAATTGATTATGAGTATAATTATTTTTATACATTGTTGGATTTGATATGCTAAAATTTTATTGAAGAGTTTTGCAGTATTCAAAGGAATATTGGTCTGTAGTGTTCCTTTCTTGGAATTTTTTTATCTGGTTTTGTTATTAGGGTAATGTCAGTCTCACAGAAGAGTTAGAAAGTGTTCCCTTTCTTCTATTTTCTGGTAGAAGTTCTGGACAACTAGTATCATTTCTTACTTAAATATTTAGTAGAAATCACCTATGAAAACTTTGTATGCTTTCTTCAGGGAGGAGTATTAATTACTGACCCAACTTCTTTATTAGATATAGGCCAATTACATTATTTCTCTTGTGAGAAGGAGTTCATATGCTTGGCATACAAACTTCTGATAAATTGTGTCTGCAGAAATTGGTCCACTTAATTTAAATTGTCAAATTTGTGAGGATGAAGTTATTTGTAACATTCTTTTATGATCCTTTTAATGGACATAATATCAGTACTGATGATGCCAATTTCTGATATTAATAATTTATGCTTTTTCTCTTTTTCTTAGTTATCCTGACTAGAAGTTTATCGATTCTTTTTAAAAAAAAGATTTATTGATTTATTTGAAAGAGAGAAAGAGAACCCATGCAGGTGTGTCAGTGAGGAGAGGGGCAGAAGGAGAGAATCTCAAGCAGACTCCCCACTGAGTGTGGAGCCCGATGCAGGACTTGATCTCTCATGAGATTATGACCTGAGCCAAAACCACTAGTTGGACACTTAACTGACTGAGCCATCCAAGCTTCCCAGAAGTTTGTCAATTCTATTGTCATTTCCACAGAACCAGTGTTAGGTTGCATTTATTTTTTCTATTGATTTGTTCTGAATGTCATTGGTTTCTATTCTAATTTTTATTATTTCCTTTATTCTGCATGCTATAGTCTTAGATTGCTTTTCATTCTCTAGTTTCCTAAGGTGAAAGTGTGCTGTTTAATCTCTAAGTATTTTCAGATATTTTAGCTGTTTTTCAGTTATTACTTTCTAGTTCAATTCATTGTGGTCTGCAAGAAAACTTGGTGTGATTTCTAATCTTTTACATTTTTGAGTTGTGTTTTATGACTCAGAATGTGGTTATCTTAGTGAATAGTCCATATAAATTGAGAAGAGTGTGTATTCTGCTGTTATTGAATGATATATTCAAGAAATGTCAATTATATCCAGTTGATTGATAGTGTTATTCAATTCAGCTGTATCATTACTGATTTTCCACCTCCTGGATCTGTCAATTACTAATAGAGTTGTGTTGAAATCCCCCATGATAATAGTGGATTTGTCTGTTTCTCCTTATGGTTTGATCAGCTTTTGCCTCACTTTTTTTTGACACTCTGTCATTAGATGCATACATGTTAAGGATTTTACGTCTTCTTGGAGAATTCACCCCTTTATCACTATGTAATGTTCCCCCTTTTTACTGATATTCTCCCTTGTTCTGGATTGTGCTTTGTCTGATACTAATATAGCTACTCTGGCTTTCTTTTGATTAATGTTAGCATGGTATATCTTTCTCCAACTGTTTACTTTTAATCTATCTTTGCCTTTATATTTAAAGTAAGTTTCTTGCAGACAACATATAGTTGGGGTTTGACTTTTTTATCCACTTTGCCAGTCTTAGTTTTTTAATTAGTGTATTTATACTATTCACATTTGAAGTGGTTATAAATATGATTGTATTAATGTCCTCCATGTTTGTAATTGTTTTCATTTGTTGAACTTATTATTTGTTCCTTTAAAAAAACATTTTCCTCTTTTTTCTGTCTTCTCTTGTTTTTTTTTTTTATTATGTAAATGCCTTTATTTGAACTAATACATTGCTACCAGATTACATCACTTTTCAGAGTTAGAGTAACATTATGATCTTGGAAACTATAGCAAACAGCTTGACAAAGCAAGAGTACATTACGTCCTACATATATATTTTTATTTTTTAGTGACCACGTCTCCTTGTTTTAGGTGGTAAATTAGAAAATTTATGGTACGCTTAGCATGCTTGGCCTACCGTCTCCTGTCTACATTCTGAGCACACTCTCTCCTCAAAAGTGTCATATTCAACAGCATTTTAAATCTAAAGAGGGAGTTTGATGATATAGGCTTTTAAAACAAATAAGCATATATGGAACCAAGTGTTTGAAGACAAAGTATGTCAGCTGTTTACAACTTGGGTGTGAGAGGGTCGATGCAAAATCAAGGGACACTTTTCCTCTACCTACAATGTATGGTTTTTACTTACTTGAAGACCCCTTAAAAAAAGTAGCAAAATCAGCAGTCTCATTTAATGTAATCAAAATATTCTTAAATGTACAAAAAAGATCACGTAGAAAGAATACTGTAAAAAGATACTGATTTTAAGAATAAAAGAATACGAAAAGCTTCTATTACATTCTGCACAGCCAGTTACTCCTGCCAATGTTCAGTACTACAAAGATAAGCAAAGGATACTCATATCCAGATACCCTCTGAGCCCAGTTCTCGAATAAGAACTAGCATCCTGGATGGAAACGCAAAATTATGGTCTAACAATATTCATTCCAATCATCTAAGCAAGTCCCAAGAGGTGAACATTCTAAGGGGGGGCAAAGATACACAGAAACGACATACAGCAATGGGAAATGTCAGGGGCAGCGATCTAGGAGGAGAGAGAGTAAATGATTTGGCCATGAGCGCATTTCAGGGGTGCCTGACAAATCCAACTTTGACTACGGGAAAGAGGAGTTGTTGCCATTAAAACTCTTTCCCCTGTGAGCTCTCATGATGAGGAGTCTTGTTCATCAAAACTCTGAGTCCTTTCAATGACCATCAGTTCCTTAAGCCATGAGCACTTCCCCTGGAAAGAGTTGACCTGCTAATCATGCACCTGGGAGCAAGGTTGTTTTTATTCGAATTGGTTATTTTACACCCTCTTCATCCCCCTGCCCATCAAGCACGCAAACACGGTCATGACCATCTTGGGCTTTACTTCCACAAGGTCTTCGGGGAGAGCATACACCCTGGCTCCGATTCTTCTAGCCATTGACACGGCGTACTTGGCATTATTGTGCTTATCGTCTTCTGTCAGATTGCCACTCTTAACAAGGTCATAGTTTATGCAGCCCGGCTGGATGGCGTCAATTAAGTCCACAACTGCCAAACTGGAGCTGATCGTCTTGTCCTTAAAACTCTGAATGGAAGTTGATTTTCCAGCTTCACTCAATGTTCTGTTCACCCAGCTGACAATGATGTCATCATTAGCTTTCTGCCCGTCTCCGAGGTCTTCCAGAACATTGAGGGTATATCTTCTCATCAGCTGCCAGACTAAAGCTAAAGTCAGAGTCTGGTTTCCATCGTTCAGGTCTTGCCCTCCGATACCAACCAGGGAGAATTTGGCAGGATGCTTCCCCAGTTCAACAGCATAGTTGCAGTTTTCTAGCTTTTTCATGTTGGCTCCAAGTTTCGGGTATGGAGGTTTATTAACCTTACTCCAGTCAACAGGAACTTTAATTCGTTCATACAACTGTAAGATTACCAGGGCATCCTGCAGGTCAGCATAGAGATGGTTTACATGGGGATTAACACCAAGAGAATTCATCCAGTTACGGAAGGTTCTTTCTTCACGAGTTTCTCCTTCCAACAGAGTCCAGTCAATATCCTGGTTCTCGGGCTTGGTTAGTGCCGGGTATTTATTAAACAGGTTAGCCACAAAGGCTAAGTTCAGTTTGGGGTTTCCACTGACGACATCAGCAGGGGTGACAAACTGTCTGCAACCCAACTTGTCTGCTTGTTGAAGCATACTCTCAGCTCTCTTCAAATCATGTTTCATTGAAACCTGACATGTTAATATCTATCCGTGGTTCACCTTCCTTCTGTCCTTTTGGTGCAATTTGATTGAGAAGATGGAAATAGGCTTTGGAATCCTTGATGTCAGCACTAAAGTTGTTGATTTTTTGCCAGCCCGAGTTTTCCAAGTGAAAGTTTGCCCATCTGAGCAGAAGCTCTTCTGGAGACAATTTCATAAGCTCCTCCAAAGTCTCACCATCTCGAAGTAAGGCGGCCAAGGCTTCATTCCTGCTTAATTCAATGTCGGCGAACAAACCAATCTTAATGATCTGCCAAAGCAGTCCCAGAACCAGATGCGGTTTCCCAGCCCGCAAATCCTCTGCACCGATGTTCACAACGTGACACCCAATGGCGGAAGCAGAGTTCAGTGCCAAGTTTAAGTTTTCCTGAATGATGAAGGGTGTCAGTTTCTTCTTGTTGATTGCTCTTTCATCAATTGTATCAGGAACTGAAAGGTTGATCATTTTACAAAGCACAATTCCATCACCAACAGCTTTGAACAGGTCGTCGGTATTTGGGTTCATGGGTATAACATGTCTGCAGTCAGGATCATTTTCCAAAGCTTTGTTTATCCAGTTAACAAAAGCGTATTTTTCTTCCTCTGAGTAAGAATGCTGCGTTCCTTCACTGGACAGCTCGGAAGTGCCTCCCAGAGCACAAATCCCTTCTTTCCTGTTGATTGCTTTGCGGAAGGTTTTGGCAATGTCACTGCTTTTTACCTCTTGGAAAATATAAACAAATTCATCGAAGCTTATCTTCCCATCTTTATTCCTGTCACCATCCAGCATGAGTTTTTGAATAATTTCTCTCACTTTATACCCTGGTAATGGCATATTGGCTTCCTTGAAAAGCTCATGAAGTTCATAGTCACAGATGAATCCGTTGCTGTTGAGATCAACTTTTGCAAAGGCCTCTTTGAGTTCATCAAGCTCATCTTTGGAAATCTGAGTGGTAGCCATCTCCTCCATTTAAAGATATCAAGTCGCAGAGTCCCGGATCTGGCCCGACAGCCTCCGTCCGACGCACTCCGACAACTTCTGCCTGTCTTCTCTTGTTTTAATTGAGCATTTTATATGATTTGATTTTCTTTCCTCTCAGAGCATATCCAAAAGAATTTTAAAAATTTATGATGGTTTCTCCAAAGTTTTCAATATCTATTTAGAACTAATGTACATCCACTTTCAAATAATTCTATACTCTTTCATGGGTAGTGGGGGAGTCTTATAGCAAAGTATTCTTAATTCCTCCCTCTAATCCTTTATAACATCACTTATTTCACATATCTATATACTGAAGTCATCCAATAGTTAGTAGTATTAGTTGCTATTACTACTTGAACAGGAATTCAAATAAAATTAAGAAAAAAATAAAAATATTTAATTTTACCTCATTTATTCCTCTCAATGCTCTTCTTTTCTTTATTTAGATCCAAGTCATTTTCATTCTCTATGGAGAACTTATTTTACAGTTCTTGTAAGGATCATCCACTGGTGATAAATTCCTTCAGTTTTGTCTGAGAAAGTCTTTGTTTCTCCTTTACTTTTGAAGGATAATTTCACTGGATACAGAATTATTTCTTTTTTTTTCTATAAACATTTTAAATGTATTTCACTCAGCTCCCCTTCTAGTTGAAATGATTTCGGATGAGAAGTCCAATGTAATTCTTATCCTTTTTCTTATTAAATAAGATTTTTTTCTTCTCTTGACTGAAACAGGATATTTTTTTTTTTCTTACAATATTTACCATGAAAATTTGGTAGAGTTCCCCAGGATAAAATCTATGTAAGTTTGGGAATCCCCCAATACTGAGCCCCAGTAGTTCTTAGCTCTCATGCCAGTCCACACTCAGCCTTCAATTCTTCAATTCTTCAATTCTCATTAAAGTGACCATATGAGTGTCCCCACCCACTGTCAGATCCAGTGGCTTCTAGGTTGAGTTAACAGAGCCTAGTTTTGATTCTTTTTATCCACTTTTTCCTCAGCTTTTGAGTGGATGCTTGCCATGTGATGGCAAAACTCTGATGAATCTAAGAAAAGTATTGATTTTTAGTTATTCAATTATTTTTCTTCTTGGGAGTACAAGAATAATGACTTTTAAGTTCTTTACATGTTGGAACCAAATTGTGTTTTAGAATCTGTCCACTTGTGGTCAGTTTTAGTAATCATATTTTCTTTGAAAATTATTTATGACACTTAGATTTCCTGTATCAAACTAGATTTTGTTAAGCAAACTATAAAAATTTTTAAAAATTTCTTCTCTATCTGTACTTATCTCATCCTTATCATTTATTATGTTGTGTTTGTGTATTTTACCTGAGTTTTTCTCTTATTACATTAATGTTGAATTTAGTTCATTGTTTCTTTGAAAAATGGTTCTTTGGAATATTTATGGTTTTTACCTTAATTCATTTTTTGTGTCTTCCTCAAAATTGTTTTAATTCTCCTAACATCTGAAATGGGATGCTAAATTCTTTTATTTTCATTCTTTCTTTTGTAAACTTAAGTGTTTAAGAAATGATTTTTTTCCTCTGAGCAGCGCTTTTTTTTTTAAGATTTTATTTGTCTATTTGTCAGAGAGAGAGGAGAGAGAGAGAGCACAAGCAGGAGGAGTGGCAGGCAGAGGGAGAAGCAGGATCCCTGCTGAGCAGGGAACCTGACACTGGACTTGATCCCAGGACCCTGGGATCATGACCTGAGCCGAAGGCAGATGCTTAACCAATTGAGCCACCCAGGCGACCCTGAGTACTGTTTTATCTGACTTATTGTGTATTTCAATGTGCAACATTCCAATTAATTACTTAATTGCCTTCTGGATATTATATAATTTTTATTTTTATTTCCTCTTTGACCAAATATTTATTGAAGAGATCTTTTCTAAATTTCTTTTTGTTGGGAAAAATTCTCTTTTTCTAGTCTATTGCGTTATAGTCATATTATACATTATTATTTAAATCATTTTATTTTATCATAGTTTTCTATGACAATATGAGGACAATGCATATGTGTATGTTGGTGATATGAAGGTTTTTCTTATGTTTTTAGTTGACACACTTTACATTATTAGGATATCTTATAAATTATGTTATTTTTATATTATATAGATTTTTTTTAATGAACTAGAAGAGGTGAATTGTGTTTCTGTCTCTTCCTTTTTTCTTCTATCATCATAGATGTAATAGGATAAAATGTTGCTTAATGTAAGATGAAATTATTCATAAAAATATTTCCTAAACAAGGAAGAGATCATAAATAATAAACAATATTTCTAAGTCTAAATAGATCTTTTTTATGTAAATGACCAAGCAATGCAAGGCAGCTATACCTGCCAGTGTTTGTTAAACTTATTGCCAAGCCTATTGATCTCACTATCTGGTATCAAGACAAATGAAGTGGTAACACAAGTGCTATATTTGGTCCTGTACTTATATGAAACTAACTCATTCCTATAGTCAAGTCAATTAGAGCTGAAAATGATATTATAGCCCTCTAGTAGTCCCTCTAGTCTCATTTACAATGGAGAAACCCAAGGTCATATAACTAGCTGGTAGTATTGTCAGAACTGGTCCAAAGATGTTCCTCTTAAAAAAACACACAAAAAAACAAAAAGCAAAACAACAACAACAAAAACAAAAACAAAAAAACTTCTTACTCTCTGGAGCAGTCTATTTGCATCACAGCTTGTGTTCTAGCCAGGTTATGGTATACCAGGCCCTTCCAACCTTATCTCAGAAAATAGGTTCTACCAAGAGCTCATACTGAGTGGACAACAAATCATCTAACTACCCCTCAGGCCATAGTTTATTGAATCAGTGACTTTATAGGCTGGATTTGTAAAATGGGCTTGGGCAAAATAGATTCTTTCTCAGGAACTTGAAGTAAGAGATGCAGAGGGAAGTTGAGGAAGAGCTGTGGGCACTACAGTGGATCCACGAAGGAGATAGACATGCTTTAGAATCTTGGTTGGTAGGTGGAGAGAACAAGAATGATGCACAATGAGAAACAAAGATGGGGAGACCCTAGCCACAGTGGCCATGAGACAGAGAGAGACGAAGTGAAGATGAATCAGCCTCTAGACCCTCAGTTCCACACTTTTGCAAGACCTGACTGTTCAGCTCTCTGGATTTTCATGAGACTGCTCTGAATGCTTGACACTCTTCCCTTGTTTCTTGAGATACCTTAAATCAGTTTATTTTTCTTGCAGTGAACTGATCCCCATTGAGCCCTAGCATACTGAGCCAAAATAAATCATTAAGAGACATGTGCCACATTTCTAAGCCTTTCTCCAGTGGGGTGAGGAAGGTATTGAATCTCAAAAATATAATTTTTGCATTTGGTGTAGGATTTTAAAGTGATATCAAAACTTCTTGGAGAAACATGTGAAAGGTAACATTCAAGGCATCTATTATTAATTTTTAGTAACCAGTCTATTCTTACATAAGCATCTTGGTAATTCAGGCAGAATAGCACTGGCATAAAATCCTTCCTGTTCCTTCCTGGATGTGCTTGATTGTCTGACGGCTTAAACATAAAACCAGCTTCACATTCTGCTTGAGTGTATCTTCCAAAATAACAAATTTACAGAGTCACCATTTTCTATGTCTCTGATAGAAGTTGGACATATCAAGAAGATGGCTTCACATCAGGCTTCTGGTAGATTCAGTAGATAACCCCTGCTGGTATGAGATCTAAAGTTAAAGCAGTGACTCTGGACGAAGATGGTAACATAGGTGGCTCCTGAATTTCCCTTTTCCCATGGGCTCACCAAACATCTGGCTACACTTGGAGCAGTTGCCTCTGAGAGAAATCCAGACACTAGTTCAGTCACTGCTACACATCGGACAACTAAATGGTCCTCATACCAAAATGTGGAGGAAAGGGTGAGACACACTCTCACCATAAATCCCCCTACTTGACGGTCCTATGCTAATCAGGAGGGAACCCCCAATTCCCCATTTCTTCCTGAGGAGTGAAGGGTTTGGGCCACATATATCTAGTGCTCCAATTTTTAAGGCTGTCGTCAGGAGGAAAAGCCTCCAAATCACTTAGCTCTGCAAGCCTGTGGGGCTTCCATTCAGAAGTCCTGAGGACTATAGCAAACGAAGTAGCAGCTTCTAGCAGGTACACCAGCTCACTGTGGGTGTCTCTCCAGGGCTCTGCACAAAGGACTCAGACAAAAATAAAGATCTCCTCACTTTAACCCTGGAAGTGGTGTGACTGCATATGTTAAAGTTGTTGCCTGAGGGTCTGGTTTCTAATTAGTATACATCTAGGTATTGACCGGGATTCTCCTCAGAGCCTTAAAAGAGCCACTAGGAACTTCACCTACTTTCTCCCTCTGGTTCATTCCAGCAAAAGACACTAAGTTATGAGTTTCTTTCTGGAAGAAGTTTGTCCACAAATCTCAAGCTCCAACTTCTATCATTCTTCATGTGGGGCAAGCTCCCAAATCACCTAGGTCTGATGGTGAAGTGAGGCTTGCATTCATGAGCCCCACAGGACTATAGCAACCAGAAAAACAGTTTTAAACCAGTAGAGGAGAACCCCTTGCTCCTATACTGAAGATTAGGCTCAGCACAGAAGGAGTAGGCAAAAATGTCCATCTTCCCCTTTATTTTTTTTTAAAGATTTTATTTATTTATTTGACAGAGAGACACAGCAAAAGAGGGAACACAAGCAGGGAGAGTGGGAGAGGGAGAAGCAGGCTTCCCACTGAGCAGGGAGCCTGATGTGGGGCTCGATCCCAGGACCCTGGGATCATGACCTGAGCCAAAGGCAGACGCCCACCGACTGAGTCACCCAAGCACCCCTATCTTCCCCTTTCTCCATGGAAATGGTTTGAGTTCATACTGTACAGGCTGCTGCCTGAGGCTCCAGTTTCTATTCAGCCTGCATCTAGATGCTGACTGTGACTTTCACCTTTAAGACATGGATGCATCTTCAACCTGAACTACTGGGAGACACTAAGAATAAATACAGTCTTGGATGATGCTAAAGCTTTGAGAAGAAGTAGGAGCTCAGGCTGGGCTAGTTGATGAGGTTTATCTCTTGCATGAGACCAGTCTGTCAAGAATGGGAAAAGAGACCTTTTAATTTAATGCACAGACATCGACCTAGAATGTCAAGACAAATGAAGAAACAGAGTAGGTCCCAAGCAAAAGAACAAGATAAATCTCTAGAGGGGTTCCTGGGTGGCTCAGTTGTTAAGCATCTGCCTTCAGCTCAGGTCATGATCCCAGGGTCCTGGGATCGAGCCCCACAATGGGCTCCCTGCTCCGCGGGAAGCCTGTTTCTCCCTCTCTCACTCCATCTGCTTGTGTTTCCTCTCACACTGTGTCTCTCTCTGTCAAATAAATAAATAAAATCTTTAAAAAAAAGAGACAAATCTCTAGAAACCACCTTAATAAAATGGACTTAAGTAATTTGTTCAAAAGATAATTCAAATTAATGGTCAGAAAAATACTGAGTCCAGAATAATGCATAAGTGAAGAGAATTTCAACAAAGAAATACAAAGTGAGAGCATATTTTGGTGAACTACTAGAAGTCTGTAGTAAAAAACTCACAATGTGCAATCTAAATATATACAATTCTTATTTTTTGATCATACCTCAATGAAGCTGGAATAATAAACACAAAAAGGTAATAAATAATTTTTTAAAAATATAAAGGGATTGCTAGCATTCCTACTGTGCCAGTTTAATTTAGCTCCTGCAGCTGGAAATTTACCCTTTAGTACTTTCTCTGATAGAATGAGTTTTTCCTTTATGGTTAAGCACAGTGTGAAGCTTTTTCTGTAGAGTGCTGGAGGGCATTATGGAGAAAGGAAACTCCTCTTCCTCGTTCTGGTACACTGAGATTTTACTCTTTCTGGTCAGCACTGCAAGTCTGTGAGGACATCCTCCTACACCCTGCCCCAAGTATGCAGTCTCTCAGTGACCGTATAGCCCTGACCTGGCCTTGGCAGTTGCTCTCTTCAGTTCCCAGGCCATGAATACACAATGTCCTATGTTTGTCCCAGTGGTAGCATCTCAACTCCCTCTGTACACCTCCTACCTGCCTCAGTTCACCTGTGTTTAAGAGGATACTTCTCATGGCCTTCACAGGATGGACATCAGTCACCACAGGTCACATTGCAATGCTGCCCAACAGTGAATAGCACTCCCTCTGCATAACTGACCACCATCTACACTCATCTGTGCCCCCGATGGTAACTTCCCTCTGTCCCGTGACTGTGGTCCAGCTCTGGCCTGAGCAGCCTAGCAAATGCCTGCACTATTCAGTGGGCTGCAACCCTTGTCAAGTGAGGTCTGCACCCCAGTCTTGAGGGAAACACTACTTCCAGGGTTTTCCTTTTTTAGACATTCCCTTCAGTTCTAAGTTACCGTTTACATTCTTTTACGTCTTTATTCTCCTATAATTGCTTTATAATTCTTTATATTAAACTTCTGTTCAAATTATGTGTGGCTTCTGTCTCCTGATGGGATCCAGACCAAGAAATTTACATTTTAATGATTCTGTGAGGATTTAATAAATTAACTCAATCTAAGCACCTACTGCAGTTCCTGGCTTATAGTTAGTTTCTGATAAATGTTAACACTATCGTCACAATCATTATCATCAGCATCACCAAAATTATCTTCATCATCATTAAGAGCTGCAAAAGTGGTGTGCATTCTTTTATTTAAAGATTATTATTCATGGTTTCTTAAAAAAGTATTTGTTGGGGAGCTACCTAAACTTGGCTTTCCTGCACCAGGCCCCTACTCCAGCCCCTTAAGTCACTGTTGATACTGTAAAAATCTGCTCCAATCCTGCTATCAGAGGAATTCACCTTTGAGTGTGACCGAGGCAAATCTAACTGCTCTGTGTTTTAGTATCTTCTTTAAAAAAAAAATGATTATAAAGCTTGCCCTTCCTACCCAGTGAATAAAATAAGTTAATCCCTTATGTAACAAAGCATATATAATTCTTTATGTAACAAAACTCAGTCTGAAGTGCTGTCCCTAAATGAGACCTTATTACTATGGTAGGATAGTCCATTTAAAGAGAAATGTGCCCTGTAGCAAAAAGAGTTCCCATCCTATCTGCCTTTTGATTAAAAGTCAGTATAATAGATTTTGGATGATTCACTTTTGAATACAAATCAGCTGTACAAGGAATCGCTCTTTCTTTTTTTTCCTTGTTTCACCTTGTGTTTCTGTATATGAAAAACTCATCAAACATGAGTAAAAGAGAGAAAATTCAGTCTGCTTGTGGCCTACAATGCTGGAATTTCTCTAAGTACTGTAGGGGGATTAATAGCTAAAGAAATGAAACACCCTCTTCATCAGCATATGAAAAGCAAGGTCATACCCAGCCCTTCCAGGTGAATGAACCAGGATTGATCAAAAAGAGATATTTGCTTCCACAGTGTTCAGTGGAATAGACCATAATGTTCAAGCTGACTAGGTCTTTAACAAGCATCCTATCATTGCTTTACTTCCTTTGTAAATACTGCTCATGCTACATCAAAAGGCTTCCTCTACCATTCAGCTCCACCAATAAATTGCAGTATGTGTCTTTTGTATTTATTAAGTAAATTAACATAATCTACATTATTATTCTTTAAAAAAGTATTTATTCATCCCCTGCTATATACTGAATACCTTTTACTTACTTTAAAAAAAATTCTTATAGTTTAGAATAACTTATAGTTAGAGGAACAGCATAAGTGACCCTACCAAATAATCATATTCCATGATATAAAAATGTGTTACAGGAAATCATATGTAAGGAGGAAGAACAATGGTACCCCATGTACAGAAATGTGAATGTGATCTTTTAACAGAAAGGAGAATAATATGAATTGATAATTGCTTCCAAAGGAGGTTATATTTTTTTTAAATAGAAGCCTTTTTTGTTTTTCTAAACATTTTGATGAGCTTGGATATGAAATAGAGAGCATAAAGATGAATTAGAGGATAAGATCTGAAGAGAACTGAATATTCCATCATATTGTCTAAAAAGAATCAGAAGACATTAGGGGAGATTCAGCAGGGAGATGATAGGTAGAAAATAGAAATGGGAGAAAAGAGAAGGCCCAGTCAGATCCTAATGGCTGGTGCACCTTAGAATAGTAAATACATCAGTCAATTAAGTATCTGCCTTTGGCTCAGGTCATGATCTCAGGGTCCTGGGATTGAGCCCTGCATCAGGATCCCTGCTTAGCAGGGAGTCTGCTTCTCTCTCTCTCCCTTTGTCTCTCTCCCACTCATGTTCTCTCTCTCTCTCTCTCTCTCAAATAAATAAATAAAATCTTTAAAAAAAAAAAGAATAGACAGTTGCCAGTAGGCAGTGAAAAATCTCTGATGGTGATAAGTCAAAGATTTTGAGAATTCTGTAGGGCTCTCACTTTTGGTATGAGTATGTGCAAATTGAGGAATTCTAAATTTTACTTCAAGGTCTAGACTGATGCAATGAGTATTAGAAATAATCCAGAATAAAGGAAACACAAGTGAGAGAAACAAAACAGAAAATCTAAATGGCTCGGTGCTGAAAAAACATCAGTCAAAAAGGCAGAAACCATGGAGGCCAGAAAGCAGTGGCTGACTTATTAAAAGCATGAAAGAAAAAAAAATGCCAACCAAGAATTTTGTATCCAACAAAGTGACCCTACAAAAAATGAAAAAGAAATTAAGAAATCCCAGATAAATAATAGAATTCATTGGTAGCAGACTTGTCCTACAAGGAACACTAAAAGTAGTCCTTTATTTTTTTTTAAAGATTTTATTTATTTGAGAGAGAGAGAATGAGAGATAGGGAGCACAAGAGAGAAGAGGGTCAGAGGGAGAAGCAGACTCCCTGCTGAGCAGGGAGCCCGATGCGGGACTCGAGGATCATGACCTGAGCCAAAGGCAGTCGCTTAACCAACTAAGCCACCCAGACACCCTAGTCCTTTATTTTGAAAAGAAAGAACACTAGACAGTTATTTGGATCCACATGAAGAAATAAGGAGCACCATTAAAGATAATCACATAGGTAAATATAAAAGACAATATGAATATATTTTTTGTTTTGTAACTTTTTTCTCTATTTGATTTAAAATGCAAATGCATACTGTAATAACTGTAAGTCTAAGTTGATGGGAACATTGTATAAAGATGTATTTTGTGACAATAAGTGGGGAGGGGAGAACAGATCTATAAAAAGACCAGTTTTTTGTATAACATTGAAATTATTCTTATAATAATCCACACAAGATTACAATAAATTAAGATGTTGACCATACTCCTCAAAGGAACCATTAAGAATTTAACTCAAAAATGTATAGTAAAAGAAATGACAAGAGAATTAAATGCTTCACTAAAAAAATTTCTACTTAACAGAAAAAAGGTAATAATGGAGGACGTGGGGAACAAAAAGATATAAAAGAAACACAAACCAAAATGGTATACTTAAATCCGACCTTATCAGTAATTATACAAAATGTAAAAGTATTAAGTTCTACACTTAAAATGCAGATTAATAGAATGGATAAAAAGACAAAATCAACTCTGTATTGCATAGAGGAAATGTAGTTTAGATTCAAAGACACAAATAGGTTGAAAATAAAAGGATGGAAAACAATATACCATGCAAACAGTAGCCAGAAGAGAGCTGGAAGAGCCACACTAATATGGCAAGATAGACTTTAAGACAAAGATTATTACTAGAAACAAAGGCATATTTTATATTTGTAATGTTATGGTAATGTTATTATAATGATAAGAAAATATAACAAATACAAATATATATGCACCAGACAAGAGATTCCAAAATACATAAAGCAAAGACAGAGAGAATTATAGGAATTTCATAGATAATTCATAAGTCTATTAAAAGTAAATGACTTTTAATAATAGAGTAGGCAAAAGAGTAACAAAGAAATACAGGACTCAAACAGCTCTATAAATGCAGACCTAACAAATGGCCACAAAACACCCAATAACAACAAATGCACATTCCTATCAATTGCACATGGAACATTCTCCAGAATAGAACATGTATTACACCATAAAAAAAAAAAATCTCAATAAATTCAAAAGGCTTTAAATCATAAAAAGTATGTTCTCTGATCACAATGGGATGAAATTTGGAATCAACAGCAGTAGGAAATTTAAGAAACTCTCACAAATTTGTGGAAATTAAGCAGCGTACTTCAAAATAACCAATGGATTGAAGAAGACATTACAAGGGAAATCAGAAGATATTTTGAGATAATTAAAAACAAAGACACAGCATACTAAAATTTACAGGACAAAACTAAAGTGGTGCTGAATTGTAAATGCCTGAATTAAGAAGAAAGTTCTCAAATAAATAACCTTGAGACATTAAAAAAGGAAAAGAAAACTAAATCCAAAGCAAGTAGAAGGAAAGAAATAAGACTAGATTGGAAATAAATAAAATAGAGAACTGAAAAGCAAGAGAAAAATCTTGATAAAAAATCTTGTCTTGGTGAGTTCTGAGTAATGTATGGAACTGTTGGATCACTCCATTGTACACCTGAAACTAATAAGGCATTGTATGTGAACTGCACTGAAATTATAAAAAAAGAACACCCTTCATTACATTATTCAATATCCCATATATACAAATATGTTGAACAATTTCTCCTGGAGTCCAGCATGTGGAATGCATTAAAAAATAATAAAGAAAAATCAACAAAACCAAAGTTGGTTCTTTGAAATGATCAATGAAATTGACAAACTTTCAGCTAGATTAACCAAGAAAAAAGAAAGAAGACTTAAATTACTAAAACTGGAATGAAAATAGAGACTTTACTACTAATCTTCTGGAAATAATGAGGATTATAAGTAAATACTCTCAGAACCACAATGAGATGACACTTTGCACCCAAAAGGAGAGAAATAATTAAAGTTGGACGATAATGTTTATTGGCAAAGATGTGGGGAAATTGAAACTCTCACAGAGTACTGGTGAGGATGTAAAATGGTGCAGCTACTTTGGAAACACTTTGTTCCTCAAAAATGAAACATAGAATTATCGTATGTATTAGTTTTCTAGGGCTGCTGTCACCAAGTAGCACAAACTAGGTGACTGGAACAACAGAATTTTATTCCCTCACCCTGGGGGCTAGAAGTCTGACATCAAGATGTCCACAGGTTTGGTTCTTTCTGAGGACTGTGAGGAGAATATGTTCTGGGCATTTCTCCCAGCTTCTGGTGGTTTGTGGGCAATCTTTTGTGTTCCATGATTTGTAGATGCATCATCCCAATCTTTGCCTTCTTGTTCACATGGCATTCTGCCTGTGTGCTTGTGTCCAAATTTCTCCCTTTTTGGTGGACACCAGTGCTCTTGGATTAGCAACCCACCTGACTGTAATATGAATTTGTCTTAACCACATATTAATTGTAACTGCAACAACTCTATTTCCAAATTAGGTCACTTTCTGAGGCGTGGGCACTAGGACTTCAACATATGCATTTTTGAGTGGGAGGGAGACACAGTTTAATCCCTGACACCATAGGATCCAGCAACTTCACTGCTAGGCCTATACCCATAAAAACATGTTTATATAAAAACGTGTACATGAACGTTTATAGCACCATTATTCATAATAGCCAAAAAGTAGAAACAATCTAAATGTCTTTCAGGTGATGAATACATAAACAAAACATGATATAGATGTGCAATTGAATTATTCAGCCATAAAAAGGTATGAAGTCTTGATACATGCTACAACACAGATGCACCTTGAAAACATTTTCTAACTGTAAGAAGCAAGACACAAAAGGCCTCCCATTGTATTACTCCATTTTTATGAAATGCCCAAAATAGGAAGATCCATGGACATAGTAAAAAACATTACTCTTTGCTACAGGATGGTGGATAGCAGAGTAGGGAGTAACTGTAAGGAGTATGGGTTTCTTTTCAGGTGTTAAAAATCTTTTGGAATCAGCCAGTGGTGATGGTTGCACAGGCTTGTAAACACACTAAACACCGAGTTAAATACTTTAAAAGGATGAACTTTGTGGTATTAGAATTATATCTCAACAAAAATAATTAAGTACATAAATATTTTGATTCTTTATGATTCTCTTTCCTTAGTGCAGCCCTCTTCAAGACAAGCTGTACTTACTGCTCTGTGTTTTAAAGGTATCCCTGTACCCTTTTAATATATTTCCCTTTTGCATAAAGTAGCTTGTAACAGTTATGTAGTTGCAATCCAATAACTGTAATTAAGAAAGGAACCATGGGGCACAAGTTTAAGGCAGTTTGAAATGAATGACTGGACATTTTGATGATCAATGCAAAAGGAGTTGTGTATGTAGTGGGAAGATACTAAAGTGTTTTGAACAAGTCTAGTGTGCCCCAAACAGTCCTTATAGGAAGAGTCATCTGGACTAGGGTGTGGCATGAATCACAGGCATACCCTTCCTGCCCTTAAACTGCTATAGGAGGTATTTGTCAAGTACATTACTTTCCACAACCGCCATATGGAATTTTTCATCTGGAATAATTTCTAGGGATCTGATTATGGGTGACAGAAGAACTATCTACTTATTTTGATAAAGGAAAATTCCTGACTTTCTTCAGATGTCATTTTTGTCTGATGGGAAATTCTGTCCTACAATCATAGCACCAAGTGTTAGAGGAGGAAGAAAAAGTTTAGAGCGATTTTCTAGTTTTTTCAGATATTTCATTTTCCAGAGTCATAAAATGAATTAATTTTTTAAGGTTTGGCTTGGGGGGAAAAAACTTGTTAGAAATTTTTATATATTCAGCCCACTCTTATTTCCTCTTTATTTTCAACTTTCAATAGTTCTGCATAATTTATGTTACTTTTATTTAGTTTGCTTATATTCTATTTTTGCTTCTTGAATATGTTTTATTTTTCTTCATAGACTGTAATCTTTGAAGTTAGACTGTACTCATCTATTACTTAATTCTTCACAGTGATGGAAAGATTATTATGCATGCAGTTCCTTCTCCACGAAGGCTGAATTAATGAGTGAAAGGATACAATTTAAGTCATTGGATACAACTCCAGAAGGTCTAGATACTTGATGTCTATATACTTGATGCCTTAATCTCCTGAAAGATCTGTGTCTTATAGGAGTATATGATAGATGAGCTGAACACTGAAGAATATGACACATTCTAGGTTTATAGTTATGAGAAGGGGAGTTTTGAGGTTAAATAGAGGTAGACAATATTTGCCTGAACAAAGTGAGTCAGGTTTCCTTGAGCGGCACAGCAGTTTCTCAGAACTGTGACAACCTGCCATGCATTGTGATTCTCCAGAAGTCATGGATCTGACTCAGGTCATTTCACTCAACTTCTGAAAGTAGTGCTTTATGTAACATCTTTTCGGAAATGTTTATCTACCTTTTAACTTTTTAAATCTTCATTTCCAGATTTCTGTCTCTGTTAATGATGGTGGCTGCAAATGTGTCTGCTTTTATCTTTTCTAGTCCCCAGTGACCCTGTTCATTCATCTGGAAGGAGTAGAGCTTTTAATGAAGATTTTTTTTTTCATTATCTGAATTGTTTCCTTTAATGTTGCTGAGTGAAGTGCCAGCCCTTTAAATCAGTGATTTCCAGCAGGAATAAAACTACACAGGCCATTTTGTGGTAAGGTTTTCATCTCTCAAGAAAGAACTTATAAAAGAAATCAGAAAAATACACTGTACTTCTCATAAAGCTAATACCATTAAATTTAAAAAGTTCTTTTTCTGAGACCATGTTCTTTCTTTTATAAACTGAGGATGAGAACTCATGGAAGGGCTTTTTGTTTGTTTGGCAGGTTGATTTTGCTTGTTTGCTTTTGTTTACTTGGTAAAATAAAAAGTTACTCATCTGGTTCGATTCCTTTGAAAGCTTTGTCAAGGTGTTTCTGATCTGTGATTCCTTCAAGCTGGAAGCCACTGCAGTATCCCATGACTGGGCATATACTTTTTTATTTTTCCTATTTGTACCTTTGGTCTTATAAAAATTTTCATATTTTTAAAATAAAAGTCCTGGTATTAAAACCTCTAGAAAATGATTTCAGTGGGACTGATTAATTTTTTTTAAGTGAATTCCTTAAAGCATATTCAGGTGACATAATTAAAGAGTAAATTCCTTAAAGTATATTCAATTGAAATAATAATATTAAAAAATAAAGGGTCCAGACTTACCTCCAAGTATAGAAGTAATTTCTTCTTCTTTTTTTTCTTATCTTCCTTCCTCCCTTCTCCCGCCTTTTATTGGCAGGTTGTTTTTTTTTTTTAAAGATTCATTTATTTTATTTGAGAGAGAGAGAGAGAGAAAGAGCAGGGGGAGGGGCAGAGGGAGAAGGAGAGAGAGTCTTAAGCAGACTCCACACTGAGCACAGAGCTGGACCTGGGGCTCAGTCTCATGACCCTGAGATGACAACCCGAGATCATGACCAGAACCAAAACCAAGAGTCTGACTTTTAGACTGCACCACCCAGGCGCCCCAGCAGTTTTGTTTGTTTGTTTGTTTGTTTGGGTTTTTTAACAAAATAAGATGTTTGTTTAGGATTATATTTTCAGAAGTTGCAAATAAAATTGTAACAATAATAATAGGAAATATATATGAATAAATATATATACACACACATACATGCACATACATATATACATACATACATACGCAAAGTGTAGTTATTCATGAAGTGGATGCAAGAATGTTCATTTTTAGAAAAAGTTAATCTTTAGTCTAAGCAATAATTATAATGGCAAGTGTGGTCACCTATAATACACAACAACAAACCATTTTATTAGACCAGTCAACAAATTTTGCAAAAAAAGCTCAATCAAGGAAGGGAAGTTTCCTAAAATGACCCATTAGTAAACAAACCTTAAATTAATACAATTAATATTCATTGTCAAATAACCAAGGGCCATTTCTACTTCCATATATTCTGTAAGAACCATGAAATGAGAAAGAAAATCAGAATTTTTTGAGTTTCAATGACATCGGCAGTTCTTAAACATCTTGAGTTGGTATAGTTAGACAAAAAAAGAAAAACAAAACAAATCTTTACTTCTAACAGAACCCATATAAGTAGTTAAGTAATTCTGGTCTTTATTTGACAAAAACATATCAATTTTACTTCAAAGCCATTTGGAAGCACTAATACTGAATTTCACTTCCTCCTTGTGGTGAGGATGGCAAGAGAATGTCAACTTACAAGAAGCTAAAATTTTATGGCTCAACATGTTTCCCTAACATATTAAGAGTGAAAAATGATGAGTGTTATTTTTGCCATCATACACCCACAGGTATTGGGAGGAAAGCGCAGTCACATTTAGACGGTAGTTAAAAGGACACTTGGAAACAGGAGCCTGACCTCCCAAGTGGTAAATAGTGGCAGGCATGGCCCCCAGTGTGTGATCACATCTCAGGAGATGAAAATCCTTGGTATAGTCGAAAAGATGCTGATGCCAAATCCAGTAAACAATAACTCATTCTTAATAAAAAGTAGACAAGTATAATGGATTTAATTGATTCACAAATTATCAAGGAAATTTCACTCAGTGGTCACTCAGCAAGATTTGGAAAAAAAACATGAAAAACAGGGCAAGATGGTGCAAGAGACAGATGCCGTGACTTCCACTCTACAGTTGATAATGTTCCTGATGACAGTCTTATGGAGAAAAGTGAGAATAATTAAGTTTTCTTTACATGATTTACTGACCAACTTCTTTGATGGCAGCCATTAGTATTCGTCTCAATGTCCGCATACTACCTGATCCTCATCTTCCCATTTCCACATTCCACTACTTGTCATCTGGAGCATGTTTACTTTTCTCCTGGGCTTGGATGACTAGTTTCCTGTTGTTTCCATGTCATGTGCTCTGCCTAGTTCATTGTATATATTAAACTTTAAGCATGAGCTGGGGATATTTAATAACTCAACTTGCTTTGCTCGAAGAAAATCATACCTTAAAATACCTTAATTTTCACCCAACTTTACCACATGGTTTTAGATTCTGAGTCTCAGTAAGGTTTTGTCAGAAAGAAGGATGTTGTCAGTGGTGTTTATCATGATTTTTGTCATCCTACCAGCATTCTATCTTTGTACATCTTCAGCTATGTGTTTGCCAGTGGCAGTGAGTGATGACTCCCCATGAAGAGAAATGTTTTGACATGGACAAAGTATACCGAGAAAAAATGAACAATGGCTGAGAGGTTCAAAATATCATTGTTTTAACCCTGCATTATACTGTGAGACAAAATGCTGGATAGTATGCTGAAAAATGAATTCAATTTATCACTCTGCATTGTCTAGATCAAATCTGAGTGCAAAGATTTGACTAGGTTAAGATATTTTAGCTATTGGAATAGGACTATAAAAATCAAGCTTTCAGGATTTTGACTAGTTCAATAGTTGAGATTGGTGCCTTTCATCTTTAAACCCTACCCACCACCTCCCATCCAAACACAAACACCAGCAAAGTTTCTGAGATTTCTTGTGGCTGTTTGCCCTCCATTTAATTCATGTATCTAGCAGTTCCCTCCACCATCAGGAACTAACATGACAAACTTAACATCTGCTAACATTTGTCACTTAAGTGCTGTTTGGCAAATGAACAAAGGAATAGGGATTTTAACATATAAATGGAGGCTTTGGAAAAGCAAAGGACCTTGTCGCTGCCCCCCTATAATTCAGAATGCAAATGTTTGATCAAGATTCTCTCTGTCCCCTTTTCCCATGACCATTTCAGTTCTATTGTATTACCCCATTCTATTAATAATACTCTTATTGTACTGTAAAATGGCATGGAGGGGTGCCTGGGTGGCTCAGTCAGTTGGGTGTCTGCCTTTGGCTCAGGTCATGATCCCAGGGTCCTGGGATTGAGCCCCACATCGGTCTTCATGCTCAGCAGGGAGCCTTCTTCTCCTTCTCCCTCTGCCTGACTGCCTACTTGTGATCTCTCTCTCTCTCTCTCTCTCTGTCAAATAAATAAAATCTTAAAAAAAATAACAAAATGGAGTGGAAAGCATTATAGTATAGCAAGACACAATCCAAAGGCAGAGGACAACCATCCCTTGAGCATTATACTGGCCTCTGGAGCACTCTGCTGCTGTCACTCAGGTACTAAGGGAGGGGAAGGACACTCACCCAAGCATCACCTCCACGTGGAAAGCCACATGAAAAGTTTATTTGGGGATATAATTTTGCCATTTGTTGCTTTTGTTTTCTTTATTTTTAATTTTTAAATCTTTTGTAAAGCGATACAGGCATGTGGTTTTTTTGTCATTTGTTTCTTCTGGTACTGAACTTCATGTTTCTAAATAATGTGCTTCTCTGCTATCTCTTGATTTATGTTTTAGATTTTATCAGGTTCTGGGGAGACACTGCATGGGTGACGCTAGCCTAGCGATTTAACATTTCTATATATCCATTCATCATCTATAAAAGGAATCCTACCAATACCATATATTTGGTGAGATTTTATTAAATGAAATCACACATAAATAGTGTTTGGAACATGCCTGGGGTGTAGTAAGCACTCAATACATGTTTTGTTAATACTGTCATTAATGACAATTTCCTTATTTTTTCCAGTCAATTCACTTTATAACAGACGAGGATGAGTTGTTCTAACACCACTCTCATGATGTGTATCTATTAGGCACTACAGACATCTGCTTAGTTTGAAATCTTAAAAAAAAAAACCTTATTCCAAAATATAAAAAGAAAAATGCAAAAGTAAAATTCATAATTCTTCAGCTGATTGGAAAACATAACACTTGTTAGTCAACTGTAAACTCTTTCGTATATCTATAAATTATATGGATGCATTCTACTATATCATGATGTGGATTAGGCCTTCCAAAAGCCAGATCACATTCCTCCAATAGAGTCATGTATCTTTTTATAGTTGAATGAAAAGCAGTGTTCACATTATTTTTTTTTAAAGATTTTATTTATTATTTGACAGAGAGAGACACAGCAAGAGAGGGAACACAAGCAGGGGGAGTGGGAGAGGGAGAAGCAGGCTTCCCATGGAGCAGGGAGCCCAATGTGGGGCTCAATCCCAGGACCCTGGGATCATGACCCGAGCTGAAGGCAGACGCTTAATGACTGAGCCACCCAGGCACCCCAGTGTTCACATTATTATCACTGATAATAATACTGTGTGATAAAATTTTTACAAAGTATTTAAGTATTTAAGTATTTACAAAGTATTATTCTTCTATAGTGAATAACTGCCAACTTTTTCACTTGCTTAGTTTTCTCTGTACCTTTTCTTTCCAGATCTGTCCCATCATATCATCTTTTTGCACAAACAACCACTTTTTCAGAGATGTCCTTCCCTGAGCTCACCCCTGCCCCACTTGTGACCTATTATCCCTAGTGCTGCTGCCCAGGGACTGTCCCAGGATGTCCCTATCTCATGAACTGGATTGAGAGATCCAGCCTGCACCATACCTTCCTCTCCCTTGTTTGAGATCCACATTTCTTTAAAAGCATACCTTTTTTTTTTTTTAAGATTTTATTTATTTATTTGTTTGAGAGAGAGAGAGAGCATGAGCAGGGTGAGGAGGGGCAGAGACAGAGGGAGAAGCAGGCTCCCCACTGAGTAGGGAACCCATGGGGCCCAATCCCAGGACCCTGAGATCATGACCGGAGCCAGAGGCACACAGTTAACCGACTGAGCCACCCAGGCATCCCATCTAAAAGCACATCTTTAAGTAATTTCCTAAGAAAGAGTATGTGGAAGGTGAATTTAATGAAAATGTAAATGTGAAAACATCATAACCTCGCATTTCAAAAAAGATTAGCTACACACTTTTCTAGATTAAAAATATTTTTCCCTCAAAATTTGGGAGCTATTTCTTCATGTGTTCAACATACAGAAATTTTGATGAAAAGTTGACTTCCAGTGTGATTATCATTTCCTTGTAGATGACCTATTTAATTTTCTCTTGAAAAGTTTTAGAACTATAACTTCATCTTTGGTATTCTGAAATTTCTTGATAAGTTTTGTTTTTCTTTGATTCAATTACAAATATTTCTTTTTCACAGAAACAAACCCAAGCCCACATGGGCTTGAACAATAAAGGAATTCATGTGCTCCAATAACAGAGATGTGGATTTCTGCCTGTGTCTCCACTCGGCCTTCCAGAGCCAGGTCCTGGTACCAAGTTGGCTGACAGTAGTTCCCTGCTTCCTTGTTAGGATCTATCATTCCTCATTAAAACTTGTTTGTCCAGCATTTTCAGAAAAAATTATTCAAAGTCACTAATTGAGGTTACATGAGTAGCCTGCTCACTTTAGAACGAACCTTTGTAGCCAGGGGTTGAAATATGCTATGTGGTCTAGCCCTGGGGCTGAGGGTGGGGTCTGCTTCCCAAGAATCACAAGGTCCCCAGTCAGAAATAAGGGGCTGGGAGAAAGAAAAGAGGGGGAACTGAGTGCTGGGGAGGCAACCACTTAATAGCCGGGATATGCTGGCCTTCCTTCCTTCTTTCTCCCTCCCATTTTTTGTTTTTTATGCAGGACATTCAATGGGCTCTTACAATGTAGAAACAACAAAAAAAATTAATTTCATAGAAAATTTCTTCTCCTTTTTGTCTCTTGTTTCCATTTGAAACTCTTAGCAACTGTTTCTAATTGGTCTTTCCTCCTCACTTCTCCTAATAATGTGTCTTCCAGTCCTTTTATGGCTAAAACAGTAGTGTTTCAAGAGTTCTCTGGCCTTTTCCCTGCTTTTTCATTCTTTATATTCAGCTCTAAAACCTAGAAAGGTGAGGCTGATCAATGGATAGGAACTGCAATTACTTTTAGTCATAAGGGAAGGCATTGGATTTATCTCACGCAAATAAGTACAAATTAATTTGCTCCAAGCAAACAAATTGCCCCATCTTAGTAAAGATGTTAGCTGTGGATTCCAGAAAACACTCAGCACTCAGGCCCTTTGATTAGATCTTGCTGACTCCTGAGTAATTAGTTAACATCTTGCTGCTGTTAATTAGAAGCTCAGAGGGTTCAAGATGAGGTTATGCTCCCATTTTGTCTTCTCCACATACTGGAAGTGTTTCCCCTTTCTCTAATTAGCTCCTCTGTCTAAGTTAAGTTTGTAGTGGTGGGAATTCTGATACCATTTGTTTTGTCCATCGTGTTATCTGGATGCCAATCAGTAAAAAATGTTGGTTCCCACCAAGTTAACACACACTCACTCTCCAAGAGGCACAGATGAAAAGTGATCAGAGTTGCCGACTGGAGAAGCTCAACCTCACAACCTGATGGCTTTTGTATTTTTAGATGTGTCCCAGAATATGAACTTGTGGAAGGAAGTCTATTCTTAACTTTTACATAGGATCTGCAGGTGTGAAAATAACAGGATAGGGGCGCCTGGGTGGCTCAGTTGGTTAAGCGACTGCCTTCAGCTCAGGTCATGATCTCAGGGTCCTGGGATCGAGCCCCGCATCGGGCTCCCTGCTCCGTGGGAAGCCTGCTTCTCCCTCTGACCTTCCCCCTGCTTGTGTTCCCTCTCTCGCTGTCTCTCTCTCTCTCTGTCAATTAAATAAATAAATAAAATCTTTAAAAAAAAAAAGAAAATAACAGGATAAAATGGTTCTCTATGAAGAGATTGCTATATTTTTTTTTTCTTACTTTTCAGTACTCTTGTTTCCCTTCTTTGAACATGAACTCTGTAACAATACTTTTAAATCTCAATGCCGTCTCTGGACAAAAGATGAATTAAAAAAAAAAAAACAGACAACCATGGATATAGACAAAATCTAAAGCTGATGGATGTTTTGTTCTCTGAAAAATGTAAAAGAATTTTATTATTTTTAAATTTTTTATTGTTATGTTAATCACCATACATGACATCATTAGTTCTTCATGTAGGGTACCATGATTCATTCTTTGTGCATAATACCCAGTGCCCCACGCAGAATATGCCATCTTTAATACCCATCACCAGGCTAACCCATCCCCACACCCTCCTCCCCTCTAGAACCCTCAGTTTGTTTTTCAGAGTCCATCGTCTTTCATGGTTCGTCTCCCCCTCCAACTTACTCCCCTTCATTCTTCCCCTCCTGCTATCTTCTTTCTTTTTCTTTTGTTTTAACATATGTTACATTATTTGTTTCAGAAGTACAGATCTGTGATTCAACAGTCTTGCACAATTCACAGCGCTCACCGGAGCACATACCCTACCCAATGTCTATCACCCAGCCACCCCATCCCGCCCACCCCCTATCGCTCCAGCAACATTCAGTTTGTTTCCTGAGATTAAGAATTCCTCATATCAGTGAGGTCATATGATACATCTCTTTCTCTGATTGACTTATTTCACTCAGCATAACACCCTCCAGTTCCATCCACGTCGTTGCAAATGGCAAGATCTTGTTCCTTTTGATGGCTGCATAATATTCCATTGTGTATATATACCACTTCTTCTTTATCCATTCATCTGTCGATGGACATCTTGGCTCTTTCCACAGTTTGGCTATTGTGGACATTGCTGCTATAAACATCGGGGTGCACGTACCCCTTCGGATCCTTATATTTGTATATTTGGGGTAAATACCCAGTAGTGCAATTGCTGGATTGTATGGTAGCTCTATTTTCAACTGTTTGGGGAACCTCCATACTGTTTTCCAGAGTGGATGCACCAGCTTGAATTCCCACCAACAGTGTAGGAGGGTTCCCCTTTCCTCACATCCCCTCCAAGATCTGTCGTTTCCTGACTTGTTAATTTTGGCCATTCTGACTGGTGTGAGGTGGTATCTCACTGAGGTTTTGATTTGGATTTCCCTGATGCCGAGCGATGTTGAACACTTTTTCATGTGTCTGTTGGCCATTTGGATGTCTTCTTTGGAAAAATGTCTGTTCGTGTCTGCTGCCCATTTCTTGATTGGATTATGTGTTCTTTGGGTGTTGAGTTTGACAAGTTCTTTATATATTTTGGATACTAGCCCTTTATCTGATATGTCATTTGCAAATATTTTCTCCCATTCTGTCAGTTGTCTTTTGGTTTTGTGGACTGTTTCTTCTGCTGTGCAAAAGCTTATTGTCTTGATGAAATCCCAATAGTTCATTTTTGCCCTTGCTTCCCTTGCCTTTGGCAATGTTTCTAGGAAGAAGTTGCTGCGGCTGAGGTCGAAGAGGTTGCTACCTGTGTTCTCCTTTAGGATTTTGATGGACTCCTGTCTCACGTTTAGGTCTTTCAACCATTTGGAGTCTATTTTTGTGTGTGGTGTAAGGAAATGGTCCAGTTTCATTCTTCTGCATGTGGCTGTCCAATTTTCCCAACACAATTTGTTGAAGAGACTGTCTTTTTTCTTTGGACAGTCTTTCCTGCTTTGTCAAAGATGAGTTAACCATAGAGTTGAGGGTCCATTTCTGGGCTCTCTATTCTGTTCCATTGATCTGTGTGTCTGTTTTAGTCCCAGTACCAAACTGTCTTGATGATGACAGCTTTGTAATAGAGCTGGAAGTCCGGAATTGTGATGCTGCCAGCTTTGCTTTTTTTTTCAACATTCCTCTGGCTATTCGGGGTCTCTTCTGGTTCCATCGAAATTTTAGGATTATTTGTTCCATTTCTTTGAAAAAAGTGAATGGTATTTTGATGGGGATTGCATTGAATGTGTAGATTGCTCTAGGTAGCTTTGACATCTTCACAATGTTGGTTCTCCCAATCCATGAGCATGGAAAGTTTTTCCATTTCTTTGTGTCTTCTTCAATTTCTTTCCTGAGTATTTTATAGTTTTCTGAGTACAGATCCTTTGCCTCTTTGGTTAAATTTATTCCTAGGTATCTTATAGTTTTGGGTGCAATTGTGAATGGGATCGACTCCTTGATTTGTCTCTCTTCTGTCTTGTTGTTGGTGTATAGGAATGCCACTGACTTCTGTGCATTGATTTTATAGCCTGCTACTTGACTGAATTCCTGTATGAGTTCTAGCAGTTTTGGGGTGGAGTCTTTTGGGTTTTCCACATACAGTATCATATCATCTGCCAAGACTGAGAGTTTGACTTCCTCTTTGCCGATTTGGATGCCTTTGATTTCTTTTTGTTGTCTGATTGCTGTGTCTAGGACTTCTAATATTATGTTGAATAGCAGTGGTGAGAGTGGACATCCCTGCCGTGTTCCTGACCTTAGGGGAAAAACTCTCAGGTTTTCCCCATTTAGAATGATATTTGCTGTAGGTTTTTCATAGATGGCTTTTATGATATTGAGATATGTACCCTCTATTCCTATACTCTGAAGAGTTTTGATCAAGAAAGGATACTGTACTTTGTCAAGTGCTTTTTCTGCATCTATAGAAAGGATCATATGACTCTTGTTCTTTCTTTTTTTAATGTATTGTATCACATTGATTGATTTGCAGATGTTGAACCAACCTTGCAGGCCAGGGATAAATCCCACTTGGTCATAGTGAATAATCCTTTTAATGTACAGTTGGATCCTATTGGCTAGTATTTTAGTGAGAATTTTTGCATCCATGTTCATCAAGGATATTGGTCTGTAATTCTCCTTTTTGATGGGGTCTTTGTCTGGTTTGGGGATCAAGGTAATGGTGGCCTCATAAGATGAGTTTGGAAGTTTTCCTTCCATTTCTATTTTTTGGAACAGTTTCAGGAGAGTAGGTATTAATTCTTCTTTAAATGTCTGATAGAATTCCCCTGGGAAGCCATCTGGCCCTGGGCTTTTGTTTCTTGGGAGATTTTTGATGACTGCTTCAATTTCCTTAGTGGTTATAGGTCTGTTCAGGTTTTCTATTTCTTCCTGGTTCAGTTTTGGTAGTTGATACATCTCTAGGAATGCACCCATTTCTTCCAGGTTATCTAATTTGCTGGCATAGAGTTGCTCATAATATGTTCTTATAATTGTTTGTATTTCTTTGGTGTTGGTTGTGATCTCTCCTCTTTCATTCATGATTTTGTTGATTTGGGTTCTTTCTCTTTTCTTTTTGATAAGTGTGGCCAGGGGTTTATCAATCTTGTTAATTCTTTGAAAGAACCAGCTCCTAGTTTTGTTGATCTGTTCTACTGTTCTTTTGGTTTCTATTTCATTGATTTCTGCTCTGATCTTTATTATTTCTCTTCTCCTGCTGGGTTTAGGCTTTCTTTGCTGTTCTTTCTCCAGCTCCTTTAGGTGTAGGGTTAGTTTGTGTATTTGAGACCTTTCTTGTTTCTTGAGAAAGGCTTGTATTGCTATATACTTTCCTCTCAGGACTGCCTTTGCTGTATCCCAAAGATTTTGAACAGTTGTGTTTTCATTTTCATTGGTTTCCATGTATTTTTTTAATTCTTCTTTAATTTCCTGGTTGACCCATTCTTTCTTTAGTACGATGCTCTTTAGCCTCCATGTATTTGAGTTCTTTCCGACTTTCCTCTTGTGTTTGAGTTCTACTTTCAAAGCATTGTGGTCTGAAAATATGCAGGGAATATTCCCAATCTTTTGTTACCAGTTGAGACCTGATTTCTGACCTAGGATGTGACCAATTCTGGAGAATGTTTTATGGGCACTAGAGAAGAATGTGTGTTCCGTTGCTTTGGGGTGGAATGTTCTGAATATACCTGTGAAGTCCATTTGGTCCAGTGTGTCATTTAAAGTCTTTATTTCCTTGTTGATCTTTTGCTTAGATGATCTGTCCATTTCATTGAGGGGGTTGTTAAAGTCCCCCACTAATATTGTATTGTTGTCAATGTGTTTCTTCACTTTTGTTATTAATTGCCTTATAAAAGTGGCTGCTCCCATGTTCGGGGCATAGATATTTACAATTGTTAGATCTTCTTTTTGGATAGACCTTTTAAGTAGGATATAGTGTCCTTCCTCATCTCTTATTACAGTCTTTGTTTTAAAATCTAATTTTTGATATAAGGATTGCCACCCCAGCTTTCTTTTGGTGTCCATTGGAATGGTAAATTGTTTTTCACCCCCCACTTTCAATCTGGGGTTGTCTTTGGGTCTAAAATGAGTCTCTTGCAGACAGCATATCAATGGGTCTTGTTTTTTAATCCAATCTGATAGCCTGTGTCTTTTGATTGGGGCATTTACCCATTTACATTCAGGGTAACTATTGAAAGGTGTGAATGTAGTGCCATTGTATTGCCTGCAAGGTGACTGTGACTGTATATTGTCTGTGTTCCTTTCTGATCTATGCTGGCTTTAGGCTCTCTCTTTGTTTAGAGGACCCCTTTCAATATTTCTTGGAAGGCTGGTTTCGTGTTTGCAAATTCCTTTAGTTTTTGTTTGTCCTGGAAGCTTTTTATCTTTCCTTCAATTTTCATTGAGAGCCTAGCTGGATATAGTATTCTTGGCTGCATATTTTTGTCGTTTAGTGCTCTGATGATATCATGCCAGTCCTTTCTGGCCTGCCAGTTCTCTGTGGATAGGTCTGTTGCCAATCTAATATTTCTACCATTGTAGTTTACAGATCTCTTCTCCCGAGGTTCTTTCAGGATTTTCTCTTTGTCTCTGAGACTCGTAGGTTTTACTTTTAGATGTCGGGTTGTTGACCTATTTTTATTGATTTTGAGAGGGGTTCTCTGTGCCTCCTGGATTTTGATGCCTGTTTCCTTCCCCACATTAGGGAAGTTCTCTGCTATAATTTGCTCCAATGTACCTTCTGCCCCTCTCTCTCTTTCTTCTTCTTCTGGGATCCCAATTATTCTAATGTTGTTTCGTCTTATCATATGGCTTATCTCTCGAATTCTGCCCTCGTGTTCCTGTAGTTGTTTATCTCTCTTTTTCTCAGCCTCTTTATTTTCCATCATTTGGTCTTCTATATCACTGATTCTCTCTTCTGCCTCATTTATGCTAGCAGTTAGTCCCCCCATTTTTGATTGCACCTCATTAATAGCCTTTTTGATTTCGACTTGGTCAGATTTTAGTTCTTTTACTTCTCCAGAAAGGGTTTCTCTAATAACTTCCATACTTTTTTCAAGCCTAGCTAGTGTCTTTAAAGTCATGATTCTGAACTCTAGGTCTGACATTGTACTAATGTCCTTAATGAGTAGGTCCCTGACTGACGGTACTAGGTCTTGTTCTTTTTGCTGAGGTGATTTTTTTCATCTTGTCATTTTGTCCAGAGGAGAATAGATGAATGAGAGAACAAAATGCTATCAGGTTAAAAACGTTCCCAGCAAAAATACTCTAAATAAATCACAAAAGACCTGAAACCAGGGGAAAAGAAAGGGAGAGGAAGAAAAATGAAAGAGAAAAGAAAGAAAAAAAAAACAAAAAGAAAAAGATAAAAACAAAAACAGAACAATCCAAAAAAACAGAATATGATCAAATATGATCAGGCTAGTGCATAGATCAGTGCCACACACTAGATTTTTGGCATATTTTGGTCTGTTAGAAAAAAGTGCCTCCTAAAATTTTAAAGGAAGAAAGACTTATGTATGTACAAAATAAAGGTTGATACAAAGAAGGGATGGAAGATGATTGTAAAGATGAAAATTATAAAAGATTTTATAAAAGGGATTGATGATAAGAAGTTGTTTGAAAAAAGAAAGAAGAAGATTTAAAAAAAGAAAAACAAAAGATAAAAAAGGTAGAGAATGTGATCAGGCAGGAGACTAGAACAAAGCCATACACTAGTGATTTAGGGTATATTTTGATCTGTTAGAAGAAACTGTATCTCAAAATTTTAAGAGAGAACAATTTATATGTATATGCCAAAAATAAGGGTAACTATTACGAAGGGATAAAATATGACTCTAAAAATGAAAAATAAAAAATGTTTTTTTTAAAAAAAGGAATTGATAAGATGTTGGTTAAAAAAGGGAAAAAGAAAAATTAAAAAAAAACAGTTAAAAAATTACCTTTGAAAAACTAATGAATCATGGTAAAAAAAGCCATGAATTCTATGTACAGTATTCCCCTAGCGCTGGAGTTCTCTCGTTCTCCTTGATCAGTAAACTTGGTCTTGGCTTGCTGGCTGTTCCTGCTGATCTTCTGGGGGATGGGCCTGTTGCCGTGGTTCCCAAATGTCTTTGCCGGAGGTGGAATTGCCCCGCCCTTGTTGGTCCGAGCTAAGCAAGCTGCTAGGGTTTGCTCTCAGGAACTTTAGTTCCCTGCAAGCTCTGGTACAGCTTTGGAGGACCAGGGTGAAAATGGTGGCCTCCCAATCTCCACCCAGAGGAGCTGAGAACTCGCGGCCCCGCTCCTCAGTGCACCCCCAGAGAAAAGCAATCACTCCCGTCTCCCTGGTCTCCGGCTGCACTCTGTGCTCACCCGGGCTGTGACCGAGCGTTTCTATCTCTGGCACTGGACCCTGTGTGGAGTCTCCAAACCCAGCGGATCCCTGCGGTGCCCTTCTGCACCGCTCCTCCCTGGGGAGGGAGGGGAGTCTCCCCAGATCTGCTGCTTGTTGGGTCCCTGCTGGAGGAGCAGTGGCCCGACTGGGCCGCAGATCACAGTTTATGGCAACTCCGAGGTGAGAGCCCACACCTCGGCTCCGTCTCTGCAGCCAGCTTCCCCGCTCTGATACCTGGGAGCTCTGCCGCACTCAGGCACCCCCAGTCTTTCTGTGACCCCGAGGGTCCTGAGACCACACTGTCCCGCAAGGGTTCCACGCCCCGCTTAGCCACTGGAGCTACATCCCTCAGCGGAGCCAACTTCTAAAAGTTCCGATTTTGTGCTCTGCAGCTCTATCACTTGCCAGAAGCGGCCAACGGAGGTCCCCTCCCCCGCCCTCTATCGTCCCGAATATCGCCTCGGATTCACTTCTCCGCACGTCTTACCTTCCAGTAAGTGGTCACTTCTCTGTTCAGAGAGTTGTTGCTACTCTCTTCTTCAGTCTCCTGTTGAGTTCGTAGGTGTTCAGAATGGTTTGATTCCTGTTCAGCAGAATTCCTGAGACCAGATGAAATCCAGGTCTCCTACTCCTCTGCCATCTTGCTCTGCCCCTATAAAAGAATTTTAAATAAATTATTCTGGATATCAAAATGACTCCTTACTTTTTGAGAGGGTTAATTTATGGTATATTTATATTATATATATTTATACATTTATGGTATATATATATATATATGGTATATTATCAGAAGTCTCTAAAATCCCATAAAAATTGCATTTACAAATACTACTGATTACAGGCATTTCTGCTAAATTTGTCAGTTCAATATTACCATCCCAGCTCCTCCAGTGGCATTAGTGTGGCAGTAGAGACTGCAAAACTCAATGGGGAACATAGTGAACTCCAGCAAAGAAGATGTTTCCCACACTACTGAATGAGAAATCTTCAGGCTTGGCATCTCAAAGATGGCATTCATGTCTCAGCCAGTAAGAAATTGAGCAAGCCTATTAACTTCTGATTGGCTTTCCTCATGGGGTAATATAAATTTTTTGGTCATGAACAAGATGCTATCTGTATTAGAAATTGTATGCATATGAAATCCAAACCCCTCAAGATGGGCAGAGAGGGCATTAAAACAAATATTACACAATCAAGTATTATTGGTGGCTAAATAAGTTCATGGAGGAAAATGATCTATGCTACTAAAACAGAGTCCACTCTGAAGATGGGGACATACCTACTGAGTTAAAGGAGTAGCAGCAAGTTGTCCCTTAGGGCAGACAGGAAATCCCCAAGCCTGACTCTCGTTGGAAGGCATAGCAGCTGGAGTTGATGGTCCCAACATCTGACTGTGATGCCTCATATCATTTGTATATGTGACTCTATGGATAAGAGCCTCAAGCCATTCTGGTATGATCTTCTTTGAAGTTGACTACCAAGTCCATGTTCTTCAAGAAGTTTTTGCTGTTCCACCAACTGCTCATTGACCATTCCCACTTGCTCTGAGCAGTAAGCCTGATGCAACCTGCAGTCCCAGGGGCCCCCTTTTCTCTCCCACACAGTCTTACAACTTGTTCTCAGTCTTGGTATTCTCCCAAGAACTTAGTACTCGAGTAGGGCAAGGAAGAAAGGCCAAGAAACCTGCCTAGAGAATTCTGCTTCTTTACTGGCCTTTGAGTAAAACAATCTTTTTGGGGAGGTGAGTTAAGGTCCTAATTAGTGTTTTGAAATCTTATTCAAAACCAGGATAATAAGGTTCTAAATTTCCAGCTCTGCCTCTGAACTAAATCCTTGAAATGTTTTTGAGTGGTTTCTTAATTTCTTTGTTTTCCACTCCTCAGCATTGATTCATTCTCTTTGTCTAAATTACTCATATTACTCCAAGATGCTTTCAGAATTAGGAGTGTCTCAGAAGAAGTGACTATGCAGTTTCTAAGCAGGAAGAAGCTCAGCTGACCTCACCTTTTATTTAGTTCACAGCATCCTCCAATGAAAAAATAAATCTACTGCTCGTTAACGTTAAAGAAATGAACAGGTAATGGCTTCGTGTAATGGGTCACAATTCTGTGCTCTGGTTTTCTCCAACCTTCATAGGAGATGGTGTTGCTAGTATATTGCCACTTGTATGTCTCCTAGAGGTAGACTGGAGAATGATTTGCAGGTGCACCATGTTGTTAAGCACACAAGTGCCCTCAATAGGCAAAGTGTTATTTCTAAGCTTCTTTTCAATGTGCAGTTCATTCACATACGTTCTTCTTGGGTCAGAAACAAAAATGTATCTAAGTCGAAGAGCATATGACATTTTCCATGGGCATTCCCATATCATCCAGCTCCACTCCTCTGGCATATCTTACAGAATTAGGTACTATTAAATCTATTTGAAATATAAGCGGTATATGTATAGGGCATATGTGTTTTTACTTTATAAAGCCCTGTTCAGCCTTCCGATTTCCATGTGATTAATTATACTACTGACATAGATTAGGAAATACTCCCCAACCCACAACCTTGCTCTGGTGATGCAATTAGCTGGAGAATTGACAATCCCCTGACTTTTCCCACCAGGCAGCGCACGCAGTGTGGGCACAGCCAACAATGGTCACTGGAAATCAGAAACATCCTCCATAAATTCCTAGCACTGAAAGAAGAACAAAACACCTTAAACATATTGCTTTTTAAAAAATATTAATCTGTTCCATTATTTGGGGAAACAGAATAATTCATTTTATTACTTATTAATTGCAAAGACTATTCACTGATTACAAAGAAAAACAGGACGATTGTAGTGGAGAGGTCTGACAGATACCACCTTAAACAAGTTATTCTACTGAATTTCACTAAGGGGACAGCTAGTATCATGTTTCCAGATATGATGCATTATGACCAATGTGACATTTTTGCCCAAAATGTTTAACATGAACCTAAATTAAAAAAAAAAAATCGGGACATTTGAGAAAATAACTGGTCTTGACTCTTTAAAAATGTCAGTGGCTTGAAAGATAAAAGGAAAGGGAAGCTGTCTTGGATTAAAAGATATTAGACACAATGCAGTGATTATATCCTGGATCTAAAAACTAAAAAGCTGGAAAGTGTGTCGTTGGGAAAATCAGGAAAACATGACTAAAGGCTGCCTATCATTAATTGGTGTGCTACAGATACTCTCACCCTGGATCTCTTGCCTGATGATGGCGCCATGCTGATGTATGAGAATGTACTTGTTCTTCATAGACACATTCTGGATCTGGAGTATTTGATGAGAAAAGATCATTATCTGTGACTTACAATCAAATGATTCAGAATACACACACACACGCACACACACACACGCAAATGTGGTAGTATGTTCATAATTGCTGAACATGGACAAACTGTGTTTTTTGTACTATTCTTTTTTTTTAAAGATTTTATTTACTTATTTGAGAGAGAGAGAATGAGAGACAGAGAGCATGAGAGGGAAGAGTGTCAGAGGGAGAAGCAGACTCCCCACTGAGCAGGGAGCCCGATGTGGGACTCGATCCCTGGACTCCAGGATCATGACCTGAGCCGAAGGCAGTCACCCAACCAACTGAGCCATGTACTATTCTTTAAATTTTTTGGTGGGTTTGAAATTTTTAAAATATAGAAGGGGGGGAATCTATGACTGCCCCTGATAATTTAATTGAGGAAATAAATGGCTAAATTTATTCAATTTTCCAAATCTTTAATCTTGCTCAGGCCTTGTAATAGACCATAACACTCCTGCAACTTAGGACAAAAATGACATTTGCTTAATAAAAAAAAAAAGTTAACAGTTTTATTGAGATACAAGTTACATACCATAACATTTATCTTTTGAAAGTGTGATTCAGTGTTTTGTTATTTATTTTAATATATTTAAAGAATTGCCTGATTTTAGAAAAATTTCTTCAGTTGAGAAAGAAATCTCATACACATCATATGTATGTATGAATCATGCCTTATTCTCCCCTTCTTTGTAATTCCCAGCAACCACTAATCTACTTTCTGTCCCCATAAATTTGCTTATTTTAGAACCATAATTGGAAACATACGGTGTGGACTTTGGTGACTGGCTTCTTTCACTTCCCAAGATGTTTTCAAGGTTCATCCATGTTATAGAGTATATCTGCACTTTATCCTTTATAATTGCCAATTACATTCCCCTGTACAGATATACCATATTTTGTTTATACAGCCATCAGTTGATAGATACCTGGTACTTTTCAATTCTTCTTATTATTAATAATGCTGCTAATAAGTATTTGTATTCAAGTACTTTAAGAGGAATATTATCCATAAAAAAGAAGAAAATTCTACTATTTGTGAAAATATTGATGAAACCTGCAGGCACTGTCCTAAGTGAAATGAGTCAAACAGTAAAAGACATATACTATGTGATCTCACTTGCATGCAGAATTTAAAGAAATGGAACTCAAAGAAACAGAGAGTGGAATTCTGGTTGCCAGGGGCTGGTGGTGAGGGAAATGGGAGATACTGGTAAAGAGTACAAACTTATAGTTACAAGATGAATAAGTTCTGAGAATATAATACACAGCATGGTGACTATAATTAATAATACTATATTATATACCTGAAAGTTGCTAAGAGAGTAGATCTTAAACGTTCTTACCCCCCCCCCACTCACATGAAAACAATAACTGTGTGAAGTGATGGATGTGCTAACTAACCTTACTGTGGTAATCATTTCACAATATAAATATATATCAAATCATCACATTGTACACCTTGAATTTACACAATGTTATATGTCAGATATGCCTCAAATAATGTGGAAAAAAATTAGCAAAGGGTTAGAATATATACAAATGGCCAATAAGCACATCAAATGCTGTGCTCAAAATCATTAGTCATTAGGGAAATGCAAATCAAAACCATAATGAGATACCACTTCACATCACATTTAGGATGAATAAAAAAGACAAACAATAATAAATGTTGGCAAGGACATAAAGAAAATGGAACCCTCATACATTGCTGATGGGATTACAAAATGGCACAGCTGCTTTGGAAAGCATTTTGGCTCTCCTTCAAAATGTTAAACATGAAGTTACTATATGACCAAGCAATTCCATTCTTAACATATACAGCAAATTGATGAAAACATACCTCCCTTAAAATTTGCTTAATTTTGTGCATAAATGTTTCCATAATTTTGTTAAATAAATCATGCAATATATAAGTACAAGAATTGTCAATCTTTTTAAGAGGAAAACATTTTATTTGGGGACTTTTTTTTATCTTCGGAATTTGTTTAACTAGATATTAATATATACTTCAGACAAGACTATCAACGTGCTTTGCCAAATAAAACTCAGATGGCAGTATTCACAGAAAAGACAGGTATTACATACACCCTGCAACTTTGTGAATGCACATTAGGGGCAGACACTGGGACTGACCTAATTGCAGGTAGTTTCAAACAGTTAACAATTCTCTGTTCACATACTAACCACACTTGGGGTGATTTGTTTATACCAGTACTCACAACCTGGAAACTTAACAATAGGAGTCATTTATGAGGAATTCTTAGAAATAGAAATCAATGGAAAAATGAACTGCCCACTTTGTAACTAAAGATAAATAAATATACCTATTATCAAAAAGTTCATGTAGGAGAAAGAACAATAAAATGAAAGTATGAAACATACTATATAATAAGACCGAACAATGGACCTTTGAAAGACTGAAATGTAGGTCCCACTGGCTCAAAGGCAGACTGTGCACATCATGTGACCCCCTCACCTTCTCCTGCCCCAACCCAGAATGAGATGACAAGAGGGTAGTAGAGGCCAGATGCTGTGGACTAAGTTGTTTCTCCCCTCGCCCCAGCCCTGACAAAACTCCCATGTAAAAGCCCTAATTTCCAATGTGATGGTATTTGGAGATGAGGCCTTTTCAAGATAATCAGATTAGGTTTAGATGAGGTCTTGAGGGTGGGGCCCCATGATGGGATTAGTGTTTTTTTAGGAAGAAACACCAGAGTGCCCCCCTCGCCCCCCCCCCCCAGCTTCTGCCATGTGAGGACAGAGCAAGATGGCCATCTACAAGGCAGGAAAAGAGCTCTCACCAAACCAAATCAACTGACACCTTGGTCTTGGACTTCCCAGCCTCTAGAACTATGAGGAATAAATGTCTGTATTTGAAGCGACCCAGTCTATGGTATTTTGTTATTCCAGTCTGAGCTAACTAAGACACCAGATAAGGAAATGCTGGTGCTATTTATAACAAATGCAAATATCAGCATCTGGAAGAATTACACCAAGTATACTCTCCTCTCTTTGTCAAAGCCCACTTGAACATATATATATATGAGTATATACATATATATGATGAGGGAACAGAAGGCAAGCTGAGGACAAAGCAGAAGCTGACACCTCCCCACCTCCCCACCACCATGGGATATATGTGACATTTCTCATGCACTTCTGGTTGCCCTAAAGCTAAGGAAAGAAAAAACAAATACTTAACTTATAGAGATCACAGTCCTGCAAGACATGAGTCTCCCTAGTTTACAAAGGTTTTAGCAATTTACAAGAACAAAGTATTTCTATCAATAACCTAGCTTCCAGAAGGAAATGTAGTTAGAATTAAACGTTCTTATGACACGCAGCCTATTGACAGATACCTGAAGCAGGCGGAGTGTAATGTTCCTCCAGGAAGCTCCCAACTATCTTCATGTTAATGCCTTGCTAGAGGGGAAAAACAACCTGAACTTGACAATGGCAAGGCCTCTGGTATCCGGTGAGTCTTCTTTAACATATGAAAATCCTTTTGAAACCTCCGTTTTCCTTACCTCCCCCAACCCCATAGTATATAATCAGCCACCCTTCACAACCCTGATGCAGCAGCTCTTTCTGCCCACCAGTCTTGTCCCTGTGCTTTATTTTTTTTTAAAGATTTTATTTATTTTTTTGACAGAGAGAGACACAGCGAGAGCAGGAACACAAGCAGGGTGAGTGGGAGAGGGAGAAGCAGGCTTCCCGCGGAGCAGGGAGCCCGATGCGGGACTCGATCCCAGGACCCTGGGATCATGACCTGAGCCGAAGGCAGACGCCTAATGACTGAGCCACCCAGGCGCCCTGTCCCCGTGCTTTAATAGACCACCTTTTTGCACCAAAGATGTCTCAAGAATTCTTTCTTGGTCATCAGCTCCGGGCCTTATCCCACCGAACCCTATATTCCAAAACCCCATCATACACACACACACACACACACACACACACACACACACACACACACACACACACATATGGACTAGATTTTCAAAGTTGGGCCTTCCATTTAAAAAAAAACCCTCAGGGAACTTGTCTAATAAAAGTTCATTAAGTATAAGAACAGTACACAGGGGCCATGGTAACACGAATACAAAAGAAAGCATCATAAAACAGCACAAAGCGAGTGGGCTTGCAATCTGAAGGCCAACTGAGAAGTGAAGGGCTCTTCTTGCTCAAAACAAAACAATTGTTGGACTGTGTCGACCCAAAGCAAGCAGGGGATTTTCCAATCATAGGACACTGCATATATAATGTACATGTAATTGCTTATTGGCCCAGGAAATTTAATGGAGAACAGTTGTTTTGGAAGCCCAGGCATTCACCAATAAGAGGTTCTCACTCCTGGTGAATGTGTACCTGCCATGATAGCATCTATATCAACCTCCACCATGATTCCTAACATGAAAGCAGATGCCGGAATGTCAGCATCTGACATGGCCCCTCCTCTTGTACATTTCATACTGCAGATCATTTATCTCTTCAATGGAAAATCTGTGTATTACTTGAATCGAGAGCATTGAATTTTATAAGCTGAAAAACGTGATTTTTAAAATTATAAAAATGAAATATCTTGGCTTTTAAAAATTTGAAATTTATAAGAAAAAAAAAAAAAACCTCATGGGCCCCTGGGTGGCTCAGTCGATTAAGCGATTAAGCGATTAAGCATCTCGTTTCAGCTCAGGTCATGATCCCAGGGATCATGGGATCTAGCCCTGCACTGCATCATCGGGCTCTCTGCTCAGGAGGGAGCCTGCTTTTCTGTCTCCCTCTGTTGCTCCCCCTGTTTGTACTCTCTCTCTGTCAAATAAATAAATAAATAAATATTAAAAAAAAACACCTCATATAAAAGGCTCCTGCAATCTCATTAAAGGGAGAAAGCATTATTAAAATTTAGATTTAAAAACATCTACTCTTTTCTAGCATTGATTACCTCAAAAAGTTCAAATTTCACTGGACTTGGAAATAAATCTGCTTGCATCAAAGTCAAATCATTCCAAATGATTATATTACATTGAATCATTTTTCTATGCTCTCAAATGCCACTTTCACAATGAAGGATCCAAGGGCATTTTTTCTCTAATGACAGAATTAAGCTTCTAAGCTCCCTCATAAGATCTCCACGGTCAAGGCTATGAGCCCTCTTGAAAATACCTAACGTGTATCAGCACTGACTGAAATGCTAAATACCAGTGGGACAGACACTACACAAATTCATTCTCAATAGATTTTCTAAGACTGTTTCAGCTCTGGAGCCAGAGCCTAGTGAATATATAAGAAGAATAGAAGAAATGCAACAAGGACAAGACATGTTTTAAACATAATGGTCACTATATCTGAAACTGAATTCCTGACATTTCACCTCCCCCCTCCCCACTTCCCCACTCAGTCCAATTTCTGGTCCAGGGTTTCCAGTGTCAGTGAATGTCAACATCCCATTAGGTAAGCAGGATAGAAACCTGAGAAGCCTCCAAGACACTTCCCTGACCTGCTGCACATGCTCTATTGTCCAAATGTTCACCACCTCATGTCATGCATGTCTCCCAACATCACTCATTGTATCTACTTCTCCATCATCACCATCTTGGTCCAAGCCTATCATGTCTCTCCTGCCTGTGCCTCTTACAGCTTGACACACTCTGCCTTCTCATCTGATGTTAACACCATGGCCCGAGAGCTCTGTGCAAAATGTACATGTGATCATGTCACATCCTCACTTGCTTCACCTGTCCACACCTTCCATGCACATCTCACAACCACCTCCAGCCACCCTAGCACCTTTCCCTCCATGTTCTCTCTTCCTTCAGATACTTTACACATGCCATTCCCTCTGTAATGCCCTTCCCTCCCTTTCTGATCGCATTTCAAGCTGTGCACTCTCTGGGAAGCCTGCCTTGCCTTCCTGATGGTCAGTAGGCTTTCAAAAAGGAAAGAAGTTTCCCTCCAAGTTGTTTACATAGCTGTTATTACTCACTTCTTTGTGTGATAAACTGATTAATGTCTATGTTCCCCACAGGTCTATAACTTTCTTGAGAGCATGGATAATTCCTGCTGTTCTCTTTTGTCTTCCCATAAAATCCCACATTCTGAGCACAGGGCCTAGAATATAGCAGCTGCTTAATAATGTTGTCTGATATTATGATCATATGAACAGTTTGGTGGAAAGTCCATAAGTAATTACGATGGGATTTATGTTCATTGCTGAAATATGTGATTAATTTGGCTTAAACAATCAATCATAGGTAAAGTGATATTTCAGATTAACATTTTCATTCATTGACTTATCCATTGTTCCATTTATTTCAAAAATACTTATTTGCAAAGGACGGTGACAAATCCTAAAAAAGGGTAAAAATAAAGCCTTCAATAAACCTACAGTTGAGTAGGGAGGAGTAGGGATGTCCCATACCTATAAAAAACATCTATAATAAGAGGCAATATGTAATGAGTTCCTAAAGATACACAGAGAGTATGCCTTGGGAATTCAGAAAAGAAAAAACAGTTTTATTCTTTTCTGTTTGATCCAGATGCCTCTGAAGTGGACCATAGAAAATGGGTAGGATTTCAACAAGGAGCAATGGAAGAGAAATAATGGCATCATGCTTTCTCAGAAAGTAGAGGGATTTCATGGCTTTCTTTTTTAATATGCTTCTGGCACAAGGAGTAATTTTTGAATATAGTTATGTTCAAACACCGGACTTTTAAGACATTAGAATGGTGTTTAATTTTATGATAAAGAAACAATTTTTGGTCCCAAAATGATTTCCAAAAATATAGAAATTATGATCAGTGGGAGGGAGGGCATTCCAGGGTAAGGCAATGACACATGGGGAAAGAAATGGAACTTAACAATGGAAAATCTATGAAGACACTTTAGAAGGTATCCTATCAGGAAAAAAATCATGAAATATCATGTGGATGTCCAAGGATTATGCCTGGGATGGGAGCAACAACAGTGAAAGGAAAGAAACAGATCAGATAGAAGAAAGCACAGGAACTCAAAGTAGATTGAATTGAAAAATGAGAGGATCCAGTCTCCCTGTCCCAATACCAGGGGGAGAGGTGGTGATAAGAGAAACAGAAAACCCGGGGTATATTCTTTTGGGGAGGTGAAGCAGTTTCTAGTTGTAGATATTTTTCTTACCTTGGCAACTCATAGCTCACCTGCTTATTTCTGCAGCAGGCTGATGGACAGGAATAGAGAGTGAAGTATGTGGACTCTTGCTCTAGGAGAACCTGGTCATAACCAGATGGCAGTTGTAGCCCTTGGCTCCTGCAAGGCTGTAAAATCTGGTCTGCTGGAGTCAATACCGCTGGTTGTGCTTGATGGTGGAGTTCCCTGTGAGTCAAGGGATGGGACCCAGTAGCGTATTCTTGCCAGGACACCACCGATGGAATGTTTCCAGAGCCCCTCCACCTTCACTGCATATTAGAATCAACTGAGGATCTTTTAGAAATATGCCTGGAATCCATGCCCAGAGATTCTGTTTCAGTTGGTTGGAGATGGGGACCAGGAAGGAGTTTTTCTATTACGTGTTCTATGAGAACTGCAGGGTTTAGACATTGGCTGTGTTTGCACAGAGCTATCGAGCCATGAGCTGAACATAGATAAACTGCACACCATCTCCAGGGAAGAGCTGAGCAGGCAGTTAAGACCAAATGAAGTAGCAGTGAGAGGGCTGCCCCACATCTTCTCTGTCACTGCTCTGTTCATGTTTCCCACTTAGCATTTTGCACAGTTTTTAATTAAATATTTATCTTTTTGTTCATTGTCTGAGTCTCCCATTGGACTGTGATCTACATGAGAGCCGGAATCTTGGTGTTTTATTAACCACTGGGTACCTAGTAACAAGCCCAGCACTAGACATATCGATGATACTCAATACATATTTATTGATGAATGAATGCACAAAGGCAATTAATTTCCTGACAACAGAGTGACCAGAGGGCTCTGCACAATGCCTTCAAAAAGAACACTACTCAGGGAGTTAAAAAAAAAAAAAAAAAAAAAAAAAACAGTCCCTTAAAATCCTAATCCCTGAAGTGATTAGCTGCAGATTTCATTTATAAATGGATGATCCACCTATTCAGAATAGAAAAACTGGTTACACGTTGATCTAAACCCATCAGTCTTAAAATTTATACAGGTGCAAAACACCTTATGTCATGTTGCTTTTCAACATCAAGCGACTTATTCCTCTTTGTGTTCAAGGAACATAATTTTCTAGCAAAAATATATAGCTCCATGTAATACATACCTCTTCAATTAAAAATTTTTAGTATATGAAATATTTATAAGAAATCACATTAAAATTGCCCTTCAAGTTTTGGGCAATTTTTTTTGTTTTTTTTTTTTGTTTTTTTTTACAGCTACCATTGGAGAGCAGCTCCAGAGAGGCATACCATGAGAGGTTTTTTTTTTTAAGTTTTTTTTTTTTTAAGATTTTATTTACTCATGAGAGAGAGAGAGCATGGGAAAGCACATGGGGCAATAGGAGAGGGAGAAGCAGACTTCCCGTGAGCTGGGAGCCCAACAGGGGCTCAAATCCCAGGACTCTGGGATCACAACCCAACCAAAGGCAGACCCTTAACCGACTGGGCCACCCAGGTGCCCCTGAAGACCTGAGAGTTTTAAAAGAGTGGTAAATCGAAAGCTGAAAACTGAGGAATGTTTATATAAAGTTTTCATTTCCTTGCAAATTAAAAAAATAAACAATCTTGGATTTGATAGTCTAACCCCTTTGGTGCAGCTTATTGAACACAGGTCTTCCTAAAGACCCCAGAGGGAGAGCTGCTGACTGCCTCTGTGGGTGCTGCTGATATTGGACATGGGCATTGGCATTGGCCTCATCCCACAGAACTGTGAAGTGCCCTGCACAGGAGATAAGCCCGAGACCAGTTCATTCCAGCCTTCTTGTTTTATCTGATGCCAGTTCGCAGGCCTAGGTAGATCGCAAGGAAAACAACTTACAGCTGAGCCAGCTATCCATTGACAGAATGTCGTCTGGGTGAAGCTGTAGATTTCCTGCTTTAGGATTTTAACTGGGCTACTCTTCGTTCTTTCTGCTCTTTAAAGTTCATGGCCTTAAATTTTTAACTAGTTTCATACAAATGATATTATAAATTATAGATGCTTCCAAAATACATTCTCAATCAATTTTGCTTCAGTTGTCTCCCTTAGAAAAATAACCAGGGAATAAGTTATAAATACTACTACTATTACTAACTTTGATGTGTATTCTGATCTCAATAACTTGTGATTTTCAGAGACAATTGGAAGTCATTGGACATCTTCATTTTTGGAAAACCCATTAGAAGTGTTTTGTGTATGCTAGAAAAATGCTTCCCAAACTGTGTGTGTTGAAATAACATTTTTTTTTAAATTTCCACTTTTATAAAATATATAAAAATCAAATTACTGGAGAAAAAATAAAATAAAGTCCCAATTTTAAAATTCAACAGATATAAAATTACTCTCAAAAAAATTACTCTCAATTCTCAAATGACTGTAAAAATTTCCAAGACTCGATTTTTTGGCTTACAAGCCATGCTATAAGTAACACTATGCTAAAACACTTTCTAGAATCAAATGAAAACACTCTTATGGAAAAACGCTTGATTCTTTTAAAGAAAAATATATTTAATTCATGACATTGTTTAGCTGTCACAAAGTAACCTGTTTTCATATTTAGTCCGTTATCTGGTTGCTTTTACATGTTACACCCAGATTCAGCTCTACAAAATGCTTAGTGACTCAACAATAACAAAGATTTGGAGAGTTTTATGTGAGCCAACAGAAGATGTAACACTCATGGCAGAAAATGTTCTAAAATTTCTGATAGCTTTGTAAAAATTCCTTATTTATTTTTTCTATGATTTGACAGTTGAGCAGTACATCAAATATTCTTAAAGGAAATAAAGAGTGAGAACATTTTGATCCAGATTTACTTGACCATACTCGCAAAAAATGATCCTAATCATTTTTTATCAAGTTTGTTGTTTCTGGCAGAGGTATTTCCTGTTCAATTAAGATTGATTTAGCTTTTTTAACTTTGTAGTTCTATGTAGCCAATGCCAAGAGGAAGATTTTTAAATAGGCTGCTAAATTTTGAACAGTCTAACATATCAAGGCAAATAGTTTAAACACATTCCTTTTTAGACTGAGTAATATTTAATAACTCTTGGGATTGAAAAATTGCTCAACTTTTTACTTTTTTTTTTTTTTTTTTTTTTGATGTGTAGACCTGTCCCAAACAAGAACAAGTCATGGACCACATCTATACAGTTAAAAAAGATTCTGGGTGAATATATCCAAGAAGGCTATACTGAACCCTGACACATCAGATGATAAAGTGACAATGAACTTTTCTCTTTGTCCTGGTATTTCTACCTAATCCACGTGAGTGACAGATGCAGTTACATCGGATACCCTTTATGGTGGTTACTAAATTTTCAGAGTCAGCACCAATCTCTATGGCAGCACATAAAATTTGTTACTGCTACTTATGGGAGAGTATAAGTTCAGCAGAGAAAAGAAATGTGTATGTACGTGCACACACATACACACACAGAGAGAGATTTTTAAAAAGCACAGCAAGTAATACCTGCCTGACATTAAGCCTCCCAAAATCCTTTTCTTACTTTTTCTCTCAGCTCTCACTGAGAAGCGTCTGAGAGAGGGATGTTAAGTGAGGGTTTAAAACCGAACATCTTTCTGTAATCAAAAGACAATGTTCTTGCCCACACCTTGCCATGTTCTCGTGTCTGATGATAATGATTGAAAGTAATCTTTGACCTTTAAGAATTTACTAAATGTAAAATAACATTTAGGTAGATCATAACCATAGAATCTCACTTTTCTTAATACCCTGAAGACTGAAGTTCTGAAAATTACTTTTCTTAAAATTCTTCCTTCTGAAGCTCAGAAAACGTTTCTTTAAATAAAACATATATTTCTCTTATAGTGATAACACCATTATGTGAACCCAAACTCTAGAGACATGAATCATTCCTACTAACATTCTAGATTTTGTATTTCTCTACCTTCTGTGATTCATAGACTTCAGCACTCTTGAATTATTTGGATTTCTTTGTTCCCTGCTCCTTTTCGCAGTTGGGATTAGTGTGGTTAACAATGGAGACTGATATTCTACTTTTTTATATTGGAAAGGTCAACCGCAGTGTCACGGTGCAGAGATCATTTTTCTCTATATTTATCAGGCTGATGACTCAGATTTGCACAATCATCACTCATTACCTTATTTTGCTCATAACTTCATCCAGATCCTTCTCACCAAACACTCTAACTTTCCTTATCCAGGACCCACCCTCCCCCAGAGGTTGTCTGACAGTTATTCTCGTGTGTCAGCCCAGCCTGTGTAGGCTATTACTTTCTAAAGTGTTGACAGACATAATTTCAGTTCTGTGTGCTGTTTAAGCAGAACCTCAACCATAATTAGATCTGTGAATCCCTTTCACCCTAAAAGATCTGCCAGTGAAGTGTGAACCCCAGACGACTGAATGTCTAAAATCACTCAAGGATACCTATATGTAAATACTTTGTTGATATATTGCATGAACATACAATTTATTATTCAAACCAGGACATGTCTGGGAGTCAAAAGAGTCACTGTTAGTAATTATACTGGGTCAACAGGCATAATCCAGACTGTCCTGTTTGAAGTAGGACATATGGTCAGCCTACGAATCTATAGCATGAAAGAAGCCACCACACAGCTCCCGTGAAATTTATTATCTACATTATTTACACATAGAGCCCAGTTATAGCTTGCGAAATCTTATTTCTTGTAGAATTTAGGTAACCAGTTTATTTCTGCTGCTTTGAAGTCAAGAGTTAAAGACTGTAGGGTATACATTAACAACTCTGGAAGATTTCCCTGGACTAACTGATACAACTTTCAGTGCGCACACAGGACATCTGCAGTTTTATTCTTAATTTGGCAGTTTGTCATTTCCCTGAGCTACTGTGGACACTTGCCCCTTATAATGACCAACTTAGTTTTCTACACATTCTGAATTCCATTTCAGTTGAGTTAGTGTTTTGCAGAAAGCTCTCGAAAAGAAAAAGAGGAAGAAAGGGAGAGAAAGGAAGGGGAAAGGTGTCGTGTTTTGTACAAACATTTGCTGTGAAGAGCTCTCAGTGGAATGTCAGCCATCAGCAGGGGAACATAATGAAATAAAAATAAATCATAAATTGAATTTCCCTTTTTCATAAGCAAAGAACCTCTCAGAAGGCATTTGAGAAGTTACATGTCTTTCTTTTTTTACTTATTTATTTACAAAGCACCATTAATCAAGATGTGACCATAAAAAAAAGAGAGAGAGAGAGGACACTAGTAAGAATTATAAGGTACTTGTGTTAATGTAAAATATTCCAAAATGCTTAGAGATTTTCCACAGGGTCAAGGAAAGCATTACTTGTGTTGGCTCCTGGACCTGAGGGAGATAAGGCTTCTCTTGCCTTCTCTCCCCTCTCCTGTTTTGTCCCTGTAGAGTTTGACACCATTGTGGATCAGAAAATGGGTGGCTCAGATGGTTAAGTATCTGCCTTCGGCTCAGATCACGATCCCAGGGTCTTAAGATCGAGCCCCATATTGGGCTCCTTACTCGGTGGGGAGCCTGCTTCTCCCTCTCCCTCTGCCTGCCTCTCCCCCTGCTTGTGCTCTCTCTCTCTGTCAAATAAAAATAAAAAAAATCTTTAAAAAAAAAAGACAATGAGAGAATGATCTCCCCAGCATTAGACAATGGAGGCTGCTACTGTTAAGTCTACTTTTATTTTTATTTATTTTTACTTTTTAGAGAGAGAGTAGGTGTGTGTGCATGGCCATGAACAAGGAGAGGAGGGGCAGAGGAAGAGGGAGAGAATCTCAGCAGGCTCTACACTCAGCATGGAGCCCAACTCTGGGCTGGATCCCATGACCTTGAGATCATGATGACCTGGGTGGAAATCAAGAGTTGGACGCTTAACCGACTGAGCCACCCAGGTGTCCCTTGTTAAGCTGGATTTGCCAGCTGCCTTTTGCAGCATCTGGCAAGTGGCATGTGAACTTCTCATGGCCACCATCCCCATGCTGCTCCTAAGATGCCTCCACTGCATCTTCTTTCAGAAGCGAATCACCTCGGGCATGCCCGGGCACTACGGAGGAGTAACAGAGCACAGACGGCACCTCATCCCAGCAGAGGGGCACTTCTGGCTTGCTCATGGGAAACCTAAGATGTTGCCTCCCCAGATAGACCCCCAGCCCCAAACACACACAAACATACACTGAGTAACTAATACATCATATGAGCATAGGGGAATACTGACAAGAGCAATGAACCAGAAATAAAGACATTTGAATGGAAGTCTTAGTAACTTATGTGCCATGTGATTTGGAGACAGTTAACTTCTCTGAATTTAAGTTTCCTGATCTGTGAAACAGAGACAATTATTTCTCTCCTCCTACCTTACACATTTGTTTTAAACAGCACAGGTGAAAGGCACTGTATAAAATGCAATAAAAGAAATTTTAGTAATTATTCTCTGAAAAACTACAGTAACTACAATATAATGTATGTATTATAGAATCACATTATTCAGTCATACAAAGTACTATGCAAAAGTAAGGTAGCACGATGGGCTCAGGGCCTCGGGCGATAATCTGGAAGCAAGTCCACAGTGAAAACTTAGCTGAATTGTACAAATTACACTCTTCTTAACTTTATTAAAGAAAGAGAAAATAGCATAAGACTGAAGAATCTCCAGTCATACATAATGAATAGTAGGAGTTAGAAATTACCTTATAAAAATGTGAAATTATACTTTATTTAAAGTTAGGTATAATTGATGCACGATGGTTTAGCCCAACCACACTATACAGCAGGTGGCAAAGTCTCACCTGAACTATAGATAAAAACAATAGATATAATCAAGTAGTTTAACTTGTATTTCAACATTTAGCCACTAAATACAAATCAGTAAACATGGGTTAATATAATGCTCTGAATATGAATCCAAGACAACAAACAGTTCTATAAGATGTGCTAGTACATATGAATACTAGCAGATCAATACATTCTGGCCCACAGGCCAGATAGTTTGTTAATTTTGTTTGTTAACTCCAGTGAAGAAAGGAGTATAATGGTATTTCTGTGCTGTGAGCACAGATATCCCAAGAACATAGGAATGAGATGGGAGTGAATGTAAAAACAAAAGGATGTCCAAAACACCCCTTTAGCTGGGGACTATACACCTTCTTTTTAAAAAAACTTGAATAACTGTGAGTTGATAATACACTGGGTGAAATTCAGGTAGCAGAGTTTCTGCGCTATTCGGGGAAGGAATAATGCAGACAAGAGACATATGCAGTTTGAAGTGGCTCAGTCATCATTATTAATCAAGTAATTATGAGAAGAACAAAACAGCAAGATGTTGATACTATCCTTGTATTGGCTCTGGCCAATTCTGGAAACCCATATATTAGGTTCATCAGCCAAGTGAGAAGGGACTGAGAGCTCAGTTGGATAAAGCACTATCTCAAGTGGCTACCTTTCTTTAGTGTGGCATCCAAGGAGAGTCTTACCTCCACTTCAGACACATCCATCTACTGATTTGTTTCCCAATATCCTCCTTCCATGTCAAAGTACCTTGTAAAACCTTGGTAATTCACATAGGAAGAATGAGATTATCCATACCATCCATACTTTTAGTCATTTGTTTATTCCTATGGCAACTAGAGAGATGGTCTTTCAGATGGTGTTTCCCACACTGATACCACCTCACCCTGCACACCCCTCCCCACCTTCCTGAGCAACTCTGTATGTGTGGCCACTGACCCCATACAGATTGGCCACCTCCATTTCTATAAACATTCATTTAAATGGCTGAAACAAACCCCAAGGTGATTGAAGCTAGCTAGTTATTCCTTGGAAGTCCTAGATAGTAAAGAATATGGCATCATCTCATAATGCAGATTCTCTATATATCACACAGTTAAATATTTCAGCAAAGTGTTTAGCAAAGATTACATATTGTGACAATTTTTAGATGAAATATTATAAATAGCCTGTTATTAAAATAGACCTGGCCCCTGTATCCTACATTTGTTTTTTACCTTACAGTTTTTTTAAAAGATATTATTTATTTATTTGAGAGAGAATGTGTGCAAGCAGGAGAGAAGCAGAGGAAGAGGGAAAGCAGACCGTGCTCTGATCACAGAGCCTGATGCCAGGCCCCATCTCATGACCCCAAGATCATGACCTGAGCTGAAGTCAAGAGTCAGAGGCTCAACCCACTGAGCCACCCAGGTGCCCCTTTACTTTACACTTTTAAATTTAGTAATACCAAGCTGCCTGTAGATCAGGTTTTTCCAGGCTCCTTCTTCTTCCTGAATTGCTCTTCTTAGCTTATCCACTTGGTTAACTGATTGTGAAAAACCCATCTTAAAGCATCACCTCTTCTGCAAAGGCTCTCCTGAACCCCCCAATCCGGAGATGTGGATTGCCTCCAATTTTCCCTAGGCCCTGGAACTAACCTCTCTACCATTGCCACACTGGATGGAAACCACCTGTGTGATAGGCTCACCATCAGACCGTGTGCTCCTCCAGAAGAAGGACTGTGGGTTCTTCACCTGCCTATGTCCAACACACAGCTCACATGGTGCATGCCACATAGATGGTGCTCAGTGAAAATTTACTGACTTGAATAAAAACTAAAGTCAAGGGCAAGTAGTTGACCCACAACCAATAGCGTTTATTCCACCTCTGTCTCTCTAGCACCATCAGCACAGCACCATCACTATTGGAGGTGACACCTTTGTGGGTGCTGGGCTTACAGTGGCCACTCCAGGTCTCACAGATGTGCTTCTTTCCCCTCTAAGAAAGAAACTTTAAACATGATGCACAGGAGAAAGCAGATCTCATAAAACTCCATCCTGCCCTGCCCAAGGATCATGTCTGCTACAGGAAAAGGGGTTCTTGGGCAGATTAGATGGCATTGACCGTCACAAACCATCCTCTGAGAAAAAGGTAACGTTTTACTGAAACATAACCTTTCTGATTAATACTTCTTTTTCTTCGTACCAGCACTTAATCTTTCAGTACAAATTCTTTCAATCCCTTCTTATTTGTCCTAAATATGTGTGTCCTAAAATATTCCCCAAGTTTCTTTGAGTTGCAATGTGTCCTAAAATATTCCCCAAGTTTCTTTGAGTTGCAATCCAGTTAGTAATAATAATAACAATAACTGGTCTAATAACTTCATAAATAATGGATAAGATAGCTCATAGCTCATATAAAGAGTTCTCTTGTAATTCAAAATTTGGGGTAAGAGGTCTTGACCAGTCTACCAAGAGAATAACCAGGTTTCCAGTGAGCTGGGGTCTGTGACCAACTTTCACATTTAACTCTGTCCTCCCTGGTTCAGTTGCTCTGTTGTAGAATGGAAATGATGGCCCTGTCTTCCTACCCACATCTATGGTGAATCTGATCATTTTAGCCCCTGGCTGGCAATCGCCGTTCTTGGGGCAGCCTCAGTCACATGGTATTGGCATTGTTCCCAAAGCAGGCAGAAAGATTGACTGCTGTTTGTAACTTAAGATCATTCCACACATAAGGGCATAATCCTACTGATATTCAAGTATTAAATGATTCACAAATGGGAGATTTTCAATAGTTATTCTGTTTTAGTTTAATTTTTGAATGTAGATAAAACACAAAAGGTTCCAAGGCTTTTATAGAGAAAAGTTAATGAATGTTAACTAAGCATGGAGTGATTCACAGAACAATCCAGAGAAGCGTCAGAATCAAGAGGTTTCTATCGACTAAAAGCAGAAATATTGATTCCATGGAAAATGCAAAAAGAAAAAATAGACTTGATTTCTCAAACTTTCTACCTATTTTTCCCTAAAATTTCTAGATTTTAAGACAAACACTAGGGTAATACAAAATACCAGCCTTTTCTTCAGCTTGACAGGATCTTTTCTTGCCTGCACAAACCTTCCCTGATTCCCTTTGAGGCATTTTTAATAGCATTTAGGCTTCATGGAGTGGTTAAACAAAATTGCACAAAGGTCTGAGAAAGCCATATAATTCTTTTTTGTGTCAATCAGCTATTTCCCCAGAAGTACTGCAGACCACCTCTACCATATTTTAGGATCACCTGAAGCAAAATCTTCTTCCCTTTTATTCCTTGTTAAGAACTAGCACTCAGAATGTGCTTGGCCTCATTATACTAATGAACTGGCAGGCAGAGTTCACTCTTCTTACCCAGGCACCCAACCACAGGCTTTAAGAATACTTTTTCCACCAGGAGGGTATTATGCTGAGCAAAAGAAGTCAATCAGAGAAAGACATGTATCATATGAACTCACTGATGTGAGGAATTCTTAATCTCAGGAAACAAACTGAGGGTTGCTGGAGTGGTGGGGGGTGGGAGGGATGGGGTGGCTGGGTGATAGACATTGGGGAGGGTATGTGCTATGGTGAGAGCTGTGAATTGTGCAAGACTGTTGAATCACAGACCTGTACCTCTGAAACAAATAATACATTATATGTTAAAAAAAAAAAGAGGGAATATACTGAATGGAGCACTGGGTGTTATGCACAAACAATGAATCATGGAACACTGCATCAAAAACTAATGATGTAATGTATGGTGATTAGCATAACATGATAAAAAAAGAATACTTTTTTCAGGTTTGTTGGTTTTTTTGCCACAGTTTCTTGGAGTCTGGGTTTTTCTCATTCTTTTTGGGCTATATAGATATAGTTCTTTCCAACTTGTAGCAAGTTGAGAGTGAGCATCACCTCCTACTGGAATACAAAGTTCTAGGAGGAGCTTCGGTCTGTGACTAGGCTTTAGGTGGATTTGACGAAGAAGCTTTACCCAAACTGGGCCCTGGAACCTTCTTAGATGGCCAGTGAAGAGAATTCCCATGAAGGCTCAGACTCTCAAACTATCTCAGAAGTATTAATAAAGAACCTTAGTGGGGCGCCTGGGTGACTCAGTTGGTTAAGCAACTGCCTTCGGCTCAGGTCATGATCCTGGACTCCTGGGATCGAGTCCTGCATCGGGCTCCCTGCTCGGCGGGGAGTCTGCTTCTCCCTCTGACCCTCTTCCCTCTCGTGCTCTCTATCTCTCATTCTCTCTCTCTCAAATAAATAAATAAAATCTTCAAAAAAAAAAAAGAACCTTAGTAAATTGACTCTCAACCTTAGTATCAAACTCGCTTCCTCTCTACCAGAATATCCACCCCAACAGCCGACAGAGAGAAGAAACCACAGGGGCTTGTTGACTGCAAGTTCAGCAGGGGGAGGAGGTATGGAGTAAGGACACTGTTAACTGCTCAGAAAGAGAAGATGAAAGGATGATGTGATTTATCAAATACCAGAACTCCCGGGGTGCCTGGGTGCCAGAGTCAGTTAAATCTCCCACTCTTGGTTTTGGCTGAGGTCACGATCTCAGGGTCATGGGACTGAGCCCGGCATCCAGCTCAGTGCTCAGGGCTAAGTCTGCTTAAGACTCTTTGCTCCTCCCATGCCACCCTCCCCCACACACATTCATGCCCTCTCTCTTTCTCAAATAAATAAATCAAAAATAAATCTAAAAATAAATAAATAAACACCAGCACCACCTCAAACAGCATTCTATGTTTCAAAAAAGAACTACAGCAGAGGGAACTTGAGGTTGAATCAAGAATGGAAAGATTTAAATGTAGCTGTCATTATTGCCTGTATCATACAGAATGTATCTGAGGATACCAAGCATGAAGAATAATTATGACAGGGAGTTGATGTAAACATAAACCTTATTCTTGTACTGTTTTTTCTTGCTAGTAATTTTAGGATCATTATGCAGCAGCTTGGGAAATCTGCTCTATCTTAGGACAAACTATAGTATTTTGATAATCTATGATATGTGTTCTGTCTTTTTTTTAAGATTTATTTATTTATTAGAGAGAGAGAGCATGCATGTGCAGGGGAAAGGGGCAAAGGGAGAGAGGGTGAGAGAAAATCTAAGCAGATTCCATGCTGAACACAGAGCCGCACTAGGGGTTGGATCGCACGATGCTGAGATCAGGAGTTCCTGATCTGAACCTGAGCTGAAACCGAGTTGGATACCTAACCGACTACACCACTCAGGTGCCCAGAGCTCTGTCTTTTTTGTATCTTTTCTACCTTGATGCCAGTAATTGGTGAGGAATCGTGTAGTTTGCATTTGAAAGACTTCAGTATATGTTAGTTTCACTTTTGACTTGACCCAAGGAAGCACTAATAGGTTTTGAGTGTTGCCTATGTGTTTGAGAAGCCTGAAGTCATTAAGATAAAACCTAACATTAAAAATTGGAAGCCAAGTAACTTGTGCAGAAGGAATACATAGAAAACATTGGGTGGCTTGGCTAGAGCATAATTAGGGCAGGGTGCATATGCTAGATTTTCTGGTTTTCAAAAATTGGAATTGTAATAAAAATTTTTTGATGTGCTATTTCAATTTTTAGTAGCAAATGTGTGTGTAGAGGATCTTATTAAAACTGAGATTTATTTGAATACCAAAAAAAGAAGACTTTTTCCAAATGGTGCATGACAACTTCACACTTCCCTTCGTACTTGTACCATATACATCTATATATCCTGTATTATGAAGTGGATTTCCAGTTTCTTCCAATTAAGCTGTATTGTTTTAACCAAAGAAATAATTCAGACTATGTGGATTAAAGATTTCTTAAATAAAACTAGGGTGATACTGAAGAAAGAAGGCTAGTTGGAATGTGTGTAACTATCTGTGAAATGACAGAAGAATAAGGTAATATCTGATAATAACTTTCAAATAGGTCAGCAGAATACCCACGAAGTACACAGTTTGAAATGAGGTCAGTTCTAAAAATTCAGGCCAGAATTCGTGTAGAGAATTGTACAGTTGTGAAATCTCCAGGTAACTGATTCAGATAAATAATTCTAGCTAAATGGATAGCTCTGGAGAATTTATATCAACTAAATAGGGGATTCCCTAGAAAATGTCACCTGTAAAGATTATTTAATTGCTAATTAAAAACCAACCCATGCACTGGCTCTGTAATCACCATTTATTCCAACTTTTCTGTGTGTTCCCTGTATGGAAGAAAGCTGCAAACTGCATTTCACTGAACTGCATGAAGCTTGGTCTGCTAATTCATGCATTCCATCAAGATTTGGAAGATGGAAGACAGGTACAAGGAAATTTCTTTTCTTTGGGGTAGTTATGGCTGGCAAGAGTGGTTTTGGAGATGCTGGGGTCCTCTGAACACTGCCGCAGTGCCCCTTACTCCCCCCTTACATGGTGGTGAGAAAGCTTCCTGATCCTGGCTTCCCAGTGATGGCAGGGGGCTCCTGTCATCAGTGGTAGCTCCTTACCACCCTCCTCCCTGCTTTGTTGGCAGTTTACCCTCAGTCAGCCAGTGTTAGGGTACAGTCTGAGCCTGTCTTGGAGGCCAACCAAGAGCACACCCCTCTCACCCACTTCTCAGTTCTCAGTTCTTTACCTTAGAACCGCTGCTCCTCACCCAGATTTCCATTTCTTGCAAACAAACCCCAACTGATTGACAACAGTAAGCCAATACCAAATACAGAACTTACAAGATTTTTTGTTTTTCTTCTTTATTTTTTTTTTATTCAAGTATAGTTGACACACAATGTTACATTAGTTTCAGGTGTACACTTAGTGGTTTAACAAGTCTATATGTTATGCCATGCTCACCACAAGTATAGCTACCATTTATCACCATACAAGTCTATTACCATACCATTGACTATATTCCGCATACTGTGCCTTTTATCCCAATGACTTACTCATTCCATAAATGGAAGCCTCTATCTCCAGTCCGCTTCACCCATAACATTTAGCAGTTTTTAAAATAAATACGCAAAAACATACTGCACCAAGATGCCCAATGGAACAAACGATAGAGCACAAGGAAGAATTAAAACAGAAAATATAAGATAAAATTTTAGAACTAAATCAAACATTTTTTCTATTAATAAAAGGAAAAGAAATAACATTAGCTCTTTAAGGAAAAAAACACATATTAGGTCAAAACCTGGTACATAAGAAATATCAATAAAACACATTGACTTGAGGCTACAAGATAGAGAAAAGTATAAAGACATAATATCAAAATGGCAACAAAATGAAGTCCTATCAAACAAGGCTGATTCTAAGAAAGAAGTGATTCAAAAAGACAAAACAAAACAAAACAAAACCTAGTCACAATTAATGATAAACTGTATAGACAGTGGGTAAAAGAGATATAAATCTTTATGAATCAAAATTGTAGGATGCAGATTTCTTGTACATGTTATTTATGCAACTGAATAAGTTTCATTCAGTTTCCAGTTTTCTGAAGAGCTTTATTTTTAAGTAATTTCTATACCCAATGTGGATCTCGAACTTAGAACCCCAAGATCGAAAGTCTCATTCTCTACCTACTGAGCCAGCCAGGCGTCCCCTACTGAAAGAATTTTATGATAATTGGAAGTTGAATTTCATCAAATGCTCTTTCTGCACCTATTGAGGTAATTGTACATGTTTTTCCTTAATTACATTAATGTGATTAAGTATATTGATTGATTTTTTTTTAATGTTGACCCAACTTTGCTTTCCTGATGTAAACCACATTTGGCTGTGATTATGTTTTATGTATGCTTAAATTTTCCATGCCAACATCTTATGGAGGTATTTATATTAAAGGGACGTTCTTCATAAAATAACCAGGTATGCATTCTTCCCGTCTCAAATTTCTGTAAGAGTTTGTATAACACTGGTATAATTTTTCCTGAAATATTTGGCACAATTCAGCATTGAAAAGATCTGCTTCTGGAATTTTGGGGAGAGAACGTTATTGATTAAAAGTTCAATTTCTCTTAGAGATAAAGAAATATTCAGGGGCGCCTGGGTGGCTCAGATGGTTAAGCGTCTACCTTCAGCTCAGGGCATGATCTCAGGGTCCTGGGATTGAGCCCCATATCAGGCTCCTGGCTCAGCGAGGAGTCTGTTTCTCACTCTCCCTCCGCCTCTCTCCCCTGCTCATATTCCGTCTTTCTCTCTATCTCTCTCGCTGTCACATGAATTAAAAAATAATTAAAAAAAAGAAATATTCAGATATTTTCCTATGTTAGTTTTATAAAATTACTTGTCAAGTACTTTGTGTGTATTTTCTAGATTTTTAAATTTCTTGGCATGAAGCTATTTATAATATTCCCTTCTTGTCCTTTATAACTATGGTGACATCACCTTCTTAATTCTTGATATTTGTAATTTGCATTTTATTTCTTTCTCTTAATCAAAGTTCTTAGAGACTATGCTTATGAATTCTTTCAAAGAACAGCCTTAGTTCATTTTGTTTGCCATTGTGTTAGTTTCAGCTCTCATCTATATTATATCCTCTCTTCTAATTATTTTGTATTTAATTTGCTCTTCTTTTTATAACTTTTTAGAGTGGAAACTTAGAATCATTGACTTGAAGCCTTTTTTTCGTTACTGACATAGGTCTTTAAATGATATTTTTCTTACTATATGAAGCTTTGCTAACATCCCACAAATTTTGATATGTTGCATTTTTGTTATCATTTTTGGGTGATTTTTTTTATTAGAAATGCTTGGTTTAATTTCCAAGTAGTTGGATATTTGCTAGGTATGTTATTGCTTTCCTTTTTTATTTTTAATTTAACTCCTGTGCAATCAAAGAATATATTCTGTAAAATTCCAGTAACTCAAATATTTGATATTCATTTTATGCCTGGTAGATTTTCTGTCATGATGCATCTTCCATGTACACTTGAAAAGAACCCACACTCTGCCGTAGTTGGTTGTAATTTTCTACAAAGGTTGATTTAGATCAAGGTTGTTGCCAATGTTCAGATCTCCTCTTTCTTTACAGATTTTTTTTTGGTTGAATTGTTCTACATGTTATAAAAAGATACCCAACTTTTACTGTGGATTCCTCTATTTTCTCCTTTAAATGATCAGTTTCTGCTTTGTGTATTTTGAGAATCTTTTCCTAGGTGCCTACAAAATCAGTATTGCTATGTCTTCCTGTTGACTCAATCTTTAGCCATTATTAAATGAAAGTCTTTATCTTTGATAATACTTCTTGTTTGATTGATATTATTGGTAGTATAAATACTAACATTAATACTGGTATTGTCTGATACTAATATAGCCATACTAGGTTCCTATCACTTACCATAGGAATGATTTGCTGTTCCCCAGTCTTTTACTGTCAACATATCTGTGCCTTCATGTTTATTGTACATCTCTTATAGATAGCCCACAGTTAAGTAATTTTGATCCAGTCACATAGTGGCTACTTTTAAAGTGGAATGTCTGGCTTATTTACGTTTCATGTAATGATCAGTTTGGTTTAAGTCTATCATCTTGCTATTTGTTTTCTGTTTGTCCCAACTGTTGTTGCTGCTGTCATTGTTTTTGTTTGGTCTCTGTTATCTTTTCTAGATTTCTTTATAGTTCATCAAATGTCTTTTGTCTTCCACTTTATTTCTCCTCTTAGCTTTATTTTTTTAATTTTTTTATTGTTATGTTAATCACCACACATCATTAGTTTTTGATGGAGTGTTCCGTGATTCATTGTTTGTGCATAACACCCAGTGCTCCATGCAGAACGTGCCCTCTTTAATACCCATCACCAGGCTAACCCATCCCCCCAACTCCCTCCCCTCTAGAAACCTCAGTTTGTTTTTCAGAGTCCATTGTCTCTCATAGTTCGTCTCCCTCTCCGACTTACTCCCCTTCATTCTTCCCCTTCCTGTTACCTTATTCTTTTTTTTCTTAACATATATTGCATTATTTGTTTCAGAAGTACTGATCTGTGATTCAACAGTCTTGCACAATTCACAGCGCTCACCATAGCACATACCCTCCCCAGTGTCTGTCACCCAGCCACCCCATCCTTCCCACCCCCCACCACTCCAGCAACCCTCAGTTTGTTTTCCGAGGTTAAAAATTCCTCATATCAGCGAGGTCATATGATACATGTCTTTCTCTGATTGACTTATTTCACTCAGCATAACACTCTCCAGTTCCATCCACGTCATTTTAAATGGCAAGATCTCATTCCTTTTTATGGCTGCATAATATTCCATTGTGTATATATACCACTTCTTCTTTATCCATTCATCTGTTGATGGACATCTTGGCTCTTTCCACAGTTTGGCTATTGTGGACATTGTGCTATAAAAATTGAGGTGCACATACCCCTTCAGATCCCTACATTTGTATCTTTGGGGTAAATACCCAGTAGTGCAATTGCTGGATCGTATGGTAGCTGTATTTTCAACTGTTTGAGGAACCTCCAAACTATTTTCCAGAGTAGTTGCACCAGCTTGATTTCCCACCAACAGTGTAGGAGGGTTCCCCTTTCTCCACATCCCCGCCAACATCTGTCGTTCCCTGACTTGTTAATTTTAGCCATTCTGACGGGTGTGAGGTGGTATCTCATTGAGGTTTTGATTTGAATTTCCCTGATGCTGAGCAATGTTGAATACTTTTTCATGTATCTGTTGGCCATTTGGATGTCTTCTTGGGAAAAATGTCTGTTCATGTCTTCTGCCCATTTTTTGATTGGATTATTTGTTCTTTGGGTGTTGAGTTTGATAAGTTCTTTCTAGACTTTGGATACTAGCCCTTTATCTGATATGTCATTTGCAAATATTTTCTCCCATTCTGTCAGTTGTCTTTTGGTTTTGTGGACTGTTTCTTCTGCTGTGCAAAAGCTTATTGTCTTGATGAAATCCCAATAGTTCATTTTTGCCCTTGTTTCCCTTGCCTTTGGCAATGTTTCTAGGAAGAAGTTGCTGCGGCTGAGGTCGAAGAGGTTGCTACCTGTGTTCTCCTTTAGGATTTTGATGGACTCCTATCTCACATTTAGGTCTTTCAACCATTTGGAGTCTATTTTTGTGTGTGGTGTAAGGAAATGGTCCAGTTTCATTCTTCTGCTAGTGGCTGTCCAATTTTCCCAACACCATTTGTTGAAGAGACTCTCTTTTTTCTATTGGACATTCTTTCCTGCTTTGTCAAACATAAGTTGACCATAGAGTTGAGGGTCTATTTCTGGGCTCTCGATTCTGTTCCATTGATCTATGTGTCTGTTTTTGTGCCAGTACCATACTGTCTTGATGATGACAGCTTTGTAATAGAGCTGGAAGTCCGGAATTGTGATGCCGCCAGCTTTGCTTTTCTTTTTCAATATTCCTCTGGCTATTCGGGGTCTCTTCTGGTTCCATCCAAATTTTAGGATTATTTGTTCCATTTCTTTGAAAAAAGTGGATGGTATTTTGATGGGGATTGCATTGAATGTGTAGATTGCTCTAGGTAGCATTGACACCTTCACAATGTTTGTTCTTCCAATGCATGAGCATGGAACGCTTTTCCATTTCTTTGTGTCTTCTTCAATTTCTTTCCTGAGTATTTTATAGTTTTCTGAGTACAGATCCTTTGCCTCTTTGGTTAAATTTATTCCTAGGTATCTTATGGTTTTGGGTGCAATTGTGAATGGGATCGACTCCTTGATTTGTCTCTCTTCTGTCTTGTTGGTGGTGTATAGGAATGCCACTGATTTCTGTGCATTGATTTTATATCCTGCTACTTGACTGAATTCCTGTATGAGTTCTAGCAGTTTTGGGGTGGAGTCTTTTGGGTTTTCCACATACAGTATCATATCATCTGCAAAGACTGAGAGTTTGAGTTCTTCTTTGTTGATTTGGATGCCTTTGCTTTCTTTTTGTTGTCTGATTGCTGTGCCTAGGGCTTCTAATACTATGTTGAATAGCAGTGGTGAGAGTGGACATCCCTGCCACGTTCCTGACCTTAGGGGAAAAGCTCTCAGGTTTTCCCCATTGAGAATGATATTCGCTGTAGGTTTTCCATAGATGGCTTTTATGATATTGAGGTATGTACCCTCTATCCCTATACTCTGAAGAGTTTTGATCAAGAAAGGATACTGTACTTTTTCAAATGCTTTTTCTGCATCTATTGAGAGGATCATATGACTCTTGTTCTTTCTTTTGTTAATGTATTGTATCACATTGATTGATTTGCAGATGTTGAACCAACCTTGCAGCCCAGGGATAAATCCCACTTGATCTTGATGAATAATCCTTTTAATGTACTGTTGGATCCTATTGGCTAGTATTTTGTGAGAATTTTTGCATCCATGTTCATCAAGGATATTGGTCTGTAATTCTCCTTTTTGATGGGGTCTTTGTCTGGTTTGGGGATCAAGGTAATGGTGGCCTCATAAGATGAGTTTGGAAGTTTTCCTTCCATTTCTATTTTTTGGAACAGGTTCAGGAGAGTAGGTATTAATTCTTCTTTAAATGTCTGATAGAATTCCCCTGGGAAGCCATCTGGCCCTGGGATTTTGTTTCTTGGGAGATTTTTGATGACTGCTTCAATTTCCTTAGTGGTTATAGGTCTGTTCAGGTTTTCTATTTCTTCCTGGTTCAGTTTTGGTAGTTGATACATCTCTAGGAATACATCCATTTTTTCCAGGTTATCTAATTTGCTGGCATAGAGTTGCTCATAATATGTTCTTATAATTGTTTGTATTTCTTTGGTGTTGGTTGTGATCTCTCCTCTTTCATTCATGATTTTGTTGATTTGCGTCATTTCTCTTTTCTTTTTGATAAATCTGGCCAGCGATTTATCAATCTTGTTAATTCTTTCAAAGAACCAGCTCCTAGTTTCGTTTATCTGTTCTACTGTTCTTTTGGTTTCTAGTTCAGTGATTTCTGCTCTGATTATTATTTCTCTTCTCCTGCTGGGTTTAGGCTTTATTTGCTGTTCTTTCTCTAGCTCCTTAGGTGTAGGGTTAGTTTGTGTATTTGAGACCTTTCTTGTTTCTTGAGAAAGGCTTGTATTGCTATATACTTTCCTCTCAGGACTGCCTTTGCTGTAACCCAAAGATTTTGAACAGTTGTGTTTTCATTTTCATTAGTTTCCATGAATTTTTTAATTTTTCTTTAGTTTCCTGGTTGACCCATTCATTCTTCATTAGGATGCTCTTTAGCCTCCATGTATTTGAGTTCTTTCCGACTTTCCTCTTGTGATTGAGTTCTAGTTTCAAAGCACTGTGGTCTGAAAATATGGAAGGAATAATCCCAATCTTTTGGTATCGGTTGAGACCTGATTTGTGACCTAGGATGTGATCAATTCTGGAGAATGTTCCATGGGCACTAGAGAAGAATGTGTATTCCGTTGCTTTGGGATGGAATGTTCTGAATATGTCTGTGAAGTCCATTTGGTCCAGTGTTTTATTTAAAGTCTTTATTTCCTTGTTGATCTTTTGCTTAGATGATCTGTCCATTTTAGTCAAGGGGGTGTTAAAGTCCCCCACTAGTATTGTATTGTTGTCAATGTGTTTCTTTGCTCTTGTTATTAATTGCCTTATAAAAGTGGCTGCTCCCATGTTAGGGGCATAGATATTTACAATTGTTAGATCTTCTTTTTGGATAGACCCTTTAAGTAATATATAGTGTCCTTCCTCATTTCTTATTACAGTCTTTGTTTTAAAATCTAATTTGTCTGATATAAGTATTGCCACCCCAGCTTTCTTTTGGTGTCCATTAGCATGGTAAATGGTTTTCCACCCCCTCACTTTCAATCTGGGGGTGTCTTTGGGTCTAAAATGAGTCTCTTGCAGACAGCATATTGATGGGTCTTGTTTTTTAATCCAATCTGATAGCCTGTGTCTTTTGATTGGGGCATTGAGCCCATTTATATTCAGGGTAACTCTTGAAAGGTATGAATTTAGTGCCATTGTATTGCCTGTAAGGTGTCTGTGACTGTATGTTGTCTGTGTTCCTTTCTGATCTATTTTGCTTTTAGGCTCTCTCTTTGGTTAGAGGACCCCTTTCAATATTTCTTGTGGGGCTGGTTTTGTGTTTGCAAATTCCTTTAGTTTTTGTTTGTCCTGGAAGCTTTTTACCTCTCCTTCTATTTTCAATGAGAGCCTAGCTGGATATAGTATTCTTGGCTGCATGTTTTTCTCGTTTAGTGCTCTAAAGATATAATGCCATTCCTTTCTGGCCTGCCAGGTCTCTGTGGATAGGTCTGTTGCTAATCTAATGTTTCTACCATTGTAGGTTACAGGTCTCTTCTCCTGAGCTGCTTTTCGGATTTTTTCTTTGTTTTTGAGACTCGTAAGTTTTACTATTAGATGTCGGGGTGTTGACCTATTTTTATTGATTTTGAGAGGGGTTCTCTGTGCCTCCTGGATTTTGATGCCTGGTTCCTTCCTCACATTAGGGAAGTTCTCTGATATAATTTGCTCCAATATTCCTTCTGCCCCTCTCTCTCTTTCTTCTTCTTCTGGGATCCCAATTATTCTAATGTTGTTTCGTCTTATTGTATCGCTTATCTCTCGAATTCTGCCCTCGTGATCCTGTAGTTGTTTCTCTCTCTTTTTCTCAGCCTCTTTATTTTCCATCATTTGGTCTTCTATATCGCTGATTCTCTCTTCTGCCTCATTTATCCTAGCAGTTAGTGCCCTCATTTTTTATTGCACCTCATTAATAGCCTTTTTGATTTTGACTTGGTTAGATTTTAGTTCTTTTTTTTCTCCAGAAAGCGTTTCTCTAATAACTTCCACACTTTTTTCAAGCCCAGCTAGTATCTTTAAAGTCATGATTCTGAATTCTAGGTCCAACATCGTACTAATGTCTCTATTGAGTTGGTCCCTGGCAGACCGTACTACCTCTTGTTCTTTTTGCTGAGTTGATTTTTTTCATCTTGTCATTTTGTCCAGAGGAGAACAGATAAATGAGAGAACAAAATGCTAACGGCTTAACAACATCCCCAGCAAATATACTCTGTACCAAGCCGAAAGACCTGAAACCAGGGGAAAAGAAAGGGAAAGAAAGAAAAACGAAAGAGAAAAAAAAGAAAAAGTTAAAAACAAACAAAACGAGAACAAAACATAAAACAGAATATGATCAAATATGATCAGGCTAGTGCATAGATCAGTGCCACACACTAGATTTTGGTCGTATTTTGATCTGTTAGAAGAAAGTGCCTCCTAAAATTTTAAAGGAAGAAAGACTTATGTATGTATAAAATAAGGGTTGATACAATGAAGGGATGGAAGATGACTGTAAAGATGAAACTTATAAAAGGTTTTATAAACGGGATTGATAAGAAGTTGTTTGAAAGAAGAAAGAGGATTTAAAAAAAGGAAAGAAGAAAAGAAAAAAAATGGGAGAGACTGTGATAAGGCAGGAGAGTAGAACAAAGCCATACACTAGTGATTTAGGGTATATTTTGATATGTTAGAAGAAACTGTATATCAAGATTTTAAAGAGAGAAGAACTTATATATATATATGCCAACAATAAGGGCAACTACTATGAAGGGAGATAATATGACTCTAAAAATGAAAAATAAAAAAAATTTTTTTTAAAAAGGGATTGATAAGATGTTGGTTGAAAAGGGAAAAAAGAAAAATTCAAACAAACAACAAAAAACAGTTAAAAAAATTAACTTTGAAAAACTAATGAATCGTGGTAAAAAAGCCATGAATTCTATGTTCAGTATTCCCCTAGTCCTGGAGTTCTCCCGTTCTCCTTGATCGGTAAACTTGGTCTTGGCTTGCTGGCTGTTCGCGCTGATCTTCTAGGGGAGGGGCCTGTTTCTGTGGTTCCCAAATGTCTTTGCCAGAGGCAGAATAGCCCTGCCCTTGTCAGACAGGGCTAAGCAAGCTGCTTGGGTTTGCTTTCAGGATCTTTTGTTCCCTGCATGCTCTCCGCACAGCTTTGGAGGACCAGGATGAAAATGGTGGCCTCCCACTCTCTGCCCGGAGGAGCTGAGAACTCGGGGCGCTGCTCCTCAGTGCTCCCCCAGAGAACAGCAGTCAATCACTCCCGTCTCCCCGGTCTCCAGCCGCACTCCGTGCTCACCCGTCCTGTGACCGAGTGTTTCTATCTCTGGCACCCGACCCCGTGTGGAGTCTCCAAATCCAGCAGATCCCTGCGGTGCGCTCCCGCGCCGCTCCTCCTGGGGGAGGAAAGGGAGTCTCCTCAGCTCTGCTGCTTGTTGGGTCTGGAGGAGCAGTGGCCCGAGTGGGCCGGGGATCACAGTTTATGGCCACCCCGAGCTGCAAGCCCACGCCTCGGCTCTGTCTCTGCAGCCGGCTTCCCCGCTCTGATTCCTGGGAGCTCTGCTGCACTCAGGCACCCCCGGTCTTTCTGTGACCCCGAGGGTCCTGAGACCACACTGTACCACGAGGTTTCCACCTCCCGCTTAGCCACTGGAGTGATGTCCCTCAGCGGAACTGACTTCTAAAAGTTACAATTTTGTGCTCCGCGGCTCTATCACTTGCCAGAAGCGGCCGTCGGAGGCCCCCTCTCCCGCCGTCTATCCTCCTGAATATCACCTCAGATTCACTTCTCCGCACGTCCTACCTTCCAGTAAGTGGTCGCTTCTCTGTTCAGTGAGTTGTTGCTACTCTCTTCTTTGATCTCCTGTTGAGTTCGTAGGTGTTCAGAATGGTTTGATCCCTATTCAGCTGAATTCCTGAGACCAGACGACATCCAGGTCTCGCACTCCTTTGCCATCTTGCTCCGCTCCTCTCTCCTCTTAGCTTTTTAACTATATTCCCTTTTATTTATTAATTTTTTTTGATTAATGGACTCAAATATGCATTCTTAAATTATCACTACCTATTTAAAATTAATATTATACATATCAAACATCACAAGGTATAATTACATTTACCTATCTTTTATGATAATGTATATTGTTGTATTATGTAATGTTGTAAATTATAAATTCCATCTTAGTATAATAATATTTGTATTTTCAGTTTTCATTTGTCTTTTTTAGGAGATTAACTTAATTTGCACCCAAGGATTGATGATATCTAAGGAAACTTGGTTTATGTTCTAATATTCTTGGGAAAAGTGGCACACGGAATAATATTCAGAGTGAACCACAGAAAGAGCCAAGTCATGTACTGAAAGCAATCTTTTTTTTATTAAAGGTTTTATTTTTATTTGAGAGAGAGAGACAGAGATAGCAACAGAGAGCAGGAGTGGGGAGGAGAGGGAGAAGTAGGCTCCCTGCTGAGCAGGGAACCTGCTATGGGACTCAATCCCAGGACCTTGGGATCATGACCTGAGCTGAAGGCAGACGCTTAACCAAATGAGCCACCTAGGTGCCCCTGAAAGTAATCTTTATAAAGAAGGTTCCAGCAGGAGGTGAGAGGAGTGGACATCCATGGAGGGGAAGAGGGTGAAGACCTTTTTTGCAACTTAGTGCTTCTTTCAAAATTTACCAGGACTGCATTTTCTCCATTTGTTTCATGTGTACACCCTTCATATTTTAATATATGATTTTGAGAACTACATAAGCAATATAATCAGACATGTAAAAAAATTTATTTAATTGAGAGAGAGAGAAAAGGAAACCACAGAGGGAAAGTCAGAGGGAGAAGCAGACTCCCCGTTGAGTAGAGAGCCTGAGGCGGGGCTCCAACCCAGGACCCCAAGATCATGACCTGAGCCAAAGGCAGATGCTTAACCTACTGAGCTACCCAAGCACCCGAATCAGATACTTTTTTTTTTTTTTTGAGATAATGTATATTATAAGGTTAGGGGCTTTATAAATGGAGTTAATGCTCATGTACAATATTATAATTTTCTGAAATGGAAATAAACATCTTGAAAAGCAAACACTTCATTTTGTTCCCTCTGAGCTCCCTGTGGTTCACCCTACAGTGGTGCAATCCATCTTTATTTCTTGAGAAACCTACAGGAAGAGAAAGCTTTAAAACTTAGCACTAATTATTACATATTGTTGCTATATGCAAACCCAGGCATTAACTTAAATTATTATTTAGCATTAACAAGACCTCTGGGTGTGCAGACATCAGCACTTGCACATATTTCCCTTTTATTTAAAGTGCTATCTGGAATAATATCAGATCATTTTTTTCCTAAACTAGGTTGAGCAGATATGTATGGAATTATGGGCATCCCTGAATACCAAGAAGGGATCTCTTTATTTCTTGCTACAAATACCTTATTTAGATAATGTTCAGATGCTTTTAAAAACTAATGGAAAAGAAATATTGCCCTGAAAATCCTTAATGGGCTAGAAACAGAAAAAGTGGAAGCTCTCATAGTCAGGGATTTTCAATTTGTAGCGTGATCAGTCTTAGCCCTCATTCCCAGAGATTCTGTATCTGTCTGTCTCAGCTGAGAGCCAGGAATTCATGTGTTTAAGAAGCAGCTAAGGGTTTCTGTTGTGTAGTGTTCTACTATCACATTTTCAAGCACATATCCTCAAAGATTTCCGAGTAAAGTTGGTGGGATGAAATCAGATCACAGAACCCTCCCAGTACTTAATGAAAACATTTTAAAGCATGTACCAGCAGCACACAAACAGGGAATATAAGCTCACAAAGAAAACTTCTGGAAGTGGCCGTCAAGAACAGAAGCAAACACAATTTGAGAATGATGATTGACCTCTAAGCCTAGTAAAGTGATCTAAAGTAAACTTAAGGAATATAGGAAATATTCTTTTCTTTATAATTTTCTTAATGTGGGTGAAAATGCTGCCCATGAAGTAGATCAAACAAGCAAGCAACCAACAGACTGACTAGGTCTTACAGAAGGAAACCCTTAGGACTTACTGGATTTGGAGAATGATTCAAAGCCAATAGGTATTTCTGTCTGAAAATAAAATACACATGCCAGCTGATAAGGTGAGCCCTGAAGTCCTTAATGCCATCTCAGAAGGGAGGATAGAGCCTAGTCTCCTAACCATGTCTATATCTGAGCTACCCACCACCCTACTCCCTAGTCTCCTATCTTAAGCTTCAAAAATGGATGAAATTGAAAATAACCAGCCTGCAATCAGCCATGAGGAGAATGATGGATTTACATGCATTAAGTTAGAGAAAATAAAAACTCTGGACCAGGCAGCCTGCTTTAGTGTCTGATTGCTTGATCAAGATGACAGGAAATGTCATGGCAAATGTCTCACATTCTATAAAGGAAAGGGAGGGGAAGAAGGGAAGGGGAGAAGAACAGCCTCTGGAATGAGGATCAAGAATTTGGTCTGGAAAAAAATGAGAGGGAAAAAGGAAGTAACTCATTGAGTTTTTCATGTTCAAGAACATTTAATACAATAATAATATCATGAAAATTGGAGCTCAAAGGAGTTGTGGTTAAACCACAGGATGATGATGAAGTGAGATCACAGAGAGTTTTGAGGACTTACATCAATACTTTCATACCACTAGTTGCATAACTTAGACGCTACTAGACAGAATAAAGATATTAATATTCTAACCTATTAAGACAGAAGAAAACTGCAATAATTGTTGTGATTTCAAAAGAAAAAAAAGAGTAGTTCAAAGGAAATGAGAAATGTAAAAGAAAACATGACATAGAAAAGGGTAATTTGTGTTGAGAAAACTCAACACGTGAAATGGAGAAAATATTAAAATCTCTAACTGAATAAAAATCTCAAGGAAAAATTGAAATAAAGGATAAAATCTGAGGTTGATTTTTAAAGATCAATTCTAGGGAAAAAATTGAAGAACTAGCTAACATAGTACTTATTCTAGTTAAGATCTGAATTTCAAAAATAAAGACAAACTTCAGGCATTCAGGAAATATAAATAAGTCAACTACATGGGGGAACAGACCTGTCAGATTTCTTCATATCATCACACGAGTAGAGAGTAACACTTACATTGACCCACAGGTATAGGTAGTTATGACGTCCAAATGTACTGCGTGTTTCTCAGCCTCCTTTTAATTAGGTTGAGGCCAGTGACAAATTCTGGCTGAGTGACAAGAGCCAAGGCAGTTGGCTCACTCGAGAGCCAAGGCAGTTGAATTCACCTTCTCTTTCCCTTGCCCGGGGCAATTGGACGGCCATGTATTATAGAAGAAACAAGGACAAGATGTGGACCTCTGTGGTCCTGGGCATCTGATCAGAGAGAAACCTTTGCTGTGTGAAGCTACTAATATTTTGAGTTAGTTTGTTTCTGCAATATAGTCTCCCCTCCATGAACATGACCTAGTGTCACTGTAAGTAATCAAGGTGTCCAAGAACAAAGGCAACCCCCACATAGTCTCCACTATGAAAAACCTCAGCCAATAGAGTCCCAATGAGTACTTTTTACCAAAACTGCTAAATGATGAGATACATTTAGGGCATGCATCAAATGATTCCAGCTTAAAACAATTATTTTATCTGGGATTTGAGTGATTCTTTTTCTTTTTTTACATTTTCTGCATCAACTGAATTCTTTTATATTGAATGTGTGCTTTTCTATTGCAAATATTATAAAGTGAATGATGGAGAGGGAGGAGATGCAGATAGAGGGAAAGACAGTAAGTTGAATCATAATATGCACGGCAGGAAAAAATAGCATCAGATTTTTACTTATTCTGAAGCGAGACAAATTTATCATAAAGCTCATTTGGAAGGGCAAGCTAGCCAGCCTGGCCAGGAAAGCTTTGAATGAGAGGGCTAGGACCACCAGGCATAAAATAATATAAAATACTGTCATTAAAAATGCTAATATCATATGAATAAACAGAAATCTCAATGGAACAAAATCCAAAATCCAAGGGAAGACCCTACTGCAGATGGAAATTTCTGCAATATGATGATATAAAAGGCTACATCTCAAATCAGTGAAAGAAAGAAGGACTTCTGAACAAGAAATGTTTAGATAACTGTAAAAGTGATGTGGAAAAAGATAAAATTGGAGCAATTTCTCACAGGAAAAAAAATGATAAACCAAATGGCTTAAAGAATTAATGCCAAAAAATGAACTAATGAAAAAACAAATAAATAACCCCATACAAGTATTGGAAGACACATGGGTGAGTCTATTAAAAGCCTGGAAATAAGAAATCTTTTCTAACTGTAGCTCACAAATCACAAGTAAGAAGAGGAAAAAGAATAACTTTTACTACTCAAAACCCCCAAACATTTCTATCTGGAAAAAAGAGCAAAATAAACAATGGAATAAAATGAGATATGGAAAAATCTATTCATAATCCATTTTACAAAAGTTTGCTGGTCCTAAAATAGTTTCCAAAAGTAGATCAGAAAACTATAAAAGTAGAAGAAAAACGAGTATAGAAAAATGGGCAAGACATAAGAACAGACAACTCACAAAAAAGCAAATGGCCTTTACAAAATAAAAGATGTTCATTCCAGTTCCTTAAAAGAGAAAGTAAAGTAAGATATTAAGACAATTTAAAACACCATGGAGGAACGTTGCTCACCATCATTTCTGTGTAGAATCCTGCTGTTAAAAAAGACCAGAGTGTTAGCTGGACCTCTTTAGACCAGGGCTTAAACTATGGACTTCTTTTTGGAATGATGTGTCAAATGGATAAAATTAAATACATAAGTTTACAAAGGAAAACATTTTTTTGTAAACCACACGGATTTTTTTTTCAGCACTCAAACTGAACAAAATCTACAAGTATGTCATACTCTGAAGCAAAGCTTTGGGACACAGCACTCTCATATTTTAGGATAAGGTTGCAAAATGACTCAGCCACCATGGACAGGAGTGACAATATCTAATAAAATTACCCAGAGAGAGCAAAGGACAGAAGGAACTGACAAATACATCTTAAACTACAACCGGTAATTAAATCTTCATAATAAAATTATACCAATGTTTTGAAACTATTATATATGTAATAGGATAAGGCAAATAAATAATTACATAAATGATATTAGGAACCAACGTCCTTAGCATAAAGTCAAAGAAGTTATGTAAAAATATTATATTCTTAGATTTGAATTGGAAATATCAATATGAACTCATAATATAATTTCCTTTTAAAAATATGCATCTTCTACCTCTCTCTACCAGAAAGTCTCTGAAACAATGATTAATTCAGTTACAATGAGCATAGCTACTTTTCAGACTATGGTCTCTAAAGAGTATTTCTCACTAAAAAGAACCAAGGCTCCTTGACAAATGACTGATTTCAGGTCTGGGGCTGAAAATGTCCAAGATGAGTCTGGAATATCTTGTAACTGAAAGCAAAGACACTAATAAAGAATTCTGGGCTCACAAGTACACAGGAGCCAACTTGAAAGAGCTCCAACAGGCCAGACTCAGGATAATTGGAGCATGAACTGAAACTCATCAAATATGTTAAAATCCATGAGATGCTAATGACAGTAACTAAGTCCAAGCTAGTTAACTCTGGAGATTGTTAGGCCATCACTGTATTCTGAAAATTTGCAAATAAAGGGAAAGACTCAAGGATTTTTCCTGCTCTTCCTATAAAAATGTGCAGCAGAGTAACAAAATATATGATAAGGAAAGTTCTTCTTTATAGAAGAATTGCAATTGATAAAAGCAGAAGGAGGGGCAGAACATCATCATTTTGCAAACCCAAGTAAAAACAATTGACCCGTTCAACAGTCCAGCTGCTGACACTACCTTTAAATGAAAGGTTGAGGGGAAGTCTATAGGCGTTGGACCAGGCATTGATGTATGAATCCTTTGTTCAACCTCAATACCGCAAGAGAGGAGACAACAGGAAAGTGGGTGCTTCCTGATGGTATGTAATGGGAAGTACAAAGCACCACCAATAAGTCTTCTTGCAAAAAAAAAAGGAACCTGAATCTGATAAGGCCTCCATAACCTAAGTAGCAGTTTAAAGGAAGTGAAAAGTATATATGTATACTATATACACAAATATATATATAGTTTATGTACATGTATAATATATATGTAAATATATATTTTATATATACATATAAAAATAACATCACAGGCATGCATTAGCAAAATCTAGTTGTGAAAACGCAAGGCAACTGGCCTGGGTTCTTCAATCAATGGATCAGAGTAGAATACAAAGGGCATTGAGCTTTTTGTTTTATTGTTATGAGCCTTTTGTTTTATGTTATGTTATATGTTACAGAGAATGACCAGTCCTGTTTGCCAAAAGGAGTCCCTAATTATCCCTGTTTTTTCAGGGTGATTGTGATATCACCACTGATGACCCTCAAAATATTTCTGTGATGATAATATGGTCATCGTACCCATCTTATTAACTCCCTATATCAGTCAAGAAGTACATAGCCAATCTATCCCACATCCAACGGTAATTAATTTTTATAAAGATCGTGTGGGAATAAGAATTATCCTGGGTAACCACTGCATCGGTCAATGTGGGTCACCATTACAAAGTAGCACAGACTGGGTGGCTACAGCATCTACTGTTTCACAATTCTGGAGGTTGGAAGTCTAGGATGAAGGTGTCAGCAGGTTTGGTTCATTCTGAAGGCTGAGAGGGAATGTGCGCCAGGCCTCCCTCTGTGGCTTGTGGCTAGCCTTCTCCCTGTGTCTTCACATTGTCTTCCCTCTGTACGAGTCCATCTCTAAATTTTCTCTTCTTGCAAGGACACCAGTCATGTTGGATTAGGGTCCACTCTAATTACCTCATTGTAACTTGATTACCTCTGTAAAGTCCCTTTCCCCAGATAAGATCACATTCTGGGGTACTGGGACTTAGTCTTCCAACATAAAATTTTTGGCAGGGGCACATTCCAATCCACAATAATGATCAAGACTCTAAGTGAAGCAATTAGGTTTTTTGGTCAAATAATGGAGGAGATTTGAGATCTACAATGGAGATTTACAATTTTCAGCTGAAAATCCTCAAACCTCACAGCCTCTGAGGAAAGAGCCCAAGAGTGTCCAGATCCCTATCCCCAGTTGATGGAGGTTGAGGCTCCATTTTGAGACACTGGTCACTGGGGAATGGAACTCCAAGATTCAGACCCTGTGGTTCTCTACATCCTCTTCAGCCCTAAAGCATTTTTGCGCCTAATTCTTTGCAAGCTTGTCCAATAAGGTGTCAAAAGCAAGATCGCTATTTTGAAAGAAGTTTCTGGTGGAAGGAAAGTTCCCTCCTGTCCCACTGAGAACAGCATCAGCAGCTGTAGGGTGAGACCCCCAGACACAGGCAGCCACCAGCATCCACAGTGGACCAGCAGAGGACAAAGACACCAGTTATGACTGAGCACCAAATGGTAGGGCAAGGAAAAGGTGTAGCAGTTCCAGGAAATAGCCCTGCTGAGGGACAAGGGAGGGCTTGAAATATCCCAAGGTCCAGGAACTCTGTTGGGTGTGGAGTTGGCATTCAATATCATTTCTCGGTTTTTATTATAATTGCTAATGATGCTTGCTTGCTTTCCATGGTGTGGTTTGACTGAGAGAATCCAGATTTTACAAAGAAACATAAAAACTCTAATACAGAAGGAAATTAATCTTTTCCTTCTCTCAATGCTAAAGATTTTTACATCTGGTACCTTTATGGATACTTTTTTTTAATCACTGGAAGTTATGATCATAATCTTCTAACGTGATTGAAGTTCTTTCTATATAGCTCTAAGCTTGGGGCATATTTCAACTCACTGCAGGTATTTTAATTGCTTATGCTAGTCTATTATTATTTTTACCATATATTAAGGCTGGCAACAAAGAACAGCAGGCTTGGTGAGAAAGATGAAATGTAATGTTCCCATCACAGTTTTATATATTATAGGAAAACCTCAAATACTCTGTATCTGATCACATCTCATCATATCCAAAAAGAATAGCTCTTGCTTCAAGTGGATGGATGAGCTCCTGGAGTATTGTTTTCTAAAATATCTCCCCCTTCATGAACAGATACTCTTTGGCTGACTTAAAGCTTGCTACATTTGGAACAATATTGACATTACCTCCATACTTCAATAGGTAAATAGCTTAACTGGAGTGAGAGTTAGAGCTAATGTGTAAGTTGGTAATTGCCTCTCAAATCGCCTATTCTTTCAAAGTTATCTCTTTACCTAAAATTATTTAGTACTCTTGGGTGGTCCTCAATGTCCTGTGCATGTCGAAGGGGGTCTCGCCCCTTGCCCTCAGGGAAGGCAACTCAGTGCCCAGTCTTTACTCATCTGCCAGGCTGCACACTTCCAGGTAGGGCACTGTAGAAGCCCTTCCAGTGACATCATGTCCACTGACTGAACGCTAAGCCTTGCAATCAGGTGGCATTATGAAATAAATACATAAAATGCTATAAAGTTGCTGAAGGAAAAGGTGAGTGCTGGCAGACAAACTGCCTCTGTGAAGAGCCTAGCCCAGACCAGAACATAATCCTGAACTCAGCAGTGGGTTCCTTTATCCAAAGCAGGCAAGAGGCAGAGGAGCGCTAGGAGACTCCTCCACTGATTTATTTCTGAACGTGGGAAATTGGCAGCAATCCTGCTCTATTTCTCTGCATAAATGGAAGAGAGAGAGTCTTCTGAAAGCAGGATATGAGATGAGGATGAAGCCCCCAAAAAAGAGAGAACAGAAAAGTGAAAGCAAGAAACTCTTCTCCAAAAACTTTTAATGCGCTAATATGTCTGCTTATAGATCATTTATACATTTCTTTTTTCCCAGCAATATTGACAAATGATGGCAAAGTTTCCCTTACCTACAGAATGAAGATTATATTAGCTGTCAGCTGCCTACCAAATAGGGACATTGAGAGGATTAATGAGGATCCCAGTGCTACGCTGATCGTTGCCATAGAAATGCATAGTAAAGTAGGGCACTATAAAAGATGTGTCAAATACAATACTTTTCAGCCCCTGTCAGACAATAATGGGAAGACAGAATGTCTCTTTGCATTGAGGAACCCGATGGATTAGCATGTCCACAGCATCCATGTTGCTCTCCCACCCTGTTGTTTATGTGAGTGCACACATGTGTATTTGAGTGTGCCTGTGTAACTTTTAGCGGAACCATCGGTCTGAATCTAAAAGCCCAGGATCCTGGCAGAATTGAGACAGCCCAAAAATCCAGTGGACTTTAGTGACCTCAAGCAACCTCATGGCTCAGCAAATGACTGGAGTATAAAATCTTCATCTCTGTTAATGCAGTGTCTTTATAAGCAACATGCTATTTATTCTGCTTCTATCTTTCCTGACGGATAGGTGTGTATGGAATGGGACGTTTTTCTTGCTTTTTCTGCTGTTTTCTTTTCTGGAAAATAAACCTAACCACCCTGCTTTTTCATCAAATATCCACCTAAGTACATTCTTCAGGCTTACCCCAAATTTTACACTTACGCCTTCTGGTGTTAAAAGAGTGAAAATCAAGCCAGCCCAGGAAGAGAGGAGAATGTGCAAGCATGGACAAATGCCCCTACTGTCTTAGGAATTTGTGGACTTAGACTGTCCTCCACAACTCAGCCTGAACTGTATTTTGGGAGTGGATATGGTTGCAGTGGTCCAGGGGTGCCAAGAACAGAGGAGAAGACCCAGCAGCAAGGAAAATGCACACTGAGCGCTTTCAGAGGGAGAGCTTAGGCAAGTGCGACTGTGTCAGAACCTCATGCTGGAACTATGGAGCAAAGCTGGGATGGGCTTGCATTATCTACATGCAATACAGAACAGCAAGAGCAGTGTCTTCATGTGCATGTGTCTGGCATGAGAATGCAGGGGTTGGGACCATCACTGTCTACAGCAGAGGCAAAGTCCTAACTAGAGCAGGGAGAGCAAGACTGGGGTCAGAGGGACTCCTCATTTTGAGTCATAGGTGAGTTAAGGCTGCTGGCTGAAGACCACTATGGAGCCAGAGGGCAAGGGTGGGCTTTCAGAGTTTCTCCTGCTTAAAGAAAGCAGCCTCACTGACATCCCATCTGGTGATGTACAAATTTGAAAGAAGCACCACTTCCTCTGAACACTTCTCTCCCTATCAGCTGAAAATTTCTTGGAGTAAATATATGAATCTCTGAAAGCTATGAGATGCCTGTTACCCCCTGGAGTTGTGCAGTGCACAACCTCCAAGACCTGATATGGCAACCTGGAGTTGTAGTTGCTGCTGTTGCTATTCCAGGGATTTGGTTTCTGTGGTAAGCTCCTATGGGACAGAGCCAATGTATCAGGAGAATTGGATACCACCCCATTGCTCAGGAGCACTGAGGCCAGAGGTGGTATTACCAAAATGACACTGAGCAAATCTGGCTGGCCAGGATCATTGCTGGCCTAAATATTCCTTGAATGGGACTTGCCAGGTCATACAAGGATCCAGGCCCACTTCTGTGAACATTTGGAGGTGACTGGTCAGCCTCAAGAATGAAGAATATGGCTGTAGAGAATGCAAGGATCCTTTTGAAGGCCTATCTTGGAAAAAAAAAAAAAAGGAGAGTTTGGAAAGCAATGAGTTAAGCATTTGTTTCAAAGATTTAGTAAAAGTATGGCTGAATAACCCCAAGCTAGGGTAAGAGGAAATAATAAAGAAGAAACTGACGCAGTCAGGAAAAGTGAGTTTGTTGTTTTTCTCTGTCTCTCTGTCTCTGTCATTGTCTCTCTGTCTGTCTCTCTCAAGCACCCGTTCTCTCTTTCAGAAACATGCCCATACCCATACACATGCTCATATTCTGGAAACCTTCTGTCCATGGCTTAAGGGAGGAAATTTGCAATGTCTGACCTACTTCCCAACATTGAAATTGTATAAAAATAGAAATGCCCATACAAACTCTGTCAAGGAAATTTTGGAGATGATCTGGTTAAATCCATCACTGCTTGTTCTAGCAGACTAAGCCTCATCATGGCTTTGGAGCCACTGCACACGGCCAGGAGAACAACAGTGCACACGTGTCAGGCCAGCACATGCACACGCCTCAGCACCTTTATGCCCTGAGTGAAGCTTGCGGCACTTACCACCTGGGCAGCCTGGGTGATATTCTTTAACTTTGGTGCTTTTGGCTCTGGAAACAAAAATATAGCCATCAGGGTGCTTGAGCTCTCCTCATGTTTTGTATTAGAAAGAGAGAAAGTAGATTATAGGAGGCAGCAACAATTATATGACAATTTCCCTGGGTTACTGTAATTCAACACCCAATAATAACACATTGATTTTTAACGTCTCCCCTCTAAAAATAACTTCTCCTATGTTGCTGAAGGTAAATGCAAAATATCCAGTCAATCTAGGCAAAAATAAAGTTATGTGGAAGCAAATCACTCAAGTTGAATTGGCCTCATGTAGCAATGGCTCAAGAGTCAAGAGAGGAAGCACGTACTAGAATAAGGCTTATAAGGAAATTGCTTCCATGTAATCAGGGTCCAGATGGGCTGAAGTCAGACTACAGTTCCAATTTGCATAACTTTTTGTTCTCTGAACCACAGGAAAGGGCTGTTCCAAAACCCAAGAAAGGCTCTGAATTCAAACAAATCATTCTTGTGACCTATGGCCCATCCTTCAGCCTCGTGCAGATGTCTCCCTTCGTGTACATAGAAGGAATAATCATATCACTCAAACTCAGATGTTCGCTTGAGGAATTACCTAACATTTAAAAAGCTCATCTTATAAGAGCCATGCCATGTGAAAGGAACGTAGCTTCACGGTACAACACAGCAGTTCATGAAAGGAGGCTGTGCTGTGTGGCAGAAAGGATGTCTCTCTAGAAGGCAGGCAATCTGGATTGCAGACCTTCTGCCACTGTTTCCCAGCATGACCTTGAAGGCATCACAAACACTCAAGACTCAATTTGCTCATCTATAAGCCAAAACATCTGTATTCAAAGAGCTTGTCTTTGCTGACATCTTACACCGCCATGGCTACTGCACGCATATATATGTACAAATGATAGATGATGAGAGAGACAGGGCGAGAAAGAGAGAGAATAGGGTTGGCTTCCCCAAATTTGTTGAAACAAAGAAGTGTTTGACATACAGGTTCTCTATGTTATTGAAAAATAGGAAATAGGGGTGCCTGGGTGGCTCAGTTGGTTAAGCATCTGCCTTTGACTCAGGTCGTGATCCCAGGGTCCTGGGTTGGAGTCTTGCATCGGGCTCCCTGCACAGTGGGGAGTCTGCCCCTCTGCCGCTCCCCCCACCTGTGCTCTCTCTCTCTCAAATAAATAAAAATCTTTAAAAAAAGAAAATATACCAATAAACATAATAAAAGTGTTACTGTGCAAAAGTTGTCACAGATAAGGGATAGTTGCCTAAGCTGAGGTCATTTGCAAACACAATCAGTTAATGAGGCCCTACCACACATTAAAAAATAGAATCTTTGAAATACAGTATTGAACAAATAATGCTTTAAAAGACATCCCAGAACCACACTTTATTTTTTTAAAGATTTTATTTATTTATTTGAGAGAGACAGCATGAGAGGAGGGAGGGTCAGAGGGAGAAGCAGACTCTCCGCTGAGCAGGGAGCCCGATGCGGAACTTGATCCTGGGACTTGAGATCATGACCCGAGCAGAAAGCAGACGCTTAACCGAGACACCCAGGCACCCAGAACCACACTTTATTTTTAAATAAAAATTCAACAAAACAAGACAGTCAATTAATCCCTAACACATATTTATTTGTTACTTCATGTAACAAGTATCTATAAAGTAACACCTACTATGTGCCAGATACTGTGCTGAAAGCACCACAGGGAATTAAACAAAGTCAGTCCACTCACTTGTTCTGTTTGATGGAGTATGAAATCTAGGGGGAGAAAGACAACAAAAAATAAAACTATGCACATATCCCCATCCTTGGACTGTGGGTTCAGTTGCCTTCCCCAGTCCCAGAAGCTGCTGCAGGGACACAGCCTCAAGATAGTGATGCAGTGTTGAGAACACCTGCACAGTGTATGTGACTGAACCTGGGTAAGGCCTCTTCATGAACCTTTACGATTTGGTGGGTGGGTGCAGAAACCTACTCCTCTTGCTTGCAGCCCCCAAGACAAGTCTTGAATGTAAGTTTTCTTGCTGAATAAACTTGCCAACCTGGAGTGGCTGTCTTTCTTCAGTCTCTCTCTGCCCTCTGCCCAGGGGAGCCGGTTTCAGATTACACCCAGGAAGCTCCGGAGGAGGTTGCAAACACTAGAGCAGACACCTGCTATGAGGCTAAACCCAGTGAGTTGGAGGCAGCTGGGGTGGTGCCTAGGTGGCTCAGCCTGGTTAAGCATCTGATTTCATCTCCGGCTGGGATCTCAGGGTCCTGGCTGCATCGGGCTCCCTGCTCAGAGGAGAGTCTGCTTGGCCCTCTCCCTCTGCTCCTCCCCCAGCTTGTGCTCTCTCTGTCTCTCTCTCAAGTAAATAAATAAAATCTTTAAAACAAACAAACCCAAAAGAGGCAGCTGGAGGACTATTGTAGGTAGCACAGTGGCATCAATGTGGTTGCTGCCCATATTGTACCCTTACACTTTCTTCTACGCTCCCAGTGCTGGAACTGAGAACTTGCCGTTCCTTGGCATGTTTTCTTCCTACAGGAGCACACAAGGTCTCTCTGATGAGATGCTTGAATCAGTGAAAAAGTGAGCCATGCGGATATGTGAGGTATTTCCAGGCAAAGCCAGGAGTGTGTGCAAAGGCAGGATGCCAAGAGTGTGACAGACCCCAGGGGAAATAATAAATGGACACTGTCTTTAAAGAGGAGGAGGCAAAAACAAAAGCAAGCCAGAAGTAAGTATTCTTTATAAGTTGGAAGGACAGCAGAGGAAGAGATTAATTCACCTGCCAGGACAATGCAACGTTCAGGATCGATGTTAAAGAACACTGGCAGGATGGACAGAGTTCATGTTGAGGGAGCACCATGAGCAAAGACATGGAGAGAGGAGTCCACAGAACGTGTCCTGGTAATCATAAAGTAAGACAGAGAAACGATGTGTCACTTCTCCTGCCCCAACCTGCATATAACTACCATCACTTTACTTCACTATGCCTTCTTAAAGAGTTGAATGAGGACTGCACGAAGCAGGGCTGCACAGCACAATATAGAAATGGAAGAAAACGGAACACCTGTTCTTACAGAAGCACTTGCTGTAGCTAAAAAGACAAGCTATGCATGCGTGAGATAGCCATGTGTTCAGACGTGTTCTATTCGAAGGTCAGGATACCTGGGTGGGAGTCCCTGCTTGGTCATAACTTCAGTGGTGTTCCTCTGTCTGTGTCTCAGTTTCCTTGTCTGTAAAGGAAAAATGTGACACAGGCACATCATCTGCTCCCAGTAGGCATTCAATGAATATTAGCTATTAGTTATCCTTCTTCTCCCACCCTTTCTCCTTTTCTTTCCCCTTTATTACTATTACTTTTCCTTTCCAGAAGACATCACTTTTAATTTTTGAACAAAGCCAAAGCCTATTCCTGGCCTGTTGTTCATCGTAATCCATCTACCTCATCTACCAGAAGGCTCTTCAAGTATGCAACCACATTTTGGGGTGTATAACTGACTTCTTGGGGACATTTCTACAAATACATTTGACCCTTGAACAACATCGGTTTGAACTGTGTCGGTCTACTTATAAGCAAATTGTTTTAATAAATATATTGGAAAAATTTCTGGAGATTTGTGACAGTTTGAAAATCTTGCAGATGAACCACATAGCTTATAAATATTGAAAAAATTAAGAAAAAGTTAGGTGTCTCATAAATGCATAAAATATATGCAGATGCAATTCTGTTTTATCATTGACTACTATAAAATATCTACAATCTATTATAAAAAGTTAAAATTTATCAAAACTTATGCACACAAATACTGTACATTATCTTTTCATTTTTGATGCTCAGTGTTAATAATACATGTACCATCTATGGTGTTTTGTATCATATAAGACAATACTGATGTGCGTACTAACAGATGATTCATCTTACAGATAGCTGATGTAAATTTGTGGTAGAGCTAAATACAGGACAGTAGGGTAAATAACATTTTATTTTATCTCTAGCTTACTTTTCCTTTATCCCCCGATGAAAGTGCAACATTCTTGGAATTACTGAAATACCAGGTTGATGCATGAGGTGGACAGAGCAAGCTCCTATTCCATCTCCTTGTTCTAAAAATCCATGTAGTATATTGCCCTTGGATTGAGGATGTTTCAGATATTAAACTGATAAGAACAGATACTACACTTGATTTTAGCCAAAAGGCCGAGAAGTGATGTAGCTTACTTTATTATAAGAATACAGTATATAATATATATAAGATACAAAATATATGTTAATCTACTGTTTATTTTATCGGTAAGGCTTCAGGTCAACAGTAGTCTATTAGCAGTTAAGCTTTTGGGGAGTCAAAAAATATATTCAGATATTTGATTAGGTTTCGTGCCCCTAATCCACCTGTTGCTCAAGGGTCAATCGTATTTGCTTCTTTCTACAATGTACTTTCTGCTAATCTTCTGTAGCAGGAGCGCACACACACACACATGCACACCCTCACTGTGCTTCTAAAATACACATGAACCTAGAAAGATTATTAAAGCAATTTAACAGTGATTTTTTTTTCATCTATAAGATGTAGATAATAATAGTACCTTTCTCAGAGGACTGTTGTGAGGATTTAATTGACATAGGTAATGCATTTCAAATATCCCTGGCCCATGACATTAGCCATTATTATTAGCTTTATTACTCACTCATTTTAAGCTTGAGGCAATGCTATGTCCATAAATGGTTGCCATTAGTGACCTCTAATATCAAATTATTAAGTGGTTCTATTTACTTAAAAGTCATTGCCATAATCATAGGGGGAGAATATCACAGCAACAAAAATAGACAAGTAGACTATTAAATCCATAGGATCTAGATTGACAGAGCAATTATCTTGTTCCTAAGTGGACATTTTCTGCCAGTTATAAAACCATCCCATCCATGTCCAGTGTTTTCCACTCAATAGCTTTCATATTCATCAATCTTTTTGTGTTTCATGTGCCACTGCATCATATGTGTTTGTCAGTTAAATAGTCAACTAAATAACACCCACATTGTCATTGTCATTAGCTGAGAAATTCAGTTGAAGACATTTTTTTGCAGGCACATTGCTCACTTTTAATATTTTCAACACTTTGACATTTTTTGCCTCTGGTAATTAGCAATATTTTAAAGCCCACCAATGATTTAAAATTTTAGAAAGGGACATAAGGTTTGATCTGAAAGCCAAAGCCTATAATTGGAGAAATAAATAGGTCTGAAGTTTTCACAATCTTCGGAGAATCTCTTGATATTTCTTTCTAATCTGCAGAGGGGAAGTGTTGCAATCTATCCAACTAGAAAACATATGATCACAGACCAAAGACAAAATAACGATATGGAACAAATTCTGGGTAGTCTGTGGGAATTTCTAACTCAGGACAACTTCTCACAGCCACCCATCACATTCCAGCTAATTCCTCCCGGACATGAGCTGGGCGTCACTGAGTGAATAGTCTCAATTTACCACTCAAACTAGCAACTGCATTCAGGAAGGCTGATCTGCCATAAAAATACAATACATAAAATCAGGACAACAATCTGTTCTATTAGAAAGCTCCAGAGAAACTACTTTGAGATTATGGGTTCTGTTAGATAATTCATTTCATCATTCTCTCCTTGGTGTTCAAATCAGAAATCTGACAAAAAAGTAAAGCATCTGCAGAACACACAGCTACCTATAATAAATATCTTTATTTTAAGAGGTATTATAGAATGAAGTCATTGAGAGTTTTTTTCTTCCTTGTTTACGTGTTTGTGTGTAGGTGTGTGTGTGTCTATAAAAATCATAAGTGGAATACATGCCTATTTTTAATTAAAAATTATAGACAAATATTAAGAAAAGAAGTCCTCCAGTTAATGATGAAATGACCTTGGCCGCTTCCTTTCCTTTGCTACTCCCAGCTATAGAATTTCCCCTGCGTTTGAGGAAGTTAGACTGAAGCCCAGCTGCTGACTGTCTTTGCTAGGACCTCTTTCATCTCCATGAGGCTATCAAACTAGAAGTGCTATATACCAACTCTAGATCACATTTTTATAAGAAAGCTATTTAGCCCATCCTCCCTCCATCCTTCTTGTAGGCTAGAACACAGACTGGCACTGCCCAACCAGCTTGGAGCTAGTGGGCAGGGACCACAGTGAAGGATGTGGTTCAGAAGCAAGGGCTCCTAAAGGAGTTCTAACTGCACGGCCTCCTACCAGCTCCGAACCACCTGCCTGTCTCCAAACTATTACTTGACTGATAAGTACTCTTATGTTCTGTTGAACAACTCTATTTTTAGCTTCTTTGTTACAGCAATTTAGCCTATTCTTTAGCTTATATATCACCTTATATCCCACTATCCTAAAATGGTCACCCCTATAATTTTGATATATTACTATCAGGTTGATTTTGAAAGCACCTAAAAATAAATATAGCTGATATCTGACTCTTTCTACATAATCTTGCATTCTTCTAATTAATTTGACATTTTACTTAATCTACTTTCCATTTCATTAACAAGCCATCCTCTTTATCAATCTTATAGCTCATCATTACAATGACATTACTCATTGTCATTATCAGGGCATTACTCATTATAATTTTAAGAATATTCCCTAATGCTGTGCAATAATGCCAATGAAACATAAACTTGAGAATAAAAATATATTCCAAGGAGCAGAGAAGAAAGGATTCATAGACCCACAGCCAAAGTGGCCTGTCTCAAAGTTCCCAGGGGTGTGGATTTCCCTTTTCTGTAACCAGACCACATATAGTCAGTGATTCCGTGACGTGGCTTTGAGCCTGCCTTCTCAAAACCAAGGTTTCCAAATCCTACTTGGCTCCCCAGATCCCACAGAGGCTCCTTTGTCTGTGGATGGATGCCAAATTATTGTTCAAGGGAGGATATTTGGCCATTTTGCTGACATCACTCCTCCTACTATTTCTTTTCTTTTCTGCTGTAATTTAGTATAGCAGAGTAAATGTCTGAGGTCATGCAGATTTCTTAGAAATAACGTGTTTCCTTTTGTTTTTGTTTTATTGTGTTTTCTGGCTGCTGGGATACCTGAACGACTTTCTCTCTCTCTCTCCCTCTTTTATTTTTTTCCTTTTCTTTTGTATTAAACTTGGAATTCTCCCCTTTTTTTGGTTCAAAATATAGCCAACTCTTTGAATCAATGTATTTGAATACTTTTAAAGCTCGTGAAAGTTTCTACTTTTATATATTGACTATTCTTTTTTCATTCTAGATTGGAGTTCCATGGTCTTTCCTCCATGTCTATCAACTTCTTCCTCAATATCTTGATCTTTCTTTCTCTCTCTCTCTCTCTCTATCCATCCCCTGCTCCCTCCCTCCTTCTGTTTCTCTCTCTCTCTCTCCTTCAGTCTTCTCTTTCTTTCTGTGTCTTTTCTAGCAGCTTAGCACATTTATTATCTCACAGTTTCTGTAAGTTAGGAATTTGAAAGGAACTTCACTGGTTGTTTCTGTCCCACCAGGTTGGCCAAAGTTGCAATTATCCGAATGCTGGAAGATCTACTTTCAAAATGACTATTTTTTTTCTTTTCATGTAAAATTTATTTTTAAAAAAATTTTATTTGAATTCAATTTAGTTAACATACAGTGTCATTCTTCCACTTCATTGTTAGTGTATAGAAATGCAACAGACTTCTGTGCATTGATTTTATATCCTGTGACTTTGCTGAATTCCTGTATCAGTTCTAGCAATTTTTTTGGTGGCATATTTTGGGTTGTCTATGTTACATAGAGTATCACGTTGTCTGTGAAGAGTGAAAGTTTAACTTCTTCTTTGCCAATTTGGATGCCTTTTATTTCTTTTTGTTGTATGATGGCTGAGGCTAGAACTTCCAGTACTATGTTGAACAGTGATGAGAGTGGACATCCCTATTGTTTTCTAGACCTTACAGGAAAACGTCTCTGTTTTTCCCCATTGAGGATTGATACTTGCTATGGACCTTTCATATATGGCTTCAAAATGGCTATTGTCAGAAGTTCCCAGTTCCTTACCATGTAGATTTCTCTATAGGGCTGCTTGAAGGGTCTTCATGATATAGCAACTGGCTTTTCCTAGAGCAAGTGATCCAAGAGAGACAGCAAGTATCAGCCTCTCCTTCAGTGAGGTTGTTTCATGCATTTTTAAAATGCAGTGAGATTTTTTTTTTCACAGTCTATATTCCTTCCTGGGGATGATTTTTATTTTTTACCCTGCATGTATTAAGCTTCACTCTTTGCTCTGTAAAGTTCTACAGGTTTTGAAAAATGTGTAATGTTATGTATCCACAATCACAGTATCACACAGAATCGTTCTCTGCCTTAAAAATGCTCTGTGCTTCATCTGTTCAACCCTTACCTCCTCCCTTCAAACCCCTGGGCACCCTTGATCTTCTCATTACTTCTGTAGTTTTGCTTTTTTTCCAGAATGTTATACACTTAGAATTACACAGTATGAAGCAGTTTCAGACTGGCTTCTTTCACTGAGCATGAATTTAAGTTCATATCTTTTCATGGCTTGAGAGCTCATTTCTTTTTATTGAATAATAATAAAATTATTTTTATTTTTATTTATCTGGAAGTACCACAGTGTGTTTATCCATTCATCTGTCAAAGGACATCATGATTGTATTCATTTTTGGTGATTATTGATCAAACTTCTATTAACATTTGAATGCAAGCTTTTGTGTGGACATAAAATTTCAACTCATTTGGTAAATATCTAGCAGTATAAATGCTGGATTCTATGACAAGACTATGTTTAGCTTTATAAGAAACTGCCAATGTGCCAACCAAAGTGGATGTGCCATTAGCTCTCTTTTTGTATCTGTACACTGAAAGATTTTTTTGTCCATGTTTACCATATTAGTGATTTAATTTTCCATGGCATCATTTGTGCTCATTAGTGTAACCAATGTAAGACACTTCATGATTGCACTTTTCAGTTTACACTCAAGCCTTCAGAACCCCCTTCTTTATAACTTTCTTTCTAATCTATTCTCCATCTAACATTCTGTTCCTATTTCATTAAGGCTGTTTTTTTCTTCTTTCTTTCTATTAAAGATGCTGAGGTTTGTGAGTGGATGATGGTGTCAGAATAATGTCCTTGCCTTCCTTGCACATGAACCACTGTGTCCCCCTCGCTGCTCCCCATGCTAGCCTACTTTCTCTATTCAAAGAACACAATCCAGGAAAAACCTAGGTCAGAACTATGGGAAAACATTGGTAGGACCCTGATCTAGGAGATGTCTAACTTCAACACACAGAGCATGGCAGTGGAAGTGGAAACAAAGATGAATCCTGACAGCAATACATATTGAGAACTGTAGATTTTGGAGAACCCTTTCTGTACAAAGTGTGAGAGAACCCAGCAACTTCAGGGGAGATCCTCTAATTCCAACTAGCTCATGCTTGAAAACTGCAGGTCTCACATTAGAAATTGGCTTAGAAACTGGACATGTATCTCTGCTATCCAGCTACAGATCTAGACATTGGGGTTGAGAATCATCCAAGCATTCTGTCTGTTAACCATACCAATCTCTGCTCATTCACAAGGAACACAAATAGAAAGAGAAATTATCATCTTGAAGACTCAAATGAAGATCAGACACCCGAAAACTATTTATCCCAATAAATGGAAGATGACTTTGGAAAGCTATACATTTTGGAACTAGAAGAGGCACATTGTATTGAGAAAGAGTAAATCTAGAAGAACTAAGATGCAGAAGGGGTTCAAATTCTAGGCAGATAAGGAAGAGGGCAAGAGGTAGCTGGGAGTCAGTGGTCAGTGTAAACAGCAGTGCGATTTCTAGGCAAGCAAGATTAAAATTAAGCAGCAGGAAACAAAGGCAGCTCAGACATACAACAGGTTAAGGAACTGAAAATAAGTGGCAGATGATGACCAATAAAGGTCACTAAGTCATCAATAGACATAAGGTGACTCTGGCACAAAGGCAAGATTCTCTCCAGCCAGAGCTTTTGAGTGCTTGCTTTCCATAGTACTAATTTGTTCTGAGCACAAGAACCTTAACCTAATGTAGGTCGAGTATGACAGGTGGAGGAAGAAGCAAGGAAATTATATCCATTCTACTTCTTTCAACACAGATATTTTCTGTGTGACCACTGTACACCAGTCACAGTGGCAGCACAGGGAGGAATAGAAATAGTAAACCCAGGGTCTGCCCTTGAAGAAGAGACCCACAAAGGGCTTGCCACAACACACAAAGAAAATGACGTTCATGGAAACAGAGGTACAACACAGAGGAAAAGCGTTTTAATTCTGCTTGTGGGGTTCAGGGAAATCTCCACAGATAAGGTAAATGCTATCTTAAAGACTAAGGATTCCTTTTCAGCCTGGAGAAAGGGGGGATTGCTGATGGAAGGCAATCCAGGTGGCTGAGTGACAACGACAGGAAAGGTTCAGAGGTGGGAAAGTCTATGAAGCAGTGATCGCCAGACTGCAGAAACCAGAATGTAGAACTGGGGAGAGATACCTCCGAAAGGGGCACAGGGGAGGCAGCTGAGCACTAAGTCCTGCTTAGGAATTGAAATTTGTTTTTAAAACAGGCAATGGAGTGTGCTGAGGGTCATGACACTCTCTGACCTGTTTGGGAAAAACAACAACCCAACCACAACAAAATAGTCCCCTGGGTTTAGTTGCACATGGTTCAACTCATAGTCTTTGCAGCATGGTTTGTACTATCAAAGATTTTAAACAGCATAAATTCTCTTCAAAGGGAGAATTGTTAAATATATTTTCAGTTTGGGTTATCTGTGCTATGAAATAATGTGCAGACTTACCCACCGCCCCCCATAATAAAAAAGATTGAGGAAGTTATTTAAACTGATATTGGAATTATCTTCAAGATTTATGACATAGAAAATATTTATATAAAAGCTAATTGCCAAGCAATGAGTAGAGCATTCTATAATCATGTTGGAAGGGAAGGGGGGACAATGCTTGCACGTGCACATAATATCCTCTGGAAGGAAAGAAGGAATTGGTAACTTGAAGATTTCCTGGAAGGGGAAAGAGTGGTTGAGAAACATGGAAACTTTTTGTGAAATCCTTTTTCTTAAAGACTTTTTTAAAGAGCATTTTAGGGTTCACAGCAAAATCAAGAGGAAGGTTTGGGAATTTCCCATTTTCCTGTCCTGACACACGCAACACCCCCATCCCCCACCAGACGGGTGGCCTGTCTGCCCGCTCACCTCCCCTACTCTGCTCCTGTCACTCACGTGATAGGAAGCCTGGAGCCACTTCATTTTCTTCCCTGTATCTCAAAATGGAGAATAATATCCTTAAGGGCAGTTCCAAACTCCTCGTGTCCAGTACTGAGCAGGGGGCATACATGCCATCTCTAAAAATACTTTCTGATTAGGATGAGGCTTTTGTGATTTAAGGATAAACAATGGTCATAATTTTTATAAACTGCCGCAAAACAACAGTCTTCATATTTTATAGTCATCCTGTATCTGTATAACATTTAAAGCCCCATAAAATCAAACCATATCTTATAAAGTGTAGGATATAAAAAGGATGAAAATGTAATTAGATATGATTTTAAAAATAGCAAACATGACAGCAGAGCACAGGTCTGAATAAACAGTGCATTCCAGCTATAAAAAGTCGTTGAAGAGGGAAAGTAAAATTCTGGCCCACTCAATTTAAAGTTTTCCACACAAACCACAAACTTCAAATGCCAACCAAAACTTTATCTGAAAGCTTAATATGGATAGTTCAAGCCACTTTCAGAAATGAGTCTCCATTAAAATATGTACTGCATTCCCCTTTTCTTCCCTTTCTTGGGAAAGCAGTCTCAGCTGAAATGTAATTTCATTTTTTTTCCAGCCAATTTAAATACAGGATTAAGAGTCATCTGCATCGTTTGTAAGAAAAAGGAAGAAGGAAACATAGAAGCAAAGGGAAGTAAATTTTTTTTATACGCAAACATTAGAAAATTATATCTTTCTAACTTCCCAAGTGACTTTGAATTCCAGGAAACACATCCACCCCCCATCAAGAACAGGGCATTTTCTCACATTTTCTATAAGAGTGTAGGTCACTGTGCAGTGTGGCATATAGATCACCATTTAGTGTGTAAGTCATGTGCAGTGTGGTGTGTAGATCAGCATGTAGTGTGGTGTGCAGATAACCCTGCAGTGTGGCGTGTAGGTGACTGTGCAGGGTGGTTTGTGGATCAGCGTGCAGTGTGGTGTGTAGATCACTGTGCAGTGTGGTGTGTATGTCACTGTGCAGTGTGGTGTGTGGATCAGCGTGTAGTGTGGTGTGTAGGTCACTGTGCAGTGTGCTGTGTAGGTCACCATGCAGGATGGTGTGTAGGTCACTGGGCAATGTGGTGTGTGGATCACCGTGCAGTGTGGTGTGTGGATGACTGTATTTGAAATTCTATCTCCTTCCTAGACTTTTTCTGGTCCTACTTGAGCTCTTTTCTCTCCAACTCCTCATGCCGTTTCATGAGGATTTACCACCTCCTACTTCAGGTGTGCACACAAAGCTATCCCTCTGCCTGGGCAGGAGGTGCCCTGAGAATGTGTTCTGCTTTCTTATCATCACTGAATTCCTGTCTGGAAGCCTAAAGAACACTTGCATATATCAGATACTCAATAAATATTCATTGAAGTAAACTGGCCTTGATAAATCTTTACAGGTTCAATATGTTATGCATGATGAACAATAGCGTATTGAGTTCAGAACTACCTGGCTTAGTGAAGGCACGAATAAGTCATCAAAAACCAAACTGAAATATGAGGAACTCACACCACTCACTCACCTTCACTATCAGAGTGGGACTCCCCCTCTCTGCAACCCAATCCCCCCGATTCGCACAGTGGCCTCAGTCCTCCCCTCTCTCTCCACACTGTCCCCTTTATCTGTCAGGCACCGACAGATCTGCCAACACTCAGGGAGCAAGAAAGCCCAGGCAACTAATCTCTGTGTCTGGACACAGGGCTATTCGCAGAAACTGCATATTCAAGCTACCAATGAGTGTCAGATGAGAGAGCGAACAAAATGAATGATTGCCCGTTTCTCCACGAGAGCACCATTTGGAACAAAAAACTTCATTATCAAACCATTGACACAAAAACAAAGTGAGTTGATGGCATCTTATGATTATGAACTAAAGCCTTCTGCTAACTTCATCCTGGGTCTCCAGGCACCATGCTGTTACACCTGACTGACAGGTCTTAGAAGCAGGGGTTGTTCCTTTATAAGTTAGCCACATAGTGCATTATGAATGGGTTTTCAGGCTCTCCAGGGCATAAGTCTTCAGGAGCTCGAGAATCTGGCCTACTGGGTTTAAGAGAAATTATTCTATCAGCTCAGCACAATGTAGGGAAGCGTGTATAGGCTTTGGAAAACTCTAAGCACCTCTGACTGGCTCATCTTTTGATTGAATTCAGAAATCATCTGTTGCCTCCAGCTGACCATTTCTAAACCTAACTGTTGTAGCTTATTGAAGCCATGAGCTGGAATTGGTGTGCACAGGACAAAGACAAGACATATAAATCTTCATTCCTCTCATGAAGAACTGTAGCACATTTCCTCGGCAGGCAAATATAGGAAGTATTGCAATGGGGATTACTCTAGTGAGATAAAAAATATAGCTCTTGCCTTTTTCTTTTTTTTTTTTAAATATCCCTTTAGCTGCAAACATACAGAAAGATGAAAATAATTTGTGCAAACAACAAAGAAGGTCAGTAGTTCTTCAAATGATTTTTGCCCTTTTTATTGATCTAAACAAAAGAAACAAGGAGTTTCATCTGACTCTGGGGCACAAACACTCAGCTCTCTTGAAGGAATTGGTCCAAGGATAAAGTTAAGATGGAAGGAAAAGAAAATACCTAGAATCAGGAAGTGCTATGGATCAAAGGATGCTCTTGCTCTGGGTAGGGAGATGGATGGGGGCATCTGTTAGGTTCTCCCACTGTGTAGGTCTGCAGGGTGAGCAGTGGTCCCCACTCTCACCTTGACCTGGTCCACTGCTCCACCTGATATGTGCTGCCAATCACCTCTGCACAGTCTCTGAGAGATTGTAATAGACTTTTTTTTAAAAGATTTTATTTATTTATTTGACAGAGAGATAGAGAGAGAGCACAAGTAGGCAGAGAGGCAGGCAGAGGGAGAGGGAGAGAAGGCAGCCGCTTAACCGACGGAGCCACTCAGGTGCCCCGAGATTGTAATAGATTTTATGCCTAGATTTTAAATTATTTTTTCACATTTCCATGTAGAATACTCTCAACTTAAGATAAAGGGAAAATAGAGAGTACAGTAACGTTTCACAAAGCTGAGGGTCTCTGGTTGGAAGATTAATGAGACAAACTTTTTGGAAAGTGGCTTTTGGAATGGTGCTAACTTTCGGCTTAGTAAGTCTGCATCTGAGAATCCAGCCAAAGGAACAAACCCAAAATGTAAGCAGATGTTCAGTAACAATAAGCTCATCAAAGCATCTGAGACACAGCTGCACCCTTGCAGACTAAGAACTTCTCACCGGGGGCTGTCCAGTCACCGAGGATTAGCTGAGGGGAAAATCATTGATCGTTATGCTGATAGGCCAGTGTGCCCGAATAAGTCCTTAAGTAGACGTGGAAATCAACATGTATGTGTGTGTCAGGCACTTTGGAAGGCATTGTCTCTTTTAATCTCTACACCAACCCTGTGGAGAACAAGTGACCCTTGAATAACTCAGAGGTTGGAGGCACCAATCCCCGCATAGTCAAAAATTCATGTGTAACTTTAGACTCCCTGAAATTTAACTACTAACACTCTACTGTTGACTGGAAGCCTTACCGATCACATAAACAGTCAATTAACGCATATTTTGTATATGTATTATATACTGTATTCTTATAATAAAGTAAGCCAGAGAAAAGAAAGTGTTATTGAGAAATTTATAAGAAAAAAAAAAGTACTGTATTGTATTTCTTGGAAAAAAAGTCCATGAGTGAGTGGACCTATGCAGTTAAGCTCTGTTGCTCAAGGGTCAACTGTATTCACAGTTACTACTGCCATTTCCCGGTTGACAAACAGGCACAGAAACTGTTGAAACCTAAACAAGCTGGTAGTTAACAGAGCAGAGCTTTGCACTTCTTGTCCAGAGCTTGAGTATTTAATGACTTCTTTTACTACAAGAGAATCCCCCCAAAGTGCCTACGCAAATGCACCGCATTCCTCATTGAGACCCATTGTCATCATGAGCCATGAATTCCCCTGGAAGGAGATGGAGCCCTTGGTGTTGAGGGTAGAATATGGCTAAGAGCTGTTGGTGTAGTCAGGGAAGATGCAGGTTCCCTCACCGTCAGTTGCCTCACCGGAACTCCCACCCCAAGATAGTGATGATGTTCCCACTTACCTTAATCAAGTGATGATGTTCCCACTTACCTTAATCAAGATGGTACTTACAGAACTGACTTATTGTTTTTAGGTGAATAAGAATCAGGATCTCTGGGTCCTCATTTTTGCTATGAATTCATTCCTAAAACCTACTGTGAGCCAAGCAATGTGCTGTGGCCCGGGTCTATCAGGAGCTAACACATCCCTGGGTTCAGGAACTCAGAGTCCAATGTAGGAAAAAGACAAGATGATTCTGGTCATCATCGGGGAATTTCGAAAAGATAGGAGGATATGAATATTCAGGGACTGCTGTGGTCATTACTCTATATCATGTTCTGAATTTTTTTTTCTTAATGCCTTGCTCTCAATATTTTTTCTTACAAGATAACATTTTTGTCAAAAAAGCAGAGTGTATTTTAATGTCTCATTAATGGAGAATTCTGGTTAGTTGATCTTGACATAATTGACTCTTTTAGTACATGTTCATTGTATGTTAATATTTAAACCAACTATAAATTAAGCCTTTGAGAAGGGAAAGAAGCAAGGAAAATCCAAGCTGAATTTTTCTTTCTTCTTTTTTGGGGAGAGGGGTCAAAGATAACATACATAATGAAGTACAGGTTTGAAAAAATATTTTTAAAAGCACTTTAAATGGACCAAAATATTTGAAAAAATGTTTGTATCACATGTAAATGTGGCACATCATATACTTTAGAATTCCCAGATCCTGTATGTCCCCTTAACATACAAAGTTAAACTATTTACTTTGATCAGAAAAACCTATGTGTTTCTATCTGAATATATTGTTAACAAAGCATTACTTTGGTCAATTTCCAAGTAATACTCTCATAATAGCAATTTTAAAATTAAACGCCCATTAAAATAGAGGTTGTCAGCCTGTTGTCCTTTTTAGTTTGTGCTGGTATCTCATAGTTGGCAGCAGCTTGCAAAACATTCTGTGGCTTAAGGGCCCTCATCACCCTCAGTATTACTCAGACTCATCCTCCCTTTTCAGAATTTGAGAAGCAGTGAAGGGGATCAGAACATGCCACCTCAAAATATTTCACTTTGGCATAAGAAACTGTGGACACAGGGAAAATCCTCTATCCTCTCTTTCCGCCTAAAAGCAGGGCATAAATTTCCCTTTGTGAAGGTGTTCCTCCCCCTCTTTCCCATACCAGAAGGAGAACTGCCATTAGTCCTGGAGACAGAAAGCTGGTACTGAGTTGGATTTGTAATTTAAAAAAATCTTACTAAAAAAAGCCCCTTGTCTTCCATTAGTTTCCCCATATATTTACCTTCCAACGATTTACAACCCCCAAAACCCAAATCCCCTTTCCTTTGTCTTGTCACCCTTCCACAAATTTATTGCCCTTCGCTAAGATATATATAAGTTCCAAATTCTAACCACTCCTTTGAGTTATTCATCACTGAATTCTCCCATGTGTATGTGCTTTGCATGCATAAATAAACAATTGTTTTCTTCCTCTTGTTAATTTGTCTTTTCTCCGTTCGATTCTCTGGTCCTAACCACTGAACTTAAGAGGATAGAGGAAGAATCTTTTTCTCCCCCTACATGAGCAATAATTTTTTTCCAGCCAGGCCAAGAATAAAAATACTTGGGTAAGGTCATTGTCAAGAGAAAGGACAATAGGAACCTGTCAAGTTGCCTCCACTAGAGAAACACCTTGATACACATATACATACCTCTCTATAAGGTGGACCACAGAAGTAACACTACAGGGCTCTTGGAGAAGCATTGTCCGGAATAAGTAGAAAAGCTGCAGAGGAATTATCATGCCCTTTTACACCCTGCTATGTTCTGGCTCGGTGGCTTTGGCCTTCCTATCCTGAGCCATAGTGTCTTCATCAGTAGAAAAGGTAATCATATTTACATCACAAGATTCCAAGAAGGATTGAATATAATACACCATGCTTAATGTGAGCCAGACTGCCTTCCCCTCTTCCCAGATTTCCTGATTAGGAGGGAGTCCCAAGTCATGAGAGGAAGGAGAGCAGGATGAGAATCCCTCACTGTGTTCTAACACCAGGCAAGATGCACTAACTGTGGAAATTATGAGATAACAATACAAACCCACTGTTTCCCTGTAGACTGTTCCTCACTTTTCAAAGAAGCACCGTGTCTATGATAGCTGCCATCTGATCCTTAAAGCAATCCTGATCCCAAAAGATGAATGATCCACAGATGAAGGGGTGGTTTACAGATAAAATGTGAAAAGATGTGGGCATTACTAGGCAGGAAGATGATGAAGGACTTAAACTGAAGAAAGGGAGGGAAAAGCCTTTGAAATGTTTTATTTCCAGGGAGGTGATCATGCTCATACTGCCTGTGTGCGTGTGTGTGCATTTCTGAGACCTGTACAGAATGAATGAGCATGTAAGAGGCCAGGGTGAGAGCTCACGGAGGCAGAGGCCCAAACATACCTTTGAAGGAAAAACCAATCATGCAGTGTCTCTACCACCTCAATCTGTATTAGCTCTGGTAAGAAATTCATCACAAATCCCGCCCAGCTCCTGCACTGCCCCAACACATGCGAAAGCCCCCACGAAGGCCCTTTTGTGGAGAAAGCAGGCAAAAGCAGGCAAGACTGATGATGGGAAATTGAACATAAGGGGAATGAGGTGGCCAAGGATATCCCAAGGCTGCCTGTGTCTGATAGAAAATTACAAAAAGGCTTTAATCTGTTCATACCTGACAGCCACAGAAGTGTGAGTCCCTGAGTAGACAGTCAGCAAGGAGAATTACTCTGTCTTACTTCCAGAGCTTAGGAGACACTGGAGTGGGGTGGAGGACAATGGAGCTAGGCTCCCCACCTTGCATGTTCGATCGCAGTGGAATTTCATATGTCAGCTGTATTGCAGCCAGTGTTAAGATCCTTCCAGAAACCCCCCTTTTGAAGACAGGGGCTCAATTTGCATAACAGCTTGGAAGAATATGGCAAAATATATTTTTAATATCCAAAACAGAGAACAGAAGGGGTACAAAAGGTATAAACTTCAGTTATAAAATAAATAAGTCATATGAATGAGAAGCACAGCATAGGGGATACAGTCAATAATATTGTAATAACACTGCACAGTGACAGATGGTGACTACGCTCATCACGACGAGTACTGAGTGATGTACAGAATCATCCAATCCCTATGTTGTACCCCTAAAACTAACGAAACATCGCATGTGAACCATAGTTCCATAAAAAAGTTGAAAACAAAGCAGAAAATATCCAGTCTGAATAAAGATTGCCTTCACTGCTTCATCAAAGCAGATTATTTATGAACCTGTGGATTTTAAGTAGAAGCACACGTAGGTAATAATAGCAAGTGGATGAACACGCACAGTGCCTTCCCCTTCCCACGTGGGGGCTGCATTGCATAGCCCTGCGGGCTACAGGAGCTCCGGACTTGATGGCAGAAAGATCACATTTACATGTTCTTAATTGGGTTCCCTAAGGGCAGTGCCTCGTCAGGCACTCGTGTAAGTACAGATCCTGACTTCATCGTCGTTAGAGGTTATTTCTGCTGCTTTGAGACGGTTTTCCGGAAAGTTGTAAAAGGCTGGTGTGCATCTGGAAAAGGCCACACTTCTTCACAGAGATCTATCTATCCTTTCTAAAAGGAGTAAGTAGTGACTGTGTGGCTGGGCTGGGTAGCTGGGAAGGAGAAGACAGCACATCCCTTCTCTCAGCAGGGAAGGGGGAAACGAAAAGGAGCATCAGCAACCATAACTTACCAGAGGAAGCGCCAGCTCTGCGGCTTCCTGCCAGCCGGACTCATCGTTTTCTCTCGTTTTTAAATATTTTGTCTTTCTTTTACTGATTGTAAATGCAGTGTATGCTCCTTATAAAAAATAAAATCTTAACGTACACAATATAAAAATTTAATGTAAAAATAACCCATGTCCCTGTCACCCAAAGATTACGACAGTGGATGATTTGGGTGGATTTTCTTCCAATACTTTATAGTTTCTCTTTAAATATCAGTATCAGGGTAAAGTATTTGATCATTAGTTCTTAACTGAACTCCGTATCAAGAGTCATTTTCTATGCTTTCATATTTTTTTACACAGCATCAGTGTTAAAGGCTGCACGATAGTCCACGTATCCACTGAACGGGTCTATCAGCATGAATGTGCCCAGTACCCTAGCTGGGGGTGTTTAAGTTGTTTCTCTTTTGTGTTTTTTAATATATTTTTCAGTAAGCATGTATATATGTGAATACTTGCCTCATTTTTCAATTATTTCCTTAAAGTGGATTTCTAGAATTGGAACTGCAGGATCAAACATGTAGGGATTTTCCACTTTCTGGTTCATATGGTTCCTCACAGACACAGCTCAGTTTCCCTTCTCTTGAGCAGGATGAGGAGGAGAAGTGGGTATTCAGGCCAATTCAGGACTAAATAACTGCCTCACAGTGACTGGTTGAGAACTTCCAAGATCTGACCCAAATTCTCCCCTGCACTCTTCTGTCATCTATTTCTTCATGCCAGAAATTCTTTTAATAACCCTTTCATTACAAAATAGACATAAGTCTTATGTTTTAAATAGCTATGCAGAAGAAACATTTTAACTCAATTCTTGAGGTACTTGTGATTAAACCATGTGCCCCATTCCAATCCCCATATACTAGCAAAATTGTGTACATACAAAGACAGTAAATCATTTGATTCCTAAAAAGGAAGAAGTATGAAGTTTAAAAATTGGGTACGTAGAAGATAAAACTCATACTTGTCATCATGTTCCCATGCCAATTTTTGTAGGTAAAGGTACAACATTCAGCACCACCCCCACAAGAGATCTTGTGCCTTCCCCACTTTGGAGATCATGAACTCCACTTTGGAGACTGCTGGACTAGTCACCAGAGTCAAAGGAATAGTCAGAGAAAAAGGAAATGAGATTTAATGGCCACTTGACTATGGTACCTGCCCCAAAATTACGGGGAAACTGACATACCAGAAATAATAGAGGAGGGAAAATAAATTCCATCCCAACTTTGTCAAATTTGAAAACTCAAAGGGCATCTGCTTCAGCTGTTCCAAAGTCATATCTAGGATGTGGTGCACAAGAAAAGAAGAGGGAGTGATTGCTTTCCCCTTCGTTTTTCTCAGTAAGATCTATTGAGAACTTCACTAAGTAGCCATCTGCAAGCTCACTTCTTATAAACTTTAAAAGTTGTAACAGAATTTTATTAATGTATTTACTTATGAGTATAAGAGATGGAATTCAGTGTTAAATAAAGAACTCCACATCTAAAGAGATGAAGTCTTTAAACTCTGCTAAAGCTTCTAACTTGAAGGCAAGCATATAAAGTATGGAATGGGAACTGAAATCTTTCAGAAAGTTCTTTACACTTTGGGACTCGATTTCTATATCAAGGTTGCCTTTCTATTTGTTGTACAAAATCTTTAGAAGAAAATCTCACTTTTTACCAGCCGCTTTCAGGCTGGGCTCAACTCACACAGACCTCTTTGAACCTTATGATATACCTTGTTGAAATCAAAATAGCACGTCTGCATTAGTTCAGTGACCCACCAACCCAGAAGCCAGCTTACCATGACAGATTAGTTGAATTCGAGGTCATGGAGATAACCAGGGAGATAGATTATGGTCAGCCTTGGGATTTTGAATATTTAAAAGATCTAATATTGCATTTTATGACTTAATGTGTTACAATTTATATAGATGGATAAATTGATACAGTGCCTAAGACATGATTTTTTTGACATAATTTACTTCTTTTATTGACTTGTTTGTATGTTTGGCCTTTAGTTCTTAAGACACCTGAGGTACAAAGGAGCAAGCTAAAATAAGTAGAGGGTGCTTGTCCCTATATTATATTTCTAAAAATTGCCTTGTCCTTCTCTCTCTCAGTGAGCAAAGCCTACTCTTGGCAAGGGACAGTGTTGCCAGAGCGATGTAGACTTCAAGGCTAGCTTGTGTCCAGCTCTCCTCACTCTTCTTCCTGTCCAGCCACACACACTCTTCCCATTGTTCATTTACACATGATCCCAGGCTCCACACTCACTTACCCACAAGGATCAGAACTAAGCTTCCTCCTCTCTGCTTTCCCCCTCTATTCTCCTTCTACTTCCTCTTTCTTTAGCTCATAGGTTGCTATAGAATGAACTCTTGGGTTCCCTCAGGTTTCATATGTTGAAACCTATCCTCCAGTATGATGAAGGTCTCTCACATAGGTACAAGGAAAAAAATGCTTTTTCCCTTGTGATGAGAACTCTTAGATCTACTTACTCTCGTAACTGTCAATTAAATATACCATACAGCAGTGTCAATGACAGTTATCATGTTGTAATTACATTCCTGGTGCTTATTTATCTTATAATTGGAAGTTCGTACTTTTTGACTACTTTCATTCAATGATTTATTTTATTTTATTTATTTTAAGTAGGCTCCACACTCAGCATGGAGCCCAATGTGGGGCCCAAACTCATGATCCTGAGATCAAAACCTGAGCTGAGATCAAGAGTCAGATGCTTAACCAAATGAGCCACCCAGGCACCCCCAATGATATTTAATTAACCCTTAAGTGTTAAGCTGAGAAAGAAACATCACATTACTCCTGTCAACAAAGTCAACTTAAATATGGATTACCCCATAATCCTACCTACACACTTTGTCTCAGTAACATTTTCATGGCTACAAACTTAATCTTAGTTTTAAGGTTTTATGTATTTCATTTAAACCCTCATTTATTATTTACTAGGTTGTCATTTGTCTAGCCCACTGAGCACTATTACCCCTTAGCATGCATTCCTAAAGCAGACTTCTCTGTTGGCCACATCCACACACGTGGACACAACTCAGCTTGGATTTTGTGGAACAGTTCTTATCTATGTAACCTTGTTCTATTACATTAATGGAAGTTATTTCAGTTCATACTCTGATAAGGTTTTGATATGAATAAATAGATTAGAAAAAAACTCAGAACTCATATATCATGTTTCATTCTAGATAAATATGGTTGCTAAAAAGAAGGAAGAAATTCCAGGACTTTAAGATATTCCGGATCTGGATGGTGGCCTGAAGAGGCAGTAGATATATCCTCATTCTCATTCCTCTTTTTGAAGACTGATAAATTAAGTTTTTCATTTTTTCCCAAAAACATAAAAATAATTTAAATACAAGGTACAATTTGGTAAAAAGATTAAATAAAATTGGGGAGCAAAAAGAGCTCATTGTTATTAGCAGAAGCTAAATAACTAATAGAAAATATCAGAATCAGGTATGACTACAGGAAATTCTCAAAGACAATCCATAGAGGGAAAACAGGACAGAATGAAAGAAAAGAACAATGTAAGGTAGATGTGAATATCGAATATCACTTAAAAAAACCTTTGGGTGCTGTTGCGTGGAAGACAGGTCTCTAAGTGCAGACAGTAGCTTCCTTTTAGGGAGAGAAGAATGTTTGAATTTTTATTCATTTTTATAAGCCAGGTGTTATCCTATGGAGGAAAAGAATCTTCTTCCTGAGGAGCAATCCTGTACCATATACATATGTTTGCAAAATATGTAAATGTACACGAGAAAAACATGATGCTCACACTTTCTTAAGAAACTGAACATTTCTAATTTCTAAGAATATTCAAGAATCTGTTTATCTTTTTTTATATTTTATACAATCCTATTGATTTCCAAAAATAAATTGTCTGTTTAAATGCTTCCAATCTTCCAGAATTGAAATATAATTTGCTGAGGTAAAACAATGAATAGTCATTTCACTGTACATGTTCTGTATACTCTGTATGCTGCACGATAGCCTGTGGGGGAAAACAAAGAAATAGAACAGATGATTACTACAGTCAGAGTTTATAGAATGTTAAAACGTTAAATAACAATGCAAGGGATGTAATGAACGAAAATATGATTAAATGCCACCAAAATAGTGGAGGCTATACATGATAAATCCTGCAAACTGAACAGAGAAAAGTATTTGCTGTAGGGTAGAATGGTTATGGGTGTAATTTGCATAAGCAGGGGAGAGAGTTCATTTAGTGTTGGAAAAAGCATGAGTAGAGGTCTGGTGGTGTCAGTACAGGGAAGGGCTGGAGGACAACTATACTGATCATTCCATTTGGAGGAAGAGACACAAAGCAAGTTGGATGGAGAGTTGGATTGCAGAGACAAACCCAGGAGTCTAAATTAATTAGAGTCAATTATTGATTCTCTATAAGCTCCTTCTCTTCTCTAACCACAGAACAAACAAACAAACAAAAAACAAGACAGATATTTCCAAAGGAATTATATCTCATCCACAGTTCTGGGAAGAAGTCATCCCTGGCTTACCAAAGAGAAGCCAATTATAATAGCCTAAATGGTGCTCTCTGGAATTTTTAGATCTTCCCACACCTTAGTCATCATGAAATAAAGAGAAAGAATCGCTAGTAAAACTGCTGTTATAAATGTCTCACAGATAATCTCTAAATAGTAGATTCCATACTGGCTATAGATTCTGCTTTGCTAGCCATGTAACTAACTATGCGATTTTGCTTCATTGTGATGTCAAAATTAATATAATGAAGTCCCCCATTTAAGATGGTTGTTTCTGAAGGTTAACGTGGTTCAAGCTTCTCTTCCCCTGAAAGAAGACAGCATTGCAGGCAAGGTTAATAGTGTCCCTCAGAGCTTTGGGGGATAGGAGGTGGGGCCCAGGAGTCTGCTTTTAACAAGCATCTCAGTTGCTGTGGGCCTTTGGGTGTGTATCCCAATCAACAAGGTAATACAGGGCACCTGGTTCTTGATTTCCGCTCATTTCATGATCTCAGGGTCATGGGATCGAGCGCTGCAGTGGGCTTGCACTCAGCACACTCTGCTTGAGATTCTCCCTCTCCCTCTCCCCCTCTTGCTCTTGCTCTCTCTCTCTCAAGAATAAATAACTCTTAAAAAAAAACAACAACAAGGTAATACAAGAGGAAATGCTGTGCCACAGTACTACTAAATCACCAACAATGAAGCAGGGTTATTAATAGTGGGTATGTGTTCCATATCTGGTCACTTACTACACTTAGGGACCTCTCAATACCTGCCATGGGTTATTACCATGTTGTCAAAATAAATCAACAGGTAAAGAACCAAAAACAATTGATGTACATAACTACAGCTGTAGATCATGGTGCACAATTTCAAATAACCCAATTATAGGCTCAGTTTTCTGCTTTTCCACCTTGTCGCAATGAGCTTAAAAATAAGTGGTAAATAGAAATAAACCTTCCTAACCAAGTTTTTACAGAAAGAAGCCAAATGTTATATTGATTTATTTTTTTTTAAAGATTTTATTTATTTATTTGACACAGAGAGACAGCGAGAGCAGGAACACAAGCAGGGGGAGTGGGAGAGGGAGAAACAGGTTCCCCGCCGAGCAGGGAGCCCAATGTGGGGCTCGATCCCAGGACCGCTGGGATCATGACCTGAGCTGAAGGTAGACACTTAACGACTGAGCCACCCAGGCACCCCATACTGATTTCTTTAATCACTTATTGCTCTCAGGAAATGGCCACAACAGCAGACTTAACCATTTATTCCAAACCCTGTGTGATTGAGTGTATGTTGTTCTCACCTGAGCTCCTTTCTCCTTTTCCATTTGCCCTTCTTTCAACCTCCAGGTCCACATGGAGCTTCTTTAAATAACTTGAAGAAGTCATTATGGGGAGGGTGAAGATGCTAACACTTCACCTATTCAAGCAGGACTCAAGCATTTGAAAAGATAAATGTGGGCCAAGGGCCACCCACCAAGGAACCAGAGAAACAAAACAAAACAAGTGAAAAGGAAAACTAACATTAAGGGAGGGAGACAAAGCTCCTCACCAGTGCTACCCTGCCCCTTCACCCCCAGCCCCACCCCCATGCTAGGTTTCCTGCTTCCCTTCGGATCTCGGTCACCTGCTTCTTCCATCCTCTAGCATCTCTCTTCCCCACGCTGACCACCCTGGTCCCCAGGTGCCTGGAATGGACAGGTTTATCAAAGTTCACAGCTTTGGAGAGACAGTGAGGACTGGGGGCCAGAGTCCTGTGTACAAGGTCACCCAGAAATCTGGGGACAGCGGCGGAGTTAGAAATCTCCTCTGTGTTTCAGCAGAGAGGAAGTTGCAGCTGAGAGGGGCATCTGTGCTTGGATGATCCAACCAGTGGACATAGAGGTGTGTTTGGCCTTTCTCTTGCTTTGTCTGCAGAGCTACTTACTTTTTTTTTTAATTTTTTATTGTTATGTTAATCACCATATATTACATCATTAGTTTTTGGTGCAGTGTTCCATGATTCATTGTTTGTTCATAACACCCAGTGCTCCATGCAGAACGTGCCCTCCTCAATACCCATCACCAGGCTAACCCATCCCCCTACCCCCTTCCCCTCTAGAACCCTCAGTTTGTTTTTCAGAGTCCATCATCTCTCATGCTTCGTCTCCCCCTCTGACATAATCCCCTTTTCTTCCTCTCCTGTTATCTTCTTCTTTTTCTTTTTTCTTAAAATATGTGGCGTTATTTGTTTCAGAAGTACAGAACTGTGATTCAACAGTCTTGCACAATTCACAGCGCTCACCGTAGCACATACCCTCCCCAATGTCTATCACCCAGCCACCCCATCCCTCCCACCCCCAACCACTCCAGTAACACTCAGTTTCTTTCCTGAGATTAAGAATTCCTCATATCAGTGAGGTCATGTGATACATGTCTTTGTCTGATTGACTTATTTCACTCAGCATAACACCCTCCAGTTCCATCCACGTTGTTCAAATGGCAAGATCTCATTCCTTTTGATGGCTGCATAATATTCCATTGTGTATATATACCAAATCTTCTTTATCCATTCATCTGTCGATGGGCATCTTGGCTCTTTCCACAGTTTGGCTATGGTGGACATTGCTGCTATAAACATTGGGGTACACGTACCCCTTCGGGTCCCTACATTTGTATCTTTGTGGTAAATACCCAGTAGTGCAATTGCTGGATCGAACGGTAGCTCTAATTTCAACTGTTTGAGGAACCTCCATACTGTTTTCCAGAGGGGTTGCACCAGCTTGCATTCCCACCAACAGTGTAGGAGGGTTCCCCTTTCTCCACATCCCCGCCAACATCTGTCGTTCCCTGACTTGTTAATTTTAGCCATTCTGACTGGTGTGAGGTGGTATCTCATTGAGGTTTTGATTTGGATTTCCCTGATGCCGAGCGATGTTGAGCACTTTTTCATGTGCCTGTTGGCCATTTGGATGTCTTCTTTGGAGAAATGTCTGTTCATGTCTTCTGCCCATTTCTTGATTGGATTATTTGTTCTTTGGGTGTTGAGTTTGATAAGTTCTTTAGAGATTTTGGATACTAGCCCTTTATCTGATATGTCATTTGCAAATATTTTCTCCCATTCTGTCGGTTGTCTTTTGGTTTTGTGGACTGTTTCTTTTGCTGTGCAAAAGCTTTTTATCTTGATGAAATCCCAATAGTTCATTTTTGCCCTGGCTTCCCGTGCCTTTGGCGATGTTTCTAGGAAGAAGTTGCTGCGGCTAAGGTCGAAAAGGTTGCTACCTGTGTTCTCCTTTAGGATTTTGATGGACTCCTGTCTCACGTTTAGGTCTTTCAACCATTTGGAGTCTATTTTTGTGTGTGGTGTAAGGAAATGGTCCAGTTTCATTCTTCTGCATGTGGCTGTCCAATTTTCCCAACACCATTGGTTGAAGAGACTGTCTCTTTTCCATTGGACATTCTTTCCTGCTTTGTCAAACATAAGTTGACCATAGAGTTGAGGGTCCATTTCTGGGCTCTCGATTCTGTTCCATTGATTGATGTGTATGTTTTTGTGCCAGTACCATACTGTCTTGATGATGACAGCTTTGTAATAGAGCTGGAAGTCCGGAATTGTGATGCCGCCAGCTTTGCTTTTCTTTTTCAATATTCCTCTGGCTATTCGGGGTCTCTTCTGGTTCCATAGAAATTTTAGGATTATTTGTTCCATTTCTTTGAAAAAAGTGGATGGTATTTTGATGGGGATTCCATTGAATGTGTAGATTGCTCTAGGTAGCATTGACATCTTCACAATGTTGATTATCCCAATCCATGAACATGGAACGTTTTTCCATTTCTTTGTGTCTTCTTCAATTTCTTTCCTGAGTATTTTATAGTTTTCTGAGTACAGATCCTTTGCCTCTTTCGTTAGATTTATTCCTAGGTATCTAATGGTTTTGGGTGCAGTTGTAAATGGGATTGACTCCTTGATTTGTCTCTCTTCTGTCTTGTTGGTGGTGTATAGGAATGCCACTGATTTCTGTGCTTTGATTTTATAGCCTGCTACTTGACTGAATTCCTGTATGAGTTCTAGCAGTTTTGGGGTGGAGTCTTTTGGGTTTTCCACATACAGTATCATATCATCTGCAAAGAGTGAGAGTTTGACTTCCTCTTTGCCGATTTGGATGCCTTTGATTTCTTTTTGTTGTCTAATTGCTGTGGCTAGGACTTCTAATACTATGTTGAATAGCAGTGGTGAGAGTGGACATCCCTGCCGCGTTCCTGACCTTAGGGGAAAAGCTCTCAGCCTTTCCCCATTGAGAATGATATGCGCTGTAGGTTTTTCATAGATGGCTTTTATGATATTGAGGTATGTACCCTCTATCCCTATACTCTGAAGAGTTTTGATCAAGAAAGGATGCTGTACTTTGTCAAATGCTTTTTCTGCATCTATTGAGAGGATCATATGATTCTTGTTCTTTCTTTTGTTAATGTATTGTATCACGTTGATTGATTTGCGGATGTTGAACCAGCCTTGCAGCCCAGGGATAAATCCCACTTGGTCGTGGTGAATAATCCTTTTAATGTACTGTTGGATCCTATTGGCTAGTATTTTGGTGAGAATTTTTGCATCCATGTTCATCAAGGATATTGGTCTGTAATTCTCTTTTTTGATGGGGTGTTTGGTTTTGGGATCAAGGTAATGCTGGCCTCATAAAATGAGTTTGGAAGTTTCCCTTCCATTTCTATTTTTTGGAACAGTTTCAAGAGAATAGGTATTAATTCTTCTTGAAATGTCTGATAGAATTCCCCTGGGAAGCCATCTGGCCCTGGGCTTTTGTTTCTTGGGAGATTTTTGATGACTGCTTCAATTTCCTTAGTGGTTATAGGTCTGTTCAGGTTTTCTATTTCTTCCTGGTTCAATTTTGGTAGTGGATACATCTCTAGGAATGCACCCATTTCTTCCAGGTTATCTAATTTGCTGGCATAGAGTTGCTCATAATATGTTCTTATAATTGTTTGTATTTCTTTGGTGTTGGTTGTGATCTCTCCTCTTTCATTCATGATTTTGTTGATTTGGGTCATTTCTCTTTTCTTTTTGATCAGTCTGGCCAGGGGTTTATCAATCTTGTTAATTCTTTCAAAGAACCAGCTCCTAGTTTCGTTGATCTGTTCTACTGTTTTTTGGTTTCTAGTTCATTGATTTCTGCTCAGATCTTTATGATTTCTCTTCTCCTGCTGGGTTTAGGCTTTCTTTGCTGTTCTTTCTCCAGCTCCTTTAGGTGTAGGGCTAGGTTGTGTATTTGAGACCTTTCTTGTTTCTTGAGAAAGGCTTGTATTGCTATATACTTTCCTCTCAGGACTGCCTTTGCTGTATCCCAAAGATTTTGGACAGTTGTGTTTTCATTTTCATTGGTTTCCATGAATTTTTTTAATTCTTCTTTAATTTCTTGGTTGACCCATTCATTCTTTAGTAGGATGCTCTTTAGCCTCCATGTATTTGAGTTCTTTCCGACTTTCCTCTTGTGGTTGAGTTCTAGTTTCAAAGCATTGTGGTCTGAAAATATGCAGGGAATGATCCCAATCTTTTGGTACCGATTGAGACCTGATTTGTGACCTAGGATGTGATCAATTCTGGAGAATGTTCCATGGGCACTAGAGAAGAATGTGTATTCCTTTGCTTTGGGATGGAATGTTCTGAATATGTCTGTGAAGTCCATTTGGTCCAGTGTGTCATTTAAAGTCTTTATATCCTTGTTGATCTTTTGCTTAGATGATCCGTCCATTTCAGTCAGGGGGGTGTTAAAGTCCCCCACTATTATTGTATTGTTGTCAATGTGTTTCTTTGCTTTTGTTATTAATTGCCTTATAGAATTGGCTGCTCCCATGTTCGGGGCATAGATATTTACAATTCTTAGATCTTCTTGTTGGATAGACCCTCTAAGTAGGATATAGTGTCCTTCCTCATCTCTTATTACAGTCTTTGTTTTAAAATCTAGTTTGTCTGATATAAGGATTGCCACCCCAGCTTTCTTTTGGTGTCCATTAGCATGGTAAATGGTTTCCACCCACTCACTTTCAATCTGGGGGTGTCTTTGGTTCTAAAATGAGTCTCTTGCAGACAGCATATTGATGGGTCTTGTTTTTTAATCCAATCTGATAGCCTGTGTCTTTTGATTGGGGCATTTAGCCCATTTACATTCAGGGTAACTATTGAAAGGTATGAATTTAGTGCCATTGTATTACCTGTAAGGTGACTGTTAACTGTCTGTTGTCTGTGTTCGTTTCTGCTCTTTGCTGCTTTTAGGTTCTCTCTTTGCTTAGAGGACCCCTCTCAATATTTCTTGGAGGGCTGGTTTCGTGTTTGCAAATTCCTTTAGTTTTTGTTTGTTCTGGAAGCTTTTTATCTCTCCTCCTATTTTCAATGATAGCCTAGCTGGATATAGTATTCTTGGCTGCATATTTTTCTCGTTTAGTGCTCTGAAGATATCTTGCCAGTCCTTTCTGGCCTGCCAGGTCTCTGTGGATAGGTCTGTTGCCAATCTAATGTTTCTACCATTGTAGGTTACATATCTCTTCTCCCGAGCTGCTTTCAGGATTTTCTCTTTGTCTCTGAGACTCGTACGTTTTACTACTAGATGTCGGGGTGTTGACCTATTATTATTGATTTTGAGAGGGGTTCTCTGTGCCTCCTGGATTTTAATGCCTGTTTCCTTCCTCACATTAGGGAAGTTCTCTGCTATTATTTGCTCCAATATACCTTCTGCCCCTCTCTCTCTCTCTTCTTCTTCTGGGATCCCAATTATTGTAATGTTGTTTCATCTTATCATATCACTTATCTCTCGAATTCTGCCCTCGTGATCCTGTAGTTGTTTCTCTCTCTTTTTCTCAGCCTCTTTATTTTCCATCATTTGGTCTTCTATATCGCTGATTCTCTCTTCTGCCTCATTTATCCTAGCATTTAGTGCCCCTATTTTTGATTGCACCTCATCAATAGCCTTTTTGATTTCGATTTGGTTAGATTTTAGTTCTTTTATTTCTCCAGAAAGGGTTTCTCTAATAACTTCCACGCTTTTTTCAAGCCCAGCTAGTATCTTTAAAGTCATGATTCTGAACTCTAGGTCCGACATCGTACTAATGTCTGTATTGAGTAGGTCCCTGGCTGACGGTACTACCTATTGTTCTTTTTGCTGAGGTGATTTTTTTCTTCTCGTCATTTTGTCCAGAGGAGAATACATGAATGAGAGAACAAAATGCTAACAGGTTTACAACGTCCCCAGCAAATATACTGTATACAAATCAGAAAAGACCTGAAACCAGGGGAAAAGAAAGGGAAAGAAAGAAAAAAGAAAGAGAAAAAGAAAAAAAAAGATAAAAACAAAAACAAAACAATACAAAAAAGGCAGAATATGCTCAAATATGATGAGGCTAGTGCATAGATCAGTGCCACACACTAGATTTTGGGCGTATTTTGGTCTGTTAGAAAAAAGTGCCTCCTAAAATTTTAAAGGAAGAAAGACATATATGTACAAAATAAGGGTTGATACAATGAAGGGATGGTAGATGCCTGTAAAGATGAAAATTATAAAAGATTTTATAAAAGGACTTGGTAAGATAAGTTGTTTGAAAAAAGAAAGAAGATTTAAGAAAAAAAAAAGGAAAAAGGGAGAGAATGTGATCAGGCAGGAGACTAGAACAAAGCCATACACTAGTGATTTAGGGTATATTTTGATCTGTTAGAAGAAACTGTACCTCAAAATTTTAAAGAGAGAACAACTTATATATATATGCCAAAAATAAGGGTAACTACTATGAAGGGATAAAATATGACTCTAAAAATGAAAAATAAAAAATGTTTTTTTTTTAAAAAAAAGGGATTTATAAGATGTTGTTTGAAAAATGGAAAAAGAAAAATAAAAAAAAGTCAACAAAAATTAACTTTGATGAAATAATGAATCATGGTAAAAAAAAAAAAAAAGCCATGAATCTATGTGCAGTATTCCCCTAGCACTGGAGTTCTCCTATTCTCCTTGATCGATCAACTTGGTCTTGGCTTGCTGGCTGTTTGTGCTGATCTTCTGGGGGAGGGGCCTGTTGCTGTGGTTTCCAAATGTCTCCGCTGGAGGCGGAATTGCCCCGCCCTTGTCGGTCCGGGCTAAGGAAGCTGCTCCGGTTTGCTCTCAGGAGCTTTTGTTCCCTGCAAGCTCTCGGTACAGCTTTGGAGGACCAGGGCAGAAATGGTGGCCTCCCAATCTCCACTCGGAGGAGCTGAGAACTCGGGGCCCCGCTCCTCAGTGTGCCCCCAGAGAAAAGCAGTCACTTCCGTGTCCCCGGTCTCCGGCCACACTCCGTGCTCACCCGGCCTGTGATCGAGCGTTGCTATCTCTGGCACCCGACCCCGAGCGGAGTCTCCAAACCCAGCAGATCCCTGCAGTGCGTTCCCGCACCGCTCCTCCCCGGGAATGAAGGGGAGTCTCCCCGGATCTGCCGCTTGTTGGGTCCCTGCTGGGGGAGCCGTGCCCCGACTGGGCCGCAGATCACAGTTTATGGCAACCCCGAGCTGAGAGCCCGCGCCTCGGCTCCGTCTCTGCAGTCGGCTTCCCCGCTCCAATACCTGGGAGCTCTGGTGCACTCAGGCACCCCCGGTCTCTCTGTGACCCCAAGGGTCCTGAGACCACACTGTCCTGGGAGGATTCCACCCCCCGCTTAGCCACTGCAGCGACGTCCCTCCGCCGAGCCAACTTCTAAAAGGTCCGATTTTGTGCTCCGCGGCTCTATCACTTGCCAGAAGCGGCCGGCGGAGGCCCCTCCCCCGCCGTCTATCCTCCCGAATATCGCCTCGGATTCACTTCTCTGCACGCCCTACCTTCCAGTAAGTGGTCGCTTCTCTGTTCAGAGAGTTGTTGCTACTCTCCTGTTCGATCTCCTGTTGAGTTCGTAGGTGTTCAGAATGGTTTGATCCCTATTCAGCTGAATTCCTGAGACCAGACAAAATCTAGGTCACCTACTCCTCCGCCATCTTGCTCCGCCTCCCGGGAAGCATCCCTTTTTAGCCAAAAAAGCAGATGCTCTTCGAGCCCAGTTCTGGCCTGGGCTCATTCCCCTGCTCACACATCCACCATGGCTCCCAAGGGCTCAGAGTAATATCTGATGGTGCTCTGACCTCACTCCCTCTCCACCAAGTCTCTGTGCGGTGCGGGTGCCGGGAGCCTGGAGTGTCGCCACGGCCGCTCGCTCCCCGCCACCCGCACACTCTGCAGAGCTACTTACTTAATAGCCGTTCCCTATTTATAATTTTTCTCTTAATATTTTATATTTAGGGACTGTATTGCTAAGTATACTGCTTTAAATTGGTTGTGTATTAAAAGCACTATACAGGACAATTCTTAGAGCCTCTTTTACAAAGAGTAATGATAGACCTTGGCAAGTCAAATTGGCTGTGCTTTGGAGTAGGGCACTGTCAGGAGTGGGGCACCTGCGCATTTCCTTCAGCACCCAGACACCCAGCTCCCAGGACTGCGCCAGCCTGGCCACGGGCTCCTGTCTCTCCTGCTGCAGCTGCTGTCAAGGTGGCTCTGCGGGTGATGATTTTGCTTGGCTGGGAAATGGGCTTCTGTCTGCCTTGGAGGCATTTTGCTCCCAGCTCCAAGTAGCACTGTCTGGGAAGCAGGCACCTGCCCCCACAGTTGCTGCTGTGGGGTTGCTGTTAATAATTGTGAACAGCTGACAAAGCAAGAATGTCTAGGATGTGGAATCTTTTTTCTTTCTGTTCTGCTGGGCTCAGTGAGCACACCTTCACATGTATATGTGTACACATTTCAAAAGCAGCTGTGTGCAAACAGTGATTTCCGCAGAATGGAACCTGTAGACTTAGAAAAAATAGGCTTTCCTAGTTCAATACAACTGCTTTAATGCTTTCCCGAAGATGAAATGAAGTCACTAATGTTGAAAGAGAAGTCCAAGAGAACATCTTATACAATATAGGATTCTTTTCTATTCTTATTTCACATTCTGGAAGATTCACAATCCTCTGCTTTAGAGTTTGATCTCACAGATAAGTTTTGAGATGAATAAAAGACCACACATAAAAGGAATTTGTTTATGTGCATTGTGTTGGGCTGGCATTTAGCCATGATCCAATATTAATGAAAGAAGAAATATTTACTGAGCACCTAGTAGATGCTCATTATTTGAAGGCTAAGTTATAGTCTCTGAGATTACTCCCTAATCAAGGAAACAAAAAATTAGAAAATAAGTAAATATCTACCCTTGGAACAATATACCTCAATGACTGTAAGTCAATGGGGATCCCAAGAAGGATAGGAACTAGAAGGCCTGACAACTTGATCACTTAATCAGTCTTTTTTGTCCTCTCTAAGGATCAGCCCTTAGGTGAATTTTGCCACACATCCAAATCTGACTTTGTATTTAAGTCCCACAACCTCGATATCCTCCTGATTCTCAGAGATGTGTCTCCCCTATGCCAGCCTCCCTACATTGGTGGCCTCAATAATGGGCTTGGCAATCCTTTAGCAATCCTTTCTCTGTCTCTCTCTCCTGAACATGAACTGAAACTGAAACCTATCACTCCGAAGGAGACTGATATTTTGGTTTGACTACTTAATGCTGACGGTCTGCCTGGACCTCCTCCTGTTGTCATCTCTATTTGTTGGCTTCTACTACTGTGGGCCTCCTTCCACCTCCTGCCTTCCAGCATTGTCCTGGTTAGCTTTATCAACCCCAAAGACCCCAAGTCCTTCCTCCTGACTGACACTGCATGTGGGTGTGCAGCTGAAAATGCCACCCAGCATTTCCCCTGGCCTACTGGGCAGGCTCAGTTGTCCATGTAAAGTAGCTCGTCAGTGTCCAACCATGATAGCCAAGGTCACAGGCAGAACAAGATCAGTGTAAGTGAAATCAGTCAGGAAAGACTCCATGATCTAGGGCCTAGAAGATGGGCAACATAGAGAGCTCTCAGGAACAAAAACAAATCTATCTAGATGTTTAGTAGGTCTTCATAGACATCAGAGCAAAAAATATGACATGCCACCATAAAGCTATCTAGACTCTAACAAAGCAAATGAAAACAAAATGACAATCACTAAAAAACAAACAAACAAAAACCAAAAACCAGGGGGAAAAATTCCCAATCTTGTTTTGTGTGACAGTTTGAAAGATGGCTTGGCTGTTAGTATCTCATTTTGGGTAGGCCGATACTGACGGTTGGAACCCTATGTGTTAATAATATGCAAAAGGAAACAAAAATGTATTGGACACCTACAGTGTGTCCAACTTCACTGTTAAAACTGTGCATGATATAGTGTTATCCTCACTTTAAAAGTAAGGAAACTGAGACTCAAAGGAAAGTTAATGTCACAAATCTGGTAGCTGATAGAGTGGAGTTTCAAAGGCAAGGAAGTCTAAATTCTTGTGTCCTTGGCAGGACAACATAATAATGCCCAAATAGTACCTCACTAATTACCTCTTGAGGATGGATTCTCAAGCCTTTAGGAGCTTCACTGCTCCAATATTCATCGTTGTTAGGTCATCATATAATAATCTCCTTGGTAAAGAGGTCTTTCAAAGGGACCCCGTGTGATCCCACAGGATACGCAATGCACCCGGAGCCCCAAAACAGGTGTTTATTTGTTGAAAATCATTTTTTCCCCCCAGTTTAGCTGTACTCCAAAATATTTAGTTGTCCAACTTTAAAATCCTAACATTAAGTAAGCAGTTGTGGTGGTATTTTGCAAATTCTATCCAACTTAAGGGACAGATGCAGGGATAAAGCAATTTGGGATTAAAAGAAGCCCAAGGGACCTCATTCTGAACCCAGGTTATCCTGGAATTACAGAGTTCAGTTAGGGATCTAAGAGACTTTCTAGCCAAGCTTCAAGGCCAACCTAGCCTTTTTGGGCTAAACTGAGAGGTGGGCAGATTACAGGACCAGCCTACTCCCTACAGGCTGTAAGATTGTCAATGCACTCCATGTGCAGCTTTATTATACTTTATGGGGACAGATTTTTCATGAACATTAAAATAGGCTGGTGAGGCTCTCTCAAACACAAACATCCTTTTTTAAAAAAAGATTTATTTATTTATTTATTTAGGGAGGGGTGGTGTGGGGTGGGAGACAGGAAGAGAATCCTGAAACAGACTCGCCACTGAGTGTGGAGCCCAACTCAGGGCTTCATCCCAGGGATCATGAGATCATGACCTGAGCTGAAATCAAGAGTTGACTGCTTAACCAACTAAGCCACTCAAGAACCCCAACACAAACATCCTTTTAAATTTGGCACCTGATCTTTCTCTTAATGTGGAAGGATACAACAAAAGAACGAGTTTTTCCTGTGAGCCTAGAAAGTTCCAAACAGGTTCCTAACAGTCACTGGTAGATGTTTGTTTTTTTTGTTCTTCTTCCCCAAACATTTAATCAAGTGACCAGGAAGAAACTTCACTTCTAAAGCCAATTCTTAGCCACCATATATGATTAGACGCTGACTCCCTCTTGCTGAAGAGCTTATGAGAAAAACAAGTGGACTTTGGCCTTAAGATGCAATGCTCTGCAAGATGTCCATCGACAGATGAATGGATAAAGAAGAGGTGGTATATATACACAATGGAATATTATGCAGCCATCAAAAGGAATGAGATCTTGCCATTTGCAACAACGTGGATGGAACTGGAGGGTGTTATGCTGAGTGAAATAAGTCAATCAGAGAAAGACATGTATCATATGACCTCACTGATATGAGGAATTCTTAATCTCAGGAACAAACTGAGGGTTGCTGGAGTGGTCGGGGGTGGGAGGGAGGGGGTGGCTGGGTGATAGACATTGGGGAAGATATGTGCTACGGTGAGCACTGTGAATTGTGTAAGACTGTTGAATCACAGATCTGAAACAAATAACGCAACATATTTTAAGAAAAAAGAAAAAGAAGAAGATAGCAGGAGAGGAAGAATGAAGGGGAGTAAGTCAGAGGGGGAGACGAACCATGAGAGATGATGGACTCTGAAAAACAAACTGAGGTTTCTAGAGGGGAGGAGGGTAGGGGGATGGGTTAGCCTGGTGATGGGTATTAAAGAGGGCACATTCTGCATGGAGCACTGGGTGTTATGAACAAACAATGAATCATGGAACACTACACCAAAACAAATTATGTAATATATGGTGATTAACATAACAATAAAAAAATTAAAAAAAAAAGATGCAATGCTCTGTGTTAGCCACTCAAGTCCTCCTGGGCTCTGGAAATCCTCCTCATCTTGAACTGGGACTTCATCAGATAGCAAATTCTGTCTGACTACTCATGTGTAGGCCAGCCCTAGTAGGAACCTGCCAGAGTGTTACATTGCTGCATCTCCAAATAAACATCCACCTCCAACCCACCTCATGTGTTAGAAGCTAAGTTTGCCCTCAAAGCAAAAGGAGATTTTTTAAAGTTACCAGATACTAATTTGAGGGTTCTAACAAAAAGATAAATCCATAATTTGCATGCAGACCCCTGAATATGTTTATCTCACTGTTCTTGGTAATGTCTTTTTACTCTTTACTAACATGCCACATACTCAGAGCAATCATTCAGGATCTCCATTAGAGGCCTGACATATGCTGATAAGTTTAGCATGATAATAGCTGGTCCAGTGGTTCTAAATACCAAGCAGGGGATCCTCAGAAGGAAGCTATCTACTGTAACCAGGAGTCACCAGTTATCATTTCTCAGAAGTATATTTATTTGGAATAAGCTTAAAACATCACTTTCTTCTTTTCTTCTTTTTTTAAGTAGGCTCCATGCCCAGTATGGAGTCCAATGTGGGGCCTTAACTCACAACCCTGAGATCAAGACCTGAGCTGAGATCAAGTGTCAGATGTTTAACCAACTGAGCCACCCAGACACGCCTCACTTTCTTCTTTTTTTAATTATTATTATTTTTTTGGTAAAAAATACAGAACATAAAATTTATCATCTTATTATTTATAAGTGTACAGTTCGTTAGTGTTAAGTATAATCATATTGTTGTTCAACCAATCTCCAGCAGTTTCCATCTTGTAAAACTGAAACTCTATACCCATTAATCAACTACTCCCCATTCTCCTTTTTTCCCAGCCCCTGACAACCACCATTTTACTTTCTGTTCCTATGAATTTGACTACTCTTGATAACTTATATATATGGAATCATATAGTATTTGTCTTTTTGTGACTGGCTTGTTTCATACTGTGCTATGTCCTTAAGGTCCATCTATGTTTTAACATGTGTCAGAATTCCATTCCTTTCTAAGGCTAGCATTCTATTCTATGTATATACCACATGTTGTTTATCTAGTCATCCATTGAGACCCTTGGATTGCTTCTACTCTTGGCCATTGTGAATAGGGCTCCCATGAACATGGGTGTGCACATGTCTCTTTGAGACCCTGTTTTCCATTTGTTTGGATATATACCCAGAAGTGGGATTACTGGATCATATGGTAGTTCTATTTTTAATTTTTTAAGGACTTGTCATACTGTTTTCCATAGTGGTTGTACCAGTTTACATTCCCACCAACAGTGCATAAGGATTCCAATTTCTCCATATCCTCAGGAATCCTTCATTTCTTTCTTTGCTTCTTAATATAGTAGCCATTTTAATGGTGTGAGGTGATATCTCATTGTGGTTTTGATTTACATTTCCTTAAGTATTAGTGATGTTAAGTGTCTTTTCATATGCTTGTTGACCATTGGTATATAATCTTTGGAGCAATGCTAAAGATGGACTTGAGTAAGTTCTCTGCCCAGTTTTTAGTCAAATTATTTGTTTTTTTGTTGTTGAGTGTCCCTTGCTTCCCATGAATACTTCTTTAAATATGAGGAAAGCAAAGCAGGAGAGATTTCAAAACATACATCACTAAGGTTATTTCTGGGTTAGAGTTATTTGCATATAATTCCAATTATTATCAGCATAACTGCAAAAATCAGACAAATCACCCTCCCTTCATTTATTGTCTCCAAAACAACCATAAGAGGGAGGGTGAAAGCACATTTTCCTGTTTTCTGAGGAAGCCAGACCTTGTGCAGGTAAAACTTCAGTTTGAGTCTTATTTGGGGCTCTTTGCTAATTCACTGCTTTTTCTTCAGGCCCTGATGTTTTGACCTACTTGCTTCTCTTTCTTCACTCTCATCCTTTACTTTCCCACATGGGTTCTTCGAACCCAAGTTTGTGCCTGCAGGTTAGAAGAGGAGGCTGACTCTCTAGTTTTTCCCAACCAGTTCTCTCTGAAGCAAACATACTGTCCTATGTCTCAGAAAAGTTTTTCTTTTTTAATTTAACACAAGATAATATTCTGGGTTAAGTCAAGCTGAGATAATTGTAGAAACTTGACACAGTACTAGAGATGTCTGCTCTAAGGTCAGTATTCTCAAGGCTCTCTTCTTAGACATTGTGGTGTGGTATGGGGAATTTCTAAGATGTGTGTGAGAAACCCGACTGCTGTGGCTGGCACTTTTTCAAGGTGGCAAGGTACTAACTGGCTTGTTTCTGAGAAGTGATCTTAAGCTAATCCTCTCTGTCTCAGGAACATCCCCCCCCATCCCCAATACTGAAGATATCTGAATCTCGAATTCATTTACAAACTGGTGATTGTAGCAGAATCAACATGAGTTTGCTCTTTGGTGAGTTATAAAAACTGCACCAGATGAGTTGTCTCACAAAGAAAATTTCTTTTGCAGCAAATAAGGAGGTCACTGGGAATGGCCTCCAAAGCTGTGACTCCCCAAGAGCAGGTGAATGGGTACCTTTTGTTTAGGGTTAGGATGAATATTTAGATAGCAAAGCCTTGTCATCATATGCAGAAGCAGGCATTAGGTCATGCATGCACCTTAAGGAAACACGCCTATATATAGGATACATTGTATGTTATGTAAATGAGGCTGGGGCTCCTCCTTGGGCAGAGATTTTAGTATTATAACAACATAAAGGTAGTTGCCAGTCATTGCAGGGGTCCATGGAATGTTCATACGTGCAGGCACGAGTCAGGGGTTTAGCTCAAAGGCTCTGGGTGGTCTGGGATGATGGGAGGTCTTGTCAGGGCAGTCCATCACCTGAGGGGTGGTTTCAGGTTTCATTTGCCTGAGTTAAGAGGTAAGTCAGAAGGAAGAGCTTAAGGACAAATGTAAGACAAAGGTTAGTGAGTATAAGCCGGTGGGCAGTAAAAGTCAGGTCTTGGGTCTAGCTGGTGACATAATGAGCATACACTCTGTGTGAGAAACTACACTAAGTGCTGGAGATTCAAAAGGAGTAAGTCACCATGACAGCTGCCTGGTCCCCAAACTAAATTCATTTTGTCCTTAGAACTCCCTGAACTGGGACATCTGGGTGGCTCAGTTGGTTAAGCATCTGCCTTCATCGCAGGTCATGGTCCCAGGGTCCTGGGATCAAGTCCTACATCGGGCTCCTTGCTCAGTGGGGAGCCTGCTTCTCCCACTGCCTGCCACTCCCCCTGCTTGTGCTCTCTTTCTCTCTGACAAATAAATAAAAATCTTAAGAAAAAAAGAAAAAGAAAAAAGAACTCCTTGAACTGACTTGGCAATTAATTCTTGATGTCTAAATGGCTCTTACCTCTGGGCCTCCTCACTTTTCTTACCTTGATGTGCTCTATTCCTGTGCAGCTTCACTATAGGTGGGTCTTGGCTTTCTCCAATATTCATAAATTTTTCCTTGGGTTTTATTTCACTACAGTCTCTGTGGTATCCTGGAATTCTGACTGCTTTAATCAACTTTCACAATAGTTTCAATACCCATCTCTTCTTATTTCAAAGCTCTATCCTTGTTGGGGCTCCAACTGAGTTCTTATTTCAGATCTGAAGGGCACCCCAGATCTCAGCTCATGATGAGAACAGAAATGGTAGACTTCTGAGTCCAGAGAAAAAATATGCACTTTTTGGCTCAGGTTGCATCCCTATGTCTCCATGGACTCAACCCAAGAGATCAATTCTCCACCTTGTCACTCCTATTCAGTCTTCTAGAATTATCCTCAGAGGTTGAAGAAGACAGGATACAATAAACCAACAATAAACAAACAAACAAAAAATACTAACAAAGAGAAATAGGGTTTAAATTCTCAAAAATATTTTCTATTTGTCCTAAAAAACGTATTATCATCCCTAAATCCTAAACCAAACAAACATGGCTGTAAGTCTCCATCCTACTGGTGGCTGAAGGATAAAAATAAAAACCAAACTTCATTCAGAGATGATGTTTGACTCCAGAAATAATAGTTAGCTATTCTTCACTTCTCCTGACAATAAACTAAAGTATCACATTTTAATATGTAGCATAAACATTTTGGAATCCTTAACATGAAAGTTTCTGGGCACTGAGAATTATGAAGTCTCCAACATTGTTTAAACTTTTCAGTTATTGAGAGATGATTTAAGTGTAGTTTCATCCAGAAATAGGTTAGTTCCCTACTCAAAATTTCATGTAACATGTGCTAACTGGTTAGTACCCATTGGATTCCATTGGCTTGACTCCTTGATTTTGCACAACATTGGGGTTTGGAATGGATTTTTTAATTGCTTGCTATAGCTCAATATTTTCTTCCCATTCAGACAGGTTACCTAGCCAGAGGTGGTTCTCAGCCATGTTGATGATGAATCTGATTTAATGAAAATTAATCTCTTACTCCTTGGAGCTCTAGGCTGGACCAGAGGTAAAAACTATGGAGGAATCTGAGAATAAAGCATCTTAGCAGCAGTCAGCTACCTCAGGGAAAAGAGTAATGGAAACTATTCACTTAACATCCCATTGGTGTCATTTCCAGGACGTGTGACTGCTTCTGGACTGGTGTATCTGGGGCAGTCAAAGAAATGGATGGACATCAATATAGAGTATGGCCTCATTAAATGGCTCTTCTTTGTTTATTTCCGGTTTCTTCAGAACTGTTTATTCTTAGCTCATTTTTCTTAAATAATGACTTGGAATGCATGAGTTCAACTGTGTTTACTTGATACTATAAATTCAGGAAATTGTATCTATTTTTCCCTAATTGACAATAGCAAGGAAGGAAAAACTATTGTCTTCACCATCTGAGTTCAAGTTTTTTTTTTTTAATTCCAAGAAAAATACAACTACCAAATTTTTATTATCTAGTTCAGTGCTGAGCTTTGGTTGTACAAATAAAGATTTTTCATAATTGCATTCACAGGGGGAGACAAAAAGATCAATTGTTAAGTGTATTAGTTTGCTAGGGCTGCCATCACAGACTGGGTGGCATTTAAATAACGAAAATTTATTTATTTTCTCACAATTTTGAGAAGTCCAAGATCAAGTTGTTAGTAGAGTCGGTTTCTTTTGAGGCTAGATGGTATCTTCTCCATCTCTGTTTCTTCACATTGTCTTTTCTCTGCATTAGGCTGTGTCCAAATTTTGTCTTCTCTTTTTTTTAATTTTTTATTGTTATGTTAATCACCATATATTATATCATTTGTTTTGGTGTAGGGTTCCATGATTCATTGTTTGTTCATAACACCCAGTGCTCCATGCAGAATGTGCCCTCTTTAATACCCATCACCAGACTAACCCATCCCCCTACCCTCCTCCCCTCTAGAAACCTCAGTTTGTTTTTCAGAGTCCATCATCTCTCCTGGTTCGACTCCCCCTCTGACTTACTCCCCTTCATTCTTCCTCTCCTGTTATCTTCTTCTTTTTCTTTTTTCTTAAAATATGTTGCGTTATTTGTTTCAGAAGTACAGATCTGTGATTCAACAGTCTTGCACAATTCACAGCGCTCACCGTAGCACATACCCTCCCCAAAGTGTATCACCCAGCCACCCCATCCCTCCCACCCCCGACCACTCAGTTTGTTCCTGAGATTAAGAATTCCTCATATCAGTGAGGTCATATGATACATGTCTTTCTCTGATTGACTTATTTCACTAAGCATAACACCCTCCAGTTCCATCCACGTCGTTGCAAATGGCAAGATCTCATTCCTTTAGATGGCTGCATAATATTCCATTGTGTATATATACCACATCTTCTTTATCCATTCATCTCTCGATGGATATCTTGGCTCTTTCCACAGTTTGGCTATTGTGGACATTGCTGCTATAAACATTGGGGTGCACGTACCCCTTCGGGAACCTACATTTGTATTTTTAGGGTAAATAACCAGTAGTGCAATTGCTGGATCGAATGGTAGCTCTAATTTCAACTCTTTGAGGAACCTCCATACTGTTTTCCAGAGGGGTTGCACCAGCTTGCATTCCCACCAACAGTGTAGGAGGGTTCCCCTTTCTCCACATCCCCGCCAACATCTGTCGTTCCCTGACTTGTTAATTTTAGCCATTCTGACTGGTGTGAGGTGGTATCTCATTGAGGTTTTGATTTGGATTTCCCTGATGCCGAGCGATGTTGAGCACTTTTTCATGTGCCTGTTGGCCATTTGGATGTCTTCTTTGGAGAAACGTTTGTTTATGTCTTCTGCCCATTTCTTGATTGGATTATTTGTTCTTTGGGAGTTGAGTTTGATAAGTTCTTTAGAGATTTTGGATACTAGCCCTTTATCTGATATGTCATTTGCAAATATTTTCTCCCATTCTGTCGGTTGTCTTTTGGTTTTGTGGACTGTTTCTTTTGCTGTGCAAAAGCTTTTTATCTTGATGAAATCCCAATCGTTCATTTTTGCCCTGGCTTCCCGTGCCTTTGGCGATGTTTCTAGGAAGAAGTTGCTGCGGCTAAGGTCGAAAAGGTTGCTACCTGTGTTCTCCTTTAGGATTTTGATGGACTCCTGTCTCACGTTTAGGTCTTTCAACCATTTGGAGTCTATTTTTGTGTGTGGTGTAAGGAAATGGTCCAGTTTCATTCTTCTGCATGTGGCTGTCCAATTTTCCCAACACCATTTGTTGAAGAGACTGTCTTTTTTCCAGTGGATATTCTTTCCTGCTTTGTCAAAGATGAGTTGACCATAGAGTTGAGGGTCCATTTCTGTGCTCTCTCTCTTCTGTTCCATTGATCTATGTGTCTGTTTTTGTGCCAGTACCATACTGTCTTGATGATGACAGCTTTGTAATAGAGTTGGAAGTCCGGAATTGTGATGCCGCCAGCTTTGCTTTTCTTTTTCAATATTCCTCTGGCTATTCTGGGTCTCTTCTGGATCCATACAAATTTTAGGATTATTTGTTCCATTTCTTTGAAAAAAGTGGATGGTATTTTGATGGGGATTGCATTGAATGTGTAGATTGCTCTAGGTAGCATTGACATCTTCACAATGTTGGTTCTCCCAATCCATGATCATGGAACGTTTTTCCATTTCTTTGTGTCTTCTTCAATTTCTTTCATGAGTATTTTATAGGTTTCTGAATACAGATCCTTTGCCTCTTTGGTTAAATTTATCCCTAGGTATCTTATGATTTTGGGTGCAATTGTAAATGGGATCGACTCCTTGATTTGTCTCTCTTCTGTCTTGTTGTTGGTGTATAGGAATGCCACTGATTTCTGTGCATTGATTTTATAGCCTGCTACTTTACTGAATTCCTGTATGAGTTCTAGCAGTTTTGGGGTGGAGTCTTTTGGGTTTTCCACATAAAATATCATATCATCTGCAAAGACTGAGAGTTTGACTTCCTCTTTGCCGATTTGGATGCCTTTGATTTCTTTTTGTTGTCTGATTGCTGTGGCTAGGATTTCTAATACTATGTTGAATAGGAGTGGTGAGAGTGGACATCCCTGCCGCGTTCCTGACCTTAGGGGAAAAGCTCTCAGCTTTTCCCCATTGAGAATGATATTCGCTGTAGGTTTTTTGTAGATGGCTTTTATGATATTGAGGTATGTACCCTCTATCCCTATACTCTGAAGAGTTTTGATCAAGAAAGGATGCTGTACTTTGTCAAATGCTTTTTCTGCATCTATTGAGAGGATCATATGATTCTTGTTCTTTCTTTTGTTAATGTATCACGTTGATTGATTTGCGGATGTTGAACCAGCCTTGCAGCCCAGGGATAAATCCCACTTGGTCGTGGTGAATAATCCTTTTAATGTACTGTTGGATCCTATTGGCTAGTATTTTGGTGAGAATTTTTGCATCCATGTTCATCAAGGATATTGGTCTGTAATTCTCCTTTTTGATGGGATCTTTGTCTGGTTTTGGGATCAAGGTAATGGTGGCCTCATAAAATGAGTTTGGAAGTTTTCCTTCCATTTCTATTTTTTGGAACAGTTTCAGGAGAATAGGTATTAATTCTTCTTTAAATGTCTGATAGAATTCCCCTGGGAAGCCATCTGGCCCTGGGCTTTTGTTTCTTGGGAGATTTTTGATGACTGCTTCAATTTCCTTAGTGGTTATAGGTCTGTTCAGGTTTTCTATTTCTTCCTGGTTCAGTTTTGGTAGTGGATACATCTCTAGGAATGCACCCATTTCTTCCAGGTTATCTAATTTGCTGGCATAGAGTTGCTCATAATATGTTCTTATAATTGTTTGTATTTCTTTGGTGTTGGTTGTGATCTCTCCTCTTTCATTCATGATTTTGTTGATTTGGGTCATTTCTCTTTTCATTTTGATCAGTCTGGCCAGGGGTTTATCAATCTTGTTAATTCTTTCAAAGAACCAGCTCCTAGTTTCGTTGATCTGTTCTACTGTTCTTTTGGTTTCTAGTTCATTGATTTCTGCTCTGATCTTTATTATTTCTCTTCTCCTGCTGGGTTTAGGCTTTCTTTGCTGTTCTTTCTCCAGCTCCTTTAGGTGTAGAGTTAGGCTGTGTATTTGAGACCTTTCTTGTTTCTTGAGAAAGGCTTGTATTGCTATATACTTTCCTCTCAGGACTGCCTTTGCTGTATCCCAAAGATTTTGGACAGTTGTGTTTTCATTTTCATTGGTTTCCATGAATTTTTTAAATACTTCTTTAATTTCCTGGTTGACCCATTCATTCTTTAGTAGGATGCTCTTTAGCCTCCATGTATTTGAGTTCTTTCCGACTTTCCTCTTTTGATTGAGTTCTAGTTTCAAAGCATTGTGGTCTGAAAATATGCAGGGAATGATCCCAATCTTTTGGTACTGGTTGAGACCTGATTTGTGACCTAGGATGTGATCCATTCTGGAGAATGTTCCATGGGCACTAGAGAAGATGTGTATTCCATTGCTTTGGGATGGAACGTTCTGAATATGTCTGTGAAGTCCATTTGGTCCAGTGTGTCATTTAAAGTCTTTATTTCCTTGTTGATCTTTTGCTTAGATGATCTGTCCATTTCAGTCAGGGGGGTGTTAAAGTCCCCCACTATTATTGTATTATTGTCAATGTGTTTCTTTGCTTTTGTTATTAATTGCCTTATATAATTGGCTGCTCCCATGTTCGGGGCATAGATATTTACAATTCTTAGATCTTCTTGTTAGATAGTCCCTTTAAGTAGGATATAGTGTCCTTCCTCATCTCTTATTACAGTCTTTGTTTTGAAATCTAATTTGTCTGATAGAAGGATTACCACCCCAGCTTTCTTTTGGTGTCCATTAGCATGGTAAATGGTTTTCCAACCATTCACTTTCAATCTGGGGGTGTCTTTGGGTCTAAAATGAGTCTCTTGCAGACAGCATATTGATGGGTCTTGTTTTTTAATCCAATCTGATAGCCTGTGTCTTTTGATTGGGTCATTTAGGCCATTTACATTGAGGGTAACTATTGAAATGTATGAATTTAGTGCCATTGTATTTCCTGTAAGGTGACTGTTACTGTGTGTTGTCTGTGTTCCTTTCTGATCTTTGCTGCTTTTAGCCTCTCTCTTTGCTTAGAGGAGCCCTTTCAATATTTCTTGGAGGGCTGGTTTCGTGTTTGCAAATTCCTTTAGTTTTTGTTTGTCCTGGAAGGTTTTTATCTCTCCTATTTTCAATGACAGCCTAGCTGGATATAGTATTCTTGGCTGCATATTTTTCTCGTTTAGTGCTCTGAAGATATCTTGCCAGTCCTTTCTGGCCTGCCAGGTCTCTGTGGATAGGTCTGTTGCCAATCTAATATTTTTACCATTGTAGGTTACATATCTCTTCTCCCGAGCTGCTTTCACGATTTTCTCTTTGTCTGGGAGACTCGTTAGTTTTACTATTAGATGTCGGGGTGTTGACCTATTATTATTGATTTCGAGAGGGGTTCTCTGTGCCTCCTGGATTTTGATGCCTGGTTCCTTCCTCACATTAGGGAAGTTCTCTGCTATTATTTGCTCCAATATACCTTCTGGCCCCCTCTCTCTTCTTCTTCTGGGATCCAATTATTCTAATGTTGTTTTGTCTTATTGTATCACTTATCTCTCGAATTCTGCCCTCGTGATCCTGTAGTTGTTTCTCCCTCTTTTTCTCAGCCTCTTTATTTTCCATCATTTGGTCTTCTATATCACTGATTCTCTCTTCTGCCTCATTTATCCTAGCAGTTAGTGCCCCCATTTTGGATTGCACCTCATCAATAGCCTTTTTGATTTTGACTTGGTTAGATTTTAGTTCTTTTATTTCTCCAGAATGGGTTTCTCTAATAACTTCCACGCTTTTTTCAAGCCCAGCTAGTATGTTTAAAGTCATGATTCTGAACTCTAGGTCCGACATCGTACTAATGTCCGTATTGAGTAGGTCCCTGGCTGTCGGTATTACCTCTTGTTCTTTTTGCTGAGGTGATTTTTTTCATCTTGTCATTTTGTCCAGAGGAGAATAGATGAATGAGAGAACAAAATGCTAACAGGTTTACAACGTCCCCAGCAAATATACTGTATACAAATCAGAAAAGACCTGAAACCAGGGGAAAAGAAAGGGAAAGAAAGAAAAAAGAAAGAGGAAAAAAAAAGAAAAAAAAAAGATAAAAACATAAACAGAACAATACAAAAAAAGCAGAATGTGATCAAATATGATCAGGCTAGTGCGTAGATCAGTGCCATACACTAGATTTTGGACGTATTTTGGTCTGTTAGAAAAAAGTGCCTCCTAAAATTTTAAAGGAAGAAAGACATATATGTACAAAATAAGGGTTGATAAAATGAAGGGGTAGAAGATGACTGTAATGATGTAAATTATAAAAGATTTTATAAATGGACTTGATAAGATAATAAGTTGTTTGAAAAATGAAATAAGATTTAAAAAAGAAAAAGAAAAAAGGGAGAGAATGTGATCAGGCAGGAGACTAGAACAGAGCCATACACTAGTGATTTAGAGTATATTTTTATCTGTTAGAAGAAACTGTATCTCAAAATTTTAAAGAGAGAACAACTTATATATATATGCCAAAAATAAGGGTAACTACTATGAAGGGATAAAATATGACTCTAAAAATGAAAAATAAAAAATGTTTTTTTTTAAAGAGATTGATAAGATGTTGGTTGAAAAAGGGAAAAAGAAAAAAAAAGAACAGTTAACATAAATTAACTTTGATGAACTAATGAATCATGGTAAAAAAAAAGCCATGAATTCTATGTGCTCTACTCCCCTAGCGCTGGAGTTCTCCCGTTCTCCTTGATCGGTAAACTTGGTCTTGGCTTGCTGGCTGTTCGTGCTGATCTTCTGGGGGAGGGGCCTGTTGCTGTGGTTTCCAAATGTCTTTGCCGGAGGCTGAATTGCCCCGCCCTTGTCGGTCCGGGCTAAGCAAGCTGCTCGGGTTTGATCTCAGGAGTTTTGTTCCCTGCAAGCTCTCCGTACAGCCTTGGAGGACCAGGGCAAAAATGGTGGCCTCCCAATCTCCACCCGGAGGAGCTGAGAACTTGGGGCCCCGCTCCTCAGTGTGTCCCCAGAGAAAAGCAGTCACTCCCTTGTCCCCGGTCTCCGGCCGCACTCCTTGCTCACCCGGCCTGTGACCAGGCATTGCTATCTCTGGCACCCGACCCCGTGTGGAGTCTCCAAACCCAGCAGATCCCTGCAGTGCGCTCCTGCGCCGCTCCTTCCCGGGAAGGAAGGGGAGTCTCCCCAGATCTGCCGCTTGTTGGGTCCCTGCTGCAGGAGAAGTGGCCCGACTGGGCCGCGGATCACAGTTTATGGCCACCCCAAGCTGAGAGCCCGCGCCTCGGCTCCGTCTCTGCAGCCGGCTTCCCTGCTCCGATACCTGGGACCTCTGGCGCACTCAGGCTCCCCCGGTCTTCCTGTGACCCCCAGGGTCCTGAGACCACACTGTCCCGGGAGGATTCCACCCCCTGCCTAGCCACTGCAGCGACGTCCCTCCGCCGAGCCAACTTCTAAAAGGTCCGATTTTGTGCTCCGCGGCTCTATCACTTGCCAGAAGCGGCCGGCGGAGGCCCCTCCCCCGCCGTCTATCCTCCCGCAGATCGCCTCGGATTCAGTTCTCCGAACATTCTACCTTCCAGTAAGTGGTCGCTTCTCTGTTCAGATAGTTGTTGCTACTCTCCTCTTTGATCTCCTGTTGAGTTCGTAGGTGTTCAGAATGGTTTGATCCCTATTCAGCTGAATTCCTGAGACCAGATGAAATCTAGGTCTCCTACTCCTCCGCCATCTTGCCTGAGTTCAAGTTTAGCATGTCTTTTTCCCCCATTTCCTCTTCCCTATCTCTTGACCAGTTCTCTTGTCTCATTGCCATCACCTAGGATTTGGGGTCCAAATTGTTCATGTGCATGAGATTGGGTAATGAAAAGTTTTTTTAACCCATTATAAACTTTTAACATATGGCATGATTATTGACATTGAATTGTGATATCATTTTTCAAAAAATATTTTTATTTGCACAATATTTTTTTTTAAGTTTAAAGATTTTTATTTATTTATTTGACAGAGAGAGCACAAGCAGGGGGAGTGGCAGGCAGAGGGAGAAGCAAGCTCCCTGTGGGGCTCCATCCCAGGACCCCGGGATCATGACCTGAGCTGAAGGCAGCTGCTTAACAGAATAAGCCACCCAGGTGCCCCTATTTGCACAAAATTCTAACAATGCATATTTATAATTCACTCTTTATATAACTGGCTTAATTTATACTTGTTAATTTTTTTCTACTATATTTTCCCATTCTTGAATTAGTTGATAATTATTATTATTTCAGTTAGCTAAAATATACATTTTTCCAGGAAGGGTACAGGAGGGGGCATGCTTCATGCACCCTTCAAAAGGAAATTCTAGTTTTTATATTCATTTGCATATGAATAACAACTTGGAAATCTTGAAATAGACAATATTTTGTAATGAAGAAAGGAGGTCTGAGGACTGCCAGCTTAATCATAATTGGATATCCATGATATTTTTCTTTTTTGTCTTAGATTGAAAATTGTTACCAATTCATTTATTTTAAATGGTAGTTTTTGAGCTGTTGTACTCTGCACTTTATTGGAAAAAGGTTCTTCTATTAATTTGGTAATCCTATGAAACATTATCTCTATTTCCAGGATCAAATTCATCTGTCACCTTCTCTCTCTCCCTGTTTTTTCCTTTAAATTCCTTTAAATCCCTCAAATCATCAAAATTTCCTCGATAAAGTAATTTCATAATATTTTTAATGTAGAATTCCTGTTTCTTTTAAATTTTCATTTGAATTTCTCCGATCTCAGACATTTTGCTTTTCAAAATGAATGCTTCTCAATTTTCTTGGTTGGAGGACTACTCAGCAATTTTCTAATTTTTCTCCTGTTTCTTAGACTGAATCTATTTCAGAGGGACTTATTTACCATGAATCTTCATAATGTTCCCATCCTTTGACTTGCAGTATCTCCTCATAGGTATAATACACTTGCTTTGTTTGCTTCCTTACTATGGAGATCCATGACCATCTCATGAGACCATCTTATCTCACACCCCTTCTCCCTGAAAGTCCCTTCTGATTGTTTCTTCCTCTACAGTGGTGGCACTCACACGTGTCACTGCAGACTCTGTGTTTTGCCATCTATACATGAATTCCCAAATTGAGGGGCCACTGTTACTGAGGCAAGAATAAGTAAGAGTCAAGAATGTGTCGGAAATTGCTTGGTTGATCTCTGCAGATCCAAATGAGGCAGAAGAAACCTGAGGATCTGTTTTCTGCTCATTGTGACTGACAAACAGAGGAGAGCATGTCTGCAATGATATTTTTGCTTCCTATCATCATTTCTACTATCTCCCTTGGTTTCTTTCACAGGAGGTAGATTCATGAAGAAAAGCGAATACATTGATTATTAAGGAAGTTCTTTCTAAAATTCAACACCTGTAGGTAATTTTAGAAAGGCCCCAGTAGGTTTTCATGTGCCAAATTATCCCCACTATTCTCTATTATGGATTTAATTATGTCTCCCCAAAATATATATTGAGGTACTAAGTCCTGTCACCTGTGGATGTAACTTATTTTAAAATAGGGTCTTTGTAGATATAATCAAGTTAAGATGAATTATCCTAATCCTGAATTAGGTGGGGCCTAATCCAATGACTAGTGTCCTTATAAGAAGAGGGAATTTGCACACAGAGACACAGGAAGAAGGCCATGTAAAGACAGAGGCAGAAGTTAGAGTGATGTCTACAAGCCAAGGAATGCTAAGAAGTGCCAGCAACTTTCAGAAACTAGAAGAAGCAAAGAAGGATTCTTTCCTAGTGTCTTTATAGGGAACACAGCTCACCAACACCTTGATTTTGGATATCTAGCCTCCAGAATTGTAAGAGAATACATTTCTGTTGTTTTAAGCCACCTAGTTAGTTCCTGCTTTCTCCGAGATCACTCACCTGGGTAAGGCCAGAGGCCATGTCATGAGGTGGTCTTGTGCATAGTTTCTTATGGCCAGGGACTGAGACCTGCCAACAGCCACTTGAGTAGGCTCAAAACTGCCTTACCCTGCAACATTAGAGCCTTCAGATGAGGTCACAGCTTAGGCCACCTTAACTGCAACCTCATGAGAAACATGGAACCAGAGGTCCCCAGATGAAGCACATCTGAATCAAAGGCCCATCGAAACTGGGAAATAATAGTGTTTGTTGTTGAAAGTCATTAAGTTTGGGGGTAATTTATCATGCAACAATATCTAACTAATATATCTAGGTACATCTAACTGCCTTCACTTACTCATCTATTTCTATGACATAGACCTGGAATGAAATCAGTAGCATATGAGTTTTCATTCATTAATTCATTCATTTACTCTACTTTGTCTTGCCAATTATACTCTTTACTGTATCTATAGCAATGAACAGGTCCCAACCCTTATGGTGCTTAGGGTCAACTTACTCCATTTACCATAAAGCTTAACAGGCACCTCTGCTGAGGGGAAAAAAAAAAAAATGAATGAATAAAGGAAGAAAGGAAAACAACAGAAGTTAATATTTGAGTGCCAATTGTGCTAAGTACTGTTTTAGGCATTTTTATATATTTCATTCTATTGATACAACGCTTTGAGATTTAAAAGGAATTGTCATTCCTTCTTTGTATATAAGGAACCTGTGGGTCATAAAGTTGTAGTTGCTTTACAAGTTTCCACAGCTGATAAATGGTGGATCTATAAGCCAAATCAGCCATTTTACTTATTTGTACATCACTCATTTGTGAAAGTACTACTAAATTAAAATCCTACATTTTTGTTAATAATGTAAATGCTAACTAGCATTTTCTGAGCATGTACTATGTAACAAACATGGAGTTAGAAATTATGCAACATTATTTCACAAATAGATTATTTTTATAAAACTGGCATGGCAAGGCTGAGATAAGGGCAATCACGTAGTATATAGACATAATTCTAACAAAAAGTGATTGTGCCAAGTTAGCAAATGTTTTCAAATGCAGTCAAATCGTGTCCATTTGTGTATATTATCAATATGTTATAAACTTAGATATTCACTAAAATAAAAATAACTTGAAGAATGACCTACGTGACACTGCGCCAGAGGAATCAAGAATTTATTAAGCAAAACTGAAAGTAGCAACAATCTTTAGATAATTCTGAAAAGTCTCTTTCTGAGATGGTAGAGAGGAAGTGAGTTTGATGAGAATTATATTCTTCCCCCATATCTCGCTTTTATTAAAATGAGTTTCCATGGTGCCCATGTGCCCATACGCATGGTTTTGATTGCCTCCTTATAATTTTCTGCATTTCCACAATAAGCTATTAAGTTGATAATCATAGAAATAGACTTAAAAGAAAATTAAAATGGAATCAGGCATTTCTTTTTGTTTTATTGATTTTTCCATCACTGAAATTGCTAGTGAAAACGAAACAGGTGATTCCACATTGTCCTCTGAGTTACTACAGTTCATTGATTCCAGGACAAGGGCCTTTCTCCATTCTAACATCTCTCAATTTGGAATGCATATTACAATAAATGTCATGGCACAGTAAATTGGTAACATTTATTTTTCTTCTCAGTGGTGCATAAAGTAATGGTATGTCTTAAAACTGTTGGCATCTTAGAACTGATAAAATTTGAGAAACTTGTACCAACCTTACCCTCCTTTTGGGAAATTCCTTGCATATATAAACTCTGCTAACTATTTACCACCTACTCCAACCAGAGCTGAATTGGCCTACCAGACCAAGGGCTAAGCCCATTAATAAAGTGATCTAAAATATGCACAGCCTTGCTCAAAATAATGATCTTAGAAAATCGTAATCTTTCCCACTTAGTTAAAAATCAGTTGTCATCGAAGCTAACATTTATCTGGTATGCGCCACTTGCATAGGACTAGAGTCCCTTCTGGGGGGAACTTGTGTCCATAGCAGCTAGTTGGGGAGTATTTTGAATGTCACTCCTTGGGTGGTGCTGGATATTGTCTGTTGCATATTCTATCTGTTTTCTCCCATTTGCACGCGCCTTCTCCCTGAAAGTCCCTTCTGATTGTCTCTCCCTCTACAATGGTGGCCTTCACATGCGTCACTGCAGACTCTGTGTTTTGCCATCTATATATGAGTTCTTGAATTGAGGGGCCACTGTTGCTGAGGCAACAGCTTCCTGCAGTCTCCGGACCTCTGGGCAGCGACCCAGCGGCAGCCCCCTACCATCTGCCCCACCAGCCTTTCCAATGACCTTGTGAGTACCTATTCTCCGAATCAACAGAGCTTTCTGCTTGACTACCTGGAGTGTGTATTAGTGTCCTGTGGCTACTGTAACAAATTACCACAGACTCCATGGCTTGAAACCACACAGTGTATTCTCTCACTGTTCTAGCAACCAGAAATCCAAAATCAAGGTCTGGGTGAGAATCTGTTCCTGTGTCTTCCCCTTCCAGTTGCTGCTGGCATCACTCCCATCTCTATGTTGTCCACACATCACCTTCCCTTGTGTGTGCCAATCAACTCCCTCTGCCTTCTTTTCACAAGGACACTCGAGATGGCCCACCCTGACGATCCAGGGTAATCTACTCAGGTAAAGATTTTTAATTTAATATCTCTTTTCAAATAAGTCATTTTCACAGGCTCCAGGGATTAGGATGTGGACACATTTTGAGGAGCATTCTTAGCCTATCATAAGCCCTCTTTGCTTCCTAAATTAAATCCTGATTGCTAGCATCTGTATTAGTTTCCTTGGGATGCCATAACAAAGTCCCACAAACTGGGTGGCTTAAAATCACAGAAGCTTATCCTCTCAGTTTTGAAGGCTGGAAGTCTGAAAGCAAGATGTCAGCAGGGCTGAACTTCCTCCAAAGATTTCTTTGATTCTCGCAGCTTCTTGTGGCTGCCGGCAAGCCTTGGTGCTCCTTGGCTTGTGGCTTGAGGTCAGGGAGAAAATCTCTGCCTCTCTGCCCTCCATGGCTATCTTCCCTCTCTCAATGCTTATGGGTAAATTTCTCTTCTTAAATGGACACTATTCATTGGATTAGGGCCCACCTTAATCCAGTCTGATCTCATTTTAACTTGATTACCCTATTTCCAAAGAAGGTCATGTTCACAGGTCTGGGTGGACATCAATTTTGGAAGGACACTATTCAACACAGCACAGACTTACAAATGCATGTGGCCTTGGGAGTTGGGGCAAACATTATATGCTATGGCAAATGTGTGGAATCTGTACAAAATAAGAAAAAAATGGCCTTGATCCCTTTCAAATATCACAAAGCATGGTCACACTTTATTTCATATCTTTAAAGTCCTGTGAGATTCTGGGACCCTCAGACAAACTGGATTCAAATGCAAGTTCTGCCACCTACTGGTTGTATGAGCTTGGTCAAGTTATTAATCTGGTCGTGCCTCTGCTACTTCATCTCTAAAATGGGAACAACAATAGTACCTGCTTCAGGGAGTTGTTGTGAGGAGTAAGTGAATGCATGTTTTAAGCGCTGCTATTAGATAGTAAGTATCTGAAAATTATTAAAGGAAAACCTCATTATCGGGGACTGGGAATGCTAGAAAGGAGGTTGGTTGATAGAGCCCTACCACTCAATGTCAATTACAGGAGGAATTGTCAATTACAGAGCCCTAACAGAAGAATCTCAACAGGAAAGAATCAGCAGTTACAAGCCCCAACAAGGAATGATGTACATTGCCTTACCTGCAAGAAATCAACCACTCCTGCAACCCAGCCAATGAGAAACTGTCATCACCCTGAACCCTTGCTTCTCTCCAGTAGATTTTTGTTCAAAACACCTGCCCCACGCCCTTGGGGTGCCTGAGTGGCTCAGTCAGTTAAGCAATGGATTCTTGATCTCAGTTCGGGTCTTGATTTCAGGGTCTCGAGTTTAAGACCTGCATTGGGCTCCATGCTAGGTGTGAGGCCTACTTAAAAAACAAAAACAAAAACAAAGCAAACAAACAAACAAAAAAACTGCCCCCAACTTCCTCCTTCTAAACCATAAAGTAATGTTCCTCTTTTGTTTTTGGATTTGCTTATGGTTTTGCTATAGCTTGGGTGGCCAGGATTGCAATTTTCTGGTGTTCTCAAGTAAACCCATTTTTGCTAGTAAAATAACTGGCAGTTTTATTTTTTTTTAAAGATTTTATTTATTTATTCATTTGACAGAGAGAGACACAGCAAGAGAGGGAACACAAGCAGGGGGGAGTGGGAGAGGGAGAAGCAGGCTTCCCACGGAGAAGGGAGCCTGATGCGGGGCTCCATCCCAGGACCCTGGGACCATGACGCGAGCCAAAGGCAGATGCTTACGCTGAGCCACCCAGGCGCCCCTGAAAGTTTTATTTTTAAGGTTAACATATCCAATAAATGTTAGCAACTTTCATTGTTGCTATTCTCCCTTCTCTTTAAAACTACTTAATTTGGTCTCTCTACCTTGTAGTAAAAGAAATGCCAAGTAAATCACTGATGGAGATTGCCAATGCCATAGTCACTCAAGAAGCATAGAATTCAAAGTTTTGAATTATAACATATAATCCCTTTGTTACTGAGAATGAGTTTAGATTTCAATGATGAAAATAGCAAAGGGTGGTATGTGTGTGTTAACATGTGTCTCTGGGTCTGTTTATTTTAGGCAAAGGCTCAGTGTGGGACTTTGGAGGCTCTGGACATTACAGGAAGCCATGTGGTTCACTTAAGATAGCTCAGTGATGAAAGGAGCTTGGGAGATTGGGGGCACAGAGCTTAAAGACCCCATGCTGCCAAATAGTACATCAATATTTAATATTTATATAACTTCTTTCTTGAAAAAGAAAACATCTTCACCTCCCCCCTGGAGACATCAGTGAGACAATGTAATCTTGTAGGGACCAAGGGCAGCTGCCTCCAAACATGCCTTTTTAGCATGTAGATTATTTAAAAATCAAACTTACTGGCCCCTGGGTGGCTCAGTCAGTTAAGCATCTGCCTTCACCTCAGGTCATGATCCCAGGGTCCTGGGATCGAGCCCTACGTCGGGCTCCCTGCTCAGCAGACAACCTGTTTCTCCCTCTGCCCCCACCCTTCTGGCTCGTGCTCTCTCTCTCTCTCTGTCTCTTTCTCTCTCAAATAAATAAATAAAATCTTTAAAATAAAATAAAAGTCACATAAGAAACAGCCGGTGCAAGGACACCTAGACCCTCCCCTGTCCCCCTGAAAACAGGAAACAAATCTCCTACATGAACAATACTCTCCCTGTATTAAGAAATAAAAAGATCCTTATCACCAGAGACAGGGACTTTAAAGCCTAGAAAGCTGTGGAAACATACCTTGTTTTTGGTTTTCTGATCTACTACCTCAGCCTAAATTCTGCTTAGAATTCCCTGCTAATTAAGGCTCTCAAATAACTGTTTTCTTTATCCTGTCAGTTTCTCACAAATCTATAGTCTCGTTGTCTAAAATGTATAAAAACTACCTGCCTTTGTCATTTCTTTAGGTCTCAAAATCATTATTGGGTGTCCTTGTGCCTGTAATAAAACTGGGATTTTTTTGTCCTGTCTTATGTCTATTTATTTATTTATTTATTTTAAAGATTCATTTGTGAAAGACAGAAAGAGGGAGGGAGGGGCACAGGGAGAGGGAGAGAGAGAATCCTCAAGCCCTGCTGAACCTGGAACCAAACATACAGCTCAATCTCATGACCCTGAGATCATGACCTGAGCCAAAACCAAGAGTCAGACGCTCAACTGACTGAGCCACCCAGGCACTGCTGTCTCATGTCAATTTAATTCTTAGTCCAGCTGGATGATCTTGTGGGTAGAGGAAGAATTTTTCCCTTCCTTACAATCTCAGCACTGTCACACTGATTGCGGCCACATCTTGGTTTAAAAAAAAAAAAAGAAAAAGAAAAAAGTCCAACACGTAATGAATTTCATCTCTATCAACCAGGAGAGTTAAAGAGGCACATTTCCTTAAAATTTTCTTCAATCATTTGGCAAAACAAGAGGGATTTCCTGGGGTTAAAGCTTTCCCCCCTTTTTTCTTTGTGGCAGCTAAAAGTGGAGGCGTCCTTCCTCACCCTCCTTGTTCAAGTGAGGAAAACACAGTAATGAAGGCACTTACCAGGCTCCCTAGAAACTCTGGCGGTCTGTGGAACCACTTTAGCTTCTCCAAAAGAAAACAAAAAGTATCTTTTGAGAGCTGAGGGATTGTCAGATTGTAAACTATTTGTCTGGCTGAAGTAAGGAACATTCACTGAGAATAACAGCATTCTATCCCCTAAAAGTAGTCTTCCTGCTTCTTGACTTGACCTTTAGACATGCCTACGGGATAGCATATCAATATTTTAGGAACTTCAGAATGTTTTCAACATTCCTTCCCACCTCTGAAAAATAGCCTTGCCAAGCCCTTTTAAAACACAAAGTTCTTTTTGTACCAAATATGATTTTTAAAAGTAAGCTCTTTGGGTTAAAAATGTAAAGTTTGGCAAAGAAAAGTCTTGTGGAGAATATTTTTAAATCCCCCCCTCCCTCCCTCCATGGAAATGTGAGCCTCCACAGACAGGACCTGACCAGCCTCGCCATGTAGAGGGAAGAATCAAGGGGCTGGGGTGTCATCAAAAAGGCCTTTAGTTTCTCACCTAAAGATTCCCTGGATTTTTAAAGCTTAGTAACTGTCAGAGTTACCTCAGTGTAGAGGGAATAGACCACCAAATTGAAACCACAGCTGACTCATTCCAGAAAAGCAAGACACTTGTGATTAACAGAACTTGAACCCTCTCCAAGGTTAATATTCTTTGGCCACAACTAAGTCCAGAGAAGCTGAGAACCTCCCTTCCACTTAGGGACCAATGATTAATGTTTTTGTAATCCTGTGTACAGCTAAATATCCTCTTTCACGCACACACACCTATTTCCTTGCTCTTTGCTCTGCTATGGAAGTCCTTATGCCATATTTTTCCCTAATGACTTATCTCCCACTGCTCTCCACCCTTCAGAACATTCCACAAGGCCCTATAGAATACCCATTGCATGATGAACACACTCTCTTAACACCTCACATTCTTCACCAAATGTTCCTTTTAGTTTCTGATCTCAGCAGGAAACCCACTTCTCTCTAGAAGATACCACATTCATTCTAGCCTCCCAAGTGGAAAAAGTTTTCTTCTTCCTATGGTATTTTCTAAGACAGGATTTTCCACTGGATTCTTTTTTTTTTTATACTTTTTTATTATGTTAATCACCATACATTACATCATTAGTTTTGATGTACTGTTCCATGATTCATTGTTCGTGCATGACACCCAGTGCTTCACGCAGAAAGTGCCCTCTTTAATACTATTCATCAGGCTAACCCATCCACGCACCCCCCTCCCCTCTAGAACCCTCAGTTTGTTTTTCAGAGCCCATCCTCTCTCATGGTTCCGCTCCCCCTCTGACTTACTCCCCTTCATTCTTCCCCTCCTGCTATCTTCTTCTTTTTTTTTTTTCCCTTAACATATATTGCATTATTTGTTTCAGAAGTACAGATCTGTGATTCAACAGTCTTGCACAATTTACAGCGCTCACCATAGCACACACCCTCCCCAATGTCTATCACCCAGCCACCCCATCCCCATCCCTCCCACCACCCCCACCACCACTCCAGCAACACTCAGTTTGTTTCCTGAGTTTAAGAATTCCTCATATCAGTGAGGTCATATGATACATGTCTTTCTCTGATTGACTTATTTCACTCAGCAAAACACCCTCCAGTTCCATCCATGTTGTTGCAAATGGCAAGGTCTCATTCCTTTTGATGGCTGCATAATATTCCATTGGGTATATATACCACTTCTTCTTTATCCATTCACCAGTCCATGGACATCTTGGCTCTTTCCACAGTTTGGCTATAGTGGACATTGCTGCTATAAACATTGGGGTGCACGTACGCCTTTGGATCCCTACATTTGTATCTTTGGGGTAAATACCCAGTAGTACAATTGCTGGATCATATGGTAGCTCTATTTTCACCTGTTTGAAGAACCTCCATACTGTTTTCCAGAGTGGTTGCACCAGCTTGCATTCCCACCAACAGTGTAGGAGGGTTCCCCTTTCTCCGCATCCCCGCCAACATCTGTCGTTTCCTGACTTGTTCATTTTAGCCATTCTGACGGGTGTGAGGTGGTATCTCATTGAGGTTTTGATTTCGATTTCCCTGATGCCGAGCGATGTTGAGCACTTTTTCATGTGTCTGTTGGCCATTTGGATGTCTTCTTTGGAAAAATGTCTGTTCATGTCTTCTGCCCATTTCTTGATTGGATTATTTGTTCTTTGGGAGTTCAGTTTGATAAGTTCTTTAGAGATTTTGGATACTAGCCCTTTATCTGATATGTCATTTGCAAATATTTTCTCCCATTCTGTCGGTTGTCTTTTGGTTTTGTGGACTGTTTCTTTTGCTGTGCAAAAGCTTTTTATCCTGATGAAATCCCAATAGTTCACTTTTGCCTTCCTTCCCTTGCCTTTGGCGATGCTTCTAGGAAGAAGTTGCTGCGGCTGAGGTCGAAGAGGTTCCTACCTGTGTTCTCCTTTAGGATTTTGATGGACACCTGTCTCACATTTAGGTCTTTCAACCATTTGGAGTCTATTTTTGTGTGTGGTGTAAGGAAATGGTCCAGTTTCATTCTTCTGCATGTGGCTGTCTAATTTTCCCAATACCATTTGTTGAAAAGACTGTCTTTTTTCCAGTGGATATTCTTCCCTGCTTTGTCAAAGATTAGTTGACCATAGAGTTGAGAGTCCATTTCTGGGCTCTCCATTCTGTTCCATTGATCTATGTGTCTGTTTTTGTGCCAGTACCATACTGCCTTGATGATGACAGCTTTGTAATAGAGCTGGAAGTCCGGAATTGTGATGCCACCAGCTTTGCTTTTCTTTTTCAATACTCCTCTGGCTATTCGGGGTCTTTTCTGGTTCCATACAAATTTTAGGATTATTTGTTCCTTTTCTTTGAAAAAATTGGATGGTATTTTGATGGGGATTGCATTGAATGTGTAGATTGCTCTAGGTAGCATTGACACCTTCACAATGTTTGTTCTTCCAATCCATGAGCATGGAACGTTTTTCCATTTCTTTGTGTCTTCTTCAATTTCTTTCATGAGTATTTTATAGTTTTCTGAGCACAGATCCTTTGCCTCTTTGGTTAAATTTATTCCTAGGTATCTTATGGTTTTGGGTGCAATTGTAAATGGGATCAACTCCTTGATTTGTCTGTCTTCTGTCTTGTTGTTGGTGTATAGGAATGCCACTGATTTCTGTTCATTGATTTTATATCCTGCCACTTTACTGAATTCCTGTATGAGTTCTAGCAGTTTTGGGGTGGAGTCTTTTGGGTTTTCCATATAAAGTATCATATAATCTGCAAAGAGTGAGAGTTTGACTTCCTCTTTGCCGATTTGGATGCCTTTGATTTCTTTTTGTTGTCTGATTGCTGTGGCTAGGATTTCTAATACTATGTTGAATAGCAGTGGTGATAGTGGACATCCCTGCCGCATTCCTGACCTTAGGGGGAAAGCTCTCAGGTTTTCCCCTTTGAGAATGATATTTGCTGTAGGTTTTTCATAAATGGCTTTATGATATTGAGGTATGTACCCTCTATCCCTATATTCTGAAGGGTTTTGATCAAGAAAGGATGTTGTACTTTGTCAAATGCTTTTTCTGCATCTATTGAGAGGATCATATGATTCCCGTTCTTTCTTCTGTTAATGTATTGTATCATGTTGATTGATTTGCGGATGTTGATCCAACCTTGCAGCCCAGGGATAAACCCCACTTGGTCGTGGTGAATAATCCTTTTAATGTATTGTTGGATGCTATTGACTAGTATTTTGGTGATAATTTTTGCATCCATGTTCATCAAGGATATTGGTCTGTAATTCTCCTTTTTGATGGGGTCTTTGTCTGGTTTGGGGATCAAGGTAATGGTGGCCTCATAAAATGAGTTTGGAAGTTTTCCTTCCATTTCTATTTTTTGGAACAGTTTCAGGAGAATAGGTATTAATTCTCTTTAAATGTTTGATAGAATTCCCCTGGGAAGCCGTCTGGCCCTGGGCTTTTGTTTGTTGGGAGATTTTGATGACTGCTTCAATTTCCTTAGTGGTTATAGATCTGTTCAGGTTTTCTATTTCTTCCTGGTTCAATTTTGGTAGTTGATACATCTCTAGGAATGCACCCATTTCTTCCAGGTTATCTAATTTGCTGGCATAGATTTGCTCATAATATGTTCTTATAATTGTTTGTATTTCTTTGGTGTTGGTTGTGATCTCTCCTCTTTCATTCATGATTTTGTTGATTTGGGTCCTTTCTCTTTTCTTTTTGATAAGTCTGGCCAGGGGTTTATCAATCTTGTTAATTCTTTCAAAGAACCAGCTCCTAGTTTTGTTGATCTGTTCTATTGTTCTTTTTGTTTCTATTTCATTGATTTCTGCTCTGATCTTTATTATTTCTCCTCTCCTGCTGGGTTTAGGCTTTATCTGCTGTTTTTTCTCTAGCTCTTTTAGGTGTAGGGTTAGTTTGTGTATTTGAGACCTTTCTTGTTTCTTGAGAAAGGCTTGTATTGCTATATACTTTCGTCTTAGAACTGTCTTTGCTGTATCCCAAAGATTTTAAAAAGTTGTGTTTCCATTTTCTTTGGTTTCCATGAATTTTTTTAATTCTTCTTTAGTTTCCTGGTTGACCCATTCATTCTTTAGTAGGATGCTCTTTAGCCTCCATGTATTTGAGTTCTTTCCGACTTTCCTCTTCTGATTGAGTTCTAGTTTCAAAGCAATGTGGTGTGAAAATATGCAGGGAATGATCCCAATCTTTTGGTACTGGTTAAGACCTGATTTGTGACCTAGGATGTGATCAATTCTGGAGAATGTTCCATGGGCACTAGGGAAGAATGTGTGTTCCATTGCTTTGGGATGGAATGTTCTGAATATGTCTGTGAAGTCCATTTGGTCCAGTGTGTCATTTAAAGTCTTTATTTCCTTGTTGATCTTTTGCTTAGATGATCTGTCCATTTTAGTCAGCGGGGTGTTAAAGTCCCCCACTATTATTGTATTGTTGTCAAGTGTTTCTTTGCTTTTGTTATTAATTTTCTTTTATAATTGGCTGCTCCCATGTTAGGGGCATAGATATTTACAATTGTTAGATCTTCTTGTTGGATAGACCATTTATGTAGGATATAGTGTCCTTCTTCATCTCTTATTACAGTCTTTGTTTTAAAATCTAATTTGTCTGATATAAGGATTGTCACCCCAGTTTCTTTTTGGTGTCCATTAGCATGGTAAATGGTTTTCCACCCACTCACTTTCAGTCTGGGTGTGTCTTTGGGTCTAAAATGAGTCTCTTGCAGATAGCATATTGATGGGTCTTCTTTTTTAATCCAGTCTGATAGCCTGTGTCTTTTGATTCGGGCATTTAGCCCATTTACATTCAGGGTAACTATTGAAAGGTATGAATGTAGTGCCATTGTATTGCCTGTAAGGTGACTGTTACTGTATATTGTCTGTGTTCCTCTCTGGTCTATGCTGCTTTTAGGGTCCTCTTTGCTTAGAGGAGCCCTTTCAATATGTCTTGGAGGGCTGGTTTCGTGTTTGCAAATTCCTGTAGTTTTTGTTTGTCCTGGAAGCTTTTTATCTCTCCTTCAATTTTCAATGACAGCCTAGCTGGATATAGTATTCTTGGCTGCATATTTTTCTCGTTTATTGCTCTGAAGATATCATGCCAGTCCTTTCTGGCCTGCCAGGTCTCTGTGGATAGGTCTGTTGCCAATCTAATGTTTCTACCATTGTAGGTTACATATCTCTTCTCCCAAGTTGGTTTCAGGATTTTCTCTTTGTCTCTGAGACTCGTAAGTTTTACTATTAGATGTCGGGGTGTTGACCTATTTTTATTGATTTTGAGAGGGGTTCTCTGTGCCTCCTGGATTTTGATGCCTGTTTCTTTCCCCACATTAGGGACGTTCTCTGCTATAATTTGCTCCAATATACCTTCTGCCCCTCTCTCTCTTTCTTCTTCTTCTGGAATCCCAATTATTCTAATGTTGTTTTGTCTTATCATATCGCTTATCTCTTGAATTCTGCCCTCGAGATCCTGTAGTTGTTTCTCTCTCTTTTTCTCAGCCTCTTTATTTTCCATCATTTGTTCTATATCACTGATTCTCTCTTCTGCCTCATTCATCCTAGCAGTTAGTGCCCGCATTTTTGATTGCCCCTCATTAATAGCCTTTTTGATTTTGACTTGGTTAGATTTTAGTTCTTTTATTTCTCCAGAAAGTGTTTCTCTAATAACTTCCATGCTTTTTTCAAGCCCAGCTAGTATCTTTAAAGTCATGATTCTGAACTCTAGGTCCAACATCGTACTAATGTCCGTATTGAGTAGGTCCCTGGCAGTTGGTACTGCTTTTTGTTCTTTTTGCTGAGGTGATTTTTTTCTTCTCGTCATTTTGTCCAGAGGAGAATAGATGAATGAGAGACCAAAATGCTAACAGGTTAACAATGTCCCCAGCAAATATACTGTATACAAATCAGAAAAGACCTGAAACCAGGGGAAAAGAAAGGGAATGAAAGAAAAAAGAAATAGAAAAAAAAAAAAGAAAAAGAAAAAGATAAAAACAAACAAAAACAGAACAAAACAAAAAAAACAGAATATGATCAAATATGATCAGACTGGTGCATAGATCAGTGCCACACACTAGATTTTGGGCGTATTTTGGTCTGTTAGAAGAAAGTGCCTCCTAAAATTTTAAAGGAAGAAAGACTTATATATGTACAAAATAAGGGTTGATACAATGAAGGGATGGAAGATGACTGTAAAGATGAAAATTATAAAAGTTTTTCTAAAAGGAATTGATAAGAAGTTGTTTGAAAAAAGAAAGAAGATTTAAAAAAAAAGAAAGAAAAAAAAATGGGAGAGAATGTGATCAGGCAGGAGACTGGAATAAAGCCATACCCTAGTGATTTAGGGTATATTTTGATCTGTTAGAAGAAACTGTATCTCAAAATTTTAAAGAGGGAACAACTTATATATATATGCCTAAATAAGGGTAACTAATATGAAGGGATAAAATATGACTCTAAAATTGAAAAATAAAAAATGTTTTTATAAAAAAAGGATTGATAAGATGTTGGTTGAAAAAGGGAAAAAGAAAAATTCAAAAAAAAAAACAGTTAAAAAAATTAACTTTGGAAAACGAATGAATCATGGTAAAAAAGCCATGAATTCTATGTGCACTATTCCCCTAGCACTGGAGTTCTCCCGTTCTCCTTGATCAGTAAACTTGGTCTTGGCTGGCTGTTCCTGCTGATCTTCTGGGGGAGGGGCCTGTTGCCGAGGTTCCCAAATGTCTTTGCTGGAGGCGGAATTGCCCAGCCCTTGTCGGTCCTGGCTAAGCAAGCTGCTCGGGTTTGCTTTCAGGAGCTTTTGTTCCTTGCAAGCTCTCGGCACAGCTTTGGAGGACCAGGGTGAAAATGGTGGCCTCCCAATCTCCACCCGGAGGAGCTGAGAACTCGGGGCACTGCTCCTCAGTGCGCCCCCAGAGAAAAACAGTCTCTCCTGTCTCCCTGGTCTCTGGCTGCTCTCCGTGCTCACCCGGCCTGTGACCGAGCGTTTCTATCTCTGGCACCCGACCTCGTGTGGAGTCGTCCAAACCCAGCAGATCCCTGCGGTGCGATCCTGCGCCGCTCCTCCCGGGGGAGGAAGGGGAGTCTCCCCGGCTCTGCCGCTTGTTGTGTCCCTGCTGGAGGAGCAGTGGCTTGACTGTGCCACGGATAACAGTTTATGGCAACCCCGAGCTGAGAGCCCGCGCCTCTGCTCCGTCTCTGCAGCCGGCTTCACTGCTCCGATACCTGGGAGCTCTGCCGCACTCAGGCACCTCCGGTCTTTCTGTGACCCCTAGGGTCCTGAGACCACACTGTCCCGCGTGGGTTCCACCCCCGCTTAGCCACTGGAGCGATGTCCCTCAACGGATCCGACTTCTCAAATTTCCAATTTTGTGCTCCACGGCTCTATCACTTGCCAAAAGCGGCCGACAGAGGCCCCCTCCCCCACCGTCTATCCTCCCGAATATCGCCTCATAGTCACTTCTCCGCACGTCCTACCTTCCAGTAAATGGTCGCTTCTCTGTTCAGAGAGTTGTTGCTACTCTCTTCTTTGATCTCCTATTGAGTTCGTGGGTGTTCAGAATGGTTTGATCCCTATTCAGCTGAATTCCTGAGACCAGACGAAATCCAGGTCTCCTATTCCTTCACCATCTTGCTCCGCCCCTCCATTGGATTCTTTGTGTATCAAGTGTTCATTGCATAAAAAAGACTGGGTACAGGAAGAAACACTTGACAGCGCCATCCTGGTGAGGGCACTCCTTTGATACCCATACAATCTATGTCACTCTTTGTCCGTTTTCATTTTGAGCCTCTTATGAATTCCCATTCACTGAAGACTGGGGCTCAAGGTCTACAGTATTTCTTGGTACCCCAAGTATTGCTATTAACAGAGTGATGTCTGTGCTGACAAGGAAACTTCACACAACACAATGACCTGCTCAGGGTCCTTGATTCTTCATCTCCACTGGCCTTGTCAACTCAAGTTTAACCACAAACTTACTCCTCTTTCCTGCCCCTCAAGAAGTGGGTTGAGAAGACACAGTGCAGATGGGAAAGCGGGAAAGGCTGAAAGTCTTCTTCCCTTGAGACTCAGAAGTAGAAAATGACCGTGACCAGGATCTCTCTGTATTTGGCATAGATCATGTACCCTTGTGCAAATTAACCTCCAGTGTTCATCTGTGAGATTCTAGAATTCCTGAGGGAAGCATGCAAAATAGGCCCTGGTCTACAACTGAGCAATAACTATGTATTTCTTTTATTCCAGATTTGTTAGAAGAGATAGAACAGGAAGTAAACTGGGAGAGGGGCAGAGAGCAGGGGTGGATCCACTTGATGTAAGACAGTATAATTTACTAGGTGAACACATAAAGTTCAGAGCTAACAGACACGGGGGTAAATCCCAGTGGTAAAATCCTATCCATATGCAATCTACTTTTTTAAAAGTTACTTAAGCTTCAGTCCCCCTCTATAAATTAGAGATAGTGGGACCCGCTTCAGGGAGTTATGCGTGAATGAGATGTTGTTTGTAAAGCATGCAGCATAGTGTCTGGAACACAAAATATCCTCCAGAAAGGGAGGTTTGATGGTGAGGATGAAGATGATCATGTTTTCCAGACCTTGGAAAAGTCTGTGGTTTTGTGAGCTCTATAAGTGACTTGGGTTCCAACCTTGTCTTTGATACTAATTACTTGATTCAGTTACCTTCTTAGAGTTTCATATGCATCCTGTTTACAGTGGAGATAATGATGCCTCTGTGTGGAGACCTGTGTGGATTAACTAAAAAGTGCAGCATAGTGCATGGCTCAGTAGAGTTCAGTAGATATATCTACCTTCCATCTCAAGCCCTCTGCCAACACCAAAACATACAGAGCACTTCTATTTCAGACTGGTGATTGATGTGGAGTCATTGATATTGAGCCAAAATAAATATGCAAATACTTTCTGTAGGTGCAAGGGGGAGAGCATTATGTGAAAAACATGGCTGTTGTTTATTTATGTTCATGTTTGTCTAATTGTTACATAAGACCTCATCTATCACTCTACACTTTTAAAGTCCACAATAAAGTGACTCTGCAATTATTTTGTTTTCACATCAAGATTCACAACACTAGACGTTTGTGGGTTTTTAATAATGAATTATATCTTGATGGATTAAATCCTAAATGCAGATGTGTAGCTTTTATGCAGTAAGTGTGTTCCTGGGAAATTGTATGTGATTCTTTAGTAACAAATACTACAAATTGTTTTAGAAGGCAAGAAATCATCCATTAACTTCTGTTTCCTCTAATTCTGCGTTTTACATTTGAGTTTTTTTAAAGTGAGGTTTGCTGTATTACATATCATTTTGTAGTTGATGTAAGATGCTCTTTATGTAAGAATTGGAAATAGCTTTTCTTCAAAGAGAAGTGGCTTCCTCAGGTCAATAAAAATGCGAAGAACTCAACACAAAATCTGCCTTAGCATCCATCCACTCAGGATTTATCTGCCTGTAAACATTTGCTGATCTATTCTCTCTTCATAATTATTAATGTTATGCAGATATGCAAATATCAACCAATGCTGTTTGTTTATTCAAGTAGTCCAAATAAGTATAATGGGAAAACTGCAATATTTAAATTTTGTTCATTTTATTTAACAGAGTTCATGTTACATTTGAACCATCACCAGGAGTAAAAGGGTAAAAATGACAGCAGGCTTGGGATTTGATAAATTTCATTTTATGGCTTAAATTAAGAATTAATCCATTTCTCTCTTGATAAATATGCAGAGAAGATTATGAAATGACACTTGATTTTCTCACATCTTAAAATCCACCTATTTTCTGATTATTTTGAATGAGGCACTGAAGGGACTTATATTTTCAATCAATCTTCATTCCCATTGTTAACTTCCTTGCCAAAAAAAAAGAATGCATAAAACATGAGTTTCTTACTTATTAAATGTTCATCCCTACACTGTCAGCTACTTGATATTGGTTATTTGTGCCCCCTTTCAGGTACCTGCATCACCAGAATGGTGTCCCGTGTTCCCACCTGAAACTATATAGTTATTAATCAGTTGTCACTTCTCACCTATGATAGCGACTACAACCATCTTACCCTGGCAAAATTACACAGTAGAAAGTCTTCATTTTCCTTCTATTCAGCATTCTTTGTTTTAGCTTTCCTGACCATCATTTTAAATACCTTTTTTTTTTTATGTTATGTTAATCACCATACATTAATTACATCATTAGTTTTTTTTGTTTTGTTTTGTTTTGCCAAATCTGGAGATAAATTTCTTTTTTTTAAATTTTTTATTGTTATGTTAATCACCATACATTACATCATTTGTTTTTGATGTAGTGTTCCATGATTCATTGTTTGTGCATAACACCCAGTGCTCCATGCAGAACGTGCCCTCTTTAATACCCATCAACAGGCTAACCCATTCCCCCACCCCTTCCCCTCTAGAAACCGCAGTTTGTTTTTCCGAGTCCATAGTCTCTCATGGTTCATCTCCCCCTCTGATTTCCCGACCTTCATTCTTCTCCTCCTGCTATCTTCTTCCCTCTTTTTTTTAAACATATAATGTATTATTTGCTTCAGAGGTACAGATCTGTGATTCAACAGTCTTGCACAATTCACAGTGCTCACCATAGCACATACCCTCCCCAATGTCTATCACCTACTCACCCCATCCCTCCCACCCCTTAAAGAAGCTGGTGAGAATTGAGGAATGTGGATTCTGTCTTCAATTATTTCATAAAACTTGTGTTGGTTGTGTGCGATGTAATTTACTGGCGCAAAGCAGTTCCTGGTAAGATTTCTTTTCCCTCGCTATCCTCAACAAGAATTATTTAAGCTCCTATAATGTGCCAGACAGTGGGCACATGGAGATTAATAAGATGGGATTCCAGCTTTCAAGTTTTGTTGTAGTTTTATAAACAAGACATGCATAAATTACAGGGCGGTATGATAAGGTCTAAAGCTAATATTTGTCCAAAATATTAAGGAACCAAGGAAAAACAATTCACTAAAATGTTACTTGAAAGTAATATTTGGCTTGGATTTTAAAGGGTGTATAGGGATTTGTCAAGTGAAAGGTTAAAGAAAATGTGTCCAACTAGCTATATTATTAAAAAAAAACTAGAAAAACAGTTTTATTAAGTGGAAACTGAAGTCACCTAAGAATCAGTGTTTGGAATCACCCTGAGTAGGATATAAATACTATTGAATCTCATGTTCCTTTGGATTTGTAGCATGTCTGTGTATCAGGGGATTCAAAGGTGAGATTGTCTTTCTTATGAGCCTAAGTTATTATGAATCATTGATTCCCTGGGTTCTTGAAGATTAACATTTTCCACAAAATTGTTAAGAATGACAAGAACCAGGTTGTTTATGTTCAAAAAATGATTGGCTGAGGTTTTTTGTCAGCATTTCTTCATGCATTTGGCCACTGATAAATGTTTATCAGACACCACCATGGTGCTACAATACAGTCTACAATCCAGACAGAAGAGTAGTTGTGAAGGGGCCCCTGGCTGCCTCAGTCGGTAGGGCATGAGACTCTTGATCTCAGGATTGTGAGTGCAAACCCTACATTAGGTGTACAGATTACTTAAAAAATAAAATCTTAAAAAAAATGTTGTAGTGAAAAACAAAGAAATGCTCTTCAACTGTGTTATTTACATAATGTTGGTAAGCATCGCCAATATGCTGCAAAACTAAGTGAATATCTAGAAAGCATCTCCATGTGCTTGAACAATGAGTCACATGGTGTACTTTGAATTAAAAGACAAATCTGAGAAAAAAGTAGTAATGTTAATTTAACAATACTAATAATTAACAGTTATAGAGCCTTTTCCATGTATCAGGACTATGTTAAGTGACTTATTTGGGGAATTTATCCTCACAATCTACATAGAAAATACTCGTTATTATATTTCAGTTTGCTAATAAGAAAACTAAAACCCCATGTAAACCAAAATTCCACCCATGCACTCTGACTCCACAGTTTGAGCTGTCAATACCTCTGACCTAACTCTCCCACATGAGTTATATTCCTAGAAATTTTAGTACACCGTAAGTTTAATATGAATTAACAACATAAGATAGGCACCAAAAGGAGCTAATATAACCATAGGTCATATTAATACTAGTAATAAATGCTGGGCTAGAAGATTGGGTTAATCCAGATGGGGTTACTCTCAGCCTTTCTGGGTAAGTAGGACTAAACATGAAGTATCCAAGTTCTTGGGTCTCATTTTATAAAAATGGAGCCTAAAGTATGCTTAGTTTCTTAAATGTGACTCCTGAGGTAACACTGCTGGCTTCATAAGTGGAGTATAGGTCACCTTCTCCAACACCACACTCAGGTACTAATCTGACACTGAGTCAATTGCGAATGTGTCCAAGTGAATGCCAGTTACGTTATTTAGGATCTTTGGGCCATCTGGAGTGATTATTTTTCATGCATCTCTATTTCCTGGTCTGCAAGAAGTAGAAGCTGTGCTCAGTCATTGCTCTGTTGTATTCTTGTGTCTACGCTGCTTTGCATTTCCTCTTCCTTGTCCCGTCCTCTTTCAGTGAGGACCTCCAGTGAACTCCCCTGCCAGAAATATTTCTAGTGCTCCAAAGCCTCTATTCCATACTAGCCAAACACCAAATTCGATTCTCAGATTCTTTCTCCTCATTGCTCAACCCAAATGAATTTCTACTTTTTTTTTTTTTAAGTAATCTCTATGCCCAACATGGGGCTCAAACCCATGATCCTGAGATCAAGATTTGCATGCTTTATGACGGAGCCAATCAGGTGACCCCTTATCCAAATGAATTTCTAACTGAGATTTTAGGCAGAATCCCAAGGAGGAAGAAGGACCATTCTCTGATCATCCAGAACCAGCTTTTCTAAGGTGGTCAATCCACTTTTAACTGCTTTTCTTCTTTTTCCAGGATGGAAAGCACAAATTCTTGAGGAAAAACTTCAATATTTTTATAATTATAACCCATTATTGACATTGTGTCTCCCTATTAATACTGCTAGGTGGCACAGCAGTCACATTTATTTTCCTATTCAACAGCGGGCATTTGCTATTCAACAATGGGCATTAGGAGCTAGAGGGGTCAGAAGGCAGGTGGGAGATGCTGAGTAGGAAAGAGGTTACAACTCTTAGTGGGACTGTGGACTGTCAGGGAGTGGGTCTTCAGTACTCAGGCAACAACTAGAACCTGAGATTTTGGAATCCCTGGTGTAAAACTAGGAAAAAAAAAAGGACCTTTTTATTCATTTTTAAAAAGATTTTATTTATTTTGAGAGACAGGGAGGGGACAGAGGGAAAAAGAGAGAGAGAATCTCAAGCAGACTCTATGCTGAACACTGAGTACCATGTGGGGCTCCATCTCATGACCCTAAGATCGTGACCTGAACCAAAATCAAGAGTCAGACACTTAACTGACTGAACCACCCAGGCGCCGCTGGACCTTTTTATTTAAAGCTAAAAGATGTTTGCTAAAATTGTTAGAGGGACTTCTTTAAGCTGAAAAGAAAGGGTGTTAATTAGGAACAAGAGGACATATGAAAGAATAAATCTCACTGGAAAAGTAAACATATAGTAAAGGCAATGCATTAATTACTTATAAAGCTAGTCTGAAGGTTAGAAGACAAAAGTAGTAAAAATAACTATGCTTATCATAATTAGATAAGGGATACACAAGATAAAAAAATGTATGTAAAAAGTGACATCAAAAATATAAAATGTAAGAAGATTAAAATGTTGAGCATTAGAATGATATTGAACTGAAGTTGTTATCAACTTAAAATAAACTGTTACAAATATGTTGTCATATGTAAGCCTCATGGTAACCACAAAGCAAAAGGCTATAGTAAATACACAAAAGATAAAGAGAAAGGACTAGAAGCATACCACTACAGAAAGTTATCAAACTACAAAGGAAGAAAGCAAGAGAAGAAAGAAACAGAAAGGAGCAACAAAAACAACTAGAAAACAGTGGGGCACCTAGGTGGCTCAGTCGGTTGAGCATCCAACACTTGGTTTAAGCTCAGATCATGGTGTCAGGCTCATAGGGTAGGGCTCCATGCTCAGTGTGGAGTCTTCTCAGGATCCTCTCCCCCTCTCCTTCCCCTTCTGCCCCCCCTTTCTCTCTCTCTAAAATAAATAAATAATTTAAAAAAACAAAAAATAATTAACAAAATAGCAAATACACACCTATCAATAACTACTTTCAATGTAAATGGACTAAATTCTTTAGTCAATGTAAATGGATTAAATTCTTTAATCAAAAGACACAGTGGTTAATGGATAAAAAAACAAAATCTATCTATATGCTATCTTTAAGAGACACACTTTAGAGGTAAAAACACACACCAACTGAAGGGAAAAGATATTCCATGCAAATGAAAACCAAAGAAAACTGGAGTAGTTATACTTCTATAAAACAAAATAGACTTTAAAACAAAGACTGTGAGGGGCACCTGGGTGGCTCAGTCATTAAGCATCTGCCTTTGGCTGAGGTCATGATCCCAGGGTCCTGGGATTGAGCCCCACATCAGGCTCCCTGCTCCATGGGGAGCCTGCTTGTCCCTCTCCCACTCCCCCTGCTTGTGTTCCTTCTCTCACTCTGTCTCTCTCTGTCAAATAAATAAATAAAATCTTTAAAAAAATAAAAATAAAACAAAGACCATGATGAGAGACAAAGAGGAGTGTTAAATAATGATAAAGCAGTCAACTTAATAAGAGGATATAATATTTGTAGATATTTATGCACCCAACATACAAGCACCTAAGTATATAAAGAAAATATTAACAGACCTAAAGGGAGAAATAGACAGCAATACCATACTAGTAGAGAATCTAACATCCCACTGACATCTATGGATAGATCATCCAGACAGAAAAATCAATAAGGAAGCATTGGCCCTAAACAACACATTAGACAAGAAGGACCTAGCAAATATATAAGAACACTCTATGCACAAGCAGCAGAATGCACACTCATGTAGAGTACACACAGAACATTTTTAAGATAGATTGTATGTTGGACCACAAAACAAGTTTCTATAAATTTAAGAGGATTAAAATCACACCAAGCATCTTTCCTAACCACAATTATAGAAACTAGAAATTAATTACATGACAAAAATTGGAATTCACAAATAAGTGGAGATTAAATAACATGCTACTAAATAAACAATGAATCAATGAAGAATCCAAAAAGAAAGAAAAACCTTAAAAGCAAAGGAAAATGAAAATCTAAAAAAAAACTAATTTTACAAATGAAGGAACTAGAAAAGGAAGGAACAATGAAGCCCAGAGTTAATAGAAAGAAGGAAATAACAAAGATTAGAGCAGAAATAAATTAAGCAGAGATTAAAAAGACAATAGAGAGATTAGTGAAACTAAAAGCTGATTCTCTGAAAAGATAAACAAAACTGACAGCCTTTCACTAGACTCACTAAGAAAGAAAAAAAAGGTAAAATCAGAAATGAAAGAGATGTCACAACTGATAACACAGAAATACAAAAGATAACAAAATACTGTTATGAAAAATTGTGTGTCTACAAATTGGAAAACCTGGAAGAAATAGATGTATTTTTATACAATCTTCCAAAACTGAATCATGACGAAAAAGAAAATTTGAAAAACCTAGCAAGGGGATTTAATCAATCATCAAAAATCTCCCAACAAACAAAAGTCCAGGACGAGATGTCTTCACTGGTGAATTCTACCAAACATTTAAAGAAGAATTAATACCAACACTTCTCAAACTCTTCCAAAAAATAAAGGCAGGATGGGGAGAACTCTTTCAAATACATTTTTTGAGGCCAGCGTTACCCTGACATCAAAACCAGACAAGGATGCCACAAGAAGAAAAAATTAGAGATCAATATTCCTGATGAACATAGATGCAAAAATCCTCAACATAATTTTAGCAGAGTTCAATAATACATTAAAAAGATCATACACCATGATCAAGTGGGATTTATCCCAGGATGCGAGCATGGTTCAACATGTGCATATTAATCATTGTGATACACTACATTGACAGAATGAATGATACAAATCATATGACTATTTCAATAGATGCAGGAAAAACATTTCAAACAATTCAACATCAATTTATGATAAAAAAAATTCTCAATGAAGTGGGGATGGAGGAAACATGCCTCAATGTAATAAAGGCCATATATGACAAGCCCACAGCTAGCATCATACTGAATGTTTTTCCTCTAAGATCAAGAAGAAAACAAAGATGCCCACTCTTGTGCTTTTATTCAACATAGTAATGGAAGCCCTAGCCAGGACAATTAGGAAAAAAAAGAAAAGTCATCCAAATAAGAAGTAAAGGAATAAAACTGCCATTATTTGTAGATATGATGTCATATACAGAAAACCCTAAAGACTTCATCAAAAACCTATTAGAACTAATAAACAAATTCAGCGAAGTTTTGAGGTACAAAATCAATACACAAATAGCTGTTGTGTTTCTTTATGAGAATAATGAGCTTTCAGGAGAAGAATGTAAAAAAAATAGTCCCATTTACAATTGAATCAAAAAGAGTGAAATACCTAAGAATAAATTTAACCGAAGAGATGAAAGAGCTGTACTCTTGAAAATAACAAGATATTAATGAAAGAAATTGAAGAAGACACAAAGAAAGAAAAAGATATTCTGTGTTCATGGAGTGGAAGAATTAATATTTTTAAATGTCCATACTACCCAAAGCAATCTGAAAATTGAACGCAATTCTTATGAAAACCTCAAAAGCATTTTTCACAGAAATAGAGCAATCTTAAAATTTGTGTGGAACGACAGACTCTGAATAGCCAAAGAAATCTTGAGAAAGAAAAACATAACTGGAGGCATCAAGTTACATTACAAAGCTATAATAATTATTATTATTTATAGATTTTATTTATTTATTTTAAAGAGAGGGGGGAGACAGAGGAGGGAGGAGCAGAGGGGGAGGGAGAGGAAGATGTAAAGAATCCCAAGCAGACTCATTACCCAGCACAGAGCCTGAAGTGGGGTTTAATCTCATGACCCTGAGATCATGACCTGAGCCAAAACCAACAGACACTTAACTGACTGAGCCACCCAGGTGATCCCAAAGCTACAGTCATTAAAACAGTACAGTACCAACATAAAAACAGACATATACTTCAATGGAGCAGAATAGAGGACCCAGAAATAAACCCATACATATATGGTCAATTACTTTACAACAAAGGAGCTAAGAATATGCAACGGGGAAAGGACAATCTCTTCAATAAATGGTGTTGGGAACACTGGACAGCTACATGCAAAAGAATAAAACTGGACCACTACCTTACACTGTAGACAAAAATTAACTCAAAATTTTAAAAACCTGAATGTAAGACCAGGAACCACAAAACTCCTAGAAAAAAGTGTAGGTGGTAAGCTCCTTCATATAGATCTTGGTGATAACTTTTTGAATCTGACACCAAAAGTAAAAGCAACAAAATAAAAAATTAACAAGTGGGACTACAACAAACTAAAAAGCTTTTGCACAGCAATAGAAACCTTCAATAAAATGAAAAGGCAGCCTATTGAAAAGGCAGACAATATATTTGAAAATAATATAACTGATAAGAGGCTAATATCCAAAATATATAAAGAACTCATATAACCCAATAGAAAAAATGGGCAGAAGATCTGAATAGACATTTTTTTCAAAGAAGACATACACATGGCCAACAAGTACATGGAAAGATTGTCAATATCACTCATCATCAGGGTAACTCAAAATCAACACCACGATGCGATGTTATATCACACTTGTCAGAACGGCTGCTATCAAAAAGACTAGAAATAAAACGTGTTGGGTAGGATGCAGAGAAAAGGGAGTACTTATGCACTGTTGGTGAGAATGTAAGTTGGTGCAACCACTGGGGAAAACAGTATTGAGATTCCTTAAAAAATTAAAAATAGAACTACCATATAATCCAGCAATTCCATTTCTGGATATTTATGTGAAGAAAACAAAAACACTAACTTGAAAGTATGTATATATACATATATATACATATTTTGTATATGTATATATACGTACTTATGTTCATTGCAGCATTATTCACAATAACCAACATATGGAAACAACCTAAGAATCCATTGATGAATGGATGAAGAAATTTGGTACACACACACACAGAGGAATATTATTTAGCCATAAAAAGGATTGAAATCTTGCCATTTACAACAACATGGATGAGAGCGTTATACTAAGTGAAGTCATGTTACAATGGGATTACCTCCCAACAGACTTATCATAAGTTAAAAACATGGTGGTAAAAATTTATTGAAAACACCTAAACCACCATACATTATAGCTTAGGCCAGCCTACCTTAAACATGCTCAGAACACTTACTAACCTACAGTTGAGCAAAATCATCTAATTTGATAATCAATTGTTAAATATCTCATGTAGGTTATTTTTGTTGTTTTTGTTTTGTTTTGTTTTGCTTTGTTTTGTTTTCTATTTAGTTGTATGGTTTTTTTAAGTTTTTGGATATTAACCCCTTACCAGATAATATGATTTGCAAATATTTCCTCCCATTCAGTAGGTTGCCTTTTCATGTTGTTGATGATTTTTTTTTTTTTTTTGCTGTTCAGAAGGTTTTTTTTTTTTTTTAAGATTTTTATTTATTTATTTGACAGAGAGAGATACAGCGAGAAAGGGAACACAAGCCTGTACTCAAAGTGAAAGACAGAATGACTATCTAGGTACACAATGTTTGTTAAGTATATTGGTGGTTGACCCTCACAATTGCCTGGCTGACTGGAAGCTGTGCTTCAGTGCCACAGCCCGGCATCCTGAGAGTATCCTCCTGCATATGGCTAGCCCAGGAAAAGATCAAAATTCAAAATCTGAAGTATGGTTTCTACTGAATGAGTATTGCTTTAATAGCACCATAAGGTCAACAAAATCATAAGTTGAAGTATTGTAAGTCAGTGACCTTCTGTAAGTCAGACAGAGAAAGACAAATATTGTAAGAGCTCTCTTGTATGTGGAACCAAGGAAAGGAAAATGAAAAAGAAAAAGAAATCTATACTCATAGATAACAGAGAGCAGATTGCTGGTTGCAAGAGGCATGGGGTGGAATTATACAGATTAAAAAAGTGTGAGTCTCCACAATTCCATCACCAACACTACTACCTTCCCAGACACAATTACTATTTAAAATTTATCGTGTATCCTTCTAGATCTATTTTTCTATGTGTTCAAATATCTATATATGTATAACCACAATATATAGAATTGTTTAAAATGAAATTAACATTTTGCAACCCAGAAAGAATCTCTGACCAGAAAATAAATAATATTTTAAAGAGTCACTTTCTTGTTGAAACATCACCAGAATACAGCTCCTATTAATGCATGTAAAGCAATGGCTCTTCTTATAACAGATATAAAGTTTCAGATATTTAAAAGGGTTTCAAAAATGGTTTTTTTTAATAAAAAGAACATGAATTAATTTTGAAAACAAAAAATAAGATAAAATAAAATGAAGCTGTAGGAGGACTTTCTATTTCCAGTCTGGCATATAAGGACCTTGGAAATTGTCACTTCCATCCCCACAACAAGAGACAAGCTGAACACCATGAAAATCAACCACTGTTCATAGATCCATCAGAAAATTGAAGTCACAGGGCAAGCTGCTGCCCCCTAAATTGTCAAGTACAGAGAATCATGGCTTACCAGAACAGAAGTTCAAAAGCAGAAACCTCCATGGGCTCTGGTACTGGGCTGAGGGGTGGGGAACTGTAGTTGATGAGTTGCTAAGTGTTTGGTTTAACTCAAGTGTGTGAGTTAAAAACTCCAGGAGGGATACCCAAACTTTTGAGAATTTTATTTCCAGGAGCCCCTTTATGTTCTCACAATGAAGACAAGACATGATTCCAGCAAAGAGTGGAAAAGCAGTCATTTTAAAACATACCCAGAGTATTGTATTCCTAACAGGTCCTTCCTTCAAGGGAAATAACTCTACCTGAACATCACTAACTGGGGTTTCACCAAAGACCAACCATCATGGCAGAAGGGAACTACTCAACTCCATCTGTATTTAACCTTCTTGTTAAACTAAGACATGTGTATGGATGATGTGGGGAGCCAGTCCAGGGCACTGGCTCACTGAAAAGCTAAAACCTAACCATAAAAAGAACACTTCCCCCATACCCTAACACCACATCAATAGGGATCCTCGATAATAAGAAGGTATTACCCTCAAAAGAACTATACATCTCAGGCTTATTTAAGGAACTATAGAGAAACCCAAAGGAAACAGATAAAACATGGACATCAAGGAAAAATTTTAATACTTCTGAAATCTACAGCTATAGTAAACAATAAACACAGCCTAACAAGGCAAAAAACATAAAACATCACATTAAGGTCCATTTTACCTAAATTCCTTTACCCAGGTCATCATATCTGACTTCAAAAAAAAAAAATTACAAAGCAAAAACAAAACAAAAAAACTGCACAGTCTGAAGAACAAAGCAAGCCCCAAAAACCAGACTCAGATATGGCAGAGATATTGGAATAATCAGACCCAGAATTAAAACACCAATGACTAAATGCCCAAGATAATAACAGAAAGGTTGGACAACATGTAAAAACAGATGTATATAATGTAAGCAGAGAGCTGGAAACTCAAAGAAAGATTACAAAAATGTTAGAAATCAAAAACACTGCACAGAAATTAAGAATGCTTTTGATGGGTACATCAGTAGACTGGACACAGCATCCCCTCAAAAAAAATCAGTAAGCATGAAGAAATGGCAATAGGGACTTCCAAAACTGAAAGACAAATAGAAAAAGAATGAAAAAGATGAAACAGATTATCCAAGAACTGTGGGACAATTACAAAAGCTGTAACATACATGTAACAAATATAGCAAATGTACCACCCTGATGCAAGATGTTAAAAATAGGGGATATGGGGGGGGGTGTCATAGGAGAACTATGTACTTTCTGTCCAATTTATCTATAAATCTAAAACTCCTTAAAATATAGTCTATTAATTAAAAAAACTTAGAAGCAATGATTACAAATCATCACATGCACAAATAAAGTTTAAATTGAATAATTCATTGGCTGAAGCAATAGCGGTGAGAATCTTTATAACATTACTCTGAGTCTATATTGCAAGAAGACAGTAAAAAAGCAAGAACATGGTCTGAATAGTGTCATTAATAATGATTATTTAATTAACATATTTGACACTTGTATCCTAGAAATGAGAATACCCATTGTTTTCCAACGTTTATGGAATATTTACGCACATAATTCGTGTACCAGATTACAAAACTGATTTTAATAAATTACCCAAGTCCTAGAGTTATAGGTTATATTATTTAATTAAAATGCAATGAAACTGGAAATTCATAGCACGTTTTAAACTCCCCAAATTCCAATTTCTTAGAAACTTTAAAACACATAAAACTCTCTTAAATAACCTAGTTTAAGGAGGAAATATACAACTGCAGACTCTTTCAATATTAATATGGAATGTAGATAGATCTGTACTCAGAGGGATAGTCATAATTATCCTCATAGACTTTGACTTCCCTTCCTGCCAACACATAGGATTTCCCAGGCTACAACTACTGCTAGAAATATGTGGATAAATTTACAAAAATAGTCTACAGGTAAGAAGTGAAATACAATATTTTGGAAATGGAATAGAACAATACGTGTTTCTACACATTATAGCAAACATCTCCTTATCTAGAAATTGTGGAGAAAAAGTGGAGTTTCAAGTAGAAAACAAAATTAGGGCTCAGCTACATTCCTCAAGAATAATTTTATTTTGAGATGAGGCCATATGAAACTTCAGCACAAAGAGAGGCGGAGCAAGAGGGCAGAGGAGTAGGAGACCTGGATTTCGTCTGGTCTCAGGAATTCAGCTGGATAGGGATCAAACCATTCTGAACACCTACGAACTCAACAGGAGATCAAAGAGAAGAATAGCAACAACTCTCTGAACAGAAAAGCGACCACTTACTGGAAGGTAGGACGTGCGAGGAAGTGAATCCGAGGTGATATTTGGGAGGATAGACAGTGGGGGAGGGGCCTCCGCCGCTTCTGGCAAGTGATAGAGCCGCGGAGCACAAAATTGGAACTTTTAGAAATCGGTTCCGCTGAGGGACGTCGCTGCAGTGGCTAAGCGGGGGGTGGAACCCTCACAGGGCAGTGTGGTCTCGGGACCCTCGGGGTCACAGAAAGACCGGGGGTGCCTGAGTGTGGCAGAGCTCTCAGGTATTGGAGCAGGGAAGCTGGCTGCATAGATGGAGCCGAGGCGCGGGCTCTCAGCTCGGGGTTGCCATAAACTGTGATCTGTGGCACAGTCGGGCCACTGCTCCTCCAGCAGGGACCCAACAAGGGGCAGATCCGGGGAGACTCCCCTTCCTCCCCTGGGAGGAGCAGCGCGGGAATGCACTGGACGGATCTGCTAGGTTTGGAGACGCCACACGGGGTTGTGTGCCAGAGATAGAAATGCTCGGTCACAGGCCGGGTGAGCACGGAGTGTGGCCGGAGACCGGGGAGACAGGAGTGATTGACTGCTTTTCTCTGGGGGCGCACTGAGGAGTGGGGCCCCGAGTTCGTGGCTCCTCCAGGGCGGAGATTGGGAGGCTGCCATTTTCACTCTTGTCCTCCAAAGCTGTACGGAAAGCTTGCAGGGAATAAAAGCTCCAGAGAGCAAACCCGAGCAGATTACTTAACCCGGACCTGGCAAGGGTGGGGCAATTCCGCCTCCGGCAAAGACATTTAAGAACCCTGGCAACAGGTCCCTCCCCCAGAAGATCTACAAGAACAGCCAGCCAAGACCAAGTTTATCGATCAATGACACAAGCAGGATGCCAGCGCTAGGGGAATACAGCACATAGAATTCATGTTTTTTTCCCCATGATTCTTTAGTCTTTCAAAGTTAATTTTTTTAACTATCTTTTTTTTTAAATTTTTCTTTTTCCCTTTTCAACCAACATCTTATCAATCCCTTTTTTAAAAAATGTTTTTTTATTTTTCTTTTTTAAAGTCATGTTCTATCCTTTCAGAGTAGTTACCCTTATTTTTGGTGTATATGTATATAGGTTATTCAGTCTTTAAAATTTTGGGATACAGTTTCTTCTAATAGATCAAAATATACCCTAAATCTCTAGTGTATGGCTTTGTTCTAGTCTCCTGCCCGATCACATTCTCTCCCTTTTTTGTTTTTTAAATCCTCTTCTATCTTTTTTCAAACAACTTCTTATCTTATCAATTCCTTTTACAAAATTTTTGCAATTTTCATCTTTACAGTCATATTCCATCCCTTCATCATATTAACCCGTATTTTTGTACATATATAAGTTTTTCTCTCTTTAAAATTTTGGGAGGCACTTTCTTCTAACAGACCAAAATACACCCAAAATCTAGTGTGTGGCACTGATCTATGCACCAGCCTGATCATATTTGATAATATTCTGTTTGTTTTGTTTTTGTTTGTTTTTATCTTCTTTTTCTATTTTTTTCTTCTTTTTCTTTTCTCTTTCTTTCCCCCTGGTTCAGGTCTCTTCTGATTAGTTTAGTGTGTATTTTCTGGGGACATTGTTACCCTGTTAGCATTTTGTTCTCTCATTCATCTGTTCTCCTCTGGACAAAATGACAAGATGGGAAAAAAATCACCTCAACAAAAAGAACAAGAGGCAGTACCAACTGCCAGGGACCTAATCAATATGGACATTAGTAAAATGGAGGAACTAGAGTTCAGAATTATGATTTTAAGGATACTAGCTGGGCTTGAAACAAGCATGGAAGGCAATAGAGAAACCCTTTCTGGAGAAATAAAAGAACTAAAATCTAACCAAGTTGAAATCAAAAAGGCTATTAATGAGGTTCAATCAAAAATGGAGGCTCTAACTACTAGGATGAATGAGGCAGAAGAGAGAATTAGTGATACAGAAGACCAAATGATGGAAAATCAAGAAGCTGGGAAAAGGAGAGATAAACACTACTGGATCAAGAGGGCAGAATTTGAGAGATAAGTGATACCATAAGATGAAACAACATTAGAATAATTGGGATCCCAGAAGAAGAAGAAAGAGAGAGAGGGGCAGAAGGTATATTGGAGCAAATTATAGCAGAGGAATTCCCTAATTTGGGGAAGGAATCAGGCATCAAAATCCAGGAGGCACAGAGAACCCCTCTCAAAATCAATAAAAATAGATCAACACCCCGATATCTTAGTAAAACTTACAAGTCTCAGAGACAAAGAGAAAATCCTGAAAGCAGCTCAGGAGAAGAGATACGTAAACTACAATGGCAGAAACATTAGATTGGCAACAGACCTATCCACAGAGACCTGGCAGGACAGAAAGAAATGGAATGATATATTCAGAGCACTAAATGAGAAAAATATGCAGCCAAGAATACTATATCCTGCTAGGCTGTCATTGAAAATAGAAGGAGAGATAAAAAGCTTCCAGGACAAACAAAAACTAAAGGAATTTGCAAACACAAAACGAGCCTACAAGAAATATTGAAAGAGGTCCTCTAAGCAAAGAAAGAGCCTAAAAGCAACATAGACCAGAAAGGAACAGAGACAATATACAGTCACAGTCACCTTACTGGCAATACAATGGCACTAAATTCATATCTTTCAATAGTTACCCTGAATGGAAATGGGCTAAATGCCCCAATCAAAAGACACAGACTATCAGATTGGATAAAAAACAAGACCAATCAATATGCTGTCTGCAAGAGACTCATTTTTGACCCAATGATACCCCCACATTGAAAGTGAGGGGGTGGAAAACCATTTACCATGCTAATGGACATCAAAAGAAAGCTGGGGTGGCAATCCTTATATCAGGCAAATTAGAGTTTGAACCAAAGACTGTATAAGAGATGAGGAAGGACACTACATCCTACTTAAAGGGTCTATCCAACAAGAAGGTCTAACAATTGTAAATATCTATGCCCCGAACATGGGAGCAGCCAATTATATAAGGCAATTAATAACAAAAGCAAAGAAACACAACAACAATACAATAATAGTAGGGAAATTTAACACCCCCCTCAATGAAATGGACAGATCATCTAAGCAAAAGATCAACAAGGAAATAAAGACTTTAAATGACACACTGGACCAAATGGGCTTCACAGATATTCAGAACATTCCATCCCAAAGCAACAGAATACACATTCTTCTCTAGTGCCCATGGAACATTCTCCAGAATAAATCACATCCTAGGTCACAAATCAGGTTTCAACTGATACCAAAAATGGGAATCATTCCCTACATATTTTCAGACCACATTGCTTTGAAACTAGAACTCAATCACAAGAGGAAAGTCGGAAAGAACTCAAATACATGGAGGCTAAAGAGCATCCTACTAAGGAATGAATGGGTCAACCAGAAAATTAAAGAAGAATTAAAAAAATTCATGGAAACCAATGAAAATGAAAACACAACTTTTTTCAAAATCTTTGGGATGCCTCAAAGGCAGTCCTAAGAGGAAAGTATATAGCAATACAAGCCTTTCTCAAGAAACAAGTAAAGTCTCAAATACACAACTTAATCCTACACCTAAAGGAGCTACAGAGAAAACAGCAAATAAAGCCTAAACACAGCAGGAGAAGAGAAATAATAAAGATCAGAGCAGAAATCAATGAACTAGAAACCAAAAGAACAGTTGAACAGATCAACGAAACTAGGAGCTAGTTCTTTGAAAGAATTAACAAGATTGATAAACCCCTGGCCAGACTTATCAAGAAGAAAAGAGAAAGGACCCAAATCAACAAATTCATGAATGAAAGAGGAGAGATCACAACCAACACCAAAGAAATACAAACAATTATAAGAACATATTGTGTGCAACTATATGCCAGCAAATTACATAATCTGGAAGAAATGGATGCATTCCTAGAGATGTAACAACTACCAAAACTGAACCAGGAAGAAACAGGAAACCTGAACAGACTTATAACCACTAAGAAAATTGAAGCAGTCATCCAAAATCTCCCAACAAACAAAAGCCCTGGGCCAGACGGCTTCTCAGGGGAATTCTACCTATCATTTAAAGAGAATTAATACCTATTTTTCTGAAACTGTTCCAAAAAATAGAAATGGAAGGAAAACTTCCAAACTCGTTTTCTGAGGCCACCATTACCTTGATCCCCAAACCAGACAAAGACCCCATCAAAAAGAATTACAGACCAATATCCTTGATGAACATGGATGCAAAAATTCTCACCAAAATACTAGCCAATAGGATCCACAGTACGTTAAAAGGATTATTCACCACGACCAAGCGGGATTTATCCCTGGGCTGCAAGGTTGGTTCAACATCCCCAAATCAATCAATGTAATACAATACATTAATAAAAGAAAGAACAAGAACCATATTATTCTCTCAATAGATGCAGAAAAAGCATTTGACAAAGTACAGCATCCTTTCTTGATCAAAACTCTTCAGAGTATGGGGATAGAGGGTACATACTTCAATATCATAAAAGCCATCTGTGCAAAACCGACAGCGTATACCATTTTCAATGGGGAAAAATTGAGAGCTTTCCCCCTAAGGTCAGGAACACGGCAGGGAGGTCCACTATCACCACTGCTATTCAACATATTATTAGAAGTCCTAGCCACAGCAATCAGACAACAAAGAGAAATCAAAGGCATCCAAATCGGCAAAGAAGGAATTAAACTCTCACTCTTTGCAGATGATATGATACTTTATATGGAAAACCCAAAAGACCCCACCCCAAAATTGCTAGAACTCATGCAGGAATTCAGTAATGTGGTAGAATATAAAATCAATGCACAGAAATCAGTGGCATTCCTATACACCAACAACAAGACAGAAGAGAAAGAAATTAAGGAGTCGATCCCATTTACAATTGTACCCAAAACCATAAGATACCTAGGAATAAATCAAACCAAAGAGGCAAAGAATCTGTGCTCAGAAAACTATAAAAGACTCATGAAAGAAATTGAGGAAGACACAAAGAAATGGAAAAACGTTCCATGCTCATGGATTGGAAGAACAAGTATTGCGAAGATGTCAATGCTACCTAGAGCGATCTACACATTCAATGCAATCCCCATCAAAATACCATCCACTTTCTTCAAAGAAATGGAACAAATAATCCTAAAATTTGGATGGAACTAGAAAAGACCCCGAATAGCCAGAGAAATGTTGAAAAAGAAAAGCAAAGCTGGTGGCATCACAATTCCGGACTTCCAGCTCTAATACAAAGCTGTCATCATCAAGACAGTATGGTACTGGCACAAAAACAAACACATAGATCAGTGGAACAGAATAGAGAGCCCAGAAATGGACCCTCAACTCTGTGGTCAACTCATCTTTGACAAAGCAGGAAAGAATGTCCAATGGAAAAAAAACAGTCTTTCAACAAACGGTGTTGGGAATATTAGACAGCCACATGCAGAAGAATGAAACTGGACCATTTCCTTACACCACACACAAAAATAGACTCCAAATGGTTGAAAGACCTAAATGTGAGACAGGAGTCCATCAACATCCTAAAGGAGAACACAGACAGCAACATCTTTGACCTCAGTCGCAGCAACTTCTTAGAATCATCACCAAAGGCAAGGGAAGCAAGGGCAAAAATGAACGATTGGGACCTCATCAAGATAAAAAGCTTTTGCATAGCAAAGCAAACAGTTAACAAAACAGAGGCAACCCACAGAATGGGAGAAGATATTTGCAAATATCAGATAAAGGGCTAGTATCCAAAATCTATAAAGAGCTGCTTAAACTCAACCCCCCAAACAACAAATGATCCAATAAAGAAATGGGCAGAAGACATGAACAGACATTTTTCCAAGGAAGACATCCAAATGGCCAACAGACACATGAAAAAGTGCTCAACATCGCTCGGCATCAGGGAAATCCAAATCAAAACCTCAATGAGATACCATCTCACACCAGTCAGAATGGCTAAAATTAACAAGTCAGGAAATGACAGATGTTGGCGGGGATGCAAAGAAAGGGGAACCTTCCTATACTGTTGGTGGGAATGCAAGCTGGTTTAGGCACTCTGGAAAACAGTATGAAGGTTCCTCAAAAAGTTGAAAATAGAGCTACCATATGATCCACCAATTGCACTACTGGGTATTTACTCCAAAGATACAAATGTAGGGATCCAAGGGGGTATGTGCATTCTGATGTTTATAGCAAAAATGTCCACAATAGCCAAACTGTGGAAAGAGCCAAGATGTCCATCAACAGATGAATGGATAAAGAAGAAGTGGTATATATATACAATGGAATATTATGCAGCCATCAAAAGGAATGAGATCTTGCCATTTGCAACGACGTGGATGGAACTGGAGGGTGTTATGCTGAGCGAAATAAGTCAATCAGAGAAAGACATATATCATATGACCTAACTGATATGAGGATTTCTTAATCTCAGGAAACAGACTGAGGCTTGCTGGAGTGGGGGTGGGTGGGAGGGATGGGGTGGCTGGGTGATAGATATTGGGGAGGGTATGTGCTATGGTGAGTGTTGTGAATTGTGCAAGACCGTTGAATCACAGTTCTGTATCTCTGAAACAAATAATACCTCATATGTTAAAAAAAAGGAAGGAGAAGAGAAGGAGAAGGAGGAGGAGGAGGAAGAAGAAAGAAGGAGAAGGAGAAGGAGAAGGAGAAAAGGAGAAAAGGCAGAAAGGAGGAAAGGAGGAAAGGAGGAAAGGAGAAGGAGAAGGAGAAGAGAAGGAGAAGATGATAGCAGGAGCAGAAGAATAAAGGGGAGGGAATTGGAGGAGGAGATGAACCATGAGAAAGGATGGACTCTGGAAACCAAACTGGGGATTCTAGAGGGGAAGGGGTGGGAGTATGTGTTAGCCTGGTGATGGGTATTAAAGAGGGCACGTTCTGCATGGAGCATTGGGTGTTGTGTGCAGGCATTGAAACATGGAACACTGCATCAAAAACTTGCTGTAATGTGTGGTGATTCACATAATAATAAAAAAAATGAAACTTCAGGTCACATGTTTTTACCTCCTTTCTCTTTCCCTGGTGAACTGGTAGTCAGACCCTTTGCAAAGTCTCAAAATTTCCTTCTTGAGTCCATATTGCAGTTGATCCATGGTACATGGGAAGGAGGAAAGAAGCAACTGGAAGAAGTATCTCAGACCCAGGGAGTAAAATGGCAGTGATTTCCTGTCTGGAGCTCAAAGACTTTGGTGACAAATGATGTGACAAAGGGTTCTCAGCTCATGCCTGCTACGAGGGTCCAGCAGGCTTTCTCAGGAAGAGGAGGAGAGGTGTCCACTAGAGCAGCTCCCCTCCACCCCTCTGCCACCCTCCAGCACCACCTAGGACAAGCAGTCCAAGACCCTAGAAAGGAGCAGCATGTTTGGGAGAACAGCTTGCATGTGCTGAGTAGAAATTGAGACAAAGGAGGAGGAAATCTATGGGCCAGTAGCACAAACCAAAGATTCTGTAAAGCACCTGGAGATGAATGAGATGGACCAGCAACTTCACATATTTTTACACATGGCCCTGGGGGTCCAATTCCTGTAGGCATCCCAGTCAGTCTTGGCCACAACACTCCATTCTCGATTGCTTTACTCTGGCATGAGGGTTGTCCCATTCTCAGATGTTTGACCTAGGAGAGAGCATAGTCAAAGTGGGGGCTCAGTATCAAGAGTTTAGTGTGGGATCGAATAGCTCTTCTCATGCGAAATGCAAGGACTCTCTGGGGTGTGGGAAGGAAAGTGATAAGCTACAGAATCATGAGTGGAGGACCCGGCATCCTGCTCCCACAGCTATTTTTCCTTTTTTTTTTTTTGTTCCCCTTTACTTTGGGTCTGATCCCAGCAAATCCTTTTGCCAGATAAAGCACTGAAGTAGAGAAAGCAGCATTTCAACAGCATTATTGAAAAATGTTCTTTCCTACAGCCAAAACTGAGACAGAAATGCCAAGACGTTTACACCCAAAGAAGAACTGACCGAGAGCCAAACACATGCTGGGTTTGCTTGGAGTGGGGGGTGGTGAAGGGAAGAGAAAGAACATTCACACAGTATAAGATGACACCAGACAACAGCACTTGCAAAGCAGAATTTGCAATATTAAGCACACTTCTTATTACCCAAGGGAACCTTCAGAAAAGATAAGCTGCTTGGATTTTCAACAAAAAGATTAAAATATTCCAACTGGCATTTCCCTCCGGAGGCCCAAGATGTCCTGTTTTCTCTGCAGCAGCTGTCCCTTTCCACAAAGGCCCAGTGACTTGGAAAAGGGAAAACATAATGGCTTCTTGTCAGAGTTCACTTGTGTCTTTGGCTTCTCCTAATTTCTTTGGCCTTCCATGTATTAAGGACCAATTTGTGATTAACCAGGCAAAGGGAATAAAAAGGAGAGTTTTAGAAAATGAACCACGTTGATTAGCATGTCCTGACGGGGATTTTGGATCACCCCAGAGCATCCCCAGTTCACTTCTGGGAGAGCAAAGCCAGTGAAAATCCACTCTGATTTTAAAGAAAGAATATATACCGTCAGTTGAATACTTAGAGAAAGGGAGAAAGTCTGGTGGAATCAATAGGTAACCATAAAATCTCACATGTGGTAAATGCTGAGATATTCTAAAACTCATTTGGATTAGAGTAATTTATTGAGAAGTACAGAAATCACTATAAGGAGGGCATGGGAATAGAGAGAAACGAATATATTAACTGTTGCTGATGAGCAACAAACTAAGTTGACTGTTTCTTGAGAGAGAGAAGGAGGAGGAGGGGAAAAAGGGAAGGAGAAGGGAAGGAAGGGAAGGAGAAGGGAAGGAAGGGAAGGAGAAGGGAGAGGAGGAAGAGGAAGAGGAGGAAGAGGAAGAAGAGGAGGAGAAGGAGAAGCAGGGGAAGCGGGTAACATCTCTATAAAATTTCAGGAATATTTTCTCTTCTCCCTTACAGCTGTTTGCTCTCTTGGTTGCTAGATACATGATTCTTCTGTTTAAGTGTGTAGGTACCTTTAGGTTGGAGCAGCACAATTTTGATAGCATTTGATCAGATCAACTCTGGATGGAAAATGCCTTGGAGATAATATGGGAACCACCCTGAGGTTCCCAAAGGCAAGCCCTTCAACCTAGACCAGGAGGACAAAGCCTCCACCCATATGCACAGGACGCCAGCTCCAAACCTGTAATGAGAAGCCAGCTGGCTTCTCAAGCTCCCTTCAGCCAGAGGAAATGTGCCCCCAGCATTCCCTGCTGGGAAGAGTGCAGCAAGAATAAGCTTTGCGAAGTAGTCCACTAGGAATATGCCAAGTGTGTTCTTGGGAAGTGTCCCCAAAGCAGATGTAATAAGATACAGTGAGTAACTACTTCAACCTCCTCCTTTCTGCTGTCCTCTGTAGCTCTCCCGCTTTTCAAATCTCTCTCTCTTTGATGGCTCTGGCATCATCTTCAGCAGCTGTGGTCTCAGAAGGGAGGGCCAGATTAGGGGGAAGAAAAGAACTGTTGGAACAAAATGAAATTCTAGAGCTTCTGGCATGATAGGTGGCTCAGAAAGAGTGAAGCCCGTCCTGCAGATCTGCACTGATGGGCTCACCAGGCTGAGCTAATTGTCTGTGAATTGTTCCATTATACCAAACACCCATGCTGATGCACAGAACACCTTCGTTCAAAGGAAAGTATTTATCATGGCAGTGGTGTTGGGAAAACAGTGATAGCTTATAGAACTCAAATATGAGGATCATTTAATCTGAAATCCCATTAAAGGGCAGGTACAATGAGAATCGAAACAAGGAGGGTAGCTGGGAGATAGAGAAAGGAACATAAAAGAACTTTATTTTAATATTGAACAGTAATATAAGTAAAGGCAAGTGCCATCCTTCAAAAGAAGGAGGGAAGGAGGTGCTCAGACCACTCTTACTTAGAATGGCAGTGAAACTGGTATAAGGAGGTGACTATGCTATATGCCCTAGAAAAGTCAGAGCCCCAAATCTCAGTCACTACCGACAATGGCTGAAGACCCTACTGTAGAATTTTGGTTGGAAGGCTCCTCCCCACTGTGTCCCCATGCTGCCCCCTAGGGCCTCCTCCCTACCTCCTCTACTGGCTGTGCGTTCCCTCCCCATGTCCACAGCTGCACACCTGACCATCGCCAGGGTGACACACTGTGAATACACATTGGCCAAGTTGATACAGATCCCCTTGCCAGACTGACAAGACTTCAAGATTTTGACAAGTATGTTCATCCTGACTCATTTCCATGTTCCCTGCTTCGAAAGCAAGACAGACAGAAAAGAAGGCACAGCCTTGTGGAACCAGAGCAGACACACCGAAATCTCACTCTAGAAACAGTGGTTCTCAAAGTCTGGTCCCAGGACCAGCAGCATCAGCATTGCATGAAACCTTGTTTGAAGTGCAGATTCAGCCTGTATCTATGGAATCAGCTGTTCTGAAGAGACCAGTAATCTGTGTTTTAGCAAGCCTTCCAATTTAAGTTTCAAAATCTCTAGTCTAAAAGATCTTTCATAGGTAGTAGAACACCTCTGACCCATTCCTCTGCTTGGAATGTGCTTCCCCTATTACCTGTCCAGAAAAACTCCTGGCCTCTCAAAATGCACCTCAAGCTTTTGTTTGTTTTTGCCTTTTAAAGATCTTATTTATTTTTTGTCAGAGAGAGAGAGAGCACAAACAGGGGGAGTGGCAGGCAGAGGGAGAAGCAGGGTCCCCGCTGAGCAAGGAGCCCCATGCGGGGACTCCATCCCGGGACCCTGGGATCATGACCTGAGCCGAAGGCAGACCCTTAACCTACTGAGCCACCCAGGCATCCCAGCAGCTTCAAGTTTCAACAATGAATTATTTTCTAATTCTCCATCTTTGGTGTTCTTATGGTGACCTTCTGTCATAATTTTTAAGAACAGTTTTGAAAATCTTTGTTTTCCTGCCTGGATGATTCTCAGTATCTCCAAAACCTACAAAGTATATTGCTTATTTTAAAACCTGAATAGAGGGGTGCCTGGGTGGCTCAGATGGTTAAGCGACTGCCTTCGGCTCAGGTCATGATCCTGGAGTCCCGGAATCAAGTCCCACATCGGGCTCCCTGCTCAGCAGGGAGTCTGCTCCTCCCTCTGACCTTCTTCCCTCTCGTGCTCTCTATCTCTCATTCTCTCTCTCTCAAATAAATAAATAAAATCTTTAAAAAAATAAAAAAATAAAACCTGAATAGATTTGAAATAAAACAGACCCTATAAATACGGAGCAGTTATGTTATATTTCCTTTGTGCCATGATTGGAGTTGATACTTTTAAGCTAAAGGACAAACAGAGGTAAAACAAATAGAATTGATGAGAAAACGGTAGATAAAGGGATACGAGACAGAAATTTGAGAATAGCATTTGATAGATTAAATTGTTGAAGAGTATTTAGAAAGAACTGGTCTCACAACCAGAGTTAATAAACTCTGTGAGGTAATAAGCTCACCCTCACTAAGGTGTTCCAGGTGTGGATAGTGGATGATAAATATGAGCTGACGTTGTAGATAAAAACCAATCGATCGGAGGAGATTGCTTGAGGCACTGTGTTAAGAAGCATTATAACTGGATCAAGGACTAGCTGGACAATTCCAATGTGGATTAGTAATGTCTGCTTTTAGTGTAAGAGTGGGGACTGGGGTGTCATGAAGTCAACTTATCATGGCCAGTGATGCTAAAGACATAGTGTATGTGGCACATGGTAGGACTAAATTAAATGACCTCTTAGAAGTATACCTTTCCTGTGTCAATGATAAAAACAAGAATTTTTAGATGGAAGGCACCATGAAAATACAAGGCATTATTTTTAGCATACTGTTAATGATAAGCCACTGTAGATGAAGGAAGATGTTGAGGATGAGCAGCTTAAGCCCAAGATGGAGCAGGGCAAGATCCTGGTTCACAATCCTGGTTCACAACTGCCAGGCTTGTAAGTAAATATTTGATACCCTGACATACTTCACGGGGCCACTAACTAACAGGCAAGCATAAAATACTTGGTGAAAATAAATAATTAACAGGAAAGTAATTAGAGGTCTTTTAAAAAACAATCTATCTTGATTAATCTAAAAGAGCTTAAATGAATGGTTCTCTATAAAACCAAGTAATCATCATTTCCATCATTGCCACCTGCTAGTGATGTGTTTACTCCAATTATTTATAAGCCACAGGAGGACTGGAAAGCTCCGGGTGGCTACTTCGAGCTACCCATACCTTGAGCAGGTATTTAATAAACAATTCCCTTTCAGTTTATTTTCCTTTTTTGGAAGGGGAGATAAAGTTGTAAAAATGTCCAGACTGGGGAGGGAAGTCATCATTTTGTTTTAGAGGCAGTGGTAAAATGGATACTTTCTAAAATGTGATCTGGAGACCTCAAGGGCCATGTTGATATATTTGGACAATTATTTTCTACACTGAATTTAAAACCACTCACATGGTAGTTTCCAGGCTTTAAGTTACAAAAACTACCATCATTCAATATTTATAGACACTAGGATCCCCCATGTCAGACACATCCCTCATCCATTCCCAACACACAAGACTTCTTCCCTGACAAGTCACTTGATCAGGGTATTTTTGAGTATCATTACCTCCTTAATGCAACACAGATAAAACATTCTTTGCCATAAATCACCTGTGATCAGTAGTGAGAAATATTTTAAGCCATCCTTTGAATACAAGTACTTTTACCCTGCCATTATTTAGGACATCCCAGAAAGAAACCTTTGTTATCTGGACTGATGTCATAATGAAAGGAAGAGCTTTGTTTCAGCAGAAATGGTTACAAGTGCCAGAAGAAATTCATCTTCAGAAACCTAGATTCTTCTTCAGAAAGAAATATGAAGAGAACAATTGCATAGATTTTGTACATGTTTTCGAACTCGGGTCTATCAGTGAGTTTCTGCAGTGGTAAAATGGGAAAATAGTAAGTAGCTCACAGAGTAGTTTTGAGGATTTAATGAGGAAAGATATCAATAACGCACGACTGTATCAGCTACAAAGCAAATACTCAATAAATATTAGTTATCCCCCTTAATTTCTTTCTTTTCCATTTGTAAAGTTCTGGCCATCCCACTGGGGGGCTCGGACCTCGTCTTATCCTTCAGGGGAGAGTCTAATGGGATCAAAGCCAATACTGAGGCTCAGCAGTCTCCCTCACTGCGAGGCCACTCTTGACTTCAAATTTTAAGACTTAACAACCTGAACTCTACTTTGTTATTCAGATTCTTTCTCCACTTTCTAAGGCCTGCTAACCAGATTCCTGAGTAGGGTGCCGTAATTTCAGTCCCATGAATGAAAACACCCATCTCTTTGGGACATCAGTCCTCCCTCCCTCCATCACTTTCTCCATTTCACCCTCATCTGTCCATCCTAGAGCCCTACTTCTGGGATTGCTTAGAGGCTGGGTGGTGCTGGGTGCTGTTGCACCTCCTTGATGCAGAGCACCTGCCTGGCTTTCTGACACACTCTGTGTGCTCCTTGGCAGCCTTCTACCCTCTGACGACAACTCCATTACATCTGTTAGATGACCTGGTGTCAACCATCTGTCTAGAATGTACCTTTCTGTGCTCTCACTTTTGGCTATGCAGTTTCTGAGAAATGGATTTGATGGATTCCTAGAAACTAGCCCTGCTTTTGTCTCTTAAGTGATTGTTTCTCTAGACTGGCTTGTTCAATCAGTTCAACCATGTCTTGGCTGGATACACTCATCAAACATACTGAATTCTTCGCCAGATATTTCTTAAGCATTTACTATATGGCTGGTGTTATTCAGAGTCTACAGATAGAACAATGAGCAAAATAAAACTGCTGCCATGATTGTAGCTTCCATTCTAGTAGGGGAGACTGACAACAGCCAAATGTGCTGTGTATGTCCCATGAGCTCTGTCGAATCTACTCTCCACCCTCCCCACCCATTCTGTGCCCCCCGGATACTAACTCTGTGGACTGTTCTAGGGGTGGTGCCTCAGTCTGTCTGCCCCAGGTGCTTGGCCATCCCATGGCCTCCTTTAATGCTTCCCACATCTTATAAATAGCTGTCTATTCAACTCTTTTATATTTACCTATTTGAATGCACCATCTGTTTACTGCAAAGACCTTGACTACCACACCAGATGAAGAAATATATGCTATTGTGTCAGGTAGTGGCATGTATTGTGAATGCAAAAATGAGGCAGAACAGGGTAGACATAGTGCTAGGAAGTGCTTAATTTTTTAGGTTAAGAATGGTCAGCAATGACCTATCACAGCTGGTGACATTTGGCAAAGACATGAATGACTTGAGGTAGGGTTGCCAGAAAAATTACAGTTGCCCAGTTAAATTTGCATTTCAGATAGATAACAAATAAGTTTTTAGTTTAAGTATGTCCCAAATACTGCATGGGACATATTTACACCAAAAAATTATTAACTGTTTAACTGAAAGGCAAATCTAACTGGATGTCCTGTATTTTTATTTGCAAAATCTGGCATCCCTAATTTGAAGACATGAACAACATGAATGAATATCTGGAGGAAGAACATTCCAGGCAGAGCAAATACCAATTACAGAGACCTGAGGAGATGGGTCTACAGTTGGCAAATTCATGGAATATTAAGAAACAGCCTGTTGTCTCAGCTATTGTGTGTTGTTAATGGGCCATAGGGTATTAGCGGAGGGAGAGGGGAGTAAGGGTTACTATGCTGGGCCATCCCCTGTGGCCTGTGCTTTCTCTCATCTCTCAATTGCCCAATTCAGTTTTTTATGTTAATTACAGTCATGGGGAAAAAGGAAGAGCGAGAAGGAAATCAAAATGCCATAGCCCTCAGTGCAGCAATAACAAATGAACCTGAAAATTACTTGAAAGTAGCCAATATCATTTTATGAATAAATACCAACTCTTATGCAAATCACATGCAAATTACCTCGATGCTCCTCTAACTCATGCAGTTGAGTATAATTCCTGGAAACCCTGGGAGAGCTGTCCTCTTTGCTGTACTCCTGCTGGTGGGTGTATACCTGCCTGAACCACCAAGCAGAGGAAGGCATGCCATCCATACTGACCCTTAGACAAAAACTCTCCATGAATGATCAGGTTCATAACACCCTTCTCTGGCCCAGAACTTGACCCTGACTCTCTTGCATGCCCTCTCATTCTATTTCATTCTGTTCTTCTAAAAACCTTAGCTAAGGAGGTACCACTATCCACATTAAAAAGAAAAAACAAGGCTTTGCCTGTAACATCACGCCTATGGGGTTGATTCAGGGCAGGAGCAAACTGGTAGTTTGATGCAATGTACTTAACAGATTTGACAATTTAGCATGAATACTCTGACTTAGAGCCCTGTGTAAACACTTCAAAGAAATGAATTCAGACATTCACTACAAGGCGTTCTTAATCGTGTGTGTGTTTAAGTGACTAAAAAAATGCATAAGATAAATCACAGAAAGAAAATCATTCCTTAAAGACAGCATATTTGCAGGCAACACCTCTACTAATATTTAAGTTCTGAATTATAATAAATGTGGCCTTTAACAGTTTGTGTACACTAAGTAAGTAGACCATATGGAACAGAGTATGCAAATGGGAACCCACAAGAGGATATATTTGCACAATAAAATAAGATTCACTACCTACAGATAATTACTTTTTCTAGGATAGCTATATCGATAGATAGATGATATAAGCATTTTCTGAGATATACAGTAATAATTTTGAGAAGCGGTATCTCTTTCTTGCCATTTTTCATGTGTGATCCAAAATTAACAAAACAAAAATAAACACAACAGAAGAGCATAATGAGTTGATTTCTCAGTAGTATGGTGTACCAAGTCAGCGAGAGAAACAGATGCTTCGACTGATGTTTGCAGCGAGGACCTTTACAGTGAGAGCTCTGGAGGGCAATGCATGTGGAACAGCATTGAGCTATGATGACAGAGGCCATCACATCAAGGGTCTACTCATTCCACAGGGAGCTCTGGAGCTGAAGGGAGGCTGCAGAGGTGCCCCACATTGGGGCCCGGGGCTCAAGCCTTAAACCCTCACATCAACCACACATCAAATGCAGGCTGCCCACCAAAATTAGTCATGACCTTGGGCAAGGCAGCTCTTCAGTCAAAGACAATTGTTGTGAGAGGACACTCAACTGCAAGCTGCCAGTTGTAATCACCCCCTTGCTAGCGAAATGAGTGTTCCTGGTAGGAGGGGCAGGGAGGAGGGCCTGCATGGTGCACAACAGCATCCACCATTCCTAAACTTAGGAAGGGTTAGGAAAAAGCTTGCTTCGTCTATGTCACAAGGAAAAAGAGTGAGAAGGTCTATAGTTTGCTTTTAGATAACTTAATTTTGCCCTGTTTGCCCTCATTTCTTTTTAAAGCTTTTTAAATTAATGTATAATTGACATATAACTATATTAGTTTAAGGTGTGTAACATAATGTTTTGATATTTATATATATTGCTAAATGATCACCAGAGTAAGTATGGTTTACACCCATCATCTTACATAGTTACAATTTTTCCCCTGTGATGAGAACTTTTAAGATCTTTTTCAGCAATTTTCAAATATGCAGTATGGTGTTCTTAACCATAGTTACCATGCTGAACATTATATCCCCATGACTTATGTATTTTATAATGAGAAGTTGTACCTTTTGACTACCTTCACCCATTTCTCCCACCCCCCACTACCACTTCTGGTAACACCAACCTGTTCTTTATTATTTTTTTAAAGATTTTATTTATTTATGAGAGAGAGAGAGATCACGAGCAGGGGGGAGGGGGAGAGGGAGAAGCAGACTCCCCGCTGAGCAGGGAGCATGATGCGGGACTCGATCCCAGGATCCTGGGATCAGAACCTGAGTTGAAGGCAGACGCTTAAGCGAATGAGCCACCCAGGCACCCCTGTTATTCTTTTATTATATAATAATAAGTATGTGATATACAGGCATACCCTGGAGACATTGTGGTTTCCATTTCACCACCACAATAAAATCAAGTATCACAGTAAAGTGAATTAAGTGAATTATTTGGTTTCCCAGCACATAAAGTTATATTTACATTATACTGTAGTCTATTAAATGTGCAAAACATTATGTCTAAAATGCATGTGTGTATATATATGTGTGTATATATATATGTATATATGCCTTAATTTAAAAATCCTGACCACCATCTGAACTTTCAGCAGGTTGTAATCCTTTTTCTGGGGGAGGGTCTTGCCTCCATGTTGATGGCTGCTGACTGATCAGGGTGGTGGTTGCTGAAGGTTGGGGTGACTGTGGTAATTTGTTAAAATAAGACAACAATGAAGTTTGCTGCATCAACTGGCTCGTCCTTTCATGAACAATTTTTTCTGTAGCATTTGATGCTATTTGCTAACATTTTAACTACAGTAGAACTTCTTTTTAAATTGGGGTCAATGCTCTCAGACCCTGTGCTGCTTTATCCACTAAGTTTGTGCAATGTTCTAAATCCTTTGTTGTCATTTTAGCAATCTTCACAGCATCTTTCCTGGGAGTGGAATCCATCTCAAGAAACCACTTTCTTTGCTCCTCTTTAAGAAACAACTCCTCATCTGTTCAAGTTTTATCATGAGATCGCAGCAATTCAGTCCCATCTTCAGTCTCCACTTCTAATTCTAGTTCTCTTGCTATTTCCACCACCTCTGCAGATACTTCCTCCACTGAAGTCTTGAACCTTCGGAGTCATCCATGATGATTGGAGTCAACTTCTTCCAAACTCTTGTTAATGTTGCTATTTTGACCTCTTCCCATGAATCACCAATGTTCTTAATGGTGGATCCTTTCCAGAAAGACATTTGGTCTGTTGCCAGGTTTTTTGGCTTTTTCTTAAATGAATAAACCCACTACAAACATTCACATACAAGTCTTTTTATGGACATGTTTTCATTTACCCAAGCACTGTATGTATAATAATTATGTATGCTTTCTTATGCTGACACTTCTCCTGATCCCCACAGAAGGGAGCCAAAAATAAGGAAAGATTAAATCTATTGCCAAGTTCTTGATTTCTAATAACCATTATCCAATCAAAAGAACCAAGCTTTCTTAGAGAAATGGCTGAGTCTAAGATTGGGAAGGAAATCTACAAGACGAGCCTGAAGCATCTTGTAGTGTCAGAAAGTAAGGAAGTGTTCAACACACACATGTGCAAACACACAACACACAGTGATGGGGATGAACCAAAGGAGCATAAAGGTCAATGTAAAGAGTTTCCAATGCCCAAATCTGGAATAATTTAAGCCATAAAATTAAGTAGTATTGCATTATAATTCAATGTATGAAATAAATATTCATGAGCTTATATTAATATAAACAAATGATTGAATGCATTGAATAAAATACATAGATGGGGAAAATAGATCTTCCATGTAGAAGAATTCCAAATAATTTATGTAAAAACTCTCCCCTCAAAAAGAAGTAGCATAACTTCATATTCTTAGTGGTAGGCTGCACTAGTTATTTCCTCCCAAAGAGTAAAGTATAGAAAAGTAAAGAAAAATAAAAACTTTACAGTGAAGAAACCTAATAAACATTGCCTGAGGCAAGTAATGAAAATTCACACAAAAGAACTCATATAGATAAATGTACCTTGACCATGATGTGACAAAAATGGAACTTTATCCTTGCCGTCTTCCCCCCAAAAAAACCGCTAAATCACATACTAATGATGAGGAAAACAGCAGACAAATCCTAACCAAGGGACATTTTACTAAACACTTGATCAGTACTCTTCAACACCGTCAAGGTAATCAAAAACAAGGAACATTTGAGAAATTGTAACAATCTAGAAAAGTCCAAGAGACACTATACTAAATGTAATGTAGTGTCCTAAGAACAAAACTTTTAAAAAAGGATATTAGGTAAACACTAAGGAAATCTGAATAATGTATGTATTTTAGTTAATAATATGTATCAATATTGCTTCATTAATTCTAACACATGTACCACACTGACGTGAAATGTTTCCTAGGGGAAAGTGGGTATGGGTTTATAGAAACTCTGTACTAGCCTCACATTTTTTCTTTAAATCTAAAACTGTTCTAAAATTAGAAGTTTACTTAAAATATAAGAAGGAAAACCTGAGTATATTTTAAAATTCCTTCTTTACCAATATAGCTTTCTTGCCTAAATGATAGGATAAATTTAGATAACTTAAAAACAGTGACATCAGGAATGAATCTCTTCAACTGGAGCACTGGGTTTGAATTACTTCAGGTATAACTAGATCATAGTAGAGGAAAAATGTTTCTTGAGTGAGTTATTTCTTGAATGTCTGGTGTTGAGGACTTGTCCTATATGCAATTCAAATTATTCAAGGTTAATAGGTCCACAAAATAACAAGCAAGTCAGTCATAAAGTCAACAGTCATAAAGTCTGCCATAAAATCAGACAATGTGCAGCAGTGTTTTACATTGCAGATAAGCAACTTTTTAAATGGTATTTCAAACAGTAGGTGTTGGTTATGCTAAGAGAAAGATACGAATGTTGACCAAGTTTGTAGGGCAAGTATTAGTCAAGGGCATATGTCCTGACACGGGTCTTGAGAGATTAAAAAAGTATGAAGAAACAGAGAAGGCGAGAGCATCCCTTGACATGAAGGACAGCTTGAGAATAAGCAAAGAAATGAGTATGTTCTTCACTTGTTCAAGGAGCAGGAAAGAAAATATAAGAGTGAACCAGTCTAGACTTGATGCAAATTAACAATTTAGGAATAGTATGGGTCTTCAGTAGAAAAGTAGAAGCCAGGAGCTGCGTTTAGAAAGAACATCTAGAAGATGGGTATTAGGTGTAGAATGAGACTAAGAATAGGGAGGACATCAGGAAGTCGCTAGAATAAGGGAGAAGAAACAAGAAAGAAGAGATGGAAGCAAATCTTACAGATTGCTACCCATAACTCAAGTGGAAACCAAAGTGACTTGGTGCTAGTGTTGGAACTACAGATGGCAAAGGACACAAGGGGTGCATATAAAATATACTGTAAGCCTGGGTAACTGGCAGAATGTTCATAACATTATCCAATTTGTATAGTCATTGACTTACTCATTTGAAGCAAATTATGTCAGAAATAAGAAAAAAATGGGATGGATTGCTTCCTTAGGGGGTAAGGTAATGAGTTCAGTTTGATTCCTTGGCAAATCTCAGGAAATTAGCAATTGTTTAGGGAAGAAGGTCTTAGAAGCAATTTTTGAACCATCTGTTTCTTCCTAGAAGCTTCTTGAAGAAATACTTGGGAATGTATAAGAAATTATGGTTTCACTCTCTTTGGCCCAAGTTCTAAGGTTTACTGAATTCCTGTAAAGTAAAATGACTCAGAAATATGTCTTCTTTAAAAGTAAGTCCACTAGATAGCAATGGGAGATGAGTTAGTCTAGTGCTCAACTTGTTAAATGAAAGTAAGTGAAACATGACCTAAATCCATGATTGAGTTTGCCCATGTGTTACAGTGGATTCTTTCATCTCTTAGGGCATTTAACCTAGTTTTGTTTTTGTTTTTGTTTTTGTTTTGCCCAGGGCTTTAAATTTCATTTTCTCATTTGAATTTTCCCCAAAATTCATCACTGAGATGGCCTTAAAGGCAGAGCTTACATTGCCAGACGGTGAAGCCTGCGTATAGAATTGCAAAGAAGGAGAAACATCCAGGATATCATTCCTGAACTTGTGATTCAAGGACAAATGTACAAGAGAAACTATTTTTAGGTCTTATTCCTTGAAAATTGTATCATCTAATGGTGGAATTAGATCAAAGACCATTAGTTGAACAAGAAATCTGAATTAGAATAAGCTGAAATAAATACACACACACACACATCCACATATCCATAGGTAATGAGGTAATGAAACAATTTTCAGTGAGCAGAGAAGAGTTTATAAATCTAAAGTGAATATTTATTGTTTATTTAGTGGGAGGGACCCATAAAGGATCAATTTCTTTAAAGTTACAATGTTGCTAACCTTACTTTCAAACATAACATCCCACACATCCAACAGGAAAAAAATAGTTTTGTAACTGATTGAAATTTAGTAAAATGTGAAAATTGAGACTGGGTCAATGATGTAAAGTGTGGAACATAATTACAGTTCTTTCTGGGAACGGTGGATAGTTACTCTGCAGATACAAGGAGTAAGCTAGAGAAGGAGCCAGCCTGGTGTTCAGCCTCTAGAAAAGAGCACTGGTCCCCTCCTGAGTGTGCCTCTGAATCACCTGGGGCACCAGAGCCTCTGGTTCTGACAATGGTCATGGATAGGGCCCACATCGTATTTCTAACACCCTGCCCAAGTGATGCAGTAGCAGCCCAGCAGGGTGCAAATTTCACCTAAATGGTTTGTTAAAATGTACATTGCTGGTCCTACCCTTGCAATTTTGGACCCTGTAGAACAGAGCCCAATGATCTGCATTTCTGAAGTGTTTCCAGGGAATGCTGGCCCAGGAAGTAGGCTTCGAGAACAACTGCTTCGAATTCCTAAGCAGCCTGTATACATTGTGTAACTTTGGGCATTATTTAACACTCTTTCCCACCTCTAAGCCTTAATTTATTGTAAAATGGATAACCATAGGACCTGATCCATTAGAGGTTGCTATGAGGATCTAGTGATCTGCTAGGAATCTGCCAACCACAGTCTGCATCTGGCCCATTGCCTGTGCTTGTGTCACTGTGAGCTAAGAATGGTTTTGATAGTTTTTTGTTTGTTTGTTTTAAGATTTTATTTGACAGAGAGAGAGAGAACAAGCAGGGGGAACAGCAGAGGGAGAGGGAGAATCAGGCTCTCCCCTGAGCAGGGAGCTGGATGTGGGACTCAATCCCAGGACCCTGGCTGGGATCATGACCTGAACCAAAGGCAGAAGCTTAACTGACTGAGCCACCCAGGCACCCCTGGTTTTTATAGTTTTTATGGGCTGCTTACAAGAAGAGGAAGAAGAGGAAGAGAAGGAGGAAGGGAAAAGGGAGGCAGGGGAGGGGAAGAGGAGAGGGGGAGGGGAGGAAGGGAAGAGGGGAAGCAGCAGCAAGAGAGACTGTATGTGGCTACAAGGCCAAAAGTATTTACTATTTGAGATTTAGGGGAAAAAAAATCTCCAGCCTGGGGTGCCTGGGTGGCACAGCCAATTAAGTTTCTGACTTCTGCTCAGGTCATGATCACATTGAATGAATGTTAGTTATCATCACAATGAATTCCCTTTGAGTTAAGTCTGTTTTTTCCAAGCAGTTCAAAGTGGAATAATACTTCCTGCTCACTTACAGAGCTAACAGAGACAGCCTGTGGAAGGGGTAAACACTGATCTGGTAATAATCACAGTAATAACAGTAGCAATGGTCAGAATAACGATAGATGAGGAACTGAGGTGACTTCATAACTGTCCCTTTAATTATTTTGAATTTGGAAGTAAAAATACATATTCAAAACTGACATCTCTGCATCAGAAAACTTTTATCATCCCACCTTAGGAAAAGCCTTTTCATTTCTTGGAATTGTCCTCAGAGCCTTGGGATAGTCTTTGAAATGCCCCCCATGATGGTATGTCTCTCTTTTCTGCAGGTGGAGGCATTATCACTTTTAAAATACAGGAATTACTTCAAGCCAGGTTTATTACTTAAAATCCCAAGTATATTTCCAAATATCACCTGAGGAAAAGAAGGGAAGATCGCATTAGAAAATGGGGGAAAATATCTTGAAAACCACGCAACTCCTAGCATGTAATTTTTTTTAAAATGTTCTGGGCACTGGCAGCCAACTAGCACTGTGCATGGTGTCCCACTGTGCTGACTCAAGATGGACACTGTGACTGTAAGACAGGGGGACACCATCCCCTCATTCACTCTGGCCTTCACTTAGCAAACATTTCATGAGTCCCTGTATTAGTCAGGGTTATCCAGAGAAATGGAGCAAATAGGATGTGTCCAGATATAGGGAGATATTTATTTTAAGGAATTGGCTTACTCGATTATGGAGGCTGGAAAGTCCAAAATCCGTGGGGTGCTCTGGCTGACTGGAGACCCAGGGAAGAACCTGTGGTATAGGTCTAGTCGGGATGCTGTCTGCTGGCAGAATTCTTTCTTGCTGGCAGAGGTCCGCCTTTTGTTCTGTTCAGGCCTCCAAGTGCTTAAACAAGGCCCACTACATCATGGGAGATAATCTGCTTTCCTCAAAGTCCACCAAGTTAAATGTGAATCTCACCCAGAACCACCCTCCCAGAAACATCCAGAATAATATTTAACTAAATATCTGGGCGCTATGGCCCAGCCAAGTTGAGACATAAAACTAACCATCATAGAACCCACTTCTGCCAGGTGTAAGAGGTACATTAATGAATAAAAACACAATCCCCAAAAATCAAATCTCACATCCCCAAAAATCAAATCTCATTTTTGTCTTAACTTCTGGGGGGGGATTTGAATCCTTTTGACAGTCCAGGTAAAGCTATGAACTTTCTTCTCTGGAGAATATTCATACATAGAAACCTTTGCTTATAATTTTAAGAGGCGTGGTGTCACGGTGACGTTCATGGTCTTCTTAGGGGAACTTTCTATGAGTCACACATCCCCACAGGTGCATGCTGTGATGGGTGGGTTTGTGTCTCTATACTCTATATAGGGCTTGCTTCCTAGCCAGTATTGAAGATGTATAGCCTCAAACATTCACACATTTGTTTTAGATATAAGCTAAACATTTCAATGACATTTATTATTGGGATTTTTAAAGGCTGTCAGATGAAGGATCTTTTAATAAATAAAGGATCTCTCCAGTAGATTTAATATTGTTAAAATCCCTGAATATCTGTCAAATAAAAAGATGCTGTGACATATTCTAATCCTCTTATTTCATTTGAAACATATCTCAGATGTAATTGTTTCTTGAGACTTCAGTCTGCAGCCTATGTATCTATAAAGGCACTTTAAATTCTTATGTTTTAATCAAATGGCTGTTGCTTAATTTCTCATAAAATTTTTTTTGACTGGGTACTCCATTTAACCATATTTTCAAAGAGCATACATATGTTTATTTAATCATGGCCTCCTTAATTGGTAAGTATTACTATGTATTTCTTTTTATTGTAAATAAAACAATATGTGCATGAAATTACTAACCTAAGCTTCTTGGCCAAATGGCTATTCCAGTTAAAATGTTATTCCGGTTAAAAATGCTTCTTATTAGACTGTCAGCTCTGAGCTCTCATAATATAGAGAGCTCTGCTCATAAAACCCCAGTAGAAACAGAAACAATTTCCTTATGAACACATCAGTGATTTCATACCCCAGAGACCATGCTGCTGTTTATTCCTTTCTGACTCGGGGGTGGGGTTGGGGGGCCGGTGGCATGGAGAGAGCCGGAGAATTCGGGTGAAACACCTGCACAGCCACTGAGAGTGAGACTCTGCCCTCTCAACACCTTCCCCCAGCGGCCAGTGTGTTTGTGTGATCACCCCCTCTGCTCCCCCATCCCGTGGCCTTGCTGCCCAAGCTCCTTGGCGGAGCGGCTTGCTGTTGATGAACCCCAGGAAAGGAGATAGAAGACGTCAGATGCCGCTTTTAGCCAATTACATGTTGAATATTGATGAATTAAGTGTATCGTCTGTTTTCTGACTTGTTGCAGCGAAAAGATCACCTGACTTGTTTTGCTTTTTCTGGAGCAAAACTGAATAAACTGCTCAGACTGAAATAGAGTCAACACAACCCTGACGACAGTCTATCAGCTTTCCAGACCTGCAAACATCTTTGCTCCCTCACACCTACCACTCTTTCCTTCAGTTTCCTTGCTGATTATACTGAATATGCCAGTAGATATGAAACACAGTGACTGTAGTCCCTCATTGGTTGATAGCTTTTAAAAATTGGAAGTTCTTGTCCCCCAATAAATCTGAGTGGAATGTTGGCAAGTATTGTTCTTGTGCCTCTCCTGAAATGTTTCCATGGCTTTGAGAGAATGAGGGAAGAAAAATCCCAGCGGATTTAGCAGATTTCGGCCAGGGACAGTGCAAGCACCACTGAGCATGCTTGCTCCTCAGGCTACTTTAATGTGTCAGTGGTCCTCACTCATCCTCAAAGGACTCTTTCCTCTGAGGAATTTGTGCTGAAGGAGCACAATGACAGCCAGCTCCTCTGACATGTTCAGCCCAAGGGTGCAGAAGGACACTCTGCAGACCCTCAACAACCTCTACATTTACCCGGGGCTCATGGATGTTGTTGGGCTGCTGTAAGGCTGGTCCCCAGTACAAAGATTAGGCATGGCTTCTAGAAGTTTCTTTTTAGAATAGTGCTGCTGGTGTGTCTATCAAGTTGCTGTTTAACTAGCACTCTGACAATTTGGGGCTGTGTGCTAATGAGGGTCCCAAGAAAGGTTGCTGGGTGATAAGCACATTGTGGAGAATAATGATTGGAGTCCTCAGGCTCTCCCAAGAACCAGGACCATGTCCATCCTCCAGGAGCCGCTGGGACTGGCTCATCATTTCCTGTCAGTCTGCATAGCTCTGAGTCACTGCCTATATCAGAGCCATGGCAGACGATGCCACATTTGTACCTGTCCGGGGGGAATGGGTGGATTCTTCCTGATATTTAGATGACGTAAGGAATATTTGTAATCCTACAATATCATTGCCCTGCCAAAGAAACTAAGTATGATTTGTTTTTAAGTTGGCTAACTTGGCTGTCAATTTAGTTCTGTTAGAAATTATATCCTAGTTTGGGAACTATTTCTGGGTTTTTGTTTTTTATTTTTTGTTTTTGGCTTTGTTTTTGCTTTTGTTTCTTTGGGAGTAAGCTATCTCCTCTTTACTGATAATAAGCTTCCTTATGTAGTGTGACCTGAACATAATTTTGTTCTTGTGAATTTTTCTGTTATAAATTACAAAGTTCTGTGATTTTTGGTTGGGAAGCAAGCAAGTCAAAAGAAATATGTGATTAGCCAGTGAGCTCACAAGAACAGCATGGCTTTGTCAACTTCAAAGAAAAAGAGAGTAAGAGAGAGAGAGAAATGGTTCAAATCACATTTTAGTCTCTAGAGTATTTGAAAAGTAACAGATGGAATTTACAGGGGGAAAAATACCATTACAGGATATTTTTCTAATCATTTATACTTGTTGTCAGTAAACTCCTGAATCAATGCAGAGCTTTTGAGATGTCATGCATGAAAGAATAATGCTATGTTTTGGCTGAGCAGCTTGGAACAAAAGAATAGAAGAGAAAGAAGAGAACCCAGCATCCGGGGTGACTAAGTTTCTGCCTGAATTTATTCAGATAAATCACCACATCAGGTGACATTCCTTGCTGCCATGGCTGCTTGCCCACACATCCCTGTAGGACTGAACTTGGGACTTGTGAGTACTTCTCATGGAGACCTGGGTAGCTTTAGAACATAAATAATTTAACCCCCCTCCTTCACAGTCCTAGATCTGCGTGTCAGTGACATGCATGCCCCCTGCAACAGGGTGCCCCGAGAAGAACCATGTAATCTAATATCTGACACATGATGTCCTCTAAGGGCTCACTCTGAGTCCATTCGGAATGGGGGAGCTCTCGGGCTTCCTCCCTTAACAAGGATAATGCAAACCTGTCTGAAAGCCACGTGGTTATTTTTGACCCTTGTCAAAATTCAGATCCATTTGATAGAAAATGATCTACAAAATACTTTTTAATTTTATTTCTAATTTGTTTAACCTCTTGTAAGATGTCCTTCAGGGTGCCAACCCTATAATAGCAAGAATGATGTGCATTTTGATTTGCTACCCTCAATTCTGTAATAGCTCACATTACTAGCCTACATTTTGAAATCATTTTTTTGTTTGTTTGGAGTTTTCTGCCTATGTTATAAATCTTAAATAGATTATTTGTGGGGGTTAGGCGAGTATAGAATAAAATATCAAGTAGTTTTCAAAATGTTTCCTTCTAACACATACTGGCTTTACATATTCTGAATGGAACGAATTTATCAACCTAGGCTGAATTCATAAGACGATTACAGTCCATACATTCATGTATTTCTCTCAAAATAAAAACAGCATTAGTGCATACAAGGCAATGAATATGTCTCAACCATAAACTCTCAAATCTAGAAATTCCACCCTGCTTGGGTGACCAAAGACCACAGCTGTACTTGGAGCCTTGTATATTTTTTTAACAGAACTCTGGGATGAGCCACACATCCCTCAACAGAGAGATTCCATCACATCAGCAAGCAAATCAACATCCCATAGGACAAAGCAAGGATTTTGTTGCCTTTTTTTTTTTTTCATTATGCCCCCAGGATTCTGGGAGAAATTAGGAATAAGACTAAAGACTTAACATTTCCATATCCCAGTTGAAGTCCATGTCCAGTGAGCTATCTCAGGGAATGGCAGCAGGTGCCAGAAAAGAGCTTTAAGAAAACTCTCTATGTTTCTCTTTCCTTTGAAATGTGGCACACATAATTCTTAGTGTTCCTGACTACCTGCATGAGCAGGTAGTCCAAACTTTATTACTCTTCCTCTCACGAGTCATATGTGTACATACACACACATACATATATATATACACATTGACATATATATATATAGTTGATCTGTATGTATATGTGTATATATACACACCATACAAATCTGTATCTTTGTGTGTGCATATATATATATACAGATTTACATATATAGGTATGTGTGTGTATATAAATATATATATATATATGCAGTCACACGTATATACGCGGTCAAAGGGCTGACCCCAAGTCCATATATATGTACATATATATAGAAACACACTCATATATAGACCACATAAGTACACATATATATGTTTATACACCACACGTTGAAACACATGTGTTGAAAACAACTGCAGCATACTCCCTGCATTTCTAATGTAGAATCTGGTATCCGCCTCCCCACAACCCCCCTCCCCCCAACTCACCCAGATAGTAAAGGTAGAGTTCCTGGAAGAAACAGAGTATGAGCCAGCTTTTTAAGGAAGCACTAACTCACATCAGTGAAAAGAGGAGAGACAGAAGGGACATTTTTACAGCACACATACCCGAAAAAGGATTAATGAGAATTACGAAGAATACTTAATACGAAACAAAACAAGACCTATTCTAATTACGTCAAAGTTCAAAAACATTCACAGTGAACTACATATTATAAAGGAGACAAAATTATAAAGAAAAGGAGTAAAAATTTTAAAATCCAAGGGATAGTTGTCTTTGAAGAAGGATCAGAAAAGGAAGGGGTTGTGCTATTACCCTCCTTTTACAATTTGGAAATTGAGGCCCTAAGTCAGGGGAGGAGTGGGGGGAGCTGACCCAAAGGCCATACTTTACAAAGGCAGAGTTAACAAAACAAAAGCGAGGACACTGATCAAAGCATTTGGGGTGTAAATAGACTGGCTGGCCTCAGGAAGTGAGGACATCCAACATAAGCTTCCTGGTTGTGTCTGAAACTCAGCTTGGCGGTGCCTCTCCCGTGTACTGAAAGTAGCCAAAGTGATTGAAACATTCTGGGAGTCAAGCAAGCTTCAAGAATTGTCACTTGTGGGGCACCTGGGTGGCTCAGTCGTTAAGCGTCTGCCTTTGGCTCAGGTCATGATCCCAGGGTCCTGGGATCGAGCCCCACATCCGGCTCCCTGCTCAGCGGGAAGTCGGCTTCTCCCTCTCCCACTCTCCCTGCTTGTGTTCCCTCTCTCGCTGTGTCTCTCTCTCTGTCAAATAAATAAATCAAATCTAAAAAAAAAAAAAAAAGGATTGTCACTTGCTGGGCGCCTGGGTGGCTCAGCTGGTTAACTGCCTTCTGATCAGGTCATGATCCCAGGGTCCTGGGATGACCTTGCCTCCAGCTCCCTGCTCAGCAGGGAGCCTGCTTCTCCCTCTGACCTTCCCTCCCCCCTCATGCTCTCTCTCTTTCTCTCAAATAAAGAAATAAAATCTTTAAAAAAAAAAAGAATTGTCACTTTCACTCTTCCCTTGGCTTTACTACCAACTCTCACATGTGATTTTTCTGTTTGGTAAGTAAGAAAATAACCACTAGAGATTCTGAAAAGATTAACTTACTTGATGTTCATCATCCCTTTTTACTTATAATCAGTTGTGAGATGAATTCTGTGTCACAATGCCATAAGGATGCAAGCTATAATTGTGTGCTTTCTTGTTCCAAAATAAGAAGTTAATTAAAAATTTTATGCATGGGAAGCATCGCTCTTATCCTTTCTGAAAGATTTTACATATTACTTCTTCAGCTGCAAAACCAGAAAATAATTCTTCAGGAGTCTTATTTCTAAGTTTTATTTTCTAGGAAGATATAAACTTTCCCACGTACGGTGTCAAGAGAGTTGGTTAAAAAACATTAAAACTTCTTTGCGGGGCATCTGGGTGGCTCAGTCGTTAAGCATCTGCCTTTGGTTCAGGTCATGATCCCAGGGTCCTGGGATGGAGGCCCTCATAGGGCTCCCTGCTCTGCGGGAAGCCTGCTTCTCCCTCTCCCTCTGCTTGTGTTCCCTCTCTCACTGTGTCTCTCTCTGTCAAATAAATAAAATCTTTAAAAAAAATAAAAGATTCTCTCCATCTCCCTCTGCCACTCCCCTCCTCTAAAATAAATAAATAAATAGTTAAAAAAATAAAAAATAAATAAAAAAACTTCTTTGCTTTCAGCAGCTTAAGAAAAAAAATATTTTGTCTTTGCTTCATTACCTGATTCTCTAATACCCATCTTTTTAGAGTCCATATTATGTATTCCCTATACTCATATTTTGATGCTGTAGCAAAGGTGAATGTTGGGGGCTCCTTGGACAGTGCAAGTTATTGCAAGCTTGTATGAGACATGGGTTTGCATGCCATCTGTGTGAATACTGCCACTGACAAGGAATAGCAAGGGTCTTAACAATGGCCATTAAGACACAGCCAGCCTACTCCTAAGAATGTATCATTAGGAGAGAATCAGAAATATGATTAAACACTTGTAAGCCAACATATGTCTCATAGGTGTTTATGTACTAACAAAAAATTTGAACAGCTAAAATATGCACCAGTAGGTCACTAACAAAATAACTTATAGTACATTCATACAAAGAAGCAGTTTATAGCCATTAAAAATAACCTTCAAGGGCGCCTGGATGGCTCAGTCATTAAGCGTCTGCCTTCGGTTCAGGTCATGGTCCCAGGGTCCTGGGATCAAGCCCCACATTGGACTTCTTGCACAGCTGGAAGTCTGTTTCTCCCTTTCCCACTCCCTCTGCTTGTGTTCCCTCTCTCGCTGTGTCTGTCTCTGTCAAATAAATAAATAAAATATTAAAAAAATAGCCTTCAAGAAATATTTAATGATATGGAAAAGGCTCTTGGTAGAATATAAAGTGAAACAAAATAGTAATCAAAACTCTGTGGACCTAAAGAACCCAATTACACAAACCCAAACCCAGAAAAGCACATTTATACAGGACAAAAAGACAATACACTAAGTGAAATTTAATAAACTGGCAAAGCCTTCTAGGTAATGGAATTATAGTGATTCTGATCTTTCTTTTTTTATCAATTATTTCCCAAATTTATATGGAGAGCATTGTTATTTTTCTAATAAAATCATTACTTTAAAAAATAGTACCATGGATAGAATGAAATAAACTGCTACTATATATTTAAGGATAGGTATTAAATCTAAAGGAAATCTAGTTTTTTGATATACACCATAGGTCCGACTGAGGCCCTTGATACGATGGTGCTCACTCCCCGCTTCTGGCTCTGCCCCATCGCTGCCTTCATTCTCCCCCCACACATTCAACTGCACTCCTCAATAAACTGCCCACACACAAAACTGTCCCAGCCTGGGACACCTGACCCACAATATCTGATTCCCGCTCCATGTGAAATCAGAAGTAGCATATTAGAATGGCTGTGTTGGTACTTCTAGAAGCAGGAAATGTCCCCTAGAATCCTGTGGGTAAGAGCAAGACAGCAATGAATAAAAATGATGAAAAATGTATATATATTAAAAAAAATGATGCCATTTTGTGAAGCTACAAATAGCTTCACATAATCCAATATTCCTTGAGGAGTTATAAACTTTATTGACAATAATTATTGAGCCTGAGATATAAAGAGATGATTTAATTATATTCATTTGTGTTTGAAAAAGCAAGGAACTATGTGATATTCTTTGTTTATATTTTCTTCAGAAAGTAGTTTATGAAAAATGTACAGGATAATACTAGTATAGTTTTAAAAAGGATGATGATTTTTTAAAAGATGCTAGATTAAGTGGATATTTATATGGAAAATATAATAGGCTTGACTCCTACCTCACAGTGTACACAAGGATCAATTCCAGCTGGATTATAGATTGAAACATGAAAGAAAAAAATAAAGCTTTTTGAAAAAATCATAAAAGAACTTCTTCATGACCTTGGGAAAGACAAAAAAAATGCTTAATTAGAAGTACTAATCATAAAAGAAAAAATATATTAGACCACATTAAGAAACACAACTTGGATTCACTGAAAGTCATTGTAGAGAGAACGATAAGGTAAGCCATATATATTTGACAAAGGACTCATACCCAGAATATATAAAGAGCTCTTACAAAACAATAAGAAATAGAAAACCCAGATAAGGTTATCCAAGTACCACTAAGCCTATGAAGAAACGCTCAATTAAATTAGTCATTAGTGAAATGGGAATTAAAACCACATTATGATACTAATAAAGTTAAAAGGACAAAAATAATAAATATTGTTAAGGATGTAAATGGAACTCTCAGACACTGCAAGTTCCGGTGTAAATTGGTACTCATTTAGAAACTATTTGTTAGTGTCTACTAAGGCTGAACACTTTTATACTCCATGACTCAAAATCCCACTCTTAACACTAATACCCCCAAGGTTGCATACATGTTTTCATCAAAAGACATGTTGAAGAATATTCATAGTGTAACTAAGTGTAATAGCCAGAAACTAGAAATATTCTGAATACCCATCAACAGGGGTTTGGTTGAAGAGATTGTGGTATATTCATACAGTGGAATACTAGAATATGATGTGAATAAAAGCAATGTGGAATGAGATCTTGCCATTTGCAACAATGTGGATGGAACTGGAGGGTGTTATGCTGAGTGAAATAAGTCAATCAGAGAAAGACATGTATCATATGACCTCACTGATATGAGGAATTCTTAATCCCAGGAAACAAACCGAGGGTTGCTGGAGTGGTGGGGGGTGGGAGAGATGGGGTGGCTGGGTGATAGACATTGGGGAGGGTATGTGCTATGGTGAGTGCTGTGAATTGTTCAAGACTGTTGAATCACAGATCTGTACCTCTGAAACAAATAATACAATACATGTTAAAAAAAAAAGAAGAAGAAGATAGCAGGAGGGGAAGAATGATGGGGGGGAAATCAGAGGGGGAGATGAACCATGAGAGACAGTGGACTCTGAAAAACAAACTGAGGGTTTTAGAGGGGAGGGATGTGGGGGGATGGGTTAGCCTGGTGATAGGTATTAAAGAGGGCACGCTCTGCATGGAGCACTGGGTGTTATACGCAAACAATGAATCATGGAACACTACATCAAAAACTAATGATGTAATATATGGTGATTAACATAACAATAAAAATTTTTAAAAAAAGCTATATGGATGAATATCATAAAGACAGCAGTTAAGTGAAATAAGCCAAACAGACTAGAACACAAGCATTCACAAAAATTACAAAAATAGGCAAAGCTAATCTAAGCTGTTAGAAGTCAGAATTGTGGTCCCCTTGGTGGGAAGTAGTGACTAGAAGGGGACACGAGGAGGGTTTCTGGAATTGCTGGGAATATTGTTTCTTGCTGTTTACATGGGGACCTTATATTTGCGAGAGTTTCTTTACTATATGTGCAATTTTCTGCATACACTATACTTCAGTAAAAGGTTAAAAATGCAGTGGCCCTTAAATGATTAGAATTTGATTTCTGCAAAACTCATTTAGAATGAGATGTTACAGTAATTTAGGTGGTATTAGATCAAGAAAGAAGGAAGGATGGGACAAGGGAGGGTGGGAGGTTGGCTGTGAGATCAGCATTTGCCCTTCTTTCTTCTTCAATGCTCCCAAAAAAGGCTTTTTGTGTGTGTGGTTTGGAAGGTCATTGAAGGACGAATGTTAGAAGTACAGTTTCAAAGAGAAAGCCTGGTACAAGCCAGGCAGGCTTAACTGATTAGCAGACTGACAGTCTTTCTTTAGTTTGGACAAAAAAAGAGAAAAAAATTAAAAAGACAAAGACAAAGACAAAGAAAAAAACTAAAAAATTATCATTAAAAGAATAAAGAAAATTAGCATATTCTAGAAACTATCAATTGACCTAAATATCACACTAAAAGCATCATGACTGTTAGACTCCCGCTTTTCTTTTTTTAAGATTTTATTTATTTATTTGAGGGAGAGAGAGAGAACACGAGCTGGGGGAGCAGGAGAGGGAGAAGCAGGCTTCCCGCCGAGCAGGGAGCCGGATCTGGGTCTCCATCCCCGGACCCTGGGATCATGACCTGCGCTGAAGAACAGACGCTTAACGACTGATCCACCCAGACGCCCTTCTTTTTTTTAAGCAAAATCAAGTTTGAGGTTCAGGAACCTGTGTTTAAACAGTCTGCACATGTGCCTGTGCCTGTGTATGTGCATGTGTGTGAGCAGCGGCCTGCTGTGTGCCTATCTGTGCATGTGTCCATGCCTCTGCATATGTGAGCCTGTGTGCGTGCGTGCGCGTTCCCGTGTGCGAAGTCTTTCTTTGAAGACACTGGGATCAAAGTCCCTCCATTTTTCTCTTTTTCCTTTCTGTTTAGATGACCCACCAGGAATGGAGGAGTTTCCCGCTGCTGGCATTTTGGAGAAATTTCGAGTGGGTGTTTCCTTACAGTGTCTTGCTGGCACGGGTATTCTCGCTCGCAAACGACAGGGCACAGGTGACCAGGTTTGCAGGCCCTAGCGCAGCCATTCCGTAGTGAAAGCATTCGTCAGGAGAGGCGGAGGGAACAGGTTTATGGCTGAATTCCGCACGGCCATTACCCACAGTTGTAGAAGTGAAGTTTGTCAGGATAGCCATGCACATCAGGACTTTAGAAAGCTTAACTTTGTTTTTTTTTTTTTTTAAGATTTTATTTATTTATTTGAGAGAGAGAATGAGAGAGAGAGAGAGCACATGAGAGGAGGGAGGGTCAGAGGGAGAAGCAGACTCCCTGCTGAGCAGGGAGCCTGATGCGGGACTTGATCCTGAAACTCCAGGATCATGACCTGAGCCGAACGCAGTCGCTTAACCAACTGAGCCACCCAGGCGCCCAAGAAAGCCTAACTTTGGAGCAAGAGTATAGGTGTAGTGTGATGTGTAAGAGTGAAAAATGGAAAATCAATTTTCCCAGCATCCTGAGCGGTGCTGTAATGAATGGGGCGGGAGAGCATCTGCTGCTGGTTAGACGCTGCCCTGGTGGGAACCGTCTTAGCGGAAACCCGCAATAAGGCCAGCTTACTAAGTGCTTACCCCTCTGAGTCTTCCCTGCGCCGTGCTGCCACGGTGGGCTTGCTCACTCCTGCTTTCCTCACTGAAACTGCCATCCTGCCGTCCCTCCAGACCCTCAGCGCACACACACAGCTCGGACCAAAGAGGCTGCTCTGTCCTCTAAACGGTCCCTGGACTGCACTGGATATTTTTCAACCTAAATATCTCCCTGTCAAAAAACACTCACCTAGTGCTTGGGCATCTTTTATTTTTTCCAGCAAAGGGCTTTTTTGTTTTTTTCTTTCTTTTTTTTTTTCCTGAGAGGTCTCTGGGAAAGGGGGTAGTAAAAAAATCCACTGTACCTGAATACGAAGGCAATTACCTTTCCATTTCCCAAGATCCTATCTGGGGTGGGACAGTTAGGACTAAATCTTGGAAAGTGAAACCTCCAAATGCTGCTCCCCACAATGGCTGGTCCCTGCCATTCATTCCTGCTGCAGGAGAGACTTCGGTTCTGTCTGTAGGTATGTGAGAAGTAGAGGGTTGCACACCTTCTCAGAACATGCTGTGCTTGTCCACCTCTAGGTGAGGAAAATGATCGCCCTTCAAGTGTCCTCTCTCAGTGACACATTTAGTGACCCTCTCTACCATCCAATTCACAGTGTGGACCCAGTGCAATCGGTACTTTATACACATTGAGCATCTAAATTTTATGGTGAAAGAGGTCTTTAGATTCAGAAATGTAGCTCCGGAAGACTTTACAGTTGGTGTTGCTTCACTAAAATGGCCACGTTCAAGGGTAACCTGTCCAGTCAGATGGAAGAAAGCATGAGAGGCAATCTTTCTCCAGACCCTCAAAAAGTCAATGTCATCTTTTTCCCAGTGATGTACCTCTAGAAGTTGAATTTCAGACTATGAACAGAGACCTATGATTTGAGAGCACTTTGCTGTTTATGAAGTATTTTCAGGTATTTCCTTCTTCTCATCACCTCTGCTGTGGGTAATGGAACTGTTATCCCTACTTTGCAGATGTTGAAACTGAGGCTTAGGAAATGTTGATTTGTTGAAAGTCACATATGTGGAAGAGCAGAACCCCAACCCAGACTTCTATTGTCACTCAGGCATTTTAGTTTTCAATAAATAAATTTTTCTCATATCAGCCGAAGTATAGAGAGAGAAAAATAAAACCATTTTGTTTACTAAAGTTTCCTTCACTGCTCTGGTATAAAGGAGGGCATTTGAGCAACATTTTTTTTTTTAAATTAAAAAGTTCCTGGCTGATTGAGTAGATGTATCTTTGGGAGAATTAGTAAATCTTCACTTCATTTTTAAAAAAGCCAGTTATATAAACCATGCTTCTCCCATGTCTTTTATTTACAGTAAGCAATGTTCATAAAACTCCCATCAAGATTATCACCCCAAGTTGGGTCACATCACTCTTAAGTAAGCAGATCTTAAAAAGGAAAGTGTTATTGTTGAAGAAAGCAAGATAGGGTGAAAAAGAGAATTAATTAGGGAAGAAATAGAGTGAATGATGGGAAATGACCACAGGTAGCATCAACTCTTGGGATCTTCAATTTCTGTCAACTTTCAGATAGAAGACAGGGCTTCTTTTTGTTCTTGCTGTGTTTTTCTTGCTGAAGACATCAATTTCATATTCAAAGGTAGCACTTGACCATTCACAAAGTGGTTCATACATTGCTTCACCCCAAATAACCCCACACAAACATTTCAAGTGAATTACAACAGCTCATCTGCTGCTGGATCACTGCTTCTCTTAAACCCTATCTGCTTTACTGCTCAGTGTCTCAAACTTCAGAGAAAGGCTTTCCTAAAAAGGGAGAGCAAAGAAGGCACAGGAGGGGGAGGAGAGGAAGGGAGGGAGAATTAATCAGATTCAGAAATAATCCTATAAAGTAGCATACTGGCTTTTTTATCTCTTCACTCAATTCTGTATTAAATCACTAAATGCAGGATTTAAACTTCTTTTTTTCTCTTAAAAAGAATTCAGTATAGGGGCACCTGGGTGGCTCAGATGGTTAAGCGTCTGCCTTAAACTCAGGTCGTGATCCCAGGGTCCTGGAATCGAGCCCCACACAGGGCTCCTGGCTCAGCAGGGAGCCTGCTTCTCCCTTTCCCTCTGCCTCTCCCCCCGCTCATGCTCTCTCTCTCTCTCTCTATCTGTATCTCTGTGTCTCAAATGAATAAATAAAATCTTTAAAAAAATGCTTTAAAAAAAAAGAATTCAATATAGTAATTGAACTGACAGGAAAATGCTCTCTATTTTATTCATTTTGTACTCTGGTAAAAAAAAAAAAATATATATATATATATATATCTATGTATACATATCCCCTGTCTTTCTTAACTCTAGAGAACCTGAGAGCTCAAATGATGGAGTTTTTTTTCTAGATTGTATAATAAAAATCGAATCCATTATCATAATCTGGTGGTATTGCAAGAGTATATACTGACTTTCAAGTCAGTATGAGAACATAATGGTGTTTGGTGCCTCTTTAGGTCTAAAATGCATTTTTCTATATTTTAAGTCTTTGACTATTATCAGCCTATATGTAGAAAGAATCCTGGTGTCATGTTTAGTTAATTAGAAGGTGTGATTATGAGAGTTCTAAGTGTGGATAAGGGAGAATCGATTTCAGTGTAGATTCATAGTGTGCTAGTCACTGGGATGGGGATGAGGGACCCCTGATTTGTAGTTTTGCAGATGTCCAAGGGGCAAATACTCCACCCGTGGCAGATTTCAGGCTGCTAAGCTGACATCACTGAATGCAGAGCCAAGAATAGATGTGTAGAAACTCATCACTGTATAGCATTTCCACCATGTTTATATGCAATAAATAGGAATAATCTCAAAAGTGGAGGTATTAGCAAAATGTAAAATAATGAGGAAGTGATGATTTTCTTAACATCTATTACTTTTTAATAAAATGCACTTCATTGTAAGCGTATGTAATTTAATTTTTAATAATGGCTATGTTTAACAGTGGGTTCACAAAATTTCTGAATGTTTTATAAGCCTTCTCATGAACCACTAAGAGCTGGCTGCAGACACCTGTGATTGCAGAATGCATATAGAAAACAGAATATACATTTTAACTTATTAGTTGAGAAGCTCTACCAGTATTGACAACTGCATTCAGTTGTCAGGAGATACAAATATGGGTCAGGAATGGCTTCTGGCCTCAGGAAGCTCAAGATGTAGAGAAGAAGGGCAGTGGCGGGCAAATAGACCCGGGACATACACACAGTGCCCAGCAAGGACCAACCCTGCCAGGTGGGGCTCTGAGGTGAGCATTATAGCTAGTCTATAAGGGGTGGGCAGGATGAGAGATTTCAGACAGAGAAAAAGGAAAAAGATATTCCTGTAGGAGACACAGCATATGCAAGCTCAGAAATAGCACTTTTCTTATTTTTTTTTTCCAAGGAGACTATGGTTAAAATGATAGCGGGGACAGTAACTTTTAGATTTGTTACTTATGAGCTAGGTTTGACATTGACTTAATCACTCTTTCTTTTGTAAAAGTGTAACTAATGAGCCTCTCTGTCTACAATTCAGCATTTGCCTGGCACTGGGGATCAGCTCAACAACCATGGGAAGGGAAGAGGAGAGGAAGCAGAAGGGGGACAGGGCAGGAAAAGTTCATTGTTCTTAAGGAGCCAAATGCTGAAGCTGATCTCGTTCACAAAATAATGTTTGGTCGGTGTTAGTTAATATTTGGTGGAGGTGGGGTGGAACAATGGAGCTGCCTCCTTTCAGGTCTCAAGTTGATAAGAAGTTTGAAGACTTCAAGTGTGAATATTTAGCTGCCTATTTTCAAATATCTGCCATCCTGCCAGATTCCCAACCTGGTTGGATTTTCCACAATTTTCTTTACAGGCGTAAACCAATATTTGGGGCAACTCTTCTGAAAAGATATGTTTAATATTCACATGTGTTTTCCTAGACTGTCTGAAAGATCTCCTGGGGGTCCTTTGAGCCCTTTTCCAAGGAGACATTAAATGATTTCCAGGTGTCCAATTTGAACCTGAGAGTTGAATATCATTAGCATGTTACAATGTGGCTCATGATAAGTATCGCAAATCACTCTCAGCCAATACTAGTGTTTTGCCAATTTGTCACTTGGGTACAACTAAATGAGTTTTACTTGTACATCAATGCAACAAAAGGTACTTGTGTTGATTTTAACAAGGACCAGCCAAATTAGATGAAGACTGATGGATAGAACTTAGCTCTAATTCCTTGGAAGCAGCTGTGATGCTCCATTTCAGGATGCACACTATATTCCTATTACGGAGGGGTTCCCTGGTCATATGGTCAAGACACTGAAGCACTGAATTGTCATAAGAGGTCACATCTAAAGATGTTTCTATCTTCAAATTTAGCAAGTGGTATTTTGAGTGTACTGTATTTGGTTAAACCTGAGAAATTTCCTTACTTTGACAAAGTAACCAAAATGTAAAAACTGTCATCCCAGACACGGGAATACATTTCAGATTCAAGTTCTCCTTATGGGAAGTCAATGCCTTTGGCATGATGTTTCCTGACTCTTTTTCTTTCTTTTTTTTTTTTAAGATTCTATTTATTTATTTGAGAGAAAGAGAAAGTGAGAGAGATCACACAGAGAAAGGGAGAGGGAGAAGCAGACTTATTGTTGAGCGGAGAGCCCAATGTGGGGCTCAATCCCAGGACCCTGAGATCATGTTCTGAGCCAAAGGCAGATGCTTAACCTACTGAGCCACACAGGCGCCCCTGTTCTTGATTCTTAAAAGAAAAATATCTTTTTATGCTAGTCAACATGGGACATAGTGTTCAAAACATTTTAAAATTGATTAGTATTCTATCTTAATTTCTGTGTCAAAATCTTGTACAGAAAAAAGTTTAATGTCATGAATAATTTTAGGCTACTGATCATAACATCATAAATAAAAAGTTAAATAGAATTGAACTATCTCTCTCTCTACCTATCATCTATCTATTACTCTTACAAACATCTTTATTACATGTGTTTTTTCCCAAATTTAAAAAAGCTATAATTAACATGACACTGTATAAGTTTAAGGTATACAGTGTGATCATAATACACACGGTTTTTTAAAATTTTTATTGTTATGTTAATCACCATACATTACATCATTAGTTTTTTATGTGGTGTTCCATGATTCATTGTTTGTGCATAAGACACAGTGCTCCACGCAAAATATGCCCTCTTTAATACCCATCACCAGGCTATCCCATCCCCCCACCGCCCTCCCCTCTAGAACCCTCAGTTTGTTCTTCAGAGTCCATTGTCTCTCATGGTTCGTCTCCCCCTCCGACTTACTCCCCTTCATTCTTCCCCTACTGCTATCTTCTTCGTTTTTTTTTCTTAACATATAGTGCATTATTTGTTTCAGAAGTACAGATCTGTGATTCAACAGTCTTGCACAATTCACAGCGCTCACCATAGCACATACCCTACCCAATGTGTATCACCCAGCCACCCCATCCCTCCCATCCCCCACCATTCCAGCAACTCTCATTGTTTCCTGAGATTAAGAATTCCTCATATCAGTTAGGTCATATGATACATGTTTTTCTCTGATTGACTTATTTCACTAAGCATAAGACCCTCCTGTTCCATGCACGTCTTTGCAAATGGCAAGATCCCATTCCTTTTGATGGCTGCATAATATTCCATTGTGTATATATACCACTTCTTCTTTATCCATTCATCTGTCGATGGACATCTTGGCTCTTTCCACAGTTTGGCTATTGTGGACATTGCTGCTATAAACATTGGGGTGGCCGTACCCTTCAGATGCCTACATTTGTATCTTTGTGGTAAATACCCAGTAGTGCAATTGCTGGATTGTATGGTAGCTCTATTTTCAACTGTTTGGGGAACCTCCATACTGTTTTCCAGAGTGGCTGCACCAGCTTGCATTCCCACCAACAGTGTAGGAGGGTTCCCTTTTTGCCGCATCCCCGCCAACATCTGTCGTTTCCTGACTTGTTCATTTTAGCCATTCTGACTGGTGTGAGGTGGTATCTCATTGAGGTTTTGATTTGGATTTCCCTGATGCCGAGCGATGTTGACCACTTTTTCATGTGTCTGTTGGCCATTTGGATGTCTTCTTTGGAAAAATGTCTGTTCATGTCTTCTGCCCATTTCTTGATTGGATTATTTGTTCTTTGGGTGTTGAGTTTGATAAGTTCTTTATAGATTTAGGATACTAGACCTTTATCTGATATGTCATTTGCAAATATTTTCTCCCATTCTGTCAGTTGTCTTTTGGTTTTGTGGACTGTTTCTTTTGCTGTGCAAAAGCTTTTTAACTTGATGAAATCCCAATAGTTCATTTTTGCCCTTGCTTCCCTTGCCTTTGGCGATGTTTCTAGGAAAAAGTTGCTGTGGCTGAGGTCCAAGAGGTTGCTACCTGTGTTCTCCTTTAGGATTTTGATGGACTCCTGTCTCACGTTTAGGTCTTTCAACCATTTGGAGTCTATATTTGTGTGTGGTGTAAGGAAATGGTCCAGTTTCATTCTTCTGCATGTGGCTGTCGAATTTTCCCAACACCATTTGTTGAAGAGACTATCTTTTTTCCATTGGACATTCTTTCCTGCTTTGTCAAAGATGAGTTGACCATAGAGTTGAGGGTCCATTTCTGGGCTCTCGATTCTGTTCCATTGATCTATGTGTCTGTTTTTGTGCCAGTACCATACTGTCTTGATGATGACAGATTGTAATAGAGCTGGAAGTCTGGAAATGTGATGCCACCAACTTTGCTTTTCTTTTACAATATTCCTCTGGCTATTCGGGGTCTCTTCTGGTTCCATCCAAATTTTAGGATTATTTGTTCCATTTCTTTGAAAAAAGTGGATGGTATTTTGATGGGGATTGCATTGAATGTGTAGATTGCTCTAGGTAGCATTGACATCTCACAATGTTGGTTCTCCCAATCCATGAGCATGGAACGTTTTTCCATTTCTTTGTGTCTTCTTCAATTTCTTTCATGAGTATTTTATAGTTTTCTGAGTACAGATCCTTTGCCTCTTTGGTTAAATTTATTCCTAGGGATCTTATGGTTTTCGGTGCAATTCTAAATGGGATCGATTCCTTGATTTGTCTCTCTTCTGTGTGTTGTTGGTGTATAGGAATGCCACTGATTTCTGTGCATTGATTTTATAGCCTGCTACTTGACTGAATTCCTGTATGAGTTCTAGCAGTTTTGGTGTGGAGTCTTTTGGATTTCAACATACAGTGTCATATCATCTGCAAAGAGTGAGAGTTTGACTTCTTCTTTGCCGATTTGGATGCCTTTGATTTCTTTTTGTTGTCTGACTGCTGTGGCTAGGACTTCTAATCCTATGTTGAATAGCAGTGGTGATAGTGGACATCCCTGCCGCATTCCTGACTTTAGGGGAAAAGCTCTCAGGTTTTCCCCATTGAGAATGATATTCGCTGTAGGTTTTTCATAGATGGCTTTTATGATATTGAGGTATGTACCCTCTATCCCTATACTCTGAATAGTTTTGATCAGGAAAGGATGCTGTACTTTGTAAAATGCTTTTTCTGCATCTATTGAGAGGATCATATGATTCCCGTTCTTTCTTCTGTTAATGTATTGTATCATGTTGATTGATTTGCGGATGTTGATCCAAACTTGCAGCCCAGGGATAAACCCCACTTGGTCGTGGTGAATAATCCTTTTAATGTACTGTTGGATCCTATTGGCTAGTATTTTGGTGAGAATTTTTGCATCCATGTTCATCAAGGATATTGATCTGTAATTCTCCTTTTTGATGGGGTCTTTGTGTGGTTCTGGGATCAAGGTAATGGTGGCCTCATAAGATGAGTTTGGAAGTTTTCCTTCCATTTCTATTTTTTGGAACAGTTTCAGGAGAATAGGTATTAATTCTTCTCTAAATGTTTGGTAGAATTCCCCTGGGAAGACATCTGGCCCTGAGCTTTTGTTTCTTAGGAGATTTTTGATGACTGCTTCAATTTCTTTAGTGGTTATTAGTCTGTTCAGGTTTTCTATTTCTTCCTGGTTCAATTTTGGTAGTTGATACATCTCTAGGAATGCACCCATTTCTTCCAGGTTATGTAATTTGCTGGCATAGAGTAGCTCATAATATGTTCTTATAATTGTTTGTATTTCTTTGGTGTTGGTTGTGATCTCTCCTCTTTCATTCATGATTTTATTGATTTGGGTCATTTCTCTTTTCTTTTTGATCAGTCTGGCCAGGGGTTTATCAATCTTGTTAATTCTTTCAAAGAACCAGCTCCCAGTTTCGTTGATCCGTTCTACTGTTCTTTTGGTTTCTATTTCCTTGATTTCTGCTCTGATCTTTTTTATTTCTCTTCTCCTGCTGGGTTTAGTCTTTATTTGCTGTTTTTTCTCTAGCTCCTTTAGGTGTAGGGCTAGGTTGTGTATTTGAGACCTTCTTGTTTCTTGAGAAAGGCTTGTATTGCTATATACTTTCCTTTCAGGACTGCCTTTGCTGCATCCCAAAGATTTTGAACAGTTGTGTTTTCATTTTCATTGGTTTCCATGAATTTTTTTAATTCTTCTTGAATTTCCTGGTTGACCCATTCATTCTTTAGTAGGATGCTCTTTAGCCTCCATGTATTTGAGTTCTTTCCGACTTTCCTCTTCTGATTGAGTTCTAGTTTCAAAGCATTGTGGTCTGAAAATATTCAGGGAATAATCCCAAACTTTTGGTACTGGTTGAGACCTGATTTGTGACCTAGGATGTGATCAATTCTGGAGAATGTTCCATGGACACTAGAGAAGAATGTGTATTCCGTTGCTTTGGGATGGAATGTTCTGAATATATCTGTGAAGTCCATTTGGTGCAGTGTGTCATTTAAAGTCTGTATTTCCTTGTAGATCTTTTGCTTAGATGATCTGTCCATTTCAGTCAGGGGGGTGTTCATGTCCCCCACTATTATTGTATTGTTGTCAATGTGTTTCTTTGCTTTTGTTATTTAATTGCCTTATATAATTGGCTGCTCCCATGTTTGGGGCATAGATATTTACAATTGTTAGATCTTCTTGTTGGATAGACCCTTTAAGTAGGATATAGTGTCCTTCCTCATCTCTTATTACAGTCTCTGTTTTAAAATCTAATTTTGATATAAGGATTGCCACCCCAGCTTTATTTGGTGTCCATTAGCATGGTAAATGGTTTTCCACCCCCTCACTTTCAATGTGGGGGTCTCTTTGGGTCTAAAATGAGTCTCTTGCAGACAGCTTATTGATGGTTCTTGTTTTTTAATCCAATCTGATAACCTGTGTCTTTTGATTGGGGCATTTAGCCCATTTACATTGAGGGTAACTATTGAAAGGTATGAATTTAGTGCCATTGTATTGCCTGTAAGGTGACTGTTACTGTATATTGTCTGTGTTCCTTTCTGGTCTATGCTGCTTTTAGGCTCTCTCTTTGCTTAGAGGACCCCTTTCAATATTTCTTGGAGGGCTGGTTTCGTGTTTGCAAATTCCTTTAGTTTTTGTTTGTCCTGGAAGCTTTTTATCTCTCGTTCTATTTTCAGTGACAGCCTAGCTGAATATAGTATTCTTGGCTGCATATTTTTCTCATTTAGTGCTCTGAAGATATCATGCCAATCCTTTCTGGCCTGCCAGGTCTCTGTGGATAGGTCTGTTGCCAATCTAATATTTCTACCATTGTAGTTTACAGATCTCTTCTCCCGAGCTGCTTTCAGGATTTTCTCTTTGTCTCTGAGACTCGTAAGTTTTCCTATTAGATGTTGGAGTGTTGACCTATTTTTATTGATTTTGAGAGGGGTTCTCTGTGCCTCCTGGATTTTGATGCCTGTTTCCTTCCCCACATTAGGGAAGTTCTCTGCTATAATTTGCTCAAACATACCTTCTGCCCCTCTCTCTCTTTCTTCTTCTTCTGAGATCCCAATTATTCTAATGTTGTTTCGTCTTATCGTATCGCTTACCTCTCAAATTCTGCCCTCATGATCCAGTAGTTGTTTCTCTCTCTTTCTCTCAGCCTGTTTATTTTCCATCATTTGGTCTTCTATATTGGTGATTCGCTCTTCTGCCTCATTTATGCTAGCAGTTAGTGCCCCTATTTTTGATTGCACCTCATTAATAGCCTTTTTGATTTCGACTTGCTTAGATTTTAGTTCTTTTATTTCTCCAGAAAGGGTTTCTCTAATAACTTCCACGCTTTTTTCAAGGCCAGCTAGTATCTTTAAAGTCATGATTCCGAACTCTAGGTCCGACATCGTACTAATGTCTGTATTGAGTAGGTCCCTGGCAGACAGTAATACCTCTTGTTCTTTTTGCTGAGGTGATTTTTTTCATCTTGTCATTTTGTCCAGAGGAGAATAGATGAGTGAGAGAGCAAAATGCTAACAGGTTAACAACGTCTCCAGCAAATACACTCTCTGCAAGTCAGAAAAGACCTGAAACCAGGGGAAAAGAAAGGGAAAGAAAGAAAAAAGAAAGAGGAAAAAAAAAGAGAAAAATAAAGAAAAAGATAAAAACAAACAAAAACAGAACAAAACAAAAAAAAAAAAACAGAGTATGATCAAATTTGATCAAGCTAGTGCATAGATCAGTGCCACACACTAGATTTTGGGTGTATTTTGCTCTGTTAGAAGAAAGTGCCTCCTAAAATTTTAAAGGAAGAAAGACTTATATATGTACAAAATAAGGGTTGATACAATGAAGGGATGGAAGATGACTGTAAAGATGAAAATTATAAAAGATTTTATAAAAGGAATTGATAAGATAAGAAGTTCTTTGAAAAAAGAATGAAGATTTAAAAAAAAAAGAAAAATAAAAAGGGTAGAGAATGTGATCAGGCAGGAGACTAGAAGAAAGCCATATAGTAGTTTTTTAGGGTATATTTTGATCTGTTCGAAGAAACTGTATCTCAAAATTTTAAAGAGAGAACAACATAAATATATGCCAAAAATAAGGGTACTACTATGAAGGGATAAAATATGACTCTAAAAATGAAAAATAAAAAATGTTTTTTAAAAAAAGGAATTGATAAGATGTTGGTTGAAAAAGGGAAAAAGAAAAATTCAAAAAAAAAACAGTTAAAAAAATTAACTTTGAAAAACTAATGAATCATGGTAAAAAAAGCCATGAATTCTATGTACAGTATTCCCCTAGTGCTGGAGTTCTCCTGTTCTCCTTGATCTGTAAACTTGGTCTTGGCTTGCTGGCTGTTGGTGCTGATCTTCTGGGGGAGGGGCCTGTTGCCATGGTTCCCAAATGTCTTTGCCGGAGGCGGAATTGCCCCGCCCTTGTCGGTCCGGGCTAAGCAATCTGCTCGGGTTTGCTCTCAGAAGCTATTGTTCTCTGCAAGCTCTCGGTACAGCTTTGGAGGATTAGAGTGAAAATGGTGGCCTCCCAATCTCCACCCAGAGGAGCTGAGTACTTGGGGCCCCACTCCTCAGTGTGCCCCCAGAGAAAAGCAGTCACTCTCGTCTCCCTGGTCTCTGGCTGCACTCTGTGCTCACCCGGTCTGTGACCAAGCGTTTCTATCTCTGTCACCCGACCCCGTGTGGAGTCTCCAAACCCAGCAGATCCCTGAGGTGCACTCCCCCACCGCTCCTCCCGGGGGAGGAAGGGGAGTCTCCCCGGCTCTGCTGCTTTTTGGATCCCTGCTGGAGGAGCAGTGGCCCAACTGGGCCACGGATCACAGTTTATGGCCACCCCAAGCTGAAAGCCTGCGCCTCAGCTCCGTCTCTGCAGCCGGCTTCCCTGCTCCGATACCTAGGAGCTCTGCTGCACTCAGGCACCCCCGGTCTTTCTGTGACCCCGAGGGTCCTGAGACCACACTGTCCCGCGAGGGTTCCACCCCAGCTTAGCCACTGCAGCGATGTCCCTCAGCGGAGCCGACTTCTAAAGTTCCAATTTTGTGCTCCGCGGCTCTATCACTTGCCAGAAGCGGCCGACGGAGGCCCCCTCCCCCACCGTCTATCCTCCCAAATATCGCCTCGGATTCACTTCTCCGCACATCCTACCTTCCAGTAAGTGGTCGCTTTTCTGTTCAGAGAGTTGTTGCTCTTCTTTTCTTCGATCTCCCGTTGAGTTCGTAGGTGTTCAGAATGGTTTGATCCCTATCCAGCTGAATTCCTGAGACCAGACGAAATCCAGGTCTCCTATTCCTCCGCCATCTTGCTCTGCCCCCCATAATACACATGCTTTGCCGATTGTTTACCAAAATAAAGTTAGTTAATACATCCTTCACCTCACGTGATTACCATGTTGTTGTTATGGTGAGAACATTACGAAGTTTCAAGAATACAATATTGTTAACTCATGTGTTGTGTATTAGATCCTTGGAATTTGCTCAACTTAAAACTGAAAGTTTGTATACTTTGACCACCATCTCCGCATTCCCTCACCCTTCAGCCCCTGGCAACCACCATTCTACTCTCTGTTTTTATGTATTCAACTTTTTTTTTTTAATTCTACATAGAAAGATAGCATGTGTTTATCTTTCTCTGGAGGCTTATTTCACTTAGTATAATGTCTTTAAGGTCCAATCATGTTTTCACAAATGTTGGGATTTCCTCCTTTTTAATGGCTGAATAATATTCTTGTGATATTATGTATATATTTCATTATATATAATACGTATTTCACATATATATTAATCTTGGTGTATGATCCTTTTAATGTGCAATTGAAATTGATTTTCCATTTGAATTTAATTTGTTGATATTTTTTGCATCTATATCCATCAAAGAACCCATAGTTTTTTCTTCATAGTATCCTCATCTGGCTTTGTTATCAAGGTAATACTGGCCTCTTAGAATGAGTTTGGAAGTATTCCATCTTCTTCAAATTTTTGTAATAATTTGAGGAAAATTGATGTTAATTCTTATTTTTCTTTTCAAGAAAATAAATACTTTTTTTTTAAATATTTCATCTGTTCATTTGCGAGAGAGACAGAGAACAAGCAGAGGGAGAGGCAAAGGGAGAGGGAGAAGCAGACTCCCTGCTGAGCAAGGAGGCTGATGTGGGACTCGATCCCAGGACCCCAGGATCATGACCTGAGCCGAAGGCAGATGCTTAACCATCTGAGCCACCCAGGTGCCTAAAAATGAATACTTTTATTAACATGGTCATTTTTTTAAATTACACATGGTAGAGTTTTGACCTCACATACTTGTCAGGTCTGCTCCCCAAATGAACTTATAGCAAGACAACTTATGAACTTCAAAAATACCTAATCCCTGTGCAGTATAGGGTCCAGTGCAGACAGTGCTCCTTTCCTTTCCTAGCCCCTTAAGAGCTCTTGCAAATGTATCTTCCATTTTTATGCCCAGAATCCCCTGAAATACATCAAGGTATTTTATCAACTTGTACAGAATACCAAGATCTTGTCTCCTAGTGTAGGTTCCACATCAAATAAAGTTGAGGGGTTTCCAAACAAACTGACCAGACACGTTACATCAGATAATGTGCCACATAAAATTTAAATTTTGAACAAAATACGTCTCTTCTCCTTTGCCCAGGTCAACAATACCACAGTTCCAGAGAAGCAGGGAGAATGCCACCCTTGGACATCTGGAGCTGGCAGAGCCACAGGAGGATTTCCAGCAGTTCCTGCTTCTAGTCATCAACAAGATGCAGGAGGACATCGCGGCCCTCACCCAGGAGCACTGGAGAGCACACATGTGGAATAGGAGCAAGTTTTAGGAGACGGACAATATGCTCATCCAAATAAAAACACAGGAGGAGAATGCCCTGAATCATCTTCAGAATCCAAATGATGGAGTCAAGGGCAGAATGACCAAAAGGTGTGAGAAGGTGGAGGAGAAGGCCAAGGAGCTCACTAAGATGGCAGGGATGTTGGTGGAGTTGGTCTGGCAGAGAGAGAGAAGCAAATCATCCTGAAGGAGGGCCTTTGGTTTACAGCCAGTGGATTCTGGTCAACTGATGGAGATTGGCTAATAGCTTTGAGAAGCTGAAACCAGAGAGTCTTTTGTTTTCTCTCTTTTTTTCCTCTGTCTACACTCTGTCCTCTGCTATGGTCTGTGGTTAATGACCTCAATATGTTTTGACTGCTAAATACTTTTGTTTGGGGAAGTAACTTTTTTATTTTTTAAGAGTTTTAAAAATTTATTTGACAGAGAGAGAGAGAGAGCACAAGCACAAGCAGGGGAGCAGCAGAGGGAGAGGGAGAAGCAGGCTTCCCACTGAGCAGGGAGCCCGATGCGGGGCTCGATCCCAGGACCCTGGGATCATGACCTGAGCCGAAGGCAGACGCTTAACTGTTAGCCACCCAGGCACCCCTGGGGAAGTAAATTTTATTTAGAAAATGCTCTCCCAAGAGAATTAGTGCCTAAATTGTAAGCTCTTATGGCAGTCACGTGTATTCCTGGCTTTGGTTATTTCTAAATTTTGAGGTGCTTTTCTCTTTCTTGTGTAACTTGATAGCTCCCTGGAACTTTGAGTCTGTGTCACATGAGACTCAGAGCTAGAGTTTTCCAGCTCTAGAGGTGCTGAAGGAGCTGCATTACTTCTAGAAGATTACTTCATGCAGCAACTGCCAAAGAAGCTGGAAAAGGGACCGGATGTGAATGGGGCTGATCTGGCTAGGACTGATGAATCAGAAGGGGCGGGGAGTGGTAGTGTCTGTATGTTGGGACTTTCATTTCTGTGTGAAACCGGATGTTAATTTTTTATTTTTTAAAGGTATGGTAGAATTCACCCTGGAAGCCATCTGGGCCTGGGCTTTTCTTTGTCAGGAGGTTTTGAACACTAATTTAGTTTCCTTCCTTGTTTATTAGTTTGTTCAGATTTTCTATTTCTTCAGGATTCAGATGTGGCAGGTCATATGTTCCTAAGAATTTATCGATTTCTTCAAGATTATCTAATTTGTTAGCATATAATTGTCCTAGTATTCTTTTATGACCCTTTGTATTTCTGTGGTGTCAGTTGTAATGTCTCCTCTCTTATTTCTGATTTTATTTGAGTCACCTATTTTTTTCTTTGCAATAAACCTAAAGTTTTGTCAATTTTGTTTCTTTTCAAAAAACCCACAGTAACTTTGTTAATTTTTCCTATTTGTCATCTATTTTCTATTTCATTTATGTGCTCTGATCATTGGTATCTCCTTCCTTATGCTAATTTTGAGCTTAGTTTGTCTTGTTTTTCTCATTCTTTGGAGTATAGGGAGGTTGTTTATTTGAGAACTTCTTTATTCTTCATACAGGAATTTACTGCTACAAACTTCCCTCTTAGCACAGCTCCTGCAGCATTTCCAAAGTGTTAGTATGTTGTGTTTCCATTTGTTTCAAGATTATTTTTTATTTCCTTCTTGATTTTATCTTTGACCCATTGGTTGTTGTTTAACTTCCATACATTTGTGAATTTTCCAGTTTTCCTCCTGTTACTGATTTCTAGTTTCATACCATTGTGGTCAGAAAAGATACTTAGTATGATCTCAGTCTTTTAAAAATCGGATTATTTGCTAAGAGTTTTTATCATGGGGTGCCTGGGTGGCAGTTAAGTGTCTGCCTTTGGCTCAGCTCATGATCTCAGGGTCCTGGGATTGAGACCTGCATCAGGCTCCCTGCTTAGCGGGTTACCTGCTTCTCCCTCTCCCTCTGCCTGCCACTCCCCCTGCTTATATTCCCTCTCTCTGTCAAATATATAAATAAAATATTTTTAAAAAGTTTTTATTATGAAAGGACACCTCTGTTTTGTGATTTAACATATGATCTATCTTGGAGAATATTCCACATGTGTTTGAGAAGAATGTGTATTCCACTGCTATTGAATGGAGTGTTCTGTATATGGTCCAAAGTGAAGTTCAAGTCCAATGTTTCTTTGTTGATTTTCTGTCTGAGTGATCTATCCATTGTTGAAGGTAGGATATTAAAGTCCCATATTATTATCATCATATTTTTGTCTACTATTTCCTTCAGCTCTGTTAATATTTGTTTAATATCTAAAGACTCTGATGTTGGGTGTGTATGTATTTACAATTGTTTTATCCTTTTGATGAATTGACACCTTTATCATTATATAGTGACCTTTGTCTCTTGTTACAGTTTTTGACTTAAAGTCAATTTTATCTGATATAAGTATAGCTTCCTTGTTCTCTTTAGTTTTCATTTGTGTTGAATATTTTCACCATCCTTATATTTTGAAACTATGTATGTCTTTGAAGCCAAAGTGAGTCTCCTGTAGGCCTTCTTTCTTTATCCATAAAGTCTTTTGATTGGAAAATTTAATCTATTTACATCTTTATTAATTACTGACAGATATAGACTTAGTATTGACATCTTATTGCTTTCTGGTTGTGGAGTTCCTTTGTTCCTTTCTGCCTTGCTTGCTGTTTTCCTTTCTGAACTAATCATTTTCAGTAGTAGTAAACTTTTTTTTTTATCTTGTGTGTAGGCTTTTGTTTTGTGCTTACTGTGAGACTTGCTTGAAATATCCCATAGATATAACTGTCTATTTAAGCTAACAACTTAGCTTCAATCACATGCAAAAACTCTACCTTTTTACTCTCCTCCCACATTTTATATTTTTGATCCCACAATATACATTTTTATATAGTGTATTCATTGACAAATTATTGTAGCTATAGCTATTTAATATCTTTGTCCTTTAATCTTTACACTAGAGTTAAGTGCTTAACACACTTCCATATTACAGTATTAGAATATTCTGAATCTAACAATACACTGTATACTTTTGCCACTGTGTTGGATAATTTTATGTTTTAGAGACATAGTAACATCTTTTATTTCAGCTTGAATAGTTCCTTTTAGCTTTTCTTATAAGGCAGGTCTAGTGGTAAAAAAAAACTCCTGCAGTTTTTATTTGTGAGGCAAAGTCTTTATCTTGCTCTCATTTCTGAAGGAAAGCTTTGCTGGAGAAAGTATTTTTGATTGATAGCTTTTCCTTTCAGTGCATAGTATATACCATCCACTTTTCCCTGGCCTGTGAAGTCTGTGCTGAGAAATCCACTGACCTCATGGGGGTTCCCTCGTATGAAATCTTTTTTTTTCCTCTTGGTGCTTTTACAATTCCCGCTTCATTTTTTATTTTAGGCAGTTTTATTACATAATGTGTCCTGTTGAACAGTGCTTCAGTTTGAAATTTTGGGATGATCTATTAGCTTTGGGAACTCGAATCTCCAACCTCTTTCTAGGTTTGGGAAGTTCTCAGCCATTATTTTTTTAAATAAGCTTTCTACAGTTTTCTCCCTCTCTTCTTCAGACACTCCACTGATGTGGAGATTGTTTATACCATAAGTCCTGTGGGCTTTCTTCATGCCTTTGTATTCTTTTTTCTTTTGGCTTCTCTGACTGAATAATTTTAAATGATCTGTCTTCAGTCTCACTGGTTCTTTCTTCTGCTTGCTCCAGTTGGCAGCTGAAGCTCTCTTGTGCTCTTTGCGGCGGTATTATATTCTGCTGCTCCTAAATTACTTTTCAGTTCTTTTTTCTATTTTATCTCTTTGCTGAGCTTCTCATGTTGTTCTTTTACTGTTTTCCTGATTCCATTAAATTTTATCTAATCTCTTATATATCTCTGAGAATCTTAATTTTGGGGGGGCACTTTTTGAAAATTTTTTTGAAAATTAAAATTTTTTGTCTGGCAATCCCTGTATCTCTACTTCTCTGAGATTAAGTCCTGGAAGTTTACTTTGTCCCTTTGGTAGAATTGTGGGTCCCTGATTCTTACTGGTCCTTGTAATTGTGCTTAGCTGTCTTCACATTTAAAGATGGAATTACATCTTCCAGACTTTACTGACTGACTTTGGTGAGGACAGATTTCACCTGAAGATGGGGGCATGCTAGAGCATGTTGTGACCCTCTGTCTCATGGTGTTCATCATCAAGTGTGGGCATGTGTGACTGCTCCAGGTCTGGAGGATGTGGTGACTTGTTGGCTCTGGCCACGGGTCCACAACATTGGCAACATGGTCCTTGAAGAATGCTGTAGTGGATCCACAGAGGCTGCAAGGATTGTTGGTGTTCTCTCCAGGCTTAGTGACAGTGGTGTGGCCCACAGACTGGGGCTGGTGGTGACTCTAGAGACTATAGAGCACAGCTGTAAGTGTTTGCATCGTGGTGAAGGCTGGCCTCAAACACATAGACTGTGGTGGAGGCCAGAGCAGGCAGCAAGGCAGGGACCACTAGCACACTGATAGTTGTGGCTATCAGTTTGCAACACTGTGGCTGCTGGTTCTTGCCACTTGTCAACAGAAGTCAAGGCTGGTATTGGGAGATAGGTCAGGGGCCTGCAGGTACACAGCTGGAGGGGCTAGCTCAAGATGAGCTCAGTGGTGCAGGCCAGTGTGGGTAAGATCCAGGCCCACCAGCTGCTGTGATGGCTCTGACTTGCAGCATGCTCCCCAGGGGCATGTGCACAGCACAGAAGGCCAGTGACAGGGCTCTGGTGTGGGCATGCCGGTGCACAGCTAGGGGAGTAGCTAGAGGTAGTATAAGGCTGAATCTGGACCCCCAAACAGCTGTGGGCACTTGGTTTATTGATGTGCACTTCCATGGCTGCAGGATCTTGCCATGAGTGTGCACATGTCAATGGGGTTTAGCAACAGGGCATCAGGCCAATGACATGTGAGTGCACATCTGTAGCTGCCAAATCCGAATGCATATAAATTAGTGGGGATTGGCTGCTGGGCTCTGGGCTTGCCGCCAGCCAGTGCACATGCCTGGCTCTAGGGAGGGTGTTTGTGGGAGGAAGTGGGGAGGAACACAGGTGGCAGATACATGCAAATGAGAACAGGTGTGGGGGAAAACTGGTGACATCTGCAGGGGATGTGCCATGGCTGTGCCTGCCTTGGATTACTTTAGTGATGAAAACTGCTGGGCTTGGCTACGGAGCAAGTCACCAGCAATTATGGTCCTTCCTGCTGTGTGGCTGATCCTGGTAGCTAGCCCCTTGCTCTTCTTCCTTGTTTCCAACTGCCTCTGTCTCAACTTCGCAGGTCTCCGGGCTGGGTGAAACTGAGGCAGGCTCTTCAGGAGGTGCCCTCTGAGGCTGGGGACACTGATTGCTCCCTCTGTCCCCCCTCTCCCAGAGAGGGGACTCCTTCTAGCTGGCGAGGTCCCTTCTGGCATTGAGCAGTGCTGGCTTGGGGGTGAGATGACACAGGCAAAAAGAAGCTGTTCTTTCACTTTTTGTGCTGTTATCCTCAATTTTGTATTCCACTTTGTTGCCAAAGGTTCCTTATTAGACTCCAGAGCTCTCTGAGAGGGGCTTTTGTTTATGGAGAGCTGTCCAATGTTTTATCTCTGTGGGGAGTTGGAGGTTGGGGTCTCCTCCTCTGCCACATGGTTATGTCACTCCTATATAGTTTTTTTTTTTTAAGATTTTATTTATTTATTTGACAGAGAGAAACACAGTGAGAGACGGAACACAAGCAGGGGGAGTGGGAGAGGGAGAAGCAGACTTCCCACTGAGCAGGGAGCCCGATGTGGGGCTCAATCCCAGGACCCTGGGATCATGACCTGAGCCGAAGGCAGACGCTTAACGACTGAGCCACCCAGGTGCCCCACTCCTATATAGTTTTAAATAGACTTCTTTGTTCTATGTAAGAGGTAAACAGTTATTTTTAAGTACAGAGTTAATTTTTTAAAGCTGCACCAACAATATAAAATTTAGGATGTAGTTAGTACGGGTTGCCGTACATCCCCCCACCCCAGGATGAGGTAGATTTGTCTAATTGGTTGACGAATTTTCACAACGACTTTCAGTAGTTTTGTTCAAACTATTTGACAGCTTTAGATATGAACAAATCACCTACTCTTCAAATGACCACACCCAGAGGAGCTGTAGGATGGAGATGAGAGAAGGAATTGTTTATGTCTGCATGGAAGAAACCGGTGTGAAAAACACAAATGGATAGGAGGCAACATATGGCCATGTCAAAGACAGCCACCAGGTAACCAGGCCCCAGATAACGATATATAAAGGAAAGAAGCACATCCCTAAACAGACAGGAGTGGAGAGAGATAAAGAAGGGAAAAACGGAAACACTTTGGATCACTGAATAAAAACATGGCCACTTCAAATGTCCGTACAATAATCACTAGCTATATGTACCTATTAAAATTTAAGTTAATTAAAAATAAATTAAATTAAAAATTAACTTCCTCAGTCCACTTGCTCCATTTCAAGTGCTCAGTAACCACATTGGCTATTGGCTTTTACAGTGGACAGTGCAGATACAGACTATTTCTTTCATTACAGAAATGAGAGCACACTGACTTCAGTGGATTCTATTCCATAACTAACATGGTTATATAAAAATAACATTTAACATATTATAATGAGCACCTTGTGTGCACATTTCTGCTGCTAATTTAGTTGGGGGGAGATGAGGAGGTGTTGGTTGAGACTCTGGGACATGGCTTCAAGGTGTCACACTAAAATAAATCATCATGGAGAGGGGTTTGTATTTCTGAATAATGGCAAAACCAATTCGAGAGAGCAGCATGGAAGGAAATCTCCTTGCCTTCACACAAATGAAAGAGAAATTTATCCTGCAAAACATTTTCTGTCAAGGGACTGCAATCCCACAAGGAAGAGTCAGCACGGGAAGGAAGCAAAGCCTTTCTTAGTAACTAATCAATAAGACTATACTCAAAGCAAGTGAGAAGCAAGATCTAGCAAGTAAGGACCTGAAGCCTGAACCACAAATCAGTCATCCTATCATATATGATAAAAGGCTTGAGTAGCTGAGAACTAAGAAGATCCATAGGGCCAAGACAGCCCTGAGCAGAAACCTGGCTAAGGTCTCTGAGCACATAGGGTGTGTCCTTTATCTTTAGTTAAGCAAAAATCTGTGTCTTGAATGGCACACAGTATTACAATGGGTGGGCTCAGTCTTTCTGTAGCAGTTTCTCAGCTCGTCTTGCATATTAGTATCAACCCAGAGCTTTTGAGTACCCCATGCCCAAGCCAGGCCCAAGCCAAGCCCATTTATATCAGACTCTCTGGGTGGGATTCAGGTATCAGCCTTTTTTTAAAACTCCCCAGATGATTGTAACATGCGGCCAAGGTTGAGAAAGAATACCTGTAGAAACTGACATGGAAAAACTTCTAGATGTATAGAAAAAGGCAAGTCAGGGACTTAGGGTTTCCAGTCTGCCTTAAGACCTTGGAAATCATCATTCCCATCCTCACAAGAAAAATGCTGAGCAAACTGAAAAGAACTCTTCTTAGATCCATCAGAGAACCGAGGTCACAGGGCAAATTGTCACCGCAGAGCTGGAGGGATGGACACGGAGACTCACAACCTACTGGGGGCAAAAATAGTCGCCGGTACCAGCCACTGATGGGAATGCTTCAGGGGTGAGTGACTAATTGCTGGAGACTGCGTGTGAGCCCACTTGGCAGATACAAACCCCTGGAGGCTGAGTCTGGGGGAGGGAAGGTGTGGCTGGATATTGGGAATTTTACCTCCAGGAGCCCTAACAAATTCTAAGGGTGAAGAGCTGAAGATCAGGAGAAAACCCTCTCTGGCTTCCAGATGTAGGAGGGGAAAAGTAATTACTCTGAAACCTGCCCAGAGCACTCAGCTCTTGGTTTCACAGAGCTTGTCCTCAGGGAAATTATCTTACCAGATCTTAACTGATTGGAATCTTATTAGAGACTATCTACCTGGGCTGATGGACTATGTAGGGGGGGCATGGCTGGGGAGAAAAAGGGACTGTTGTGGGATGAAGTCTGAATTCTAGTTTGCCTGGCTGTAAGTGCGTGAAGAGCAGGATGTTCGAGAGACTGTGCGTCCTGGGGCCGGAGTGCCCTGCCTGGGAAAGCCGGACACGACATACCTCATTGTGATCACTTGCCCGACGAATGTCAGACAGTAAATAGATCTGACCCAGAGGTGGCAATAACACTCTAGACTGGGATTCACAGTTAAAGGTTTTGGAGAAGGTAGAGTCTGACCCTGGTCCTGAATCCTGATATCCGACCTTTTGGCAGAGGACAGCAACCAAGAGACAGGGATTCCACCGAAGGTGAGCAGTCAGGTCTGTCAGGTGTGCCGAACTCTGTCCAGTGCATCCCCTCTCACAACTGCCTGAGGGACAAGGACAGCCACTTCCCACGGTTTTGGAAGTATGGAGGAAAGTACCAAGTTAGGAGAAGCACAGGTGAGTGGACAGGAGCTGCAGGATGGGGGCAGGAAGCGTGAAAATTTGTGTGGGGCAAAGTGCTCAGAGTTCTCCTGGAGGTCGTGAGAAACCACTGGCCATATTCTTTTTCTTGGAAATTACACACAAAAGTACAACCAACATAATCAAAACAGCAGCTTATTTCATCATTTCAGTGGATTAGTTCATGAGCTAAAGACCAGGGGCTATGGTTCCCAGCAGGAGAGCTTCCCACTGACTCTTTTATTGGACAGACTGCTTCTCCCTTCAAAAATAAAACCAAAGGCAGTCTCTGCTGCTAGTTTGTAGTTGCTTCACATGGCAATAGGACACAGACCTGCCATGTGGTTATGTGTTGTTTGGTTTGTATTTTTTTTCTGTTTGTGTAATGGCAATCCCCTCAAGGATGTCACTTAAACTCCAGCCTCCCGTTCAGGAGCTTCTCACCTATAAACTCTGAACTTACACCAAATGAAAAAATTATATATAGAGAGAAGTTCCATTTTATATACTATAATACATAAAGGCAAAAAAAAAATAAGCATCAACACCAACAGATAGTTGTCACTTGTGCAGTATGAACTTGAACTACACCTTTTTTTTTTTAAGATTTTTATTTATTTATCTGACAGAGAGAGAGACAGCGAGAGAGGGAACACAAGCAGGGGGAGTGGGAGAGGAAGAAGCAGGCTTCCCGCAGAGCTGGGAGCCCGATGCAGGGCTTGATCCCAGGACCCTGGGATCGTGACCTGAGCCAAAGGCAGACGCTTAACGACTGAGCCACCCAGCTGCCCCAACCTTGAACTACACCTTTTGTTCTCAAGTGAAAAACTTCTATATTGAATATTCAGTAAATATTTACTGAGAAATTATTTCACTCCACCAATCTTGCCCTTTCCATGTATAAATCGACAACTAGAGTCCTAAGGCCTTTTGGTTTTCTTTTTTTTTAAAGATTTTATTTGTTTATTTGAGGGAGAGCAAAAGCGAGAGAAATCACAGAGGGAGAGGGAGAAGCAAGGTCGCTGCTGAGCAGGGATCCCAATGCGGGGCTCGATCCCAGGACCCTGGGATCATGACTTGAGCCGAAGGCAGACGTTTAATGGACAGAGCCACCCAGATGCCCCTGGCCTTTTGGTTTTAAATTTTTGTTTTCTAATCTATTAAAGTCTGTTTTACTTAACTTTTTTTACCATTGATTGACTAATTTCACCCCTTATTGACCTTTGTTGGGTGGTGCCTTTTAAGACGTGGTCCAGCCATCCCTGCCCTCCTTTAGTGCTTGATAGACTTGAGTACAGGTCCAGCGCCTGGAGGGGCTGTCTGTTGCCCTGGTTCTTCACCTGACTGTAGCTACCTGACTCTATTCATTCCTCTGCTCAAAAGTCACAACCTTAGAGAGACTTTCCCATTCATACTCTTACAGCTCCCCATAACCTGTCACTTTACCAATCTTTTACCCTTTACTTTTCCTCCAAGTACTTATCATGACTTGAAAACCCAATACTTATGTATTTGTTTGATCAGTGTGGTTTTTGCCACTAGAATATAACCTTTAAGAAAACACAGGCTTTGTCATTTTAGTTCACCACTGCATTCCCATAGTCTAAAGAGTACTGGTACAGGGTAAACTTTCAACATTTAAAAGAATTAAAGAATGCTCAAGGGAACCTCTTCATTAAGCAAAGAATTTTTTTATATGCAAATAATCAACTTCTAAACTATCTTACTTATTAAGACGGAGTCAGGTGTCTGTTCAGTTCGTCAGAACAAAGACAGGAAGCTGCTGCTGGTGAAGACTTGACCTACTTGTGTTTGGCTGTGGGAGTTTATGATGGAATTCCCAAGGGGACAAACAGAGATGCCCTGAAACTAAAGCTCAGGTCTGACATGGATGATAGCCAGATTAGCCGTGAAGTAAGACTACACACTGGGTGAAATTTCAGAAAAGAAAAAAAGCCTTACCTGTCACACTCCCACTTCAGCTAACCTGATTACTACTATGTGGCAGGTATTTTCCTCCTGGAAGAGTGAATTGATCAAAATAAATGATCACATTCTGATTGTTCAGGGTCATTGTAGGGTAGCCATTAAGGAGAGGAAAACAAGAATGGGGTTCAGTAAAATTCAATGAAGTGTGCTTCATTTGCATAATGTTTCCCAGTGCCTCATGGGACTATGCTAAAGAGCAGTTTGCATGGTTGGACAATCAGAGCATGATCCCTTAAAGAAGAGCATTCAACTCTATTCTAGAGTGTTGAAGGACACCAGGGCTGGATAATTTATAGCTCACATGGCATATATGTTTTATGACTAAGGCCATCTTCATAGTCCAAGTCAAATTCCAAGGGGACTTCTTCACCATTTGTAATGACAAAAATTTATTAATACTTTCTGGACACAAAGTCTTATATTTCTACAAAGTAACTGTGGAAATGAGGGTTTATATTAAGTATATAAAACTAAGATATAAATATATATCTAAAACTGTATTTTTCAAACCAAAGATGCTGATATTGGAATATTTCCTATACTCATGTCAATGAGCAAGGAAGTTACTAGCAAATGAAGAGGTGACAATTGGGGACGCCTGGGTGGCTCAGTCAGTTAAGCATCTGCCTTCGACTCAGGTCATGATCCCAGGGTCCTTGGATTGAGTCCTGTGTCAGGCTCCTTGCTCCGTGGGAAGCCTACCTCTCCCTCTGTCTGCCACTCCCCTTGCTTGTGCTCTCTCTCTCTATCTGACAAATAAATAAAATCTTTTTTTTTAAGAGGTGACAATCATACCTGAAGGTATTAATGGGCTCAGTATTGACCACTGTTATTGTCATCATCATTTCCTTCTTTTTCATTTCACCTTCACTGGAAAGAAAGAAATCAATTAACAGAAGGCATCTTTCACAGCAAGAACCTCACTGTGTAAAATTTGTGAGGCCCAGGTGACAAGCAGACCTGTCGAAACCCACGATGAGACATATTGGGTCCAAATTTTTAGCTTGATTTTCTTTAGAAACATCTCTGTCCCATTCCCTGTTTTGTTCATGTCACAAAAAGGCTGACTCACACTTTTAATGAACATTTTCCAATAGCAAGTTTCTGTGCTCATTGGTCAGCCAGTGTCCATTAGGTATGGCCAAGGAAAGGTGTGAGAGACCAACCACGGTTTTATCTTCTGCTGGGTGATGCCAGCTCCTAGGCTCTGGTGATGGCACCTTCACCTTAGTTCCCTCCAGCATTAGGTCATAACAGTGTCTGGCTGTTGCCAACCTCTGGTGGCAGCTCTATCCTCTTTCTGGTTTCTAGCTTGATTCAGCTTCCAAGGCCTACCTCTAAATGGAACTTTCTCCATGGGGTCTTCTGAGAGATCTCCTCTGTATCTGGGGTTTTCCATAATGATCTACTACTATCAAATTTCCCTATGCACTGTAATTTATCTCTTGAGCTTTTTATATCTGTTAAATGAGGAGAGGAGATTGGACTAAGTCACCAGTTCTCAAAGTTAGTGGCAAATCAGTTGGATATGAAGAGTTCACTGATAGTACAAATTTCTAATCTCCATCCCATTCCTAATGAATCCAAATTCCTCAAGGAATATAAGGGAAGAAAGGGAGGTGAAGCGTGAGAAGCCTCATATCCAATGAATGATTTATTCTTATGCAGCCTGTCTGAAAAATATGAAGGGCCTAAGATAAACCTAAACATGCTAGTTTTTTTTTATTAACTTAATTTGAATTGTTGATAGAACTAGATCCAAAGCTGATACAATTGCTTCATTTTATGGAATGGATTTAAATTGGATATTTTCTTGTAATATTACCTTAACTCTTCAAATATCCTAAGGAGATGGCAATAAAGCATAAGGTAAGGTATAGACATGAGGAAAGAATGCACTCTTTCCAACACAAAATCTTGTCCAGACCCTGACAGTAAAAGATTGTGAGCTTTTTTGACATGCCAAAATTCCAGTCTGATGGGGAAGCTATACCCTCAGCGTTCCAGGCCGTATCCTATAAATTATATCGCTGCCCCAGGCAGACAAGGCCACAGTAAAAACCATTTACCCAATGAAAGCAATTTATATACCAAAATGGTAAAATGCAGATATAGTATTTGTTTTGTTTTGTTTTTGTTTTTTGCAATGCAAAGTAGTATAGATCCTTGCACCTTCTTAAACCACAACTTATTTTTTTCTGGAAGCCTGAGAAATCATAAAGGTGAAGAGCATGGATGCTTTTTCACCACTACACCGAACCCCAAAATCGAAAGGAAAAGAATGGGAAATAGTCGGCTCACCTGCTGCTGTGATGTGGACTGCTTCCAACTCGGTTTTGTAGAGGTGCTGCTGACTGGTAATCAAGTCCCTTCATGATTTAATGTACCTTGATTAGCATAGCAATTTGCTATACATTCCTCAAAAAGCACTAATCAATTCGAGCAACTAGTAGAGTGAAAACACCTCACAAATTGCTCTTATGGCCCCAAATTACTAATCAATTTTGAAAACCTAAATCAATCTGCATTTTATGCTGTCATTCCTCACTTGACATTTTTAATATCTCTCAGGACTCTAAATTGTGAGGAATGAGTTTTCATAGCAAATAATGAACTGAAATTATATTACATTTTGGCTTAAGGATTGTCATTTTTTGCTCCCAACACATACGCCTTCTGCTCCTAAAGAGTTGATGTGTGTGTGTCCAAGAGAGAGCAAGTTATTTTAATAATCAAGGTGGTGGCAAAGTAGTTGAGCTACTCTTCCTCACTTGAGAAAGGAAACTGCTACATTTATAAAAATTTTGGTTTAACTATATGAATGAGATCCTGGTGCATTATTAATTGAATGGTAAGAATACTAAAGCCACAGCATTTTAGAATTGGGAAGGGATTGTAGGAACCATCCATCCCAGTCCCTACCTTGGCTAGAGAGGTGAAGTCACGCAAGTATTCAGCATCTGCCCCCAGGCCTCCTCGATCCAGACCCAGGCTAATGGCCTCTACCACGCATGAAATTTTTCCTCTAGTACCATGTTAGTAGGTATGAAATTACTGCCAAGGGGAACTGAGAGGCTTCTAATGCACCACATTAGCCATATGCCCTGCAAAACTGCTTCTCCTAGGTGATTTCAAGATGCACTGATCTCATCCAACCCGTCAAAATGTTTGCAATATTTTAAGTAGGGTAAACCTGCTTCCTAAATTGAGATTTCTTTGTTTCAGATAGGAGTAGATTAGACTTTTTTTTCTCCCTTGCTTAGCAATTGAATTAAATCAGCAACCATCTGGATCCTCCAGCAATAACACATTTATTACAGAAAGATTGGGACAGCTCTTTGGAAATGAAGTCTGAAGACCAAAGTTCTGCATGTAACAGTCATTCATTAGCAGAGTCTGGAGATAAAAAGTGCTCTGAGATGCTCTGCTTCCTTATAAAGATCTGAATATCAAATTTCAAATTACAAACTGTTGTGTCTCAGCATAACAGCTGTAGATCACTGACTCGGGGCAAGAAGGTACCACCACCAGGAAAGCCAAGACAAGGCAGGGATGGAAAACAAGGAATGAGCAGACTATTAGGTCAAGGATTCCAAGGCACCAAAAACCCGAGACATCGTCCTGAAGTTAGGCAACATACAGGTTCCAAACGTTGGGGATGAGACAAAAGGTTGCAAATCGGGCTGGCAAGCGTGTCAACAGAGCTTGGCATGGCATGGCAGCACTGCAAAGCGATGGTGATGCTTGCAATGCTCTGAACATGGAGACCGGAGTTAAGGGAGACTTGTTTATCTTTCCATGAGCATCACAGGTGAACAATCATTTTTTTTTTCCTTAAAATGGCTTTTCAGTGAAGTATATACTTCAATTAAAAAATGAATGAATGAATGCATAAATAAATAAATAAATAAATAAATAAATAAATAAATAAATAAATAAAATGACTGTATTCCATTTTCATTCTTCTGGGATATTTTCCCTCTAAAGAATTCTAGGTTGACAGCTATTTCTTTCAGCATGAAGGATTATTCCACTGCCTTCTGGCTTCTACCATTTCTGTGGAGAAGATAATGCTCTGTCTGAATGTGAGGGGTAACCAGATATTTATAGTTCTAGTTATCTCATCCAAAGTACTGACTAGTTGCCAAGGGGAGGATAGTAACTTCACAGTGGGGAAATTTCAGACCCCATCATAGTGAAGGGATTCAGGTTACCACCCCTAGAAAGGGGGCATATTGGCATCCTGTTTCTCCTGACGTAGAATGAATGGTACAGCATCCCCTCTGTGGTATTTGTGCCTAAAAGGCAAAACCTGGATCGAATCATGAGGAAATAGACAACAAACCCAAACTGAAGATATTCCAAATAACTGTCCTTTTTTTCTTCAAAATAGTCAATGTCATAAATGTAGGGGAAAATGGAAGAATTCATCCACATCAAAAGAGATTAAGATGAGGAAACATGATGGCCAAGTGGAACTCCTGGTCCAGAACATTCTTCTGATGTAAAGCACATTACTAGACTACTTGGTGAAGTCTGAATGATTTTGCTAGAGTAGGTAATAAGATTGCATCAATGCCATTTCCCTGGTTTTTAGTAATTGTACCGTCCTTATGTAAGAGAATGTCTTTGTTTCAAAGTCACAGTGAGATATTCAGAGATAAATGGGCAACATGACAATAATAAACTGACCCTTAAAATTTTTTTGAATGTGATATGTGTGTGTGTAGTGAGTAGGAGGGTGAGAGAGATGGAAAGCAAAGTGAAGCAAATGTGGTAAAATATAAATACTTGAGGAATCTATATAAAGAATATATGGGAATTATTTGTACTCTTCTTGCAAGTATTTTTTAAGTATAAAGGTAAAAGCTCAGATATTAAAAAATTAAGAAAACAATAAAAAGAATAACAAATCAGAGATCCTAGAAGATGTTGCTCTTTTTAAGCTGTAGTAGTAACTGTTATGCCTTATTCATTAATAAAGACATAAGTAATACTTCATTTAATCTAAAATGTAAATGATTCCCAAAACATGTTTTTTTTAAACTAGTCTGCATTCTCTAAAAGAAGGTTCAGAAGCAGCCATATTCAATAAACCAGAATGTATTATACCTCTTCTAGAATAAATTGTTTTTCTTCCTCAAAGAGTGTGCTAGAAATCATTTCAGAGCTACATATTTATATTTACATAATATAAAAGTATGTGAGGTATCGGACAACTTAGAAAATACAAAAACAAATGACTAAAATAGTTTCTTATGGGGACATTTATTACAGATGTGCTCACTAATTCATACTATGTTTTTAATTCCATGATTTTTATTCATGTCTAAAGTTTGATTTTAAAATCTTTCAGGTCATTGAAAATGGCTTCAAATGCCTTACTATCTTCAGTGAATTTTTTAAAGAAATGCTTACAATAGCCATCAGTCTGATAATACTTGAGGCCTGGGATTATTCATTTTTTAGGGAAATCTCTGCTAAAAGAAGTGAATGTTTTCATAAAAGTTAGGAAAGAGGGCGGGAATATACTCAGAACTCTGGAGTTTGTGTAAGATTTTTATAACTCGGCAGGCCTGAGCGCGATGAAATTACTGTGTCTCCATGACAGAAAGCTCAAATGTGTTCTGTGCAAACCTAAACTAGTCCTTGCATCTTCAAAATACGGTCATTTCACATTCCTTTTTAAATCTACTGCTTGTTTCTTCCATATTTCTGGCTTCCTTTTTTGCATCTTTTTTTTAGAAATTAAAGTTTCCCAAAATAAAAGAAACACATTGAGAATAGGCTTCTGTTTCATTTCGTCTAATTATACATGGAGAAAAATTTTCCATTTCGACAGGCTTCGTTTATATTCAACTGCCAACTACTCTGAAAAGGAAGAAGAGGAAAGATTTTGCCAATCAGTTGGCTTTACCACCACTCCCCCAAAAAAGTGTGTGAAGACTGCAGATATCTGTGCGCAGCAACACCTGTGTTTTTCTTCCTGCAAAGAGCGGGAGGGTAGGCCCACTGGAAGGCCTGGTGGCATGAAAGCATAAAGCCATGGCCTTTTGAGGCATTACTTGGTCCAATATCAATATGAACTATGAAGATTTAGGGTACAGGACATGCTTAGTAGCCTTCGGGAAGACCTCTTTCTGGTACGATCTATGCAAGTAAACTCTTCTGTGATCCTGCTGCCTGCACGGAAGCAAATTCAGTAAGATCGCCGGAAGTAGAGCCTGGGCTGTCATACAGCGGAACTAAACGGCCACACCGGAAACTGAGACGCAGAGCCACCCCAGAGAGGGTGCAACATGCACATTCTCTTCAGACTATTTCCAGATGACTTGAGTGGGCTCACATCTGATGAATATTCACTTGCTAACACAGTGAGCACCAAGAAAAAACACCTTGGAAATGAGAAAGCCACAGATCCATGGGAGCTTCAAGGCTTTAGGCACACGGAACAGCCTTATGGGGCGTGGGGGTGGGGCGCTGTCATTATGCAGAGAGGGGGAAGGGGGGCGCTGTCATTATGCAGAGGTGGGGAAAAGGGGGCGCTGTCATTATGCAGAGATGGGGAAGGGGACACTGTCATTATGCAGAAGTGGAGAAGAGGGGGCACTGTTATTATGCGGAAGTGGGGAAGAGGGGGTGCTGTCATTATGCAGAAGTGGGGAAGGGGGCGCTGTCGTTATGCAGAGGTGGGGGAAGGGGGCGCTGTCATTTTGCAGAGGTGGGGAGGGGGGCACTGTCATTATGCAGAGGTGGGGAAGGGGGGACACTGTCATTATGCAGAGGTGGAGAGGAGGGGGTGCTGTCATTATGCAGAGGTGGGGAAGGGAAGGGCTGTCATTATGCGGAGGTGGAGAACCCAAATTTATGATTCAGAGATTCAATTTGAGTGGATAAGACTCTGCCTGAACCCAGCCTTAAAAGAACTAGCTCTTGCCCTTGCACCTCTCCCTTAGGTGGCGCTATACTCAAATAACTATTGAGAAGTTAAAAAAAATTGTTTTCCCTCAAATGGACTTCAGCTTACAGTATATTTATTAGACAGGAAAGGGTTAGAGAGGCCATGAATACATGTTTTTCACTTGATTATTTCATGTCACCCTCTGAACAATTCTATGAGGCAGACTGTTATCCTGTCTACAGATGAGCAAGTGGAGGATGGATAACTTTCACTAACCCCCTGGGATTTTAGCCAGATCATCTTGTGGTTCATACTGTGGTGCCTCTGGGTCACAGGATGTGCAAACCGTACCAGAAGATTCAATGTCTCAGGATGTAGAGGGAAACACACATGAAAGCATCCATCACCCTAAACACAGTGTCTCCCCGCATCCTCCTTCATCCCCACATGAAGATAAATAGAGAAAATATGACAAGACTGTGTTTTGCATTTAGCTCAGAATGGTGGGGTGTCTGGGCATATGGAGGAGCTTTTATATTTTCTTTCAGATTTATATTTGACATGGGTTAAAATGAATTTTTGGTCTTTGTTGGGCTGAAAAAAAATACAAACCCTCCATTCTTAGACTCCATGATATTTTATTTGAATCTTCTCAGGAATGTTGGACATTGCAGCTAGAGGTAAGTGTCTCTTCAATGTTATTAGGAATGTGTGCATCTTGGTTAATGTGTGCCAACTGTATTGGTTCAGTTTCTTCAAACAGTATTTGTGTTGGACATTAAAGTTGCAATTGGAGAACTGAATATGGAAAGCAGGGTTTAAAATAAAACAATTCTTCCAACTTCTAAAACCATCTCCAGAAAAAGTTAGTGCTGAAATCGGACAGGATAATAAAGAATGCATCTCTGTAACAGTTCCTGCTGCCATTTCCCAACCCCATATAAACTCTTCACTGATTTGAATGGATCTTTGAAAAGGAAATATTTCCCTAGTCTGGAAGTAAAACAGGAATCAGACACTCAGCGATTCAGGCAGGATTGGGTTTGCTGCAATATAATGTACTTACATGTGGACACTCAAGGGGCTCCTATAAGATACACATTTATTACTCCCAGTCATTAAAAAAAAAAAAATCTGAAGAGAGGAGGCCAGGGCTGTGAGACACTCTTACATGACACTTCCTAGCCCAGGATGGCTGCTTATGCTCCAGCCATCATGTCCACCTTCTAGTCTGCAGGAAGGAGAAAGTGACAAAAAATGACATGTTCACTCTTCTTAAAGAACACTTCTGAAAGAATGCCCATTTCATTCTCTTACATTTTGGTGACCAGAACTTAAGTACATGGCCAGCTGCAAGGCAGCATGGACAAGTTGGGTTTATGTAGGCTCATCAGGTGCTACACTCAAATCTGGGGTTCTGATATAAAAGAAGGAGGGAAAATAGGTGGTCAGGGAGGTGTACTCAGCAATTATTTTCATGTCCGTGCTACTCCTGTGGGACAAACCACTCACCTATAGATCCAATTCCAGCAGAAGTCAGATGGATTGAGGCTGGTCTATTCTGGTCAATTCTGATGATCCATCCCTGAAAGTTTGGATCCCCTTAATGAATCGTCACACTCTACCCTATGCACGGGTTCCCATCTTTGGTGTATTTTATTCTGTATGTCTCCCCCAGTCTAAGATTTTGTCTTCCCTGAGATTTTGCTTGCCCACCCCTCTCACCATCTCTGGAAACTAGAACTGGGATCTCCCAGGGCCAAACACAACCCTGCCAGGTGCCATTTCTTCTAGGCTAGACCACCACTTGGTTACCTCCGTTCTTTCTTGTGCTGGGACAGAGTCACTGCCATCCTCTGCAGAAATCTGCAACAGATCTGTCCCCTCAAATGGATTTGGCTTGGAGCCTCCACCCAGCCCACCCCCTTGCAGTTGGCTGGGCCTCGTGGGGCCCCTCCTGGGATATTGACAGTATGAACAATCTGTGCAGAGCAAGTGCAATTTAGATTCCTGTCTGCTGGAGTGAGGACAGCTTCCACTTGGGTGTCAGTGGCAACTATCCAGAGCCATCAAAGGCTGTGTCTTGAACACCTTCACCTTGAAAGCCATTCTGCCATCCCTTGGTGACAGAGGCACCCTTCCAACCATGCTTGCAAGTTTCATGACGGTCGGAGGACTTGAGGTAGACATTTGTCTCAGCAACTCCTTGGAGCATAAAGCCAGAGAACTGCCAAAGTAATGGACAGACACCACTTAGTGACACAGATAACATCCAGGAGAAGCCAGCCAGAAGGATCTCACTCATGCAGTTAAGTGCTAGCTCTACCATTAGCCAAAATATGCCTGGCCCAGAGATCCAATCTGCTACAGAGAAGAGTCAGAGTGGTTGGTAATATTCATTTTGGCCATAATGAAGCTTCTTAATTTATCTTTTAAAGTTTTTGGCACATTAGTTTACATACTTTGCAACTTTCATGTATTTTGTATGTAATTTTACCCTCAAGTTTATCCATCTCCTAGGCATTACCTTATATCAGGCTTCCATCATTGATTACTCCAGCTAAAGCCATAACGTCATCGGTCTCACAGAAACTGACAGGGCTACTCGCCATCAAGCCTTTGCTGGAAATGTGGTTCAAAATGTCAACTGAATTCTGTCACTCCCTTGCTTAAAATCTTCAGTGGTTTCCCACTGACTTCTGAATGAAATTCAATGTCCTTAGCATGACACCAGTTCCAAGATGACCTGACAGATCCTTGCTTCCACACTGGCCCCTCTCCTGTGTGTGCACACACATGCACACACACACATGCACACACACACACACACACACACACATAGGGTAAACACCAGCCATCCTGAAGGTCGTGCAGCCAAACAACATTCTTTCTCTCACCCCTAAACCTATGGACCCATTCTTCTACCTGCGATTTACCTACCTCCTGTCACTTGTTATCTTCTGTCTCTTTCAGTCTCAGACCTCAGCTCTTCCAGAGGCTCTCCTGACCAATGGATCTGGGTTGGAAACCTCCTCCATACAATGCCATAGAGCCCAAGCTTCCCACTCTGGTCTGAGCTACCTATCTCCACTACTATTTGTCCTCTACCTGCGTATTTTGCATCAGTTATCTATTGTCCCCAAGTAATGCTACATATCAAACCACCTCAAAACCCACACTAGTGTACAACATTAGATATACATTTCATTCAGGAATCTAGGGTTGGTTGGGCAGTTCTGCTGGTGGTTGGGCTTGTTTACTTATGCACCTGCTGTCAGTGGCCCAGGCAGACAGGGACTGGCTGGCTAAGATGGCCTCAGCTAGGAAAATGCATCTCTGCAGACATGAGACTGTCCTCCAGTTGGCTAGCTCAGATTGTTCTCCTGGTGGAAGTGAAGTTCTAGGAGAGAAAGCCAAATCACAGAAGGAACCCAGTCTCAGAACTAGACCATGACTTCTGCTGCATACTTTTGGCCACAGCAAGGCCCAAGGCTAACCCAAGGTAATAGATTCTATCTCTTGATGAGAGGAGCTGGAAGTCACTACATTTAGGGAGGCCATCAGTCAGAGCCATTGATTCAATCAATCTATGACTTAACCTACAGGGCCTACTCAGTGCTTGGCTGTGCAAGAAAGATCTACTGAATGAATCAAGTGTGAGGAAAACTAAAATAAGTGTCCCAAGTTTTAAATGTCACCAGTGATATTCATACGGCAGCTGAATCTGGCAAGTCCATACCAATGAACTTGGCTAGCCAAGCTGGAGGCAGATAGCAGATGCACCCAGAATGCACCGCCCCCCCTCCGGGGGGGCCAGGATGAGAAATGAGGATCTTTCACAGTAGGTGGCCTCCTGAGCATTGTTCTGTCACCACCTTAGTCTCTGTATTACCCATGTTTCTTTTTATTTTCTGAGTTTTATGACACTTTGGCTTCTTGGGGCTTTGAAGACTCAGGAAAGGACTGCTCCTCTTAGCATTAGCTAATTCCTAGAGACAGTATGCACACCTTTGGTATGCAAACCGATCAATCCTGGGTCCATACTCTTACATGTCTCTGTTTATCAGGATCCTGAAGTCTGGGACACCATCTTCCTGCCCTAAATCACCCCAAGGCCAGATATCAGACAACTAGATACCACCCAGATTCTCCAGAGCCTGCTCAAATTATTCAAATCATCCGATCCTAAACTTGCTTACCTGATCTTGCCCATTCCATCCCACCAAAATAAAGGCTTTTGCCCTCAGTCCTTCCTTTTCCCTCTACCACCCGACTGACCTGGTACTTCCCCATGTGGCCCCACATGGCATGGTGTGTCCCCTCCTCTTGGGATCTGTGAGTAACAAACTATCTTTTTTAGCAGCAGTCATCTCCTGTTCTGCTGGCCCCATCATCCTGGAGTGAAAACAAATCTCAGGTACATTTAAAAAAAAAAAAATCTTACTACTTGCCCCTCAAAGAGCTTGGGTAGAGGGAAGGTGGAGAAGGAGCCAGTGGGGCTGACCAGAAATGCTCTAATATAAAATTTTCTTGAGCCTGAGGGAAAAGGTGATGTGCACAGCCCTTGTGTTTCCTGTTTCTCCACTCCCTTCCCTTCTCTGCCTTCTTTCTTCTGCTCTTAGTTACAGTCCTCCTTTCCACAACAGGGATGATCATGGGCTTATTTTCAGCAGTGTGATTGCCCAGCAATGCATCCATGGAAATGCAGTGATGTTTCACATCAGCCAGTCCCTCTCTCTTCTTGCTCCTATAGCTCAGCTGCCTCGGTTTCCCTTCCCTACCCTCACTCTAAATCCACCTATTATGCTTTTTTCCAGTGTTTCTCCCGAGGGGTTACAATCTGCATTTTGAAGGTTATCTGGCTGGCCCGTGGAGTGCAGGGCAATAAAAAAACATGAAGTAACAAAATGTGACCTTACCCACGAATTGTCAGTGCCCTCTCCAGTTAGCACGACACCCAAGGAACCCTGCCCATAGTCCAACTCCCCCAGAAAGCCAGTGCCACAGTCCCAGGTGAGAGGCAGATCACCTCTGACTTCCTGCCAAGTCCTCCTCCTTAAGCTAAGGTAACTAGTCAGTCTGGTTCTGTAGGGTCCCTCGTTAGCTCCCCCGTTTAGTCACGTGGCTTGCTTGAACACAGCTCTATGCTTCCTTGCTTTCGCGGCAAATCTGCGTAGGAAGCTGACATGCCCAGGAGGGAGAGGAGCTGCCAGATACAAGCGCGCCCCTCTTCCCGATACTCCACAGTGTCTCTGCCTCCCCTGCCTGGCTCCCCTTCTCCACCCTTCCTCTGCATCTCTCTCACCTGCTCCTTTGTTCTCACCTCTCCCTTCTCACACCGCCTGTCCCGGTCTCCAGCCCGCCTTTGGCGACTCTCTCTCAGCATGTCAACCACACCTCCAGAACATTCTGTTTCCCCCGGTGCTCCCACCCGGACATGGATAATATTCCCTCGATGTGGTTTTTCTGATCCCTGGGCCTGCTTGCCGCTCGCTGTCACTTCGCGGCTGGCGCGCGCTTACTGGAGCCCTGTTCCGAACTCTCCAGGTGTAGCTTTGCTGCCCGGCCTGTTAGGATTCTCAGTCGCACCAGAACTCCGATCCTCTCTTGGAGTGTTTCTGCCTGCCTCCACACCTTTCCCCACGCTGTTCACTTTGACCTTAGCCCCTGTGAATCCTACCCTGGTCCCCAACACCCTGGAGAGAGAGAGACACTCTGCCCTGGGCCTCCTTTACCCACCTACATGTCCTGCACTCATCCTGCTCTCCCCTTCACTTTTTAAAAAATTTTATTTATTTATTTATTAGAGAGAGAGTGTGTGTGAACATGAGTGGGGGGAGGGGCAGAGAGAGAAGGAGAGAATCCTCAAGCGATTCCCTGATGGAGCACCCAGCCGGATGCAAGGCTGGATCCCAGGATCCCAGGATCCCGAGATCATGACCTGAGCTGAAACCAAGAGTTGGAGGCTTAACCCACTGAGCCACCCAGGCGTCCCTCTCTCCACTTCCACTTACTCAACCTGACCTGTCTAAATGGTTATCACTGGTTGGGTGTTCAGACAGGCTTTTTCCTATTTTTGTGTATTGTATTGTATTATATTGTATTGTACTGTATTATTACAGCCTAGTAGAGTAGAGGAAAAAAATCCCTTGTATTTATAACCATAATTCTGTCTTCTCCAGAGAAGCACAATCACCCATTTAAAGTAGATAGCTTTTGGTTTAGCAAATACACAGATGAGTCACATACTTAGGGGAAAAAAAGGGAGTTTCAGAACATAGCTCATAAAGTGAAGAAACAAGAACAAGTTGTTCGATGTAATAAAAGTCATCAATTGGGTTTCTGGGAATAAGGGAAGAAGTTGGAAAAGCTCAGCCAGAAAGTGGAGGGCAAGGTCCAATGGGGATTTGGCCAGCAAAAATGACCAAGGGGGAGTTTGAGGGATGTGGGATTTTGTTGGTCCTTTCACTTGATGCTCCTGGATGTTCATGGAGCCACAGAAAATGACTGATTGATAAAAGCAGAAAAAGAAATTATTTTTTTTCTTACATGCTGGGTTGATCACAGAATCACAGAGCAGCCAGGAGAAGAAGCCTTAGAAAAGGAGTGGCAACAGAGACGCTGGGCAGGAGATGCAGTCTCAGCCAAATCTGTGAACACAGCCAGTCTGGGAAGCCCGAAGAATGAACACCATGCTTCAGTGCACCTTCCCTTGTGCCTTCTACCACCTTCCACCATCTTCCGCTGCAGCATCCACTGTGACTGCTGGGCCAGGATTCTGCACGCCACTGCTGGAGCCGACATGGATCTGTCCTTGCAATCTTTATGTTGTTGCCGCTGCAGGCTTCACCATCCACCACCACAGGGGCTTGCTTCTCGCTGTCCCGCTTCTCTGACACACTTGCTCCCTGTCCAAACCCCATGCCTCTCAAGCCAAGCCTAAGTCACATGTATTAGCCCTGAGTGCATGAACGACTGGAAAGCCAGCATCTGACATTTTCACCTGCTCTGGTGGGAGGTGAGCTCTGCTTCCTCCAATGCTTGTGAGGTCAAGGCTCCCTCCTAGACAGGAGTAGGGCTTAGGTGCTGGGCAGGAAGGACAGGCAGAAATGCCCCATGTGGCAGTGAGCATGAGCACTGTGTATTGCTCACGTCAGCAGTGAGACACACAGGGGGCCCGCAGCCACTGATGCTGATATGACTGGATAATTTATCATCCAAATTGTGAGATGCTTGAGATCATTCAAATTAAATACTACTGGTGTAATTATTTATTGACTGATTACTTGCTCTTATATTATTATATTGACCTATACAATATTTTGTTTTAAATCTATTTTTAAATAATTTGGGCGCCTGGGTGGTTCAGTTGGTTGAACTTCAACTCAGGTCATGATCTCAGCTCGGGGTCCAGGGATCCAGCCTTGTGTCAGGCTCTCTGCTCAGAGAGAAGCCTTCTTCTCCCTCTCCTTCTGCCCCTGCCCCTGTTCATGCTTTCTCTCTCCCTAAATAAATAAAATCTTTAACTTATTTGTGTATGTGTGCGGATATGTACATAGTAAGTAAAGTTTAAAAAACTTTATAGTGATTATCTGAATTAAAAAATACATATTTTGAAACATAGTCAATACTTCAATTGGTTTCTGAGCCATACATCTCTCCTGTATCATGTCATTGTTAGTTTTCTGGAGTTGGCAATTTCAATACAATCTTAATTTTTAAGTGTTTTTCACAAAATTAGCTGCAATATTCTTTTATATAGATTTATGGTTAATATATTTGAAATTGTTGACACCTTTAGTTGACTCATCTTTGGAGACAATGGTGTTTTTATTTATTTATTTTTAAGATTTTATTTATTTATTTGAGAGAGAGAGAGTGAGCGAGAGAGAGCAGAGCATAAGCCAGGGGAGGGGCAGAGGGAGAGGGAGGAAAGACTCCCTGCTGAGCAGGGAGCCCAAAGTGGGACTAGATCCCAGGACCCTGGGATCATGACCTCAGCTGAAGGCAGACGCTTAACCTACTGAGCCACCGAGGTGGCCGACAATGGTACTTTTAAAGGAGAAAATAGTATTACCAGTGCTCAGATACTTGACAAATTTAGATCAAAATCCACCAAATGAAAGATATTCTCAATTAAAATCGTTTGTGTATCAAACTCCATTCAATAAGTAATTTTAAATATTACTTAATATTTAAATAAATAATTTTCTTCTAAATATTTTTAGAAGACAGTAAGGTGTTCAATAAAACACATATATATTGGAAAATAAATAAATAAATAAATATTTTTAAAAGACAAAACTCATGAAATTGATCTCTATTATATTTCAGAATATTGTGCCCAATTTGATGATATGGAATTGTAGATCTTCTTGCTTCTATTATACCCTAGTTCAGAATACAAATTTTCCTATTAAAAATAGGACTACCAAAATATTCTTCCTATCATTCAAGGTATTCCAAAGGTATAAATGCCAAAATCATTTCTTATATACAATGTGATCTCTCATCATTTGATTTCTTTTCTTCTTCTGCTTTTGTAGGAATAAACTGCATTATATTCCTATTTGCAAATTTTGTTCTTAATAATGGCAATTTACTAAAAGCTTTGAAAGCTGAATTTTTTCAGCACTCCATTTGTCAAATTATTTAATTAAAATATTCCAACCAGTTGGAACACAGTTCAATCAAAATTTAGAGGACTTGTCACAAAAAATATTTAATATCATGTAGGACACTTAGGTTGATTTAAAAGCGATCCTTTGTATCATCTTCAATTTCTTTCATCAATGTTTTATAGTTCTTAGAATACAAGTCTTTCATCTCTTTGGTTAGGTTTATTTCTAGGTGTCTTATTATTTTTGGTGCAATTGCAAATGGGATTGTTTTCTTAATCCATCTTTTTGTTGCTTCATTATTGGTGTATAGAATGCAACAAGTTTCTGTAGACTGATTTTGTATACTGCAACTTTACTGAATTCATTGGTCAGTTTTAGCAGTCTTTTCACATTAGCTGTAGCAACTTTTTTCTAGGTATGTCTCCTGAGGCAAGGGAAACAAAAGCAAAAATAAGCTATTGGGACCTCGTCAGAATAAAAACTCCTGTACAGCAAAGGAAATAATCAACAAAACTAAAAGGCAACCTACAGAATGGGAGAAGATATTTGTAAGTGACATACCCAATAAAGGATTTGTATCAAAAATATATAAAGAACTTATACAACTCAACAGCTCAAAACCAAATAATCCAATTTAAAAATGGACAGAAGACATGAGCAGACATTTCTCCAAAGAAGGCATACAAATGGCCAACAGAGACATGAAAAGATATTCATCATCACTTACCATCAGGGAACTGCAAATCAGAACTACATGAGATCACCTCACACCTGTCAGAATGGCTAAAATCAACAACACAAGAAACACATCTGTTGGTGAGGATGTGGAGAAAAAGGAACACTCGTACCCTGTTGGTGGGAGTGCAAGCTGGTGTAGCCACTGTGGAAAATAGTATGGAGGTTCCTCAAAAAATTAAAAATAGAACTACCCTATGATCCAGCAACTGCACTAGTGGGTACTACAAAGAATACAAACACCAATTCAAAGAGATACATGCACCCCTATTGTCTACAAAGCCAAGCTACGGAAGCAACTCAAATATCCATTAATTGATGAATGGATAAAGAAAAGGTAGCATATATATAGAATGGAATATTATCAACCATAAAAAAGAATAAAGTCTTGTCATTTGCAACTACATGAATGGAGCTAGAGAGTGCAAAGCTAAGCAAAGTCAGTCAGGGAAAGACAAATGCCATATGATTTCACTCATCTGTAGAATTTAATAAATAAAACAAATGAGCAAAAGGAAAAAAGAGAGAAATAGAGATAAATCAAGAAACAGACAATTATAGAGAACAAACTGATGGTTACTAGAGGGTAGAGAGGTGTGGGGATTAAAAAAAAGAAAAAAGTAATCCTTTGTAAAAGCTCAAACATTTCTAAAATATTACTCAATGCACAGCAAAGAGGAAAAACTCATACTGCAAACCTTAAGTTTTAGGTATTTTTATTCAACATGAATTTTATCAGAAAAAAGTTGTGATTTGGATGCACATATATATATATGTGTGTATATTTTGACATGTAAAAATTTATAAATTTCTACGTGTTTCAATTGGTAGAATAATGCACCCTGTTTGGATTGAACTATGTTTATGCTACAGCTAATTTCAAGTAATGTCTGCTCTGTGTTTTTTTTTAATTTAGTTAAGAACATTGTTTGATACTATGACCCAGTAAAATTGATAGTCATAATGTAATCACAAAAGCAAATAATTTTATCTTCAAAGTTAAATTTTACTTAAATTTAAAATGGGATTCACAAATTATGCCAGATATTTTATCTTTCACGGGAAAAAAATATGTAAAAGGTTTACTTTAGCTTCATGAATTGGGTTTAAAAAATTAAAAAATCTTTGGCTTTACCTTATTTTATATTTGAAGCATCTTATATGCCTGATTAAAAGTGGAAGAATTTAACTGTTTGCCAGGTTCTTTCCTAGTAACCCATTGAAAGCTATCAGCTCTCTTTGCACGCATGTATAGAACCTTGTAGAGAAAAATGTGCACAACTAATTTAGAACAACAGACATTTAAATGCAAAGCCGTGTTTTGCTGAGTGAGATATCAAGCACCTTCTGCAATGGCACTCATTTAAACATCATCTTTGGGCACAGACTTCGTAAAATGACTACTAACTAAGGAAATAGGAGCTGATGTTTCATTACCAGATGTGTGTCTTCTGGTTTTTGAGCTTCTATGAAATCACTAGATCCCTATGGTGGATGGTAAAGATTAAAAAACATTCTGTATAGATTACATGTCTATCATCAACTCTCTTGAGAAACCACGATTTAGTACTTTATTTTTCATTAAGCTTGCATTTTCACTTTTGAAGCTCATGACTGCTAAAAAGATGGATTGCAGAATTAAAAAGCAAACAATAAAAGAAATACCGTTGCAGTTTTACACGCTACATGAATGACAAAACCCCTGGAGAAAGAGCCAGACTACTCTCTGCACTTCTGACAAGACGTCTGCTCAGACCGGACCTTCCTCGCATATTTCACGGACCCTTGTGAATGATGTCCCCAGGCTCTCAATAACCATGTCATGGCGCAGTGGGCTGGCATGCCATATGGCGGCACACCGTCAGGATTGGATGCTTCTCCTGGCACCCAAGACCAGAAAGAACAGATCTTACCTAACCACTTGTGTCTCAGTGGGTTTGGGTTTAGCAGGGAGCGCTTGCACACTGACATTGAAGGGAGGCACTAATTATGCAACCAGGAAGGGCTGGGAAAAGAAAGACAAGTGATTACTGATGGTCTTCTGTATTTAACTGACTAGTAAGAGAGCATCCCTTGTCCTTCATGTGGTCTCACACACTACTACACAAGACCAAGGTAGACATTTGAAGGACAAAAGAAAGGTTTTCAAAACCTGGTCTGGATTATTGTGATGCAACGATTAATACTAATAGTCAGTTTAAAAAATGAGCTAAGCTGGGAAAAGCATGAGAGTAGATGGAAGGTCAGGATGGAGATTACAGCTTCAGCAGAAGTTCACTCAATGTCCAGCAAGTTTCTAGCCTGTTGTAGCCTCCGGGTGAGACACTGACTTTCTCTAGATCACTATCTGGACTAAACCCAAGGGGGTTGGGAAGCTATGTCAGAGTATCCTTTCAGTTCCTACTCCCCAAATTGCCAACAACCGAGAGCCCAGGCTGTGCAGGATTCTGAGCTGGACTTCTAACTGACCACATGTGCCCTGAGCTCCCAGACCGCTGGCTGACACAGGGTCTCCCAAGGACCATGATATGTGTGCAGCCAATGAGTTAATCATCCTACTATCATTAAAATGACTTTTTTTTCCCCCAAAGAACCTTGGCTGTTGAACTATGAAACAAATTTCCGATGACATGACTAGTGTTATTCTTTGATTGTTGAAATGACTATTTATGAGTATGTTTGAAATGCAGTATATAAAATATAAAAACAGGAGTGACTCTGATGAAGCTAAATAGAAAATTTGACCTTCTTCAGAATCCACATACTTTCACATCGCATTTCAGTATTACATTTCCCGTCTCCAGCAGGATTGTCTTTGCAGAAAAACCAATCTGGAAATAGACTTATAATGTCAAGACATTTTCTCACAAACTTCTTCTTTATAGCTTATAACCAATTTTTAAATCTCCCACAGCCTGAGGATACCCCATGTATGCTGGTTGCATTTCACAATAGGATCTACTAATTACAGATAGTTTTAGTTTTTTTCCTCAGGCAGATAATAGTCCCAGCATGTTGGAAAGGTTTTAGACTTCAGTAAGATTAGCGAGATAAAGACAACACTTTTAAGCACCATGATGAGTTTTATATATACATAAAAACAAAAAAAAATATTAACTGGGAAAAGCCTCCACAAAACTCAGAATTTGATTTAAATTTACCATTAAGACTTGGGGTGAGAATGTAGCTTTGTGATAGCATTACTGTTTAAATTATACACATTTTCCCTATTGTCTCTGCCCCGGGTTCGAAGTGTGTCTGACAGAGATACAACACATCACAATAAAAGCAACTGTAAAAATGCTCAGGATTGTCATTTAACTCCTGACTCTAAATAGCAGGGAGCACAAACAGCCATCTCAGGAATGTGCAAGAAAACTGTGGGCCATCCGTTTTAAGCCAGCTGGAGAGTTTTAAAAAATATAATACTTCCCAAAAGCATGCATGCAAAGTGCCAGATTACGGGGAAAAAAATGTAAAACTGCTACTTAGTTTATCCCATGAAGTAACCACCAATAAGATTTTGAAACCAAAATTCTTTTAAAGGGAACTAGCATATAGAAAGAAAGAATCCTGGGGGATCCTGCACATTGTTTGCAAGTCCTGGGCACCCTGTAAGTTGTTCAATCGTTTGCATTCAGGGAAAGGGCCATGTAGCATCATGGTGTTATATGCACAGTTGTGGGACAAGCCCTGGGAGAGACACAAACCAGCCCAACTGTGGGTAGATGGAAATTGTCGTGGGAAAAACAAGGTGTTGATAAAATAAGAGGGAGCACCAGTTACAGAGATAAAGAGTGGAGTAGTCAAGGAAAGATCAGCGTGTTGAGAAAACGACCAGTAGAAATCCCTAAAATGGCGCCCATAATGATTTTAAATCTGGGAAAGGCAATGGATGGTCAAGGATGCCAAAGTGAAAGGGTGAGATGGAAGTCATACAGAACTCAAATATTTTGCAGAAAACAATGCCCAATGGTGGCCAATAACTCGAGCTTCCATTTTTCAAAGACCATCCTCCCCTGTGAGAAAGCTTCCGTCCTACTTTAATGGACAGAATTAAGGCTCTGACCTCCTTTATGCTTTCATCAAGGAGAAAAACCTTCAAAACTGCAATCACTAAAAATCCAACTTTCTATGATCAAAGGAGAAAAGGAACTAGTTTTGCTGTATCAACCATCAAAGTGATACCTAAGAGCTAAAAATGACCAAAGAGTAATTATCCCAGTTTAGTGGGCTCTGCTACAGAGTTAAGAATATGTCTGCATGCCCATTACAAATCTTCTTATTCAGTGTTTCAGAGCCCCAGCTAACAATCCATTCTGACAGCTCCAAGTAAATTACATTTGGTACATTTTGGAATAAATTGTAAACTCATTTCAAAGTTAATGAAATGTAACGGCAGCAATTGCAGGTTTGGAGATATATAGATTTGAATTATGTGGTGTTTGCTATCTCTGGATTTGTTGTTTCTTAAAGTTACAGATTCCTTTTTACTCTTAAACAAGTGCTTGCAAACAGCCTAAGGAAATGTAGGTAGTTCACTGTACTTCATAGAATTACAATCCTAGTCTGTGGCAGGGCAAGCTCTTTCTTATTTATGACCTTTAGATCTGTTCCCGTTGCTACTTGGCTTTGCAAGAATTTTATAAATATGAAGCACAAAGCTAGTTTTTTACAAAGTGGGAAAACCCCAGTGTAATCCTTAATCTGTGAAGACAACTCAAGAGAGTTCACTGTAAATATGGTTTATCCAGAATGGCTTTGGGCTTTCTCTAAATGAATTGATCAAAGAGTCAACATGCCACCTTTTTATTTTATTATTTTATTTTTTTGCATTCATGATGAACTTAAGCCACGTGATGATTTTCCAACCATTCATTTTCCTAAACCCATGGATTCTATTTCTTGAGATCAAGGTCTTAACATGTAATAATAATTTGAAGAAGTTTGTACTTGATGAACTTAGTCATTTTAGTTCATCTTCAATGTAAATTTTTCCATAAGAGAAAATATCTTACAGCTGTTCTCAGAATTGTTGCTGCTAACTTTGGTCAGAAGAGCCCACACTCTAAAGCCCTGTGAACTTACCTAACACACTGCCAGGAAGCAAAGGATAGACAGTGAAGACACATTTACCTTTTAATGTCTGAGATTTTCCCCTCACCCTTAGGACTTGGTCTCCTCTAAATGACTGTCAATCAAACAGTGGAGACTCATATTAAACATTTCCAAGCTTCACATTATCTACTTGGCAAATGCAGCCACTATCTCCATATAATTCACCTCACAAAAATATTACCAATATTCCACTGCCTCATTTGGCTAGAACGACTTCTGTACTGAGAGATTTTTAGAAAATGTGTTCATCCTCTTTGTCATTAATTTCCATTCTTTGAGGATTTTTCCACCCCTCAAAAAAAAAAATCCTGAAAAAGTTATGTTGAAATTTTTAAGTCCTTTTCTCTCAAAGTGTAGCTATTAAAAAAAAAAATGCTGTTTCTTACCTAGTCATCTCGTGCAATTTATTTTATGAAACATTTGCCATATGAAGCATCACACAATTTCCCCAAAGCACGAGTATAAATGAAAGATGACTCATCCCCTGAGTTGGGGATGGTATTCTCCTAAAGATGTAGAAAAGCAACCACAAAAAAGCACTGGCAGAGGGAAAAGAGGGTGGTGGGAAAGAGGGGGAGAGAAGACCAGTGTGAGAGAACTGCGGACTCCAGGGAGGAAAACACTAGACTCCTCCTAGGCTTCCTTTACCGTCACCACTACAGGCTAACTTCTTTTTTTTTTTTAATTTATTTATTTGAGAGAGAGAGAGAGAGAGACAGAGCACTAGCGGGGAGGAGAGGGAGAAGCAGGCTACCTGATGAGCAGGGAGCCCAATGCGGGACTTGATCCCAGGACCCCAGGATCATGACCTGAGCCAAAGGCAGACGCTTAACCGACTGAGCCACCCAGGCGCCCCAGGCCAACTTCTGACATGGGGAAAACCCACACGGAGTGCTGGCAGGGTGGCCCCCAGGTGAGCTCAGTTCTGAAGGTGTCTGCCTAGAGAGGGTCAGATCCCACAGATTAGGGGCTCAGTCCCCCGAGGCTGCTCCCCACACACACCTCGGACACTAACTGCAAGTCCCAGCTTGTCACCTGTACTTCTGACTGGTTATAAATTGGGGTTCCTACAACTCCCTCCTTGGGTTCAATTATTTGTTAGAATGGCTCACAGAACTCAGGGGAACACTTACTTATATTTATTGGTATCTTATAAAGGACATAATAAAGGCTATAAATGAACAGCCAGATGAGGAGGTACACAGGGCAAGGTCCAGAAAAGTCCCCAATTCAGGAGCTCTGTCCCAGTGGAATTGGGGTGTGTCACCCTGTTGGTATGCGGATGTGTTCACCAACCCACAAACTCTCTGAAACCCCTACTTTAGGGGTTTCTGTGGAGGCCTCATCACAGAGGCCTAGCCAACTATTAACTCTATTTCGAGCCCCTCTTCCTTGTCTGGAGAATGGGGGCAGGGCTGAAAATTCCAAGCTTGTAATCACAGCATGGTCTTTTTGGTGACCAGCCCCCATCCAGAAGCCCACAAAGAGTCCCTTCCTTAGAACAAAAGGCACTCCTATTAGCCAGAAAATTCAAAGGGATTTAGGACCTCTGTGTTAGTAACTGGAGGTGCAAGACCAATTATGGAACAAAAGATTCTCCTAGTGCTCTTATCATTTAGGAAACTACAAGGGGCTCTGTGCCAGGAACTGACAGCAGAGGCCAGTATATATTTTTTTATTACTTTACAGTGCCTTAGAAATGAATTCTAGGGGACACCTGGGTGGCTCAGTCGGTTAAGCGGTTCAGGTCATGATCTCAGGGTCCTGGGATCGAATCCCCCATGGGGCTGCTTGCTCAGCGGGAAGCCTGCTTCTCCCTGTGCCTGTCGTTCCCCCTGCTTGTACTCTCTCTCTTTCTCTGACAAAATAAATAAATAAAATCTTAAAAAAAAAAGAAAAAAGAATTCTAGGATTAGAATTGCTCTAGCGGACAAAAATCTCTGTACCTGACTCCTGCCTCTACCTGGAACTTCTACAAGCCCCGACACTGGGGACCTTCTCCTCTCTTTTCCAAACAGAGCAGCTGCTATGCTGGGTGGTAAACACAAGCACTAGCAGAGTTTCCAGGAATGGAGGCAATGTGACTCCACTAGGGCATGGCGTGCTTTGCAGCCTCATCAAGTGAGGTCTTGTTGCAACAACGCTTCTCTACTACCCTGAATTTACCCCCAAATTATTGGTATGCCCAAGATCTTCTCAAACATTTCTGAGAGGCTCAAGATTATCTCTTGCTAATGAACCAGTTGTTCATGGTTGATGAGGCATTATTTTTATGTCGCCCTTCATTATCTTAGATAGTTATCTTTTTTTTTAAAGATTTATTTATTTATCTTATTTGAGAGAGAGAGAGAATGAGAGAGAGAGAAAGCACATGAGATGGGGGAGGGTCAGAGGGAGAAGCAGACTCCCTGCCGAGCAGGGAGCCCGATGCGGGACTCGATCCAGGGACTCCAGGATCATGACCTGAGCCGAAGGCAGTCGCTTAACCAACTGAGCCACCCAGGCGCCCTTAGATGGTTATCTTAACCAGAAAAAAAAATAGCATCTGGTTTTCTAAGATGATTTTGCTTTTGCTTATTGATCAAAAGTCCTTCTTCTCTGTAATAGCAGATCTCAGAGTAGCCACAAGAAAGGGTTGGTCTTTACCAAGGGACTGGTAAAGGATAGGATGGACTTGAAATTTGTGAGCAAAAGCGAACCAGACAGGAGGTCAGTTAGCTCGGATATTGGTTCATGAGTCGTGCCTTTAAGTCAAAACAAGATCAGCAAAGCAGAGAGGAGTTTCCCAGGGGAGAATTCCGTGCAAGGCCAGGGAATCAAGAATCCTGGTTATGCTTTTGGAAAGGAAGATAGCGGTGTCAGCACTGGGTAAGAGGACTAGGGAACTGGGAAGCTCTAGAACTCGGGTCCAGAGATGAATTAACAGGAATCATGCATAGCTGGTATCAGGTTTCCATGTCAGTGCAAAAACTTACTACAAATATAGAGGCTTCAAGGAACACCCATTTATTATCTCACAGTTTCTATAGATCAGAAATGTCGATTCAGTTTAGCTGGATCTTCTGCCCAGGGTCTCAAGAGGCTGAAACAAACAAAAACCTGATATTGGACCGGCTGCCTTCCTTTCTGGAGGTCTGGGTTTTCTTTTGAGATCACGTGGCTGTTGGCAAAATTCAGCTCCTTACAGTTATGTGCCACTGCTTTCTTGTTGGCCATCAGCAGGGACCATGCTCAGGTCTTAGAGGCCACCTGTGATTTCCCGCCCCATGACTTTCTGTGTAACATGGTGTTTGTTCTTTCAAGGCCAACGGACAGCTTCCACTGCAGTTTGGAATCTCTCTGACTTTTATTTCTGACCCGTAACCCTCTTTTAAAAACATTCCCCTGATTAGGTCAGGCCCACCCACATGCCAGGGAGAGGATATTGCACAGGGCATGCATACCTGGGACTGGGATCTTGGGGAATATCTTAGAATCCTGCCCAGCACAGAACCTTAAAAAAATGAGTGTGTGGATAATAAGTCAATGAATGAACATGTAGGGTTGGATAGAAAGATTGAGAAGCAGGAAGGCACCCAGAAAGAGAGGCAGATTATGGGAAGACTGAAAGGAAGACGTTCAAACAACTAAGAAGGGTTGGGGATTGGAATAGAGAAACTTTGTGAACAGGGCAGGAGATCCCTGCAGAGGGGACACATAGAACCACCCACTGATCTCCAGGAGCAAGGAATACAACCACTGACTGGGCCTGCAGAGTTCTGCCTCATGCCCCGGCCACTGTGCCCTGGGAGCTGTGGAAAGAAAGGGGGGTCATAGGTGTACATCAGCTGAAAGCAGGAGGGATGTGGGAGGGGTTGATGGCTACTCTGCACTGGGCCCGGTTTGATAAGCTCTTACATGATCTCACGCAGTGCTGCCCATATTCCTATAACGTATTTTCCCTATTTTACAGATAAGTAAGTTGAGGCTCAGAGACAGATACAAGTTTGAATTTGCACAGCAGAGTCCATATTCTATACTGGCCTCCTATGCCTGTGCATCTCAAACTTGAGCAATATTCTCCCTTCCAGTGGAAGAATTCTTGCCAAACACCAGCATCAACCTTTATGATGTTAAATATGTAAACATAACTGAGTATAAAAAGTCCTTTATATAAAGAAAAGCAGAAAGGAAAATTCTTGTGCCCTTTAATGAAATATTCCACGGATAACCTTGCCTTTTAAAGTTATTTATATTTAGTTTAAGTCAGTCAATAAATGTATGTTACAAACACCAAGAAAAAAAAGAAAAAGTCTAACGTGTCTATCTCTCATACAGCAATAAATACAAAAGAAATTTGCAAATTCCATATAAACAAAATGAGACAACCAATAGAATTAAAATCTCCATTTAAAAAAATCTAATTTTTTAAATTTTATTTATTTTTTTAAAGATTTTATTTATTTATTCATGAGACAGAGAGAGAGAGAGGGAGAAACAGGCTCCCAAGGAACAGGGAGCCCAATGCGGGACTCGATCCCAGGACCCTGGGATCATGACCTGAGCTGAAGGCAGACGCTTAACCATCTGAGCCACCCAGGTGCCCAAAATCTATTTTTTTTTAAATGAAACCAAAGTTGATTCCAATAGAAGAAAGACACATCATGTGTTTTCTATTTCATATGTTGTCAGCTTGATTGTTCTGCTTTTGATCACAAAATGGATTAGCATTCAAGTGATTGAAATTCTTTTTCTTATTTTATAATAAACTCATTTTTGATCTCTGGGTTTTTTTGTTGTTGCTGTTGTTTTGTTTTATTTTGTTTTGTTTTTTAGAGAGGGAGAGAGAGGCAAAGGGAGAGGGAGAGAAAGAATCCCAAGCAGGCTCCACACCCAGCATGGAGCCCAATGTGGGGCTTGATCTTAACGACCCGGGGATCATGACCTGAGATGAAATCAAGAGTCTAATGTTTAACAGACTGAGCCACCCAGGTGCCTTTGATTTTTGACCTTCAGTCCATTTTATAGAGCAATTTCATTCAATACCAATTTTTTAAAAAAAGCAGTAAAAAAGACTATTCACAGAAATATGATTTGATCACTTGTTATAAAATTGCTGCTAATGTCCTGTGGTCACCTGGCAAGGTGGACTCATGTGCTTCATAGAGCTTAGGTCCTTAGAGGCAACGCACAAAGCAAAATTCACTTTTAGCCAAAATTACTCTTTAAAATTATCTCTTTAGGCTCAGTGCACCAGATGCTCATTCTACAAGAGACCTCTGGGCCCTGAGACCAAATGAAGAGACCCTAGACCCTCACTCAGATAAAAGCTCATTATATGGAATGAAAGGATGAGTCTCCTCTATTATTTAAATGTTCTTACTCTCCCTCTCTTTCTGCCTCCCTGATTCTTTTCATTCTCCCTCTTTCCCTCCCTCCTTCTCTTCTTTTCTTTTTAAAAGCATTTACAAGTGAAACAATATATTTTTAAGATAATATTTAGGAATGGAGGGTCATGATCTATGTAACTTACTCTTAAATGGTTCATAAAAAATAAAAATTGAAATGTGTTCATACATATAAAGGAGAGAGAGATAAGGGAAAATGTTAACCACCTGTGAATCTAGGGAACAGATATGTGCGACTTCTTTGTAATATTCTTGCAAGTTCTGTGTAAGTTGTAATTTTCCATATAAAAATTTAATTAAATTTTAAAGCTACCTAAAACTCTTTTTTTTTTTGATAAAATGTGGCAGCAGTATTATTCAGAAAAACAAAGGTGTTTATGGGACCGCTTCCTGCTCCTTTCATCCTGATCACTTCTCCCTAGTGCTGCTGCAAATCAAGGTGTATTATTTTTTTTACAACTCAGATAAATTGTAAATAAATTACACTTTTACTTGTAATTTACTGGAGTGGCAAAAAGTAATTGAGGGAAAGATTTTTTTTTTTTTTTTTTTTTTTGCACAGGGTTCTCTAAAATCACCGAGTTCTTAGCCAGCATGAGAAAAAAGAAATGGAGAGAATATGGGTTATTACCACATTCAAACATCTGTTCTTACCCAGTATCTGCCTACCTCCATTAATGTCTACTGTCATGTAATATACATGCCTCATTGTAACACGTTTCCATTAGATCTTGTTGTTTTTGTTATTTTGCAATATTTGAAACTCTGAACATTCTCTTAAAAAGCCTACACACCTAAACATACCCATCTTATCCTGACTCCCCCCTGTCCCCTGCCCAATTTCTATTATTATCACCTCTATTCTCACTGACTCACCCACAGGAACTTCCCAGGGCATTTGTGATTCATCCTAAAACCAGGGTCTCTAGGTCTGCCTTACTAGTACCCAGGTCACTGCCTTCCCATAATGCACCATCCTACAAATAAAGAAAAGGCCTCCTTTGTGCAGGGGAAGAGTTTGGACAGCAGAAGCAAGTAGGTTCCAGTCCACACCTCCCCTCGGCAGAGCACCGTGATGTCAGGCACAGGGTGGGCAGCCACAGCCCCTGCTGAAAGCCCCCTCGGTGTGTCAGTGTCCTGGTCGCCAGGCTGTGAGCCTCCTGACTAGTCTCCTTTCCCACAGCACAGCAGGTCACGCCTACCCACTCCTGCTGGGTATTCCACCTTTGTCAAATAACATGAGCCCTGAACTACCTCCATATGCCCTTGGCCGCTACCAAGTCTTCACCATGCTCACTCATCTTGGACTCGGGGCTTTGACTACAGCAAACATCTCCAGTTTCAATTCCCACCATGCATCCGCATATCCCAATGCTCTTTGAGCTGTTCTCTGGGCATGAGTGGGATTTCCCCCCTGAACTTCACTGGTCAAAATCTTAGGCATGCCTCAAGGCCCTCCGATGTCCCACTTTGTCCATCCTTTGTGTATTTAATTTCTCTCTGACTTTTTTCCTTTTCTATCATGTCATGGAAGTTGTACTTATGTTATCATGTTACCTCCTGCTCACTTCATTGTAGTTCTTGTTCCTTTTTCCTTCTGGAGATTTACCAACCCAACTCCAATACCAGTGTGATTATACTGTGGGCTCAGGGACTCTTATGATTATTATTATTTTTTTAATCATTCAAGTTTTTTTTTAAGTTGTGGTAAAAAAGTAACATACTATTTAGTGTCTTAACCATTTTAAAGTACATAGTGTAATAGTGTTAAGTATATTCACATTGTTGTGCAACAAGTCTCTAGAACTATTTCATCTTGCAAAATTGAAACTCTGTACCAATTACACAGTAACTTTCCATTGCCCCCTCCACCTAACCCCTGATAACAACCATTTTGACTTCTGTTTCTGCAAATTTGACAACTTTACATGGCTCGTATAAGTGAATCATACATTATTTGTTATTTTTGGTCTGGCTTCTTTCACTTAGCATGATATTCTCCAGGTTCATCCATATTGAAGCAGGTGTCAGAATCTCCTTCCTTTCTAAGGCTAATAGCCCATTCTACATATATATCACATTTTGCTTGTCCATTCGTCTGTTGATAGACACGTAGGTTGCTTCCATGTTTTAGCTACTGTGAATAATGCTGCTATGAAAATGGGTGTACAATATCTCTTTGAAACCCTGCTTTCAATTCTTTTAGGTAGATATCCAGAAATGGAATTGAGGGATCATATAAACTCCAGTTTTAATTTTTTGAGAAATTGCCACACCAGTTTCTACAGTGGCTATACAGTTTTGCATTCCCACCAACAGTGCACAATGGTTCCAGTTCTTCCATATCCTTACCAATACATGTTAATTTCTGAGTTTTTTACTTTTTATAGTAGCCATACTAATGGATGTGAGGTGATATCATATTTTGGTTTTAATTTGTATTTCTCCATTAATTAGTGATGTTGAGCCTTTTTTTCATATGTTCGTTGGGCATTTGTATATCATAATTGGGGTAATATATATTCAAGCCACGTGTCTCTTTTTCTTTCAGTTTAACAGAGATATAACGGACATAAATACTGTATAAATTTAAAGCATACAGTATAATGACTTGACTTACATATATTGTGAAAATATTACCACAATACATTTAGTTAACAAGTATCACCTCATTGAGGGAAAAAAAAATCATGTTTTTATCCTTATAATGAGAACTTTTAGGGTTTACTCTGCAATTTTTTAATATACCATACAGTTGTGTTAACTATTGTCATCATGTTGTTGTAGTTTTTTTTTTAAAGATTTTATTTATTTATTTGACAGAGACACAGCAAGAGAGGGTACACAAGCAGGGGGAGTGGGAGAGGGAGAAGCAGGCTTCCCGCAGAGCAGGGAGCATGATGCGGGGCTCCATCCCAGGACCCTGGGATCATGACCCCAGCTGAAGGCAGACGCTTAACTGACTGAGCCACCCAGGCGCCCCTAGAGTCATCATGTTGTACATTACATCCCCAATATCTATGTATCTTACAACTGGAAGTTTGTGCATTTTGACCACCTCATCCAATTTCCCCCCACCCCTCCACCCCCAAACTCATGTAATCACAAATCTGATCTTTTTTTTTCTTGAGTTTGGTGTGTGTTTTTTTTTCATTAAGATTTTATTTATTTATTTATTTGAGAGAGAAAGAGCACAGAAGGAGGGGGAGAAGCAGACTCCCCACTGAGCAGGGAACCCCACGTGGGCCTCCGTCCCGGGGCTCCCGGACCATGACCTGAGCGGAAGGCAGATACTTAATCAATTGAGCCACCCAGGCAATCCGAGTTTGATGTGTTTTTTAAAAAATATATTCTACATGAAAGCAAAATCATACAGTATTTATCTTTCTCTGTCTGTCTTATTTCATTTAGCATAATCCCCTAAAGATCCATCCATGTTGACATCGATAATGGGTTTTCATTATTTGTATAGCTGAATAGTATTCTACTGTATATATACACCACAATTTCTTTATCTATTCATCTGTCAGTGAACAGTTAGGTTGTTTCCATGTCTTGGCTATTGCAAATAATACTGCAATGAACATGGGGGTTCAGATATCTCTTTGACATAGTGATTTCATGTCCTTCAGATATATACCCAGGAGTGGAATTGCTAGATTATATGGTAGTTCTATTTTTAACTTGTTGAGGAACCTCCAAACTGTTGTCCATAGTGGCTGTACTAATTTACTTTCCCACTAACAGTGCAGAAGGGTTCCCTTTTCTCTACATCCTGGCCATCATTTGTTATCTTTTGTCTTCTTGGTGATGGCCATTCTAAAAGGTATGAGATGATATCTCATTGTGGTTTTAATTTGCATTTCCCTGGTGATTAGTAATGTTAAACATCTTTTAATGTGTCTGTTGCCTATCTGTATATCTTCTTGGGAAAAATGTCTGTTCAGTTTCTCTGTTCATTTTTAAAATTAAATATTTATTTTTTTGCTATTGAGTTGTATGAGTTTTTAGATATTTTATATATTAATCCTAATCAGATAATATGATCTGTAAATATTTTCCCATTCTGTAGATTGTCTTTTCATTTTGTTGAGTGTTTCTCTTGCTGTGAGGAAGATTTTTAGTTTGATGTAGTCTTACTTGTTTTTTTAGTTTTATTTATTGATTAGACCATATCAATGAGCCTTTATTAATGTGTTTCTTTTAGGAATTTTATGGTTTCATGGCTTTTGTTTAAATATTTAATCCATTTTGATTTAATTTTTGTGTATAATGTAAGATTCGAGTCTAGTTTCATAGTTTTACATGTGAGTATCCTCTTTTCCCAGCACTATTTATTAAAGAGAGTGCCTATTCTCCATTGAGTATTCTTGGGTCCATTGTCAAATATTAGTTGACTGAATACGTATGGGTTTATTTCTGAGATCTCAATTCTGTTATATGTGTCTGTTTTTATGCCAGTACCATACGGTTCTGTTTACCATAGCTTTATAATATAGCTTGAAATCACTCATTTTAAAAATGGGATTGTTTGTTTTTTTGCTGTTGACCTATAGGAGTTTTTTATATATTCCAAATATTTGTTTTGCAAATATTTTCTCCCATTTTACATGTTTCCTTTTTCACTCTATTCATTGTGTTCTTTGATGCAAAGAAGTTTTAAAGTTTGATGTAGTCCCATTTGATTATGTTTGCTTTTGTTGCCTGTGATTTTGGTATCAAATCCATGAATTAATCGTGAAATCCAATGCCATAAAGCTTTTCCCCTATGTTTTCTTCTAGAAAATTTGTTTTGAGTCTTACATTTAAATCTTTCATCCATCTTGAGTTAATTTTTGTTTATGGAGTAAAATGAGAATCTAACTTCACTCTTTGGCATATATATGCCATTTTTTCCATCACCATTTGTTGAAGAGACTGTGTTTTCCCCATTGAGTAGCTTTGGCATTCTCATCTAAGATCACTTCACTATAGGTATGAGGGTTTATTTCTGGACTCTCTAGTCTACTCCATTGGTCTATAGGTCTATTTTTATGCCAGAATCTTACTGTTTTGATTACTATCAGTTTGTAATATGTTTTGAAAACATGAACTATGAGGCCTTTAACTTTGTTCTTCTTTTTCAAAATTGTTTTGGTTATTTGGGGTCCCTTATAATTCCATATGAATTTTAGTATGGGTTTTTCTATTTCTGCAAAAATGCCATTGAGATTTTAATAAGGATTGCACTGAATCTGTAGGTCACTTCAGATAGTATTGACATCTTAACAATATTAATTCTTCCAATCTATATATTTAGGATGTCTTTCAACTTATTCATGTCTTCCTTAATTTCTTTTGGCAAAATTTTGTAGTTTTCAGTGTATAAGTCTCACATCTCTGTGGAGATTTTTATTCTTAAGTATTTTATTCTTTTTGTTGCCATTATGAGTGGACTTGCATTCTTAATTTCCTTTTCAGAAAGTTCATTGTTATTGTATAGAAAGGAAACTGATTTTTGCATTTTTTTTTGTATCCTGTAACTTTGCTGAATACATTCATTAATTTTTATAGCTTTTTCTGTGGAATCTTCAGGGTTTTCTAAAAATAAGTTTGTGTCATCTAGAAACAGAGATAATTTTACTTTGTCCTTTATGATTTGGATGAATTTTACTTCTTTTTCTTGCCTGGTAGCTTTGGCTAGGACTTCCAGAACTGTGCTGAATAGAGGTGGTGGTAGTGACATCCTTCATTTGTCCCTATCTTAAAGGAAGTACTTTCAGTGTTTCACCATTGAGTAAGATGTTAGCTCTGGGCTTTTCATGTAGGACCTTTATTATGTTGAGGTAGTTGTCTTTTGTTCCTAGTTTGTTGAGTGTTTTTATCATGAAAAAGTGTTGAATTATATCATATGCCTTTTCTGCATTTATTGAAATAATCATATGGTTTTGTCCTTCATTCTGTTAATGTATTATATTTCTTTCATTGATCCTCATATGTTGAATCATCCCCATATTGCAGAAATAAATCCTTCTAGGTTGTGGTGAATAATTTTTTTAATGTGCTGTTGAATTTGGCTTGTTAGTCTGTGGCATCAGTTGCAAGTCCCCCTTTCCTTTATGATTTCAGTTATTTGAGCCTTTTTTTCTTAATTTAAATGAGGTTTTGTCAATTTTGTTGATCTTTTCAAAAACCTGACTCCATTTCATTGATTTTTTTTGTATTGTTTTCTATTCTCTTTTGTTTATCTCTGCCATAATCTTAATTATTTCCTTCCTTTTAGCTTTAGGTTTTATTTGTTCTTTTGTGTAGTTCTTTGAGATGTAAAATTGTTACATTTGAAATATTTTTTCTTTTTTCATGTAAGTATTTATCATTATAAAGTTCCTTCCTAGTACTCCTTTCACTGCATCTCATAAGTTTTGTTATATTGTGTTTTTGTTTTCATTTGTCACAAGGAAATTTCTAATTTCCCTTGTGTTTCTTCTTTGAGTCTTTGTGTATGAGTGTGGTTTAATTTCTGTGTATTTGTGGATTTCCCAGTTTTCTTTCTGCTATTGATTTCTAGTTTCCCTCCAGTATCAGAAAGATATTTTATATAATTTCAATCGTTGTAATTAGTTAAGACTTACTTAGCAGTCTCATATGTAGTCTGTCTTGGAGATATGCTTCACATGTGCTTGAGAATGTTTATTCTGTTCTTGGATGGAGTGTTCTGTAGATGTCTGTTAGTTTCTGTTGGTCTATAGAGTTGTTCAAGTGCTCTATTTCCTTATTGATCTTGTGTCTGATTGTTCTATTACTGAGAGTTGGGTATTAAAGTCTCTATTATTATGCTGCTATCTATTTCTCCATCAATTCTATCAATGTTCGCTTAATATATTTAGAATTTCTGATGTTTGGTGCATAAATATTCCACCAAGTGGACTTGTGTTTCCAGGCACAATATACCAGGTTTTCATTAACTCAACCAGCCATAAAAAGAAAAACAAGATTAATTAGACAAAAAAGAAGAAAGAAAGAAACAGGAAAAAAAAGTAACCTGTAAGCACAAAGAATTTACATAATGAAGACTGAAAAGACAAGGATTTGTGCTGCTTTTCTCTCTGGAGTATTTGTCAATTCTGGAAGGAATCCTTAAGAGGCTGAGCAGCTGAGCAGCGTTTCCAACTAAAGGGGCAAAAGTGGAATCAGGAAGTGCCAAACAGGAAGTACGGTTTCAATATTCCAGACTTACAGTTGGAACAATGAAAGGCTACGTTTAGGAGTAAAAGTTAACCAGAAATAAATCTTCCCTGGGCCAGAGCCCATCTCATTCACCTCAGGCCCTAATTAGGTTAAGATAATTTAGGATTTCTAGATTTATAGTCTAAAAGTCATTGGGAGCAAAAGTGAAAACTTTCTCAATGAAACAAGATTATTCAAAATCTCAGTTTGTCTCTAGAATTTTTATACAAAAGGCCTGGCATTCAATAAAAAATAACAAGACTTAGAAATAACAAGAAAACAGGATAAGAGAAATTAAGAGAAAAGGCAGACAATAAAAGAGATTTACAAAAATTTAAATAAGATTTTCAGAGCAGAGCATGAAATAACTATAGTGAATATGTTCAAGGAATTAAAAAATAAGAGTATTTGCATGGGTAATTGAAACTATAAAAAAAATCAAATGAAATTTTAGAACTAAAGAAATACAACAATTAAAATTCTTAAGAACTCATTGGATGGGTTTAAAAGTAGAAGATACATACCTCAATGGGGGATGTTCTACAACAGCTATAGTTGGGATTCCAGAAGGAAAGGAAGGAATGGATGGACTGAAGCAATACTTAAAGATCTAATGACTAAGAATTTTCCAAAACTGATAGCACTGTATCTAGAAATCAGTTCAGAATATTCTACTAATCCCAAAGTAAGATAAATACAACACCAGAAAACAATAACAAAAACCAAAACCAAAACCAAACCAAACAAAAAGCTATACCTAGGCATATTCTAAACTTCTAAAAACCATTGGCAAAGAAAAAACTATGTAAAAGCATCCAATTAAAAACAGAAGAGAAACAATAGGACTGATATCCAACTTTTCAACAGGAAACCAGGAAACCAGAAGACAGTAAAATATCTTCAAACTGCTGGGAAAAAAAAAAAAAATAACAGCAACCTAGAATGAAAACATCTCTTGAAATTGAAAATGGAATAGGAACATTTTGTTCAAAAAAACAAAAAAGTCAGATAATTTATCACCAACAGACCTGCACTAATGGATATATTAATGATGAAATTCAGGCAGAAGGAAAATGTTTCCAGATGGTAGCTCAGAGATGCAATAAAAAGTGACAGAAAGGGTAAATATATGTAAAAATATCTGTATGTATAGTAGGAAATACAATAATAATAATAATGTGGCATTTAAATGATAAAAAATGAAAAGCACAGACATAAGTTGGTGGAGAAGAGAAATGTGATTAAGTTTATTAAGGTCCTCCTATTGTTCAAAATGTCATGAGAATAAATATATGTGGAAATTCTTAAGGTAACAACTAAAAAATAAACACATATATAACTAAAAAGGCAGTAGAGCTAGAAGAAAAATACATAATGATAAAATATGCTTAAATAATCCCAAAGAAGGAAAAGAAAGATAGCTATAGAATATGGAACAGATGGGTAAAATAAAAATCACGTAGAAAGATAGAAGGTCTAAAACCAAATATTTGTCATTTGTTCAATTTAAACAGAGTAGACAAAAAGATGAGAAATGTACATTTGCTTATGTTGTCAGGTAAGATGAAATAGGTCATGGCATTCTAACAGACCCAGTGAGAACAACTGATTCCATTATAAAATCATGTTACTTTGAAAGTTGTTTGCACAAGAACTAGAGGAACATAGGTTCCAGAGAGAGAAGAGAAATTTTCAGAAGTGAGTTGAAGACCTTCAGTTGCCCTTTGGCTGAAATTATTGACTCTGGGCATTTGGACTTGGCCTAACAGAGGAAGAGTGGAATTTTCTGGAAGAGTGGAGATTGCCTAGTGCTGGGGAGACCAAGACCCTCCATGGAAAAGGGTCTGCATGAAAATCTTGGTGAGAGTTGAAAACCCTGGAGGGAATGGTGCATTGACAGCTACAGCTTGTGGCTTCTTTTACTCTGTTGTGCCCTTGGATGGGTAATGATTGGAAGGGGCACAGAAAGACTTCTGAAGTGCTGGTTATATTTTGTTCCTTCATCCAAGACACAGTAACACAGGTGTGTTCTATCGATGACAATTTAGGAAGCTATATCCTTTTAAAAATTTAATTAATTAATTAGTTAATTAATTTTTGAATTTTATTTTATTATTACTTTTTTAATTCCAATATCACTGACATGCAGTATTACATTAGTTTCAGGTGAACAATACAGCGATTCAACAATTCTATACATTACTCAGTGCTCATTATATTAATGTACTTTTAAATCCCCATCCCCCCACCCACTTCCCCTCTTGCAACCATCTGCTTTGTTCCCTATAGTTAAGATTTTGTTTTCTGGTTTCTCTCTCTCTCTCTCTTTCCTTTGCTTGTTTGTTTTGTTTCTTAAATTTCACATATGAGTGAAATCCTATGAAGTTTGTCTTTCTCTGACTGACTTACTTTGCTTAACATTATACTCTCTAACTCCATACATGTTGTTGCAAATGGCAAGATTTCTTTTTTTAATGGCTGAATAGTATTCCACTGTATATATGTACCACATCTTCTTTTTTCTTTTTTTTAATTTTATTTATTTATTTGAAAAAGAGACAGCAAGACAGAGAGCATGAGCAGGGGGAGTGGTAGAAGGAGAGGGACAAACAAACTCTCCGCTGAGTGAGGAACCTCATGTGGAGCTTGATCCTGGGACCCTAGGATCATGACCTAAGCTGAAACAGACTTAATTGACTGAGCCACCTAGGGACTCCTGTACCACATATTCTTTTTTTTTCTTTTGGATTTTATTTATTTATTTGAGAGAGAGAGATAGGTAGTGACAGAGATAGTGAAAGAGAGAGCAAGTGGGGAGGAGAGGGAGAAGCAGGCTCCCACAGAGCAGAAAGCCTGATGTGGGACTTGATCCCAGGATCCTGGATTCATGACCTGAACCAAAGGCAGATGCTTACCTGACTGTGCCACCCAGGTGCCCCTGTACCACATATTCTTTATCCATTCACCTACAGATGGACACTTGGGCTGCTTCCATAATTTGGCTATTGTAAATAATGCTGCATGGATCCATTTGAATTAGTGTTTTTGTATTCTTTGGGTAAATCACAACAGTGTGATTACTGAACCATAAGGTAGTTCTATTTTTAACTTTTTGAGGAACCTCCATAATGTTTTCCACAGTGGCTATACCAGTTTGCATTCCCACCAACAGTGCAAGAGAGCTCCTTTTTCTCCACATCCTTGCTAACACTGTTTCTTGTGTTTTTGATTTTAGCCATTCTGACAAGTATGAGGTGGTATCTCATTGTTGTTTTGATTTGCATTTCCCTGATGATGAGTGATGTTGAGCATCTTTCAAATGTGTGTTGGCCATCTGTATGTCTTCTTTAGAGAAATGTCTGTTCATGCCTTCTGCCCATTTTTAATTGAATTTTTTATGTTGGGGGTGTTGAGTTGTGTAAGTTCTTTATATACTTTGTATAGTAACACTTTATTGAATATGTCATCTGCAAATATCTTCTCCCATTCAGTAGATTACCTTTTGGTTTTGTTGATTGTTTCCTTTGTTGTGCAGAAGCTTTTTATTTTGATGTAGTCTCAATAGTTTATTTTCATAGGGAGCTATACACTTTTGTTGCAAGCATCTCTCTTGTATGTAAGTTATCCTTAAATAAAACATATTAAAGAAAAAAGAAAGATTGTCAGACTGACAAGTTGAAAAATTTTAGGAAACATAACCATATGCTACTTAAAAATATTAGGATATAGAAAGGCAAAAAGTAAAAGGACTGAAAAAGAAAGAAAGTTATAATTAACTCAAGCTATAATTAACTCAAAACAAAGTAAATACTAAAGCAACAAGTATTACTAGAGAAAAAGAAAGAAATCTCATAATGACAAAATCACTGAAACACTAGAAAGACAAAACACGCTAAATGTATAGGCACTTAATTATATATCCTCAAGATATGTTTAGCAAATATATACAGAATTAAAAGAAATAGACAAATCTAGAATTATGGGAAATTTTAATAAAAACCTCTTAGTATATAATAGAAAAAGTACAGAAGAAAAACAAGTACATAAAAGATTTGAAATGTACCATTAGCCAACTTGACCTTACAATTCCTACTGTAGTTCATTTACATAGAAGACTGTACACAGGGACACCTGGGTGGTCAGTCGGTTCAGCGTCTAACTTCAGTTCAGGTCATGATCTCAGGGTCCTGGGTTTGAGCCCCACTTCTGGCTTCCTGCTTCCAGCTTTGGGCTTCTGGGTCTGCACTCAGCTGGGGAAGAGGGGGCTGCTTCTCTCTCTATCTCTGCCTCTGTCCCGCTCCTGCTCCCTCTCTGTTTCTCTCACTCAAATAAATAAATAAAATCTTTTTAAAAAAAGAAGACTGCACACAGCTACTGCACAATATATATTGTTTCTACTGCACATGAAACATTTACTGAAATTGACCATACATGACATGAAGCAAGCTTCATCAAATTTTAAAGGATTGTATCATATAAAATACAATCTCTGATTATAGTGAAAATAAATACAATTAGTAAAAAGAAATTAACACAAACTTGTCAAGAAAATTCCCGTTTCACAAAATAAAACAGCAGTTTCAAATAATCCACAGGTGAAACAATCACAATGGAAACTGGAAAATACTTTGAAGTGGATTAAAATGGTAATAATACATCAAAACTTGGTAGATGTAGCTAAAGCTGTATTTTGAGAGAAATGTTTGAACTTAAATGCATATGCTGGAAAAACAAAGGCCATCAATGACCTAATTTGCATCTCAAGAAGCTAGAAAAAGAAAAAGAAAAGAAACAAAAATACCATAAATTAAAGCCATAGAAAGGGAGAAAATGATGAAGATAAGAATATAACTGAAGAAAAAATCAAATGTATAATCATGAAGGGAAAGGCAAAAATCAATTATTTATGGAGCCAAATAAAATTGATAAACAGATTTTAAGACTGAGCAAGTATAAATGAAAGAATAAAAAGGGAGATAGCCTATGGACCTTAAAATATAATAAAATGATGTTATGAAAACTTTCTTCCTCTTAATTTAGTGAAATTTTAAATAAAACAAAGCCCTATAGTAGCACAATAAATCAGAATCTGAAAGATGCTGTATCTATTAAAGAAATTGAATTTATAATGTAAAGCATTCTTACAAATGAAACTATAAACCTAGTTGGTTTCATTGATGAATGGTACCCAATGCTTTAGAGAGATATACCAGCCTTACCTAATTTCATTAGAAAATAGAAACAAGTGCTCATTTATCAACTTATTATGAGTGTAGCATAACCTTGGTACCAATCTCTGAAAAGGACATTCTGTGGCTTTTAAGAAAGTGAAGGGAAAAAAATAGAGAGAAAGAGACAAACCAAGAAACAGACTCTTAACTATAGAGAACAAACTGACGGGAACCAGTGGGGAAGTGGGTGGGGCGATGGGGGAAATAGGTGATGAGGATTAAGGAGAGCACTTGTGATGAGCACTGGTTGATGTACGGAAGTGAGGTATCACTGTGTTGTACACCTGAAATTAATTACACTGTATGTTAACGACCTGGAATTTAAAGAAAACTTTAAAAAAATTGAATGCTTAAATCCAGGTGAACTCTTCTGTAACCATATGGAAATGTACTAAGGAAAATATTAACAACTGAATATATTGTAATATAAAAATAATAATACATCGGAACCGAGAAAGATATATTCCTCAAATACAAGGTTAGAAATCAATAAATATAATTCACCATTCACTAACTGTGTGTGTGTGCATGTGTGTGTGTGTGTATTCATTGCAGTGCTGCAGAAAAACAATTTTGATAAAGGATACTTTCTGAATTTAACAAAAGGTATAATCAAAAACCGTAAAATGAACATTATACTTAATGGTAACCTATTAAAATCTTTTCTCTTAAGCCAAAGAGGAAGATAAGATTGTCTGACATCATAGTATCTTCAAATCGCAGTAAGACCAAAAAAAAAAAAAGAAGAAGAAAAGAAAAGAAAGAAAGAAGGAAAAAGAAAAGAAAAGCAATGACACTTACAAGGAAAATATATAACTGTCATTTCTTTATAGAACTAAAGTTTGTGCATATGTAGTAATTCCAAAAGGATTCATAGGTAAATTGCTAGAATTAACACATGATTTAAACAAGAGTGCTGGATACAAAATCAAGATACAAATAGTAACTATATTTTAATAAACCAGAATCAGATAGAAAATAAAAGTGTTTCTCTGCAGAAAAAACTCTAAAGCATTATTTTTTAAAAAAGTAAATAAACAGGGGCACCTGGGTACCTCAGTCAGTTAAGTATCTGACTCTTGATCTCAGGGTCATGTTGGGCTCCATGATGGGAATGAAACAATACATTATATGTTAAAAAAAAAAAGAAGAAGAAGAAGATAGCAGGAAGGGAAGAATGAAGGGGGTAGAAATTGGAGGGGGAGACGAACCATGAAAGACTATGGACTCTGAGAAACAAACTGAAGGTTCTAGAGGGGAGGGGTGTGGGGGGATGGGTTAGCCTGGTGATGGGTATTAAAGAAGGCACGTACTGCATGGAGCACTGGGTGTTATATGCAAACAATGAATCATGGAACACTACATCAAAAACTAATGATGTAATGTCTGGTGATTAACATAACATAATGAAAACATAAAAAATAAATTAAATTAAATTAAATTAAGTGGCACATTTCAAAAAAATTGAAGGAAAAAAACTAAATAAATAGATCAATAATCTATATTCATTGGGTTGGAAAACTAAATATTATAAAAGTACCAATTTTTCCCAAATTAACCAATAGATCCATGCCATTCTAATCATAATATCAAGGATTTTTTGTTTTACAAACACATCCTAAAATTCACGTGGAAATAAAAAAGCCAAGAATTATCTCCAGTTTGCTTGTGACATTTTTTTTCTTGCACAAAGCTTAACTCATTTATCCTGTTATTCTACAATTAGATTTCTGAATATGAAATCAACAGAAATGTGTATATTTATACTCAAAAGATAAGTAGAAGAATGTTCATTGCCACATTACTTATAGTACCTTAAAAATAGAAAGAGCATAACAGACTTACTGAGGGTTGATACAGTAGGGTACCACCCAACATTTGAAATGAGCAGACTGCTGCTACATGCAACAGTGTGGATGAATCACGAAAATATCACATTGAGTAAAGGAGGCTCTTCACAAATATATAATGCATGATTCCATTTTTTAAAAAGTTCAAAACCAGGAGCAACTAATCTTTGGAGTAACACTTTAGGACAGTGGTTATTTCTGGAGAAGCTGGATAAGTAGGAATCAGGAGGGCATAAGAGAGGGCCTCTGACAGCCTGGTTATTTTCTTTCTTGACATAGGTAAGGTTATGTGAATGTGTTCACTCATGGATAATTCACCAAGCATATTTTTCTCTAATAAAATGTATTTACAGTATAAGTAAATACAATCCATTGGCTTTTGTTATTGTTGTTTTAATAGAGTTAGATATTCTGGACTTTATTTTATTTTTTAATTTTTGTTTTTAGAGAAAGTACACACATAAGTGGGAGGAAAAGCAGAGGGAGGAGAGAGAGAAGGTCAAGCAGACTCCCTACTGAATGCAGAGCCCGACTCAGTCCCAGGAGCCTGAGATCATGACCTGAGCCAAAATCGAGAGTCAGACACTTCAGCTGAGCTACCCAAGTGCCCCTACATATTCTGGACTTCGGTGCCTCATGATAAACAGTTTAAGCTTAGACTGGTCACTTGGTCCCAAATTCCTATTCTATAAGATTACCATGAGATTTTGATTTTTTTTTTGAGTAGACTCAAAGACTAATTTGAAGTAGTAAGTAATTTAAAGATACAAGGAATTGTGGAAAGCATGAAGGTAGAATACATACATAATGACATGATTCTAAAGGAATGAGGTAGGAAATGAAGATCATTGGCTATTGCCATTAGTAACACTAAAACCAGCTGCTGTTCTAGCCTAGGGAAAGGATGTAGGGGGCAGCATGGTTTGAACTGTGGGGCTCTAAAGCTGTCATACCCGGATTCAGTCCAAATATCAGCTAATTACATTCTATGTGTTATTATGCATTTAAATAAAATAAATACAGGTGAAACTGTCTAACACATAGTAGATTTTTTTAAAATAAATGAATAGACATAAGTTAGCTAAAATGATCTCATCTCATTTCTATTTACCCTCTATTATGATTAACTGATACAATTATTTGGATCATGCTGATATTTCTGTGTTCCATATTTCACTCAATTGAATTCTTAAATGGAAAGAGAATCTTAAAGCATACTCTCTATCCTAAAAACCCAGCAGGAGAAATAAAGCTCCTGTAATTAATGTAAGTAAAATGGTTATTAATAATATGCCCAAAATTCATTATGCAATCAAAAACGATATTTGCTTCAATTGTCCATCAGCTTTGTCATTTCATGCTTGAACAATATGGGAAAGGAATCTCCCTAGTTACCTGCCATATCAAGATTAATGGATAATAAGACAGAAATTTCCTTCTCATGAAGGTTTTCACAATTTGCCCATCCTTCTTAACTCTTAACATCAGTGAATTAACATTTCTTGTCAATCCAGGAAATTAAAGTCAGAGATTTTGGAGGGGGGAAAAAAAGGTATTTTTGTGGCCATTGGCCACTTATAATATTGCAGTAAGGTACTTCCTAAGAGTAAGCTTATAGGTCTATCTATAGGTTTACCAGATAAAATACAGGATGCCCTGTTAAATTTATTTTTCGAGTAAACAACATTTTTTTTTTGGTTTGGTGAAAGTATGTCCTTAATATTGTGTGGAGCCCACTTATACTAAAAGAGTACTTATTGATTATCTAAAATTCAAATTTAACTGGGTGTTTTGTAGTTTTATTTGCTATAGCTAGCAACCCTACCTGTGTAATAATCATAAGCAAACCTGGAATGGCAGTAATAAAATTCATAGTCTAATGCTGTTCAACCAAAGAAAGAAAAACAAAGTCATGTCATTTTATTGCTTAATTATAATACAAACTATTTATTTCCTCTCAGCATACATCTTACAGGTTGAATTATCTAAGAAACAAATTTTTAAATGGACTTATTTTAAATATTTTAGTGCAATACTACTCAAAAGTGTGTCCTGCCAACCACCGCCAGTTCTTCAGTGGTTTGCTACTGCCAACTGGTCTTATATAAATCAACTGCATCATGAGGCACCCTCTTTATTTATCTGACACTTTTTTAGTAGGGAGGCCTTTTTGATGAAGGAAGTAGTGTGTTGATTGCAATTCTGACCCAAGTCCCCTAACTACACATTAACCAGGATCACAGACTTCAAGGATTGGATGCTACTCTGGTAGACATGGTTACTTAGAGAAACCCAAAAGTAAATTTTCATGGTAAAAAATTCTTCTTTGGTGTGAGCTATATATTTTCTATTCTTGGATTCAGTACATAAGGCTTCATGGACAAAGATATTTCTTTAACAATGGACATTTAAAAACATTATATTTAACTCTAGTGTACATTATGACAATATTATATTAAGGGTCATAAGTAATATAAAATAAAATAGGAGAAGGCCAATCAGCAGAGTCATTGTGTAGATTCCTGTTCTATTGTTGTTAAAATAATTGTATACACCATTAAATGGAATTGTGACAACCTTTCATAATGTGAAAATGCCAATGGAGTAAAAAAATTATTATTCCTAAAAGTAGCTTTTACTGAGCACTTATCACATATCAGGGATTGTTCGAAGTACTTTATTCAGTTAATTCATTAAATATTCTGTTAGAAATGCAAGTTTCCTGCACTCACACATAGTCAAAAACTCAGGCATACTATTTCTCATTAAGAAAGCTTAAGAATCACGTTAAATTTAGAAGAATTTGGTTCAAATGAAATTGACAGTAAGAATGCAAACATGATTTTAATGAATTTCCTAGTACTGATTCTCTGTTTTGTTCCCCAACTCTCATTTGGTTCTGACATAGACACAAAGAATAGTCTAAATATGATAAATGCAAAGGAAGCAAAGGGGTTACCCAGTTACATAAATTTTATTTCATTTCCAATGTTTATTTATGAACAGTGTTACTTGATTTGTAGAAGGGTTATACCATGCTGTTTTGGGAGATCAAGTGACAGCAGAAATCAAGTGCAGCAAAAGAATTCAGAGCAGAGGGATTAATTTGACATTGCAGAAAAAGATAATGCATCCGGGCAGCAAAAGTTTGGAAAGAAGAGGCACCTGAATTCTCAGGTTACGGTTCTCCCAGTTAGGAGCAAGTGTATATGCACACAAATGGGCAAGTCACAGACAAGGGCTGGAAAAGCAGCCAACATGGGAACCCACTGGCTGGTCCAAGGAAGACGGTTGGAAAACTGTGAAGAAAGACTTGGACTAATGGAGAAGGAGGGCTTCAACATTGCCCAAGAAGAATATAGAAAGAAAGAATAAAATGATAAAAAATAAAGCGAATATGGTTCTAAAGATTCACAAAATGAAGACTATCTGAAATCACCAAACCAATGATTCAAAAATACTTCTTAGAAGTCATATTCGGAACAAAGATAACAAAGATGGAAATGTCCCATTGTTAGAAAAAGCCTGATTGATGTCAAAAGAAAACTTGAACTTCCATGTTGAGGAAAATGACTTAGAGATTAGAAGGAATGAAGCAATCACTTATAAAGGAGAATCGAAATATAAGCTACGTGGAATATGTTTGTGCACATGTATGTGTACGTGTCTCTATCTATGTGTGATTGTACCCAGTAACACTCAACAGATTGATGTCGATGCCAAAAATGGATTATATGCCAGTCACTGAGGAAATTGTGAATGAAATCACCAAGTCTCTATTGATGATTCCTATTGGAGGGCAAAGAATGGGAAAGACACATTGCAGCTGCTGATGGATAGATGTGGCTTTGCCTTTGAAGGAGGAGACAGTGGCGGGCATAAACTATAACTAAGTTAACTTGTCCAGGACATTTTATGAGTATGTAAAAAAGGAAAGAGGCCTTGGATTAAAATTTAGAGAAATGATCATCACATTCTTGGTCTTTTATAAAGCTCAATAAGATAGCAGATGTGTTGGCTGATTGGATCAGGGCTCCCAGGGTAAAATGATAGGCAGAATCTGACAAGTTGAAATTTAATAAGGAAAAGATGACATGACTTGCACTTGGGTCCAAAAAATAACTCTAGAAATGGAAGATAGGACAAATATTGCTTTGCTGCAGCACATAAAAACAAAAGTTGTGTTTACTGCTGAGGTGGTGCCAAAAAAGATAATGAGCTCCTGGGCTGCATTAATTAAAATATAGCACCTCATCAACAGACACCATCATTCTGCACATGATTAGACAGCTCTCACATGGAATTCAGGGAAGTGGTTGGTGCCTAGCCATAAGAAGAAATGGAGTCGGTAGACGAATAAACAGGAGGCTAGGATGATTCGCAATCTAGGTGTGTGAAGATGAATTAAAGGTGGGGGATGCTGCTATGACATCACCAGTGCTCTGTTCTGTCTTCTTTAACTGGCTAACGAATTCTCTGATTCTTTCTTCTGAGAATGCACTTGTCCAAACGGGAGACCCTGTCCCAGAAAGTCATTTACTACCACACCGCGCCCCCACACCACAACCCTAGGGGCAAGCCTGCTGCCCACAACTGACTGACACAGAGATACAAAGTCCAGACTGCTTCCCTCAGTGTGGGGGCCAACACTGTCGTATCATTTATTTGCACTCTTCTAAAACTGCCCAGGTATTCAGATGTGACTCATCCTTGAGCCCTGGATGTGGTACATTCTCAGTCAGTTGAAGTACACAGGCAACATAAATGCTGTAAGAAAGCAAAGAAAAGAACAGACTGCTAGGAGAAATGATGGTCCCCAAAAATAGCTTGCCATCTACCGACCTCAGTTAAAGTTAGTCCTTTCTGGTATTGCAAACGTGCAGTACAGTGAATTCAGAAGCAGTCCAGCCACTGGTGATGCTCAACATTTGTTCCTGTACCTAAAGCCCACCTTAAAAAATGACCGTTGGGGCACCTGGGTGGCTCAGTCGGTTAAGCCTCAGACTCTTGATTTCGGCTCAGGTCATGATCTCAGGGTTGTTGAGATTGAGCCCCACATCAGGCTTGGGATTCCCTCTCTCTCCCTCTGCCCCTCCCCCCACTCATGCTCTCTCTTGCTCTCTAAAATATGTGAATAAATAAAGTCCTTAAAAAAAAAAATGACCATTGAAAGGCTTGTAATAGAGAATAGTATATTTTTAAATTAAGATTTATTCTTATATATCACTACATCAAAAAACTAATGATGTATGGTGACTAACATAACATAAAAAATTAAATTAAATTAAAAAAATAAAATAGAATCTTTTAAAAAAAAGAAATTTATTTTTTCATGGTGTCATCAAATTTTATCTCTTTCAGCCAAATACTGATTTTTAACATTTAACCATTTGCCAAAAGAAACATGCTTTGCTGAACTCATATGTACATGTATGTAAAGGAAATGGAAATTTCTTTAAACAGTATTTACTCTTACCATGTGGGATGGATGCTGACATTTCCTATTTTGTTGTATTCTTTGGTTAGATGACCCATTAAACTCAATTTATGGGCAATAAGAGACTGAGACCATGATGTGCAACACCATTGGATTAAAGGATCCCAATGTTCCCTGAAATCCCAAGCCCTATTGTCTATTTACAACATAAAGAAAATTACATTTAAAACTCTACCTCTCAGTAAAAATTTCTGAAAGTCCACGAGGGCCAAGATCCTTGAGTACTTGGTAAAACAAATTGCTCGTGCAGTCTCTTGTCAGCTAAGGCCCAGAATTCCGTGGAAATCTAGATTGCATTAGATTTGATCACCCACCCACCTTGAAAGTACCTTTTCCAAGCCTTACAAAAATCCTAATCCTCCTGTTTCAGTTTTGTAAACTCCTTTCCTACTTTTGCAAACTCCTGCTTGCTTTTGTAAAAGAGTGCTGGTTCTACATGCAGTGTTTCCCTCAAAGCCTGCCTAATAATGCAATATTTTTGGAGGAGTTCTGAAAAAGCGTTACTTGTAGAAATGAAGTGTGGTCATCAACAGTGACACGATCTGAGACATGGTAGCTGTCCCACATCAGGGAATGACACTAGTTGACACTACCTCCAGGCTTTCTCCATCTTGGGAGTTTCCTGGCCCCTGGCTTCTGCCTTTCTAGTCCTAGGGCCTCTCTTCCTCCAAAGCCCCTTCCCTCCAGCACCTGCTCCTAAATTTGCACCCTCCCAGTGACCTTCTGGGCCAGTCACAATGTCATCCACCTACGAGCTGGCTCTGCCTGGGACAGGTGAGGCTACAGGAAAAGGCCAACACTGCTGGCCTTTTACATCTTGTGGGGGCTTCTAAGTGTTGACAGAGAGCAGTGCGTTTAGGAGATAAAGAACCAACTGCCCTAAAATGGACCGAGAACGCCTTTGACAGACCGGAACCAGAAAAGAAATATGAGAGGCATCAAAACCCAGGGGTGGGAGGACCTGAGCCAGGAGTTGTGCAGTTACACAGACGTGTGGCATTCGATCTGGTGGGGGTGGGACTTGGTGTAGGTAGAGGTGAGAACCCAGCTACCGATTTGAGCCCTCAAGCTCAAGGAGGGCAGGAAGGAGGCAGTACCAGGAGCAGTAGGAAATGAATGAGAAAGGCAGAGGAGTGGCCGGAAAGGTTAGCATGAGCAGAGAAGTGAGAGGGTGAGCAGAACTTCCCCAAAGAGCAGCCAGAGTGCTCCCAAGGCTGACAGGGAGTGTCCACCTGTTGCCAGAAGGGAATGGACTCCAGGCATGAGCTGGGGGTGGGGGGGGACTTCCAATCTGTTTTACCAAACGGTCATTCCAGGAGGAAATTTATGGCACTCCCTTTGTGTCTATCATAATAAAGTAAAGAATGGAGGTTTCTTCCACTTCAAATAAAATATGTTGGGCTTTAGAGAGTGTCTTAAAACAAACCACTTTTTTTCTCAGCCTCCATTACTCTTCCTTTTCTTTGTTTATTCTGCACTTGCTCCTTCTAGGAATCACTCCTACGTGTTTGCTCATGTATCATGTCTCTTTCATAGATTTTCCACTGTTTCAACCTGTCCATCAAAGCAGTATATTAATACATGTTTTTGTTTCATCAATTTACCAACATGGGTTGACCATTTTCTGTATGTTGACTTTGTTACAGGCCAATTTGGATGAGAAAGCCCTCACAGAGAGCACCTAGGACAGAGGGGAAATGACTCATACACACAAATACAACACTAATACAAGAAGGCTCTCTGATGTTAAGAAGTAGTAATCCCTCATAGCTCATTTGTAATCCTGATCTTAGCTGCCTACCATTTCTCTCTGAGGAGGACAGGGAAACATAGAAACTTTCCCTCACCAGTCAACCCTCCCCAGGTCCTACTTTTTATTCCTGAAATAAACTGCAAGAGAGTCAAGCTCTCACCAGCTTTTCAATGTCCTGTGGACACAGACCAACTGCGTGGCAGCATTGCACTGAGACAGCGCTGGTTTTCAATCGATAAATACTCTGGTTGAGTTCCATAAGGTATTTTTTAATGTGTTACATTCTTCACAAAAGCTAGGCAAATGCATACACAGGAAGCAGGAGAAAAGCAATCTAAAGACTTAAAATCTCTCCTGAGTGTGAAGGGCAGTTTTACACCAGCAAATGGTGAAACAAATATTTTTCTCTACTCAAATAGTAATCAAGTAATTTCAACATAGGAAATCACAAGTTTCTTTTTCAAACAGTAGACGAAAAGTGAGAGAAAAAAGTCTAATTAGATCTGAGAGAATGCACCAAATGATGCTCTTATAGTCTGAGGGGCTTGAGTTGCAAAGTTCTTCAGTCTTTTTTTGCTGTGAGTTTGGGGAAAACATAATATTCAAAATTTTTTTTTTCTACTGTAACAAGTGGAGAGGGAGAATGTGACTTTGAATCAATTAACAAACTCAGGATAACTTTTAAAAACCACCTAGAATATTCTTTGGGCCAAACAAATGTTTTACTAAAGGAAGTGCAATTGATTTTATACTTGCTAAGCACAAACACCATTTGAAGGTGGAAATGACAGGAGGTATAAAGATTCTTAAGGACATCATAAAAGGATGACACTAGGTCATGAGATAAAGCTTAAAAAGGAGACAAATCTATAAAGTGCTTAGTCTAGAGCACTGTTTTTCAAACTTCAGGTCATGAAACAATGTTAATGGATTGGAATTTTGGTTTAAAGTGGTCTGATCTATTTTTAAGATTGTACTTAACGGAATTTCTAAAGCCTTCCATACAAGTTTTGAGAGAAAGCTAGGAGTAAAGGATGACTGTAACTGTTTTGTCTGAACATTCTTTACAACCAGTAATAACTTAGCATGAACAATTAACATCCTTACCATCCAAAAAATGTAGTCAAATCTTAGTCTGGTTCCCTCCTTCATGTCAAGAAAGGTGTTTGTATACTCCTCCTGGACAGAGCTGGAGAAAAAGTCTGTGTCTGCATTCACTTACACATTTTTACCTTTACCTTTACCTGTCTCTGAGTCCTTACTCCCTTTTCTAGATCCTTCTCTGTAAAGAAATTAAATTTTAAAAACCCCATACAGAGAAACCATTTTCTGAAAATGCGTTGGAGGCCACTTCACCTCCACCTGTACCCTCAGAAATCCTCAGCCCACACATTCAGTGGTCTAGTGTTGAGTAATTCATTTGTACCTTGAAAATGGATATTAAACATTTATTTATAGGTGCAACTACAATATAAAAAGACTAATATTTTTTCAATGATCATTTATCTGAGTGTCCTTTGAAATGACTTCGGTGGCTATAGTCTTATTCAATTACTCTTTCTCCTCAAACACTTTTGGAATTCTCCATGGGAACAGCCCTTGGATCAAGCCTCTGAGTCACATGAGAAAAACAGCCTAATTATTTTTAGTCAAGCTTGATTTTGGAGTAAAAGAATATTTTCATTCATATTCAATAAACATTTTTGAACACCCACCATGTGCCCAGCACTACCGTACGTATTAGGAACTCCACAATAAAAAAGTTTCTGCTTGAAATGTCTTTGACCTGTTTCCAAAATTTCAATCATATCTCAAAGAACAAAGATGTGCCAGCAAAAAGAACTTTCAGAAAAATGTGCTAGAGACTTAGAACCAGTTCTCGCAGAGGTGATCCCAAACTGGGCAGAAGCATGCATTTTGGTGTCAGGATAATGTTGGCCTCATAAAATGATTTTGGGAAATGTTTCCTTCCTCTTCAGTTTTTTGGAAGAGTTTGGAAAAAAAATAGTTATTAAATCTTCTTTGAATGTTTGGTAAAATTCACCAGTGAAGCCACCTGGTCCCAGACTTCTGTGTGTTGGGAGGTTTCTGATAACTGATTTAATCCCCCTTACTAGTAATTGATACATTCAGACCCCAGCTGGGGTCCCATGATCTTCCTTCCCATTGCTGCAGTCTCCCTGGCGCTTTCTAGGAGCCCCATACTCAACAAGCTGAGTGGTCTTTTCCTGAGCACATTTGGTGCCGAAACTTCACTCAGCCAGCAACAAAGTGTATACTCCATGAATGCTTCTTGAGTGAGGAGCTTGGACCAGGGCCCAGTCTTGGCTCTGCCTTTCGTTAACCACGTTCTTGAGCTCCAAAGAACCCTGAGTCTCAGATGTTTGATGGGTCGGGTGGGAATCGTGACGGCACCTATGCAGAGGCTGCTATGAAGGAAAATCAAGTATTGCCTAGAAAGGCTTTCTGTAAACACACTGGCTGTTCACATCGTCATCTGGTTGATTGGCTCATTGTCTGTCTTTCTGCTCGAGGCCGTGTGTGCAGGAACAAGGCCTTCAACCTGGCTGACTTGTTTGGAGAGGATGTGTTTTCTCCACTCTCCTTGTTTGCATTGTACAAGAAGGTCACAAACAGTGAGAGGTTCATAGCAGGGAAAAGAAGAGAAATGCTCCCAGAGAACTTGATCCCGGGGACAATGAGTTAGGAAACTTGTAAAGGGATTGCATAAAGACATTCTCATTCTCTCCAAAACCATTGTTCTCCGTAGATGCTCTGTCATCATCCCAGCATATGTGGTCAGCTTCTGGAACATTTGCAGATTTTATAGCCAAATCCTGGGATTGACCAGTGTTTGTAAATTTACCAAGTCACAAATTGCATTTTAGAAACTGGTGTGCTGGAAGGACCATGAACAGCCCAGCTTCTCCCTCTGCATTGTTTTTCTCCCAATAAGGATGCCTACATAGGGTTTATACCAGAGAAGCCAGGAAACCTTGCTCAAGGATGGGTAATCTATTAATGTAATTCAGCATATCAACTAGGTATAGAGAAAAAAAAAACATCGTTTTATCATCTCCACAGATGGCAAAAAGGGTTTTGACAAAACTCAATATTCACTCCTGATTTTAAAGATTTTATTCAATAAAAGAAATAAAATATAGCTATTTTGTCCCCAAGCCAGCACATTGTTAACAGGGAAACACTAGAAACCTTTCCACTAAAGTCAGGATGAAGACATCGATGCTATGTATGTGGCAGTCTAACCCATCCTGGAATGTAATTCATAGATGATAATCTACCTCCACACAAAAGTTCAAAAGAAAATGTCAATCAGTATTATGCCCACACTGTGATTAAATTTTACATTTAAAAAATGGCTTATATTTCATATGCAAATGGGTAGTCACTCTTCTATTTGAAGACAAATGAAATATTCATAGGTACATGCCTAATTATAATAAATAACTTGTAAATGGAAAGGATACAAATATTGAACTGAATATTGTCAATAATTTTCTTTATATTTGTCATTTTGATATAAGGGATAAATAAGCATACCCGTGTCCATATAGGTATAAGTTTCTATGACCTTGCAGTTGTGACAGCCAGGAAAGGTGGTGACTCAAACCCCTGAGGATCAGTGTCGCTGGAGATATGATGTTCCAAAACGATAAATAAGGAAATTCCAAACAACACAAAGTAAAACTTTCTCTCAATTTACTTGGCAGCTGCTTTCTTTGGAAACCCAAAGTATATTAAAATTGCAAAAAATATATAAAAATTGTATGCTAAACATAGTTAGGTCCTAGGTTCAGATCCTTGTGAGTAGATTTTCATACATATGATCGCCTAGGGACCATCGGCATTCATCATTTGAAGGCATGGACAAATGTTTATCATGTGAGACTTTTTCTGCACATTCAGGAGGTTTGGTGTCTCTGCCACACCATTACACACAAAATGCCAATCATAGCCCAAAATCATTGTGACAGTTCAAAGCACCTTGACATAGTTTCTAAAATAGACCTGGGGAACCACTCTATAAACCACTACTTTGGCTGTCTTCATGGACCAGGGAACCAATGTAGACCCCCTCCCAACTCAGAAGAGCCTCACACTTGGGGTTTAATGCTCTAATGGTCACCATCTTGAAATTCTTAATAATATTATCTTTGAATTTGTGTTTTTTAAGTGAAGTCTATTGAAACAATGTAGCATATGCTAAGAGTTTGGAGCCTTGGAGCAGTTTTGTTTGCTATAGTCTTGTAGTATAGATTGAAATCAGAGAGCAAGACACCTTCAGCTTTGTTCTTTCTCAAGATAGTTTTGGCTATTTGGAGTCCTTTGTGGTTCCGTATAAATTTTAGAGTTATTTGTTTTAGTTCTATGAAAAATGTCATTGGAATTTTGATAGGGATTGCATTGAATCTGTAGATTTTTTGGGTAGTATGGACATTTTAACAATATTAATTCTTCCAATCCATGAGCACAGAATCTTTCCATTTATTTGTGTCTTCAATTTCTTTCATCAATGTCATATAGTTTTCAGTGCTTTTAATGCTTTTTCTGCATCTATTGAGATGATCATATTATTTTTAAATAAATGTAAAATTCTTTGGTATTTCATTCTTTTTGATGGAATTGTTTTCTTCATTTCTCTTTGTGATCATTAATAGTGTATAGAAACACAACAGATTTTTGTATATTAACTTTGTATCCTGCAACTTTACTGAATTTACTTTTTAGTTCTAACAGTTTTTTAGTGGAGTCTTTGGGATTTTCTATATATAGTATCATGTCATCTGCAAATAGTGGCAGTTTTGCTTCTTCCTTTTCAATTTATATGCTTTTTTCTCTTTTTCTTGCCTAATTGCTGTGACTAGGACTTCCAATACTATATTGAATAAAAGTGGGGATAGTAGGCATCCTTGTCATTCCTGATCTTACAGGAAAAGCTTCAGCTTTTCACCACTGAGTAGGATATTGGCTGAGGTTTTGTCGTATATGGTTTTTATTATATTGAGGTACTTTCCCTCCATACCCACCTTTTTGAGAGTTTTTATCATAAATTGGTGATGAGTCTTGTCAAATGCTTTTTCTGCATTTATTGAGATGATCATATGGTTTTTATTTTTCATTTTGTTAATGTGGTGTATCATGTTGATTGATTTGTGAATGTTGAACCATCTTTGCATCTCTGGAATAAATCCCACTTGATCTTGGTGTGTGATTCTTTTAATGTATTATTGAATTCATTTTGCTAATATTTTGTTGAGGATTTTGTATCTCTGTTTATTAGTGATATTGGCTTGTAATTTTCTTTTTTGTGGTATCCTCATTTGATTTTGGTATCAGGATAATGTTGGCCTCATAAAAAGATTTTGAAATGTTTCCTTCCTCTTCAGTTTTTTGGAAGAGTTTGGAAAAAAAAATAGTTATTAAATCTTCTTTGAATGTTTGGTAAAATTCACCAGTGAAGCCACCTGGTCCCAGACTTCTGTGTGTTGGGAGGTTTCTGGTAACTGATTTAATCCCCCTTACTAGTAATTGATACATTCAGATTTTCTATTTCTTCATGATTTATCTGGGGAAGATTTTAAATTTCTAGGAATTTATCCATTTCTTCTAGATTGTCCAATTTGTTGATGTTAAATTGTTTATAGTAGCCTCATAATCTTTTGTATTTCTGTGGTAACCAGTTTTAACTTCTGTTTTGCTTCTGATTTTTATTTATTTGAGCCCCATCTTTTTTTTTTCTGGTGAGTCTAGATAAGGGTTTGTCAATTTTATCTTCTTAAAGAACCAGCTCTTAGTTTCCCTGACTTTTCTTTAGTTGTTTTAATCTTTATTTCATTTAATTCTGCTCTGAATTTTATTTCCTTCTTTCTTCTCACTTTGGGCTTCATATGTTCTTTTTTTAGTTCTTTTAGGTGTGTTTAATTGTTTCTTTGAGATTTCTCTTGTTCCTGAGGCATGCCTGTATTGCTAAGAACTTCCCTCTTAAGTCCATATTTGCTGTATCCCATAGATTTTGGCATGTTGTATTTCTGTTTTCATTTGTCTTTAGATATTTTACCTATTTTGTCTTTGATTTATTCTATGATCAAATAATTGGTCAATAACATGTGTTTAATTTCCATGTATTTGTATATTTTTCCAGTTTTCTTCTTGTAATTAATTTCTAGTGTCATACAACTGTGCTCAGAAAAGGTGTTTGATATGATTTCTATCTTGAATTTATTGAGACTTGTTTTGTGGCCCAACATGTGATCTATCCTGGAGAATGTTCCATGTGCACTTGAGAAGAAAATTATTCTGCTGCTTTGGGGTGGAATGTTCTGTATGTATCTATTAAGTACATTTGGTCTAATGTGTCATTTAAGGCCAATGTCGCCTTATTTATTTTCTAACTCTATGTAGGAACTTGTTTTTCTCTTGCTGTTTTTAAGATTCTCTCTTTATCTTTAACTTTCAACATTTTAATTACAATGTATCTTGGTATGGCTTTCTGTGGGTTCTTATTTGGAACTCTCTGGGCTTCCTGGATCTGGAGGTCTTTTTCCTTCCCCAGGTAGGGAAGTTTTCAGCCATTATTTCTTCAAATAAGTTTTCTGCCCCCTTCTTTCTCTCTCTTTTCCTTCCAGAACCCCTATAATACAACTGCTATTCCCCCTTGATGTCCCATAAGCCTCTTCAGTCATCTTCATCTTCATAAATTCTTTCTTCTATTTGCTTCTCTGTCTGAGTGAATTCACTGCTTTATCTGCCAGCTTGCCTATCTGTTCTGCTTCATCCTGTCCTATGTGGACCCCCTGTCATGTATTTTTCAGTTCACTTGCTGTATTTTTTCGGTTCTGTGACTTCTGTTTGGTACTTTCTTATATATATATTTTTAAGATTTCATTTATTTATTTGACAGAGAGAGAGAGAAAAAGCACAAACAGGCATAGCGGGAGGCAGAGGGAGAGGAGAAGCAGGCTCCCCACTGAGCAGAGAGCCTGATGCGGGGCCTGATCCCAGGACCTGAGCTGAAGGCAGATGCTTAACCAACTGAGGCACCTAGGTAACCCTAATGCTTTCTTATATTTTCTTATATCTTCTACTTCTTTGTTGAGTTCTCCCTGTGTTTATTCATTCTTCTCCCAAGTTCAGTGAGCATCTTTAGGACCATTGCTTTGAATTTTTTATCAGATAAATTACTTACCTCTGTATCACTAAGGTCTTTGTCTTGTTCTTTCATTTGGAACATATTTCCCTATGTTTTCATTTTGCATGACTTCCTATGTTTTTATGTACTAATAAGTAAAAACGGTTACCTCTCCCTGTCTTGAAGGAATGGACTTGTGCAGATGATGATCCTTCTCATTCAACTTGTCCCTAGCTCTTGGTTGTCTCTTGAGCCATTGTGATTGTTTAAACACCCTGATTTATTCTTGATATACCTCCATTGTTGAGGGTGTGCCAAGACCTGTCAGTGATCCAAGGGGAGAAATCTCATTTAGCACCTAGTTTTGGGCTGATTGGAAGACCGACCCTCAGGCAGCAGGCTTTTAATATATGCAAATACATACAGTCCTGTGGGGCTGCAATTATAATCCCTGCTGGCATCCAGACAAGGTGATTTGGAGGTTTCTCCTGAGTGATAGTTGCAAAAATCAGGGCCCCAGACGAATGTATAAGTTTCTTTCTGGGAAGTCTCATCAAGGTGTAGTGAGGCTAAGGAAGTACATAATCATGGTGTCTCCCAGTTTACATTCCCTGGGAGCACCCCCTTAGCCTCTGGATGTGTGGAAAACCTGAAGCCTGGCCCTCAGGCTGAAGCTCCATGCCAGGCAAATAGATCTTTTCCACGGGAAGACAGGAGTCCAGTTTTAGTTTGTCTATGTAGAGCCCTGGTGGTGGTGGCCTGCCACAACTGTGTTTCCAACTGTTACAGTCCCAGGGAGCTCTGGAACACTAGTCCCCTTGGTCACCAGGGCCAAGAGATCAAGGGGCATCCTGTGTGGGCTGTGCACTCCTGTTGGCTTTAGCAAGGTGGCTGGAGAGTGTATGGGGTGGGACACATTTGCCAACTTCAGAAAGACAGTGGAACAATATCTTGGCGGTATGGCCCGTGGGCTCCAGGAATGCAGCGGGAGAGTGCCTTGTCTGAGCTCGGTTTCCAGGTTTAGGCTGGAAGTGGGAGAATGCTGCTACCACTCATGTTTCCCAGTCCCTGCTGGGGACAGGGAAGTGTCACAACTGCCTGAGCTCATAGACTTTAGCTAGGGAGTGAGAGAACACCGGAGCCATGTGCAAGCCTGCCAGCCCACACTGTCAGGCTCTATGGAGCTTGCTGCAAGGGCATCTGCCAGGGCCTCCATCTCCAGGGAGCATTTCAACTAGCCCTGCCCCTCCAGCCCATGTCTTCAGATTAGCAAATGAATCCCTCGCATGTACAGTCCCAACGTTTTAAACTGATGTTCTTTGCCGGGCCTTGGGGTGAGTGAGACCTCACATGAGTCCTCCAAGAGAGGAATCTCAGTATCCTCTAGCACTTTGAGAACCCCGCACATCAATCCCATTGTTTTTCCAAGCCACATGCTCTAGAGGGTTTGGGTTTTCAGTGCAGATCCCAGGGGCCTTGGTGTCTGATGTGCAGCACCAATCCCTCTCTCATCAGGGAGAAGTACCTGCCAACCTGGTGAGATCCCTCCCTGTTATGTGTCTCTAGGCAGAAAGTGAAGTTGTTTTTGTGAGACCATGTCACCGCCTCTCGTACCCATCTTGAGGTGCTCCTTCTATTATTTGTTGTGGAGAAGTAGTTCAACTAGTTTTCAGATCTTTATCAAAAGAAAATGAACCATATATAGCTGTAGATTTTGTGCGTCCATGGGAGGAGGTGATGGTATGCCGCCATCTTGGGCCTCCGTTATTATTTCTCTCCTTCTGCTTCCTTTCAGTTTATACTGCCCCCCGCCCCCACACCCCCAGGTTTTTGCTCCCAGCATGCTGTGTTTCACTGTAATCTGTTTGCCCAGTTTGGGGGGTGGCAGTTTGCCCTGTAACCTCAACTCTCTGATTGATCTCAGAAAAGTGTTAATTTGGTTTGTTCATGTTTTTTAGTTGTTGTTAAAATATAAGTGATTTCCAAGCATTTTGTCTATCAAAGCAGAAACTACAAACCTCAAATCAATTGATTATGAGTCCATCAAAAGGGAGAGTACCCTGGTTGGGCCTGAATTAATGAGGCATAATACTTAAAAGAGAGACTGGACCCTCCCTAAGAATTAAGAAGATTTCCTTGCTGGCTTTGTAGTCATGAGCTGTCATGATGTGAACAGCTTATAGACAAGACCACGTGCTAGGGTTTCATGCAACCTCTCCAAAGCACAAGGAACTGAATCTACCAACAGCCATGGGTACTCAGAGAAGTGCCCCAGCCACCCAACCCAGCCTGGCTGGTACCTTGACTGCAGCCTTGTGAGCCCCTGAGTAGAGGACCCTGGTCAGCCATGTCCAGACTCCTGACCCACTAACACTATGAAAGAATACATGTGATTATTTTAAGCCATTGATAGAGCAACAAGAGAAAACTAATCAAATGAACTTATATGTGTCTATGAGGATGTGCATATATATGCATATATGCATACCTGTAAAGCCTTGTATATACAATTATACAACAAGAAATTATGAACAGTAGTTGCCTGCTGTGGGTGTTGGAGACTGAACAGATACGGAACATGGGGAAGGTGGGAAAGGAGCTTTTTATTGTCTTCCTTCTTATAATTTTTTGATGTCTAAATCACATAAATGCATTACCCATACACAAAAATTAAAAACACGGGAAACTGATATTGTTTCAAGACATACTTTGTGAATGGTGGGTCTGCTCTCTGGGCTCCAATCTCTGACTTCCATCTGGGCGACCAATCCTGACAGAGAAGAGGCCAGGTTAGTGGAAGTTTTGTCAAGCAATGTTCAAATGACTGGAAAGGAATCGTGCGCAAAGCACTTTCATTATGTTTTCTTTTTTCTTTTTGTTAACAATTTAGGGATCACTAGGGGAACAGGGAAGCAAGGATGGCACAAAGGCAAATCCCTGATCAGGCTGCAAACGTATATGCACTTTATGTCTAAAAGTTTCATTCTAAACATGAAGCTAATTCTGAGCAGTTTGTCCCACTTTACGATTTGAAAGGAAAATTTAACTATATTATTTTGTCCCAAATTTTATGAGTGGATTTATGTCAAACCCTGGACAGTATAATCACCATTTTCATCCACCATATAGTTTTAAAAAGCTATTTGCTCTAAGTGGAAAACTGGATTGAACTAAACATGCAGCATTCAAATTAAACATTTTTGGAGTGGTGCAAAGAAACATTTATCTGTTAGTATAAGTGAGATTTGAAACAGAAACTGTATGAGACATGCTATAAAGTAGGATGACTGGCTTTTTTTCTCCCTGCTACCTTTTTTTTTTTTTAAACAAATGGGCTTGATTTTTCACAACCTGAGAGATTTTGCTTCTTTCCTTGGGTCACCTTGAGGAGATGTTCACCTCATTCTCATGGAACTGCAGCTACTTGGGATTTTGCATTGCTTATTTGAATGCTGTCTTTAAAAACTTATAGCATGTTTCCTTCTATTTCTTTATTGCTCTCTATACTTTGAAAATATATTTAATATTTGTCCATAACCCCAATTGGTTTGGACCACCACCTTGGGGTGAGTGGATGATGAAGGGGAAGGAGAAAGGCAAGTATTGTCTCCATCGAAAGTAAGCTGACACTTAGAGACGAATAAATAGTTTCCTTTAGGCTACGTAAGCTAATGGCCCAAACAGGATTCAAACCAAGTCTGTTCAAGATCATATCACCATCCTAAGGTGCCTCCCACAATGTTGACACACATTTGTGGTAAACAGACAAACAAATGAATGGTAGCCGTGAATGAATTATAAAAGCCTGGATGGTGGGCAGATGTGAGACAGGATGGGGAAAGCAAGAGCTTAACTCCTGTGAAGTCACAGGTCTGAGGCAAGGGTTAAAAGTTTCCATAGGCTTCAAGACAAATACTCCTTCTGGGAAAAAGAGAAGAAATGAGTGATAACAGCCATCCGGGAGTACTGGTTGTCTGGGCAAAATTTGAAGTAACAATTTAAAACCTGCTTGCACAAGTCTTCCTATTTTCCAGGAGCCCTAAAAGAATGTCGACCATGGAGAAAGGCATCCTGTGATTGTCTTGTGTCCACTAAAAAGTAACAACCACAAGATGACAGTGGGATTGAAGGATGCTTGCCTATTCCCAATCCATCACTCCTTGGAAAAGTGCCTTTATAAGGCTTGCATACTACCCCTTTCGGGGAGTGACATTCCTCTTTCTTGTCGGCTCCCTTGTACACAGCTATTTCTAATAAACTCTGCCTGCTTTCTTCCTCTCGAGTTCAGTGCTCACTTCTACGACACTGAGACTCAAGAACCTGGTCTTGGGGGTCCAATAACAAAATAACTGTCTTCACTGGGTAAACTGCTGTTAGCAGAGGCAGACGAGTATGCCAAAAAGGGTCAGGAACCACTGGCAGCAACCTGGCTGGCCAATGGTGAGAACTGCCACAGATGGTTTCCTTGGATCACCTGGAGAGAACAGCCATCTGCAGGAGAGCATTAAACCATGCTGGGTACATAGAAGTCTGCCCTCTTCCCTGAGCCAGCGCATACTCTGAGATTCTGAGAAGAAAAGTAAATAAGCCAACACACTCCAGGGTATTGTATAATACTAGTGGTGAACACAACGCATTACTGGAGCCAGGGAAGGAGACTGCACAAAAGTGGGCTCTCTGGCCTGGTCTATGCAGAAAGATAGGGTCACTCGCCCTCTACAACAGAGATGTCTTATCCTAAAAAGCCCATGCCAACAAAGGCAACCGGGTCATCTCTATCAATTCCATGCTAGCCTTGAGAATTGCCCACTCAACTGGAAACTGGCCATTTCCAAGGGAAGGCCCCTGCCTTCCTCATTGGGATGTCTGATTTTTGGGTTTTGTTTGGCTTGTTTGATTTTGTTGGCTGTGTTTTATTGTTTATTCTAAGGGCTGACAGGCTGCAGTCTTCATATTTATTTGTCCATCCAGGTCATGCATATTTTTCTATGCCTGCCCCACTCTCAAGATGTTAAGTTACTAGTGCTGAGTCTCCCATCTGCTCAGAGAAACTCTACCTCCTATCTGTTGTTACTGCCGTTGGTTCAGATAGGATGTCCAAAATCTACCACTGGCACTGTCTTTTCAGACTCAGTGAACCTGTCCTGGCCTCTCCTGTCCTACTCTGTCCTGCTGAAGTCAAGCCTGGGCCAGCCCACTCATGTCCTCGGATGGTACTGATCTGCCAGCATAAACTCTAGTGGACAGGGAAAGATTTTTTGAAAACCACAAATGTCCCCCAAAAACTTCATATATGAGGCCCCTCCTCCATGCCTGCAATCAGTGTTTTCTGTTTGTACAGAACATCACCTTTGCAAGTCTTGACCTTGCCTAACCTTGGAGCAACTGGTCTCTGATGATGCCACTTCAAGAACTCCAACAGTCTTCACTTGTCAAGGTGCATCGTGATTAAAGGTCTTAACCTGAAATGCCTAGAATCTGTGGAATATCTCAGCGCTTCAGAAAGAGGGTGTTTGAAAGGATCTCAGAAGCAAAGTTGTATTTTAACAAAGCCCGGATTAACACACAATGAACTGTGTATGTTTCCTCGCAAGGTTCTTCAACACTTTCAGGCATGAATATTTGAATAAGATAGTTGATAAATAATAATCAATTGCCTACTATTTTTGAGGCATCATTTCAGATGGTAGAAATATAAGATGCTTCAGAAAGTGACATTCTAGTTGGAAGAAAGAACTAATACAGAAATAAAAGTGATAATCTCACATAATGACAAGTATCATGACAAAGACAAAGGGAGCAATTTGATAGAATAACATAGTCTGGTTTATGCATTAGCTTCCTGTGGGCTTGGGTAGCACAAATCAGTCCCCAAGAGCAGTCAGCCCTGTGCCTTGAGAATGGTTTCTTCCCACTTGAGGAAATCAGTCTTGGGGCAGAGGGGATATCACAAGAGAATGAATGCACAGAGCTTCTTTGGTCCTGGTCACCTCTTGTATCTTCTCAACCATCTAACTACTAGAGAAGGTGGAGGAAGTGGCCTAATCCTGACCCTGATTTTACCTTCACAAACTCACTGCTATCCATAAAGGAATATAGCTGGACAATAGGAGGAAGTCATCCACAAAATCCATAGAAAGAGTGGATTTCACTTTTAGATGATCTATCTAGTTGCTAAATTAAATATGTATGACCATGAGAAATAATGCACCTGTGGTTAAGTATTATCACTTATGCTCTGAGTGCACAAGAGACTGGATCCCATGCATAGCACAGGGGAGTGAACACTGGTCAGGGCCAACCTTTGTGTTAGGCACAGGGCACAGTGCCTAGGGCCCTCTATACTTTTAGGGTCCACAAAAAGATTTTCATTTTAATTTATTTAAAATCTGAAGACAAAAATGAATATAATAGTAATGTTATTTTTAAAATTTTATTGTGTTATGTTAGTCACCATACAATATATCATTAGTTTTTGATGTAGTGATCACGATCCATTGTTTTCATATACCACCCAGTGCTCCATTTAGTATGTGCCCTCCTTAATACCCATCACTGGGCTAACCCATCCCCCCACACCCCTCCCCTCTAAAACCTTGTTTCTCAGGGTCCATAGTCTCTCATGGTTTATCTCTCCCTCCGACTTCCCCCCCTTCATTTTCCCTTCCTTCTCCTAATGTCCTCCATGTTATTCCTCATGTTTCACAAATAAGTGAAACCATATATATGATAATTGATTTTCTCCGTTTGACTTATTTCACTTAGCATAATCTCCTCCAGTCCCATCCATGTTGATGTAAAAGTTGGGTATTCATCCTTTCTGATGGCTGAGTAATATTCCATTGTGTATATGGACCACATCTTTATCCATTCATCTGTGGAAGGGCATCTCGGCTCCTTCCACAGTTCAACTATTGCAGACATTGCTGCTATGAACATTGGGGTGCATATGGCCCTTCTTTTCACTACATCTGTGTCTTTGGGGTAAATACCCAGCAGTGCAATTGCTGGGTCATAGGGTAGCTCTAGTTTTAATTTTTTGAGGAAACGCCACACTGTTTTCCAAAGTGGCTGTACCAACTTGCATTCCCACCAACAGTGTAAGAGGGTTCCCCTTTCTCCACAACCTCTCCAACATTTGTTGTTTCTTTCCCTGTCCATTTTTGCCATTCTAACTGGTATAAGGTGGTATCTTAATGTGGTTTTGATTTGAGTTTCCCTGATGGCTAATGATGATGTTATTTTTAACATTATATATATAAAATGTTATATATAACATGTATATAATATGATAATGAATCCAGCCTGGATTATGTTTTAGATCTGTGTAGTTGCAAAACAGAATGTTTGAATTTTTTTTTCAAAGGAAAGAATAAGGGCTCACGATGATGAAAGTGATAAGGACTCCTAAAAGTCCTGTTGCTGCACTAATGGTGGTTTTGGTCACATCAGCTCAAAATGATTATCTATTGAGTGAAGGAGTGAATCAATGTCTTCCGAGTAATAAACATAGTAGGACTGAAAGACAGTAACTATAGATTCCTTTTAAAGAAAAAAATAAAAATCTTTCTAGACACCAGGACTGTGTCCAGCATATCCAGTGACTGGGTTGGTTTAGCCCCCCTGAGCCTTGCCACCCTCCCTTGAAGCCACTGAGCTGCTATCTGGCCCAGAGAAAAGGAGTGCAATGCACATAACAGATGTTCAGACACACATTTAAGTGCATTCATGGCTTTGTCACGGAGCTTCCAAATGAGCCAGTCCACGTTTCACAATTTTCTGGTTTATAAACAATCAGGAAGGCATGTACATAATAGGTCATCACTACAGTGCAAGATTTTACCCTCCCAAACCCCTGAATTTTGGGGGGAATCAACCAGGAAATGTTGGTCAAAAATCTACATTGATTTTTTTTTTTAGACCCCTCCATGAGAAGAACTTGATTGAACAGGTTTGCCTGTTGAAACTGCTAACTTTTATTCTGGTTACATCTCAAAGATAGCCTGTACGATCACGGGGTTTCCATTTCCATGCACAGCATATATTGACAGAGATGGTGGGCTATGTCCATAGCTCTGCAATTATTCCAAATGAAACATCCTCAGCGTCCGGCAGACAGATTTACACACACTGTCCTGACATGCCATTCAACTTCCCATGAGATCACCTTTATTAACATTAATCTCTACTGTGACAAATCTTCCTCCATCTGCCTACCTTCCAGATGATGCCAGACTTTTGGGAACCACCCCAATTCCTACCCCTTTGGGAAGAACAAAGGACTGGGTATTCTAGGATATACAAAAGTGAGCAGACTGTGGGCCCCACCATCATGAACCTAATAAGCTTTGAAATGACATTCACGCACATTGCTGTATTTCAAAATAGGATATTTTAAATAAAATGGTAGAGAAACTATTAAGGAGTGTTCTATAGGACTCCAGGGGGTTTTCTTAGTGTAAAATGTAATCACTTGTCAGTTTGCTGAAAATTCTCTGTCTTGCTTATAGATAACAGCCTAATTTTGTGTAACAAATAATTGTCCTGCTTGTAGGCATCAGTAGAATATTGTATATGTAACAAATGAATGGGCTCCTCCTAAATCTCTCCTTAGAAAATAAACATTTTAGATTTAATACATTTGTCAAATGTGTTTACTCTGTCATTTGTTTGCGGATGTTATTAATTTTAAGGAAAGTAGATATTTTTCCCTAAGAGAAAGAAGAAAAAAGACCACAACAAGAGAAATGCAAATAGCAGATGAGAGACTTTTCTAATTGTGTTTTCCTCATCACCAGTAGTTTAATGTAGTGTGAAGAGCACGTCCTCTGGAGTCAGAGCTTCCTGGGTTCTGCCACTTAATAGAATGTGAAATTGAGCAAGTCACTGAAATTCTGTAAGCTTCAGCATTTGAGGACAACACTACTTATCTCTAGGGTTATTTCTGAGAATAAAAAGGATTATGAATATAAAAGGTACAGCACACAGCATATGGTCAATAAATGGTAGCTAACACCAGTCTGTTTATCTTTTTATCCAAGACACATGTGCTCAGATTGATTTGATATGCACTCCAGTGTCCAGATGTTGAATTGCTATGGTATTTTCAAAATCCCATGGGAGACATCATTTGGCCTCATTTGATATAATCTAAAGATAGCTGGGCGCCTGGGTGGCTCAGTTGGTTAAGCGACTGCCTTCGGCTCAGGTCATGATCCTGGAGTCCTGGGATCGAGTCCCGCATCGGGCTCCCTGCTCAGCAGGGAGTCTGCTTCTCCCTCTGGAGAGAGAGGCCCTCTTCCCTCTTGTGCTCTCTATCTCTCATTCTCTCTCAAATAAATAAATAAAATCTTTAAAAAAAAAAAATAAAAAAATAAAGATAGCTAATGGTGAGATGTATGGGTGTGTGTTTTTGGAATCCAGATAGGCTTACATTCTTTGTACTTATCTCTAGGGTTATTTCTGAGAATAAAAAGGATTATGAATATAAAAGGTACAGCACACAGCATATGGTCAATAAATGGTAGCTAACACCAGTCTGTTTATCTTTTTATCCAAGACACATGTGCTCAGATTGATTTGATATGCACTCCAGTGTCCAGATGTTGAATTGCTATGGTATTTTCAAAATCCCATGGGAGACATCATTTGGCCTCATTTGATATAATCTAAAGATAGCTGGGCGCCTGGGTGGCTCAGTTGGTTAAGCGACTGCCTTCGGCTCAGGTCATGATCCTGGAGTCCTGGGATCGAGTCCCGCATCGGGCTCCCTGCTCAGCAGGGAGTCTGCTTCTCCCTCTGGAGAGAGAGGCCCTCTTCCCTCTTGTGCTCTCTATCTCTCATTCTCTCTCAAATAAATAAATAAAATCTTTAAAAAAAAAAAATAAAAAAATAAAGATAGCTAATGGTGAGATGTATGGGTGTGTGTTTTTGGAATCCAGATAGGCTTACATTCTTTGAATTTATTTATTTCTATTGTATTTTATTTTTTCCAATTTTATTGAGATATAATTCACATACATATAATATTGTGTAAGTTTATAGTGTACAACATGTTGATGTGATATATTTATATAATGCAAAGTGGTTACCATCATAGTATTAGCTAACACCTCCATCTGCAACATAATTAACATTTTTTTAATGAGAACATTTAAGATCTACTCTCTTTGCAACATTCAAGTATACAATATAGTATTATTAGCTATAACGACCATGCTATACCTTAGGCCCCAGAATCTGTTAGACTTATAATAGGAAGTTTATACCCTTTGGCCAATATCTCATCATTTCCCCAGCTCCCCAGCCCTTGATAACCACCATGATACTTGGTTTCTCTGAGTTCATCTTTTATATTACACTTCCATAGACAAAGTAATATCATAGAGTTTTCTTTTCCTGCCAGGCTTATTTCACTTAGCATAATGCCCCTAAGATTCATCCAAGTTACCCTAATTGGCAGTATTTCTGTCTTTCTCAGGTCTGAATGATATTCCATTCAATTCCTTTGAATATATACCCAGAAATGGAATTGACGGATCACCTATTTTTAATTTTTTGAGCAACCTCCATACTGTTTTCCATACTGGCTACATCAGTTTGCATTCCCATCAACGGTGCCGGAGGGCTCCCTTTTCTCCACATCTTCATCATTTGTTACTTCTTGTCTTTTTGATAATAGCCATTCCAACAGGTGTGAGGTGAAATCTCATTGTAATTTTGACTTGTATTTCCTTAATATTTAGTATGTTGAGTACCCTTTCATGTACATGTTAGCCATTTGAATGTCTTCTTTGGAAAACTGTCTGTTCAGTTCCTCTGCCCATTTTTGAATTGGATTATTTGTGGGGTTTATTGTGTTGTTGTTGTTGTGTTTGTGTTGTTGTTTTCTTTTGGTTTGGTTTTGCCATTTAGTTAGATGATTTCTTTATACATTTTGGATATTAACCCCTTATCAGATACATGATTTGCAAATATCTTCCCCCTTTCCATAGGTTGCTTTTCATTTTGTTGATGGTTTCTTCTTCTAAACAGAAACATTTTAGTTTAATATAGTCTCACTAATTTTTTATTTCATTGCTTGTGCTTTTGATATCATATCCAGAAATTGCTGCCAATACCAATGCCAATGAGCTTTCCGCCTTTGTTTACTTCTAGGAGTGTTACAGTTTTGAGTCTTACGTTTAAGTCTATAATTGACTTCAAGTGAATTTTTGAGTGGTGTGACAGAGAGGTCCAGTTTCATTGAGTATTCTTGATTCCCTTATCAAATATTTGTTGGCCACATATGCAAGATGTTCCTACTGGGCTCTCAATTCTGTTCCATTGATCTATGTGTCTATTTTTACACCAATGACATGCTTTTTTGATTATTATAATTTTGTAGTATAGTTAGAAATCAGGAAGCATGATTCCTCTGGCTTTGTTCTTTCTTGGGATTGCTTTGGCTACTAGGGTCTTTTGTGGATCCATAAAAATTTGAGGACTTTTATCTATTTCTGTGAAAAATGCCACTAAAGTTTTGATAGTGACTGCATTGAATCTATAGATTGCTTTGGGTTATGTGGACATTTTTTTGTATTTCAGATTTTTAATTTTAATCCTTTATATAGATAAAATTTCCTCATTTGTACTCAGCCTCATCCAAGTCTTTAATTTTTTTACCATTTTTTAATTAACATATAATGTATTATTTGTTTCAGGGTTACAGGTCGGTGATTCATCAGTCTTACACAATTCACAGCACTCACCACAGTACTTACCCACCCCAATGTCCATCACCCAGCCACCCCATCCCTCCAGCCCCCTCCCCTCCAGCAACCCTCAGTTTGTTTCCTGAGATTAAGAGTCTCTTATGGTTTGTCTCCCTCTCCGGTTTCGTCTTGTTTCATTTTTCCATTTTTAACAATATTAATTCTTCCAATCCATAGACACAGGTTATCTTCCCATTTGTTTGTGTCTTCTTTAATTTCTTTCATCAAAGTCTTATAGTTTTCAACGTACAGACTTTTCACTTCATGGTTGAATTTATTCCAAAGTATTTTATTATTTTTAATCTGACTGTGAATGGGACTGTTTTCTTTATTTCTTTTTTAGATATTTTATCATTGAAGTATAGAAGCACAACTGTTTTTTGTATGTTGATTTCAAATCCTGTAACTTTACAGAAGTTGTCAATTAGTTTTAGCAGCTTTTTATTGCATTTCTATATAAAAGATCTTATCATCTGCAAATAAACACAGTTTCACTCTTTCTACTTGAATGCATTTTATTTCTTTTTCTCGCCTGATTGTACTGGCTAGGGTTTCCAGTACTATGTTGAACAAGAGTGGTGAGAGTGGGCACCTTGTCTTATTCCTGACCTTATAAGGACGGCTTTCAACACTTCACCATTGAGGATGATATTAGCTTTGGGCTTGTCATATATGGCCTGTATTAGGTTGATGCATGTTCCCTCCATACCACTTCATTGAGAATTTTTATCTTGAAAGTATTTTCTCAAATACTTTTCCTGCATCTATTGAGATGATCATATGATTTTTATTTTTCTTTCTATGAATGTGTGTCACAGTCAATGATTTGCATATGTTGAACCATGTTTGCATCCCAGGGTTGAATTCCACTTGATCATGGTGTATGATTCTTTTAATGTGCTATTGAATTTGGTTTTCCCATATTTTGTGGAGAATTTTTGCATCTATATTTATTAGGGATATTGGTCTATAATTTTCTTTACCTATAGTGTCCTAATCTACAAGTATCATGGTAATGCTGTCCTTGTAAAATGAGTTTGAGAGTGTTCCCTTCTTTAATTTTTTGGAAGAGTTTAAGAAGATTTGGTGATAATTTTTTAAATGTCTGGTAGAATTCACCAGTGAAACCTTCTGGTCCAGGACTTTTCATTTTTAGGAGATTTTTGACCACTGATTCAATCTCCTTAATTGTTATGGGTCTGTTCAGGTTTTCTGTTTCTTCCTGATTCAAACTCAATAGGCTGTATGTTTATAGAAATTTATCCATTTTCCCCTAGGTTATCCAGTTTGTTGACATATAATTGTAACATCTCAAAATTCTTTATATATCTATGATATCAGTTGTAATGTCTCCTGTTTCATTTCTGATATTATTTTATTGAGTTTTTGCTCTTTTTTTCTGAGTTAGTCTCACTAAAGACTTTTCAATTTTGTTTATTTTTTTGAAACACCAGTTCTTAGATTTACTGATATTTTCTGTTGTTTTCCCGATCTCTATTTCATTTATTCCTGCTCTGATCTTGCTATTTCCTTCCTTCTGCTAACTTTTAATTCTTTTTTTTTTTTAAGTTTTTGAGGTGTAAATTCAGGTTGTTTATTTAGGTCTTTCTTATTTCTTAGTATAGGTATTTATCACTATAAATGTCCCTCTTAGGTCTGCTTGTGCAGCGTATGTAGATTTTGATACGTTGTGCTTCCATTTTCATTTATTTCAAGATATTTCTTGATTTCCTTTTGGATTTCTTCTTTGACCCATTGTTTGTTCAGGAGCATGTTATTTAGCTGCCACCCGTTTGTGTATTTTCCATCTTTCCTTCTGTTATTAACTTTAGCTTCATACCACTGTGGTCAGAAAAAAATACCTAATAGGCATTCAATATTAAACTTGCTGAGGCATGAAATAAGTCAATCAGAGAAAGACATGTATCATATGACCTCACTGATATGAGGAATTCTTAATCTCAGGAAACAAACAGAGGGTTGCTGGAGTGGGGGTGGGGTGGGAGGGATGGGGTGGCTGGGTGATAGACATTGGGGAGGGTATGTGCTATGGTGAGTGCTGTGAATTGTGCAAGACTGTTGAATCACAGACCTGTACCTCTGAAACAAATAATGCAATATATGTTAAGAAAAAAAAGAAGAAGAAGAAGATAGCAAGAGGGGAAGAATGAAGGGGGGGAAATTGGAGGGGGAGACGAACCATGAGAGATGATGGACTCTGAATAACAAACTGAGGATTCTAGAGGGGTGGGGGGTGGGGGGATGGGTTAGCCTGGTGATGGGTATTAGAGAAGGCACGTTCTGCGTGGAGCACTGGGTGTTATAGGCAAATAATGAATCATGGAACACTACATCAAAAACTAATGATGTAATGTATGGTGATTAACATAACAATAAAAAATTTAAAGAAAAAAAAACTTGCTGAGGCTTGTTTTGTGAGCTGTCATATAATATACCCTGGAGAATGTTCTGTGTGCACTTGTAAAGAATGTGTATTCTGCTGCTGTTGAAGAGAATGTTCTGCAAACATCTGTTAGTTTTATCTGGTTTAAAATATGGTTCAAGTCTAATGTATCCCTGCCAATTTTCTGTCTGGATGATCTATCAGTTGTTGAAAGTTGAATGTTGAAGTCCCCTACCATTATTTTATTGGTGTGTATTTGTCGCTTTAGATCTGTTAGCATTTGCCTAATATATTTAGGTGCTCTGACGTTAGATGCATATATATCGTTATAACTTCTTGATTAACTGACCACCTTATTATTGTATAGTGACCATCTTTGTCTCTTGTTATTATTTTGTCATGAAGTCTATTTCATCTGGTACAAATATAGTAGCTACCCCTTCTTTCTTTTGTTTTCCACTTGCATGGAATATCTTTTGCCATCCTTTCCTTTTGAGACTATGTGTATCCTTAAAGCTGAAGTGAGTCTCTGATAGGCTGTATCCACTTTTTGCCTTTTGATTAGAAAATTGATCCATTATTGTTTAGATTAATTATAGATGGTAAGGACTTACTAATGTCATCTTACTTATTGTTTTCTGACTATTTTGTAGTTCCATTTTTCTTTTCTTCCTTTCTTGCTGCTTTCTTTTGTAAATTGGTGATTTTCTGTAGTGGTATGCTTTTATTCCCTTCTCTTTATCTTTTATGTATCTATTGTGGTTTTTGATTTGCGGTTACCATGAGGCTTACATAAAGCATTTTATATGTAACACTCTATTTTATATGGATAAATATAACTGATCTCATACAAAACCTTTCTCCTTTTACTCTCTACCTTTTATGTTTTTGATGTCACCATTTTACATATTTTTATGCTGTGTATGTATCAACAAATTGTTGAAGCTAGAGTTATTTTTAATATTTTGTCTTTCACCATCACATAGAGTTAAGAAGTTAACACATTGTAAAATTACAGTATTAGGGTATTCTGATTATGATTATATGCTTATGCATTTTGTGTATTTTCATATGTTTTCACCTAATTACCATCCTTTTGTTTCATCTTGAAGCACTCCTTTCATTATTTCTTGTAAGATGTTTTAGGTTTATGATGAATTACCTCATATTTTATTAGATAAAGTCTTTACATCACATTCACATTGCATTTCTATCACATTCTGAAGGCCAACTTTGCTGGGTATTATTGGTTGGAAGTTTCTTTTTCTTATCACTTTGAATATATCATTCCATTCTCTCCTGGTCTACAAGGTTTCTGCTGAGAAAACTGCCAATAATCTTCTGGGTGTTCTCTTATATGAGATTTTTTATTCTCTCCTCACTGCTTTGAAAATTCTTTCTTTCTCTTTGATTTTAGACACGTTTATTCTAATGTGTATTAGAGAATATCATTTTGGATTGAAATTTTGAGGTGACCTATTAGCTTCATGAATTTTGATGTCCCAATTTCTTCCCACATTTGGGAATTTTTAAATTATTATATCTTTAAAAAAATTTCTACCAACTTTCCTTCTCTCTCTCTTTCTGGGACTCCAGTAATGCATACATTCTTTCTTTAACTGGGCCCCACAATTTCCATAGACTTCCTTTATTCCTTTTGCTCCTCTGATTGGATAATTGCAATTAATCTTTTAGCTCACTGATACTCTCTTCTGTTTGTTCATGTCTGCTTTTGAAGCTCTCTATTGAGTTCTTCTTTCCAGCCATTATATTCTTCAACTCTAATATTTCTGGGTTTTTTTAATGTTATCTGTATCTTTGTTGAACTTCTCATTTGTTTTTGTTTTGTCTTGTGATGGTATTTAGTTATATGTGTTTACTGGTAGATCCCTGAGATCTGCAGAACACTTATTTTAAGTTCTTTGTGAGGGAATACTGGAACTCCCTTTCTTTGGGGCAAGTTACTAGAAGTTTACTGTATTCCTTTGGTGGAAACATACTTCTCTGATTTTCTGTGATACCTATTGCCTTGCATATGTTTCTGTGCATTTGAAGAAGTAGTCACTTCTTCCAGACTTTGTGGACTGATTTAAATTTAAAAAGCCTTTCACCTGTGCATGGGGGCATGCTGGATCATGCTGTAACCCTAGTTCTAGTGGTACAGGGTCCCAAGCATGGGGGCATGTGGTATCATCAGGTCTGGGAGGCATGATATCTCTTCCACTCAGGCCGCTGAGATCTATAGTATCAACAACTGTGTAATTCTTGGTGAGCACTGTAGGAAGTCTTTGGTGTCTGCAAGGGCTGTTGGGGTCCTAAGCAGGACCTACAGGTCAGCTGCTAGAGACCAGGCTATGCAGTGGTGCTGGCCAGAGCCAGTGATGTGCACACAATTTGCTGCAGGGACCTACTGCAGGTGCCTATGTAGTGGCAGGGACCAGTTGCAGACACACTTATAGTGATGGGTTCCAGGTCAGGAAACAAGGTTCTGGGCCAGCTATGTCTTACTGGTAGCTTGGGGGCCCTGGATATTGATGTGTTCTCCTATGACTGCATGTTCTTCCCCAAGGCAAGCACATCATAATGGAGGCTGGTGATGAGGGTCAAGTTTGGAGTATGCAGTGAAAACCTGGAAGAACAAAATACAGGTTGGCACAGTGGTGTCAGCCAGTGACAGAAAACAGTGTGTGATCCAAACCTATGAGCAGCTGTTGGTATGCTGTCTTGTGGCTGCACACTTCACATTCAGGCATGCACAGTGCTGTGGAAGCCAGTGATGATGGTTGGGTTGGGGCATGCAAGTGCACATGTAGAAGGACTAGCTACATATGGGCACAGTGGTGGCCAGTGACAGAAGGCGGGGCCTAATCTGGGTTTACTAGCAGCAGCAGGGGCCCTGGCTGTCAGCATGCTTTCTTGCAACTACACACTGTCTTCTCACACTTATGCGCCAAATTATAGACCAATGAAGGGTGTTAAGCTGCCAGAATACTGGTGCACAGCTAGAGGGTCTAGTCCAAAGCATAGGCACATTGGTGGGGGTCAGCTGTTGGGGCTAGGCTGGTGTCTTACACTAATGCACCTGCAGAAGCCCAAACAGGCTGTGAGTGTTGCTCCCAGGCTCTGGTGAGGGTGGGGAAGGACTCAGAAGGCTGGCATCTTACACTTGCACAACCACAGGGAACTTGGACAGCTCCTGGTAAAGGTCCCAGGCTCCAGCGTGGGTGGAGGGAGCAGGGAGTAGGGAAGGGTTCAGGTGGCTGGTGTCAGTAAATGTGAATAACTGTGGAGCAAAAGCTAGTGAGATCTGAAGGGCATCTACGGGGGTTGTGCTGACCACTGGCTTCAAAAGTGACAAAATCTGCTGAGGCTGTCTGCAGAGCAGGTCTTTGTGAACCACAATTGCTCCCACTGCATATCTGCTAATAATAGGCTTTTTTTCCTTCCTTGTTCCTGGCCAACTCAATATATCCTAGCTTTGCCAGTCTGAGTGGGGTAAAACTAAAAGGGGGACCTTCACACAGTGCCCTGAGAGGCTGGACAAGCTGATGGCTCACCCTGCTCTTCTTTTCCTGGTGAGAGGCACTCTTTCTACCTGGGAAGTTTCTCCCTGGTGCTAAATAATGCCAGGTTAGGGGATGAGATGATGCAGGCAAAACATGAAGTTGTCTGCCTTTTATTCTTGTGCAATGATTCTCAGTAATTTGTTCTGTGGTGTGGCTAAAACTCCCAAAGTGGCCCCAAGAGGTCTCCCAGAACTGTTTTGGTCAGTAGCTGTTGTTTATCCTTGATCTTTGTGAGGGGACAGGGAAGCTGGGTTCTCCAGCATCACCATTTTCCCCACAATCTCTATGTATTCATTTTTTAAATTGAAATAATGAGCATCATACTTCAAAATGCATCTTAAATGATTGTGGTCAAGAGTTTAGTTCAGCTCCTCCATGGGGTCGCTGCCTCGGCATCCATTCTGTGTGGCCAAGGTGCTTGCGTGACACTGACACAAGCCCCTCGTGTAAGTTCATGCCCTAGACAGCTGCCACAGGGTCACTAGTAAATGTAAGTCCCCAGTGGGGGAACTTCCCCAGTGGTCCTTGTGACCAAGTTTCTTCTGCCTTCTGGGACCTTCCCTTTGGGTGTCCCTTAGATAAGACCCCGTGGAGCTTACCAAAACTTTTGGAGTTTTGGTCAATTTGGTCTTAGCCCAGGAACCCCCAAATACTCCACCCTGGACCCTAATAAAAGCATACACCCGAGGTCTCTCTGCCTGCACCCTGCCTAGGCCTCCCAGTGTGGCCCCTCAAAGCAGGCTGTATACTTCCATTAGGACATGTGAATAATAAACCTCTTCATTTCAATTACTTTGTAATTTTTTGTTGAACCTTGGTTCATCATCCCACACCCCAGGGCTCTTTTTTAACATGTTTATTTTAAAAAATCATAACAGTTGTACAATTACACTTATCAGAAAAACAATATATGATGTTGAAAATATATGCAGATCTTATCAAATGAATCTTATTGATGGTTTCATCATTGCAACTTACCATTCTTAATCAGGTTACACAGGTGTTTTAAGATCTTTGCGGCCTTAAAGACAGATATGTACACAGGTTACTCCAGGGGTGAGGTCTTCTTGCAAGAAAACACAGGAAATAAGAAATACTAAGATGCCATCTTAGCAAGATTGATGAAAACTGATCCTTTTTCAGTACCGAACAAGAATCTAGTGAAAAGGCACAGAGTAATTTTACACCAAATCATTAGATTTTTAAAGTTTCCCAAGATGATAATAAGAGGTAATGCTTATTTGGATGCATGCATTCTATTTTAAAAATATGTAAATTTTATTTTTATATTGCAAAAGTTCTATTTGCTTACAAAGAAAGGAGGACAGAGAGAAAGAGGAAAAAAACAAACAGCAGGACAAGTGGAGGAAAGGAAACCTGTCCTTCAGCCTACATGGTGTATATGCTTTCAGACTTTTTAATATTTTTGATGTTACAATTTATTTAAAAATAGTTTTGTGCTGCAAAGCTATTTTATAACTTATTTTTTTCCAGTAAAATATGCAATCAACTTTTTTCGTGTCAATAAATAAGTTTCTGTAAGTTCATTTTAGTAGCTGCCTATCACTTTGTCAGATGGTTCTAGGTACTTTCACCCTAATCATCTCCGCCCCAAGCATTGTCACCACCAGCATTTTTGCTGCAAGTATTCTTGCTGCATGACTAATTGGCTATAAGGCAGTTTTGCTGTAAAAGGTAAAATTGTGAAAAATAAAAGAGGGCCATTCATTAAAAAGGACATAATGAAACATGAAAAATGAATAACAAAATTAAAAAGACTTCATTGCAAAATACAAGATATTTGAATACATCTATAATGTATGCAGGTTCATGGCAATGCTGCTCAAATAATTGATTTTATTTTGTGGATTGTACCTAAGCACTTGCTTTCATTATAGTTTTCTACTTTTCTTTCTTTCTTTCTTTCTTTCTTTCTTTTCTTTCCTTCTTTCCTTTCTTTTTCTTTCTTTCTTTCTTTCTTTCTTTCTTTTCTTTTTCTTTCTTTCTTTCTTTCTTGTTTGCTTGCTTGCTTGCTTGCTTGTTTTTTTTGTTTGTTGATTCTTCTCATTCAGTATCCTACTTTTTATGCTTTTTAATTAAATTTTTTTATTTCCTACATAATTAACACACAGTGTTATATTCATTTCAGATGTACAATATCGTGATTCAACAATTCTGTGCATTACTCCGTGCTCATCACAATAAGTGTTCTCTTTCAGTAAAATTTCTTCATTAAGGGAGGTCTTGGTTTCCAAATACGAAGATACATACTTGTAACTGAGTTTTGGACTGTGCTGTGAAAGACTGCTACACTGCTGATCCTTCTTGGCATATGGTCACGTCTGTTGTTGGATATTCCACAACTCTACGGGAAATGTGGGTTCAGAAAAATAAAAAATGCCACTGTATAGGACATTAGAAGGGCTGAAATTTATATCTCATAAAAATGGGAATACTGCTTTAATGGAGAATGAAACCAAACTGTCCAGCTAAACTGTTGGTCAGTTGTGGGGTTTTTTTGTCCTTTTGTGGGAAAATTGCCTTATGGCCAGTTATGTGATGAAAATATTTGTGGTGAAAATGCTTGGAGATGTCTACACAAAGGTGTTTACTGTGATTACCCGACCACGGTGCTGTTACCTGACTGTACCGTCATTTTTCCACCCAATGTCCCATCGTGACAGATTTAGGTTCCCTTCATTTTCTCCTCCTCTCGGAAACATTGTGATAGAAGAACACCCTTCATATATACATACCTACGCTCTGAGATCTTGTTTACTGATGGAAGGAGAAAACACTCATTCCCGTAGAGCCCTAACCACAGGCTGAGCAATCACGCTCTGCGAGGGCTCTGCGCTCACACCAGCAGTGTGGAAGCTGCCGTGTGTCCCCACACTGTCCCCATGGTGGAATCTCAGAAGAAAACAGCTGATCATCGTTGTCGAATCAGCCTTTTCCTGGCTTCCAACAAGGCTGACGTGTTTCGTGTGCTTATTGTCTCTCCGCGTTTAAACGACTTGTTCATGCTCTTCACCCGACATTTTCCAACTAGGATGCGCACTCTATTCTGAATTCATATAGATGCTTTACAGATCAGGAGAGGGAACGCGTTATTGTATACGTTACAATTTGATGCTGGTTTTCCATTTGACTTTCATTTTTATGTATTTGAGTAAACTCTAAATTGTTTAATTTTATTCCTTTAGATACGCTGCTGTTCTTTAAAGCAGCATAAATATCGTCATGTGACATAGAGCAACCATTTAAATTCAGGAGGAAATAGAGTCTGAGAACTCTCAAAGTGCCAAGGTGACACCTATTATCAAACAATCCACACCATTGCCAAAACACACAAACTCTGCTGTTTTTAATAAAGATTTGCTGTAGGGGCACCTGGGTGGCTCAGTCGTTAAGAGTCTGCCTTTGGCTCAGGTCATGATCCCAGAGTCCTGGGATCGAGCCCCGCATCGGGCTCCCTGCTTAGCGGGAGGCCTGCTTCCCCCTCTCCTGCTCCCCCTGCTTGTGTTCCCTCTTTTGCTGTGTTTCTCTGTCAAATAAATAACTAAAATCTTAAAAAAAAAATAAAGATTTGCTGTAAGTCTCAGTCTTTTGCAGGGCAAGCAAATGAATATACATAATAATGCCCTCTATAGATCTGTGATAATCCTTTGGGCGCATATTGAAATGTCGGCTGAGCAGCTGAATGTGTCTCCAGGATTTAAAAATGCCTAACACATTAATCTGAAACACAGATGTCTATCTGGCCAAACAAAAGAATACTTAATAAAGTTTTCAGTGGAGAATTTAGGTTCCAATATCTTTCAAAGACCCTAAAATGTGGGGTGCCTGGGTGGCTCAGTCGTTAAGCGTCTGCCTTCGGCTCAGGTCATGGTCCCAGGGTCCTGGGATCGAGCCCCGATTCGGGCTCCCTGCTCAGCGGGAAGCCTGCTTCTCCCTCTCCCACTCTCCCTGCTTGTGTTCCCTCCCTCGCTGTGTCTCTCTCTGTCAAATAAATAAAATCTTTAAAAAAATAAAAGACCCTAAAATGCTGTAGACCATACATGGATCTAGAATTCTAAATTTCTAAATGCCAGGAAGTGACTCTGTGTGAGCCATTTTGTTTTAATTGAATGGCCTTCTTATAATAAGAGAAATGTGTTCAATTGGTTTAATACATAGCATTTTTTTTTGGTTTAAAAGGCAAATCATTAACAAGCCTTTGCCTTAGGGTGCCTGGGTGGCTCAGTTGGTTAAGCGACTGCCTTCGGCTCAGGTCATGATCTTGGAGTCCCAAGATCGAGTCCCGCATCAGGCTCCCTGCTCAGCCCGAAGTTTGCTTCTCCCTCTGACCCTCCCCCCTCTCATGTGCTCTCTCTCTCTCTCAAATAAATAAATAAAATCTTTAAAAAAAAGACAACAACAAGGCTTTGCCTTTATGATCTATCATGATAGATATGTGGCAAGACATAAATGTTCCTCCACAATGGTTCATGAGTGACATGTAACTATAAGATCAGAGAGTCACTTTGTGCTGGACATCCTGAAATGACACAGCTCACCTGAGCACTATACTCTCCATACTGCGGGTGGAAGGCAGCTTTAAAAGCCGACTTCTGTAGGTTTGATTCCGCCAACCCAATTAATATGCCAGGGAGGGTGGAAAGAAAGCAATGATCTGAACTGCTGACTTAACCAAGGTGAATGTCGCTTATAAACCCACAAAACTGGAATAAATTATACCCAAAGGAATAATTCTCTTTCCCATTATTCCTACCTGGACAATCTAAGATCATATGCTGGAGCCAATTATTTATAAATCAGCCATTGATTTCATTTTTTTCAGTATGAAACAAGGTGGCATAAGAAATGATGGTTCACTACTTTGTTTATATTAATTATATACAAGCACTGAAAGCTGATAGTGTAAGATTGATTGTAATTGAGCCATAAATTTAATATGGAGAAACATCATCCATTTGCTTGGACAGCTTTTTGGTGAAATATATTTCTAGAGTTGAGATAGGAGGAAGAGGGTCTAAAGATAACAAATGATAAATGTTTCCTACTTATGGCCAAGAGAAGCAATCCTTAGTGTAAACTGGTGAGTATTAGCTAGTAAAGTTATTCTTCAGTGATAGGAATCTTGCAAAGTTTGAACATTTAAAGAACTATTTATCACCCAAAGTTTCTATATTTGGCAAATACACCTGAGAGATTCCAAATTTTTGGAAATAAAATGGCTATTATTTATTTATTTTTTACAGGTGCCTTTTTTTTATTATGTTCAGTTAGGCAGCATATAGTACATCATAAGTTTTTGTTGTAGCGTTCAACAATCCATTAGTTGCATAGAACACCCAGTGCTCATCCCAGCACGTGTCCTCCTTAATACCCAGTACAACCTCTGTGCAGTATCCAGGAACTTGATGTCCTCTCTCTCTGTCCAGGCAGATAAGGTATTTGCAAAGCCAATTCAGGTGCCCAGGAAGTGTCCACTCAACAGAAGCACTGAGGCAGAAATGTCCTGGGGCCTCTGTGAGCTATAGTAGCCAAGGAAGAATCTGAAAGGAACCTTAGGTATGGATGAGGGGGAATGCCACTGGGCCACGGAGACAAATACCTGAAGCCCTGGAACTTGGTTGAGTTTATAACTTTATATTAGGGCAACAGAACAGAACAAGCTCAGCTTTTTATACAGAAAGTTGAAGGGGAAACAAGAAGGAGAAAGGTGACCACCCATTCTTTCCTACCTCCCTCCAGTTCCAAGCCAGCAAATCTCCACCCAGATAAGCAGTCCTTACCAGGATGAGGAGGATACCCAAAGCCAAAGATGACCATGTTATGAACTTGGTCTTAGTAAAGGGGTAGGAAGGGTAAAATCTGGGGGATACTGAGATATTTTGGGTTATGAATTGGTCTGCCGGGCATGTCCAGGCTGGAGTAGAAACTGTGAAATTGATCTCTGTTCAAGTTGGTCAGATGCTGGGAAAATAGAGAACACTTGGGAGAATAATGGCATGTTGGTGGACTCCAAGGCAGACAGCATGCTAACTTTACAGTGCTGTGCAAAAAGGTTGAGATTTCCAGCTGATCTGGATTTGGAAGTAAACTGAGAATCAGCCTTACTATTCAGTTTCAAGTATAATTTGTAGTAGGTTTACAGATGGGCTGTGTGTAAGCAGTAT